>NC_079192.1:254389962-254989962 GCF_029499605.1 Hyla sarda | reverse complement strand
ATCATTCCTGCCTCCTGTGATAAGGTTGATGAAGTTCAGGCAGCTTGTTGATATGTATAAGCCAACAAAAAGCTATCTGCCCCTCTCTGATAAAATGCTGAATAAAGTGACCGGGAGGTTAATGGCTGGCGTAAAAATAATTTTCAGTGACAACAAGCACTGCTCTCTGTCCACAATGCTGATGTGACTAGCAGTTGGAAGTGGAACGCTGCGGTATGATCAATTCAGGGTGTCTGTGTAACACACACAGACACGCAGTCCATCCTTTCACTCTGCAGTGTATGGCATGAAAGGAGCAGCCGCAAAATGGCTGCCGATTTTATAGGGCTGTGACATCACAGGGGTCAATGAATGCTGATAGGCTGCATCCTGCATGTGATTCAGGGTCATCCCGCTTTGCCTTTCCCACCTTCCCAGCATCCCCTGCCTCATGTACTCACACGTGGCTCCGTCGTTTTAATTGTCCTGGAGCCTGGAACGCTGTAAAATGGAGTTTAATGAAGCGATTTGCGTGATAGAATTGCGGCGGTATTCGCATTCGTTGCAAATCGAATATTTGCTGAAATTCGTGGGGAATTTTGGTTCGTCTGCTTCGATTCGCTCATCTCTAAACACTACGACACAATATACCCTCTGATCATAATATTGCCACACACTGCACTCTCTGAATATAATACCCCCACACACTGTGCTATCTGAATATAATACTATTACACACTGTGTCTCTGAATATAACCTTGCCATGCAGTGCACCCTCTGAATACAATACTGCAACATATTGTGGTGCATAAAAACTGAACCACCCCAGAAATTCCTTATAACATACCATACCTCTGAAATACAAGACACCCTGTGCCCCTTATATATAGTAATAATGCCCTCTTGTCCTGTGCCCCCACATATAAAATACAGTATAACAATGCCCAGTGAAGTCATAGTACAGGGATAATACATACAGTGATGTCACAATATAGGGATAATACCCACAGTGATGTCACAGTACAGAGATAATACACACAATGATGTCACAGTACAGGCATAATACACACAGTGAGGTCACAGTAAAGAGATAATACGTAGTCATGTCACAGTACAGATATAATACACACAATGATGTCACAGTACAGGGATAATACACACTGAGGTCACAGTACAGAGATAATGCGTAGTCATGTCACAGTACAGAGATAATACACACATTGATGTCATAGTACAAGGATAATATGCAGTGATATCACAGTACAGAGATAATGCAAACAGTGACGTCACAGTACAGGCATAATATGCAGTGATGTCACAGTACAGCGATAAAACACACGGCAATGCCACATTACAGGCATAGTACACACAGTGATGTCACAGTACAGGGATAATACGACGATGCCACAGTACAGGTATAATACACACGGAGATGTCACAGTACAGGAATAATATACACAGTGATGTTACAGTACAGGGATAATACACACAGGGATGTCACAGTACAGGAATAATATACACAGTGATGTTACAGTACAGGGATAATACACACAGTGATGTTACAGTACAGGAATAATATACACAGTGATGTTACAGTACAGGGATAATACACACAGTGATGTTACAGTACAGGGATAATATGCAAGATACAATTATTATAAGGTTAAAATTCACAATGGGAGGGAGGAATGGCAGGGGTCAGGTCACAGTATTTATAGTGTTACCTGTGTAACCTGCCAGCAATGCTATCATTCACTGTTCTCCTGCACGCTGGTCCTTCATCTGACCCCAGCAGGCTGCCGTATGAGTCTGTGGTCACATGACCAGCAGAGGGAGGAGCTGAGCAGGAGGCTGAGATCTCTCAGTGTATGGCAGTGTTTCCCAAATAGGGTGCCTCCCAGCATGTCTGGGCAGCCTTTGGCTGTATATGCACACTGCTTAGGAAACACTGCTGTATTAGGTCAGTGAAGGGTGGATGGGGTGACAACATTGTGGGATTGCTTCCCACTTGGTTGTGTCACCCCAATTGTGGGTGTCACCCTGTGCAGCATGCACCTCCCTAGCAACGCCACTGGTTGATAAGTACAAACATTCCCAGAGTGCATTGCTTTTGCTCAGCTCTCCAGTAGGGCCCTGTCACCCTTCCTATCCCCCCCCCACACACCATTTCCAGTTTTTCGCCAAGACCTGCTGCAGAACATTCCATAACACAGCACAACAACCAGAAGCTGCTGTATTCATTCCGTCTGCTACTCTGCCTGTGACATTGTACAGCACAAGGCATGCTATTAACACATCTCATTCTTCTATACAAGTCCCAATAAAGAAATCTATGTATATGGCAGGGAAATCATGGTGTGTGCTTCAGGGGCTGATCAGAGGTGGTGACAACACTCAGGGGCAGGGCTTAAGGTCAGAGACAATGCCCTTGACAAAGCGTCACTGGACGCGAAACCAGCGCTTGTCAGCATTTTGGTCCAGCTCCTTTTTTGCCCTGCTATGCTGCAATTAAGAAGGCTTTTATTTGCAAGTTCACCCAGTGCTGTGGCTCTTTTCTTTTAAGTTAGGAGTTCTGGATAGCCTGTCTCTTCTTCTGAGCACAGGTTTTGTGGATACAGCCTCTGAAATTAGTGTCCAAGCTGACTGTGAGTAGTGCGGGATCACACTCTCTTTTATCAAACTTTAGCTCAGAGACAATACCTAGCCACACCTACTGATGCACTGTCTGTGGAGAAAGGGAGTAATTTGGGAGCTGGACACAATACCACATTGGAAATAAAAAGACTACACAACTTCCTAGAAAGTTATGGATCTTGGGGTGATATTTTTATTTCAATTACATTTTCTGACAATGGAATATCCCTAAAAAGACTGGCACAGGAAATGCTATTCTAAATAAATTTCCCCCCAGATCTTTATGTGTAACTGAGTGTGGATATATCCCACAAATGTTTTGCAAAACTTATGTAAGATACATTAAAGGGGTTATCCACCATAAGGTGATTTTAGCATGTACCTGCCATACAGTAATGGACATGCTTAGGAAGGATCTGCACTTGTCTTGGGGCTAAATGGCTATGTTGTGAGATTAC
This sequence comes from Hyla sarda, assembly GCF_029499605.1. NCBI lineage: Eukaryota > Metazoa > Chordata > Amphibia > Anura > Hylidae > Hyla > Hyla sarda. Next base: position 254,986,891 of record NC_079192.1, on the reverse strand, counting down.
CATAATACTGTGGCTAGCTTTTTGTGAACTGGTATTTCATCATTTGAGTTTTCTTCTTTGCCTACAAATCCCACAATTCCATTTTCCTCCCTCCCACACATCAGCCACCCCACCCATTGAAACATAAATGAGCTGCATCCATTCAAAAGACCTGTGGTTTTCAATCAGGGTGCCTACAGCTGTTGCATTAGTTGCAGATTGATCTCTCTCACACCAAGCGATCCCTCCACCCATTGAAGCAGACAGGCTCCCTGTCATCAGCTGACTAGTGAGTCAGGTCTCGGCCGCATTGCAAGCTGGGAAAAATCTGAGACAACAGTCATTTTGTATGCTGTTAAAAATAAATATTGGGGTGAAAATCACAGAAGAATTGTGAGAAAACCATCACACACAGGTACAGACACTATATTATGAACTACACTAACTTTACAGCTCCTGTAGCATAGTCAAATAAAAATAAATCCTGGAATACCCCTTTAAATAGAGGATGAACAAGCCATGTGTTTATACTTACCACTTTCTTTTTTGTTTTGAGAAAAACCTTTTAACACTTGAATTGATATTTACATAAAAAGTTAAGGAAGGCCTCATTTACATGTTCCTGGTTATTTCTACAGTGCTGTGTGTGATATTGAATAGCTTAAGATTTCCAACACCAGGAAAAGGTGGAAAAATAAAGCCAAGTCCACCCTGCCATTGTTTTGAGACAACTACAGATTCCACAGGGTGTCATGTTGCTGAATCTGTTGCATGCTGCACTGAGGGAGAGCCAAATCTCCCCCACAGTTTCTAATGAGATATTAGAGGTATTGTAAACAAAACAGATTTTGCATCAATTTTCCTTTCTATGTGATCTGATTGAGCCTGGCTCAACGCATGGCAAAGCTTACCTTTTAGGTTGTAGTTGTGTAAAGAAAGAAACGCAGCAAAAACTTAAATGTGGGTAATATCTGGCTCCCAGTTAAAAATGAATGCTTTAAGAAGGAGGAAGGGTGTACTTCTATCTTACCACCTGGTTACTGTATGTTGGTTTGCATTTTGGAAAAAGACTGCATATTAAATCTTTTATGTGCCTCTGTTGTCACCGTTGGTAGTTTTTATTGAATTTAGTGATGGCACAATTGTTATTAAGGCCCTGATAAATACAACAGAGAATGGGAGGATGGTTACACTTAGTTTTTTTTGTTTTTTTCAGTGGCTGTACATTTGGAGAGTTTGCTGCTAAAAAAGTTATAGAAAAACCCCTTTAATACAATAGAAGTATACTTTCTATACAATGGTATGTACACAATCATATAATACAGGTTGTAGAATTTTAAATAGTGTTGGTCTTCCTGACAAAAAGCTCACTTCAGGTTTGAGGACCACCGGCAGCGTCTCTGGTGGGGTCACTGGACACACTCAGTGAGCCTGAGGTTACTGCATAGCTAAAAGTTTTCTTTGCGGGTCAATTCATAAAACAGAACCCACCCTAACGGCTTGTAAATGTAACACTAATAAGTCGGTGAGGTTTGTATGAAAACATTGCCATCTGTTTTCAGTCTTAAGTTCATAACTATTAAAACTAGGAAAATTTTAAAATATTATCCTGGAAATAAATAATTTTATGTGTTTATGTTATTTATCACAGACCTACACGTGTCCTTTCTCAACTTTCTCTTGGTTAATAATATCCTGAGATGAGTGACTCCAAATGAGAAGCTCTGACAAACAAAAACAAAAAAAAAAAACCTAAAACATTAATTTTATATACTCTGTAGGGAGATTTATATGTTGTGTGTCTCCATATGTTCCCTCCCAGTGTTTATGTGAATTGCAGTTTGCTAAAGTTTTTTAAGGCCTCGTACACAGCATCGTTGTGCCCTGTTGTGAGGAGCTCAGTCTCTGAGTTTGTCTAAAATACAAGACTTTAGCAGAAAAAAAAATACTGCAAGCAGTAATTTTTTCTCTGCTGATATAACTGACACCTGACGGAAACCGAAGGACCCCATTAAAAGTCAACCCGGCAGTGTTTGTTGTGGTCTGACCCTTTCAGGGTCTGTTTTGGTAGGGAAAAAAAAATGGGCTGAATGGGCATCAAAAGGAACGGAGCACAACACTGATGTGAACTTGATGTGAGTCTTAACATGTTGTAGTAATCATAAACCAAATTATGGACTATGAATATATTCCAGTATCAAAATTATAACAGATAACATAACATATATAAATCCCATATGGAGTGAACAGTATACAAATATAGAAAAATACTTTACTCAGATTTAAACATAGATAATAAAAACAAAATTAAAATAAATACAGGGAAACAGATAATGAACAAGACAAAAAGTACAGAATGAAAAAAAAGGGTCAGTGGAGGCAAGGTGGGCACTAAACAAGTGTGTGTGCTCGCTCTCTTCTGTGACCGATTGGTGCTTTTTGCTTAGTGACTTCCTGGCTTAATTTCACTGAGATTGGTCAAGGTTTTCCGTGATTTTCTGCTTGTAGACTTTCTTTTCCACAGTCTATGCATAAAAGATCTCTTTCTCTGTGTATGGTATTATATAGTCTTAAAGGGGTATTCCAGGCAAAAACTTTTTTTTTATATATCAACTGGCTCTGGAAAGTTAAACAGATTTGTAAATTACTTCTATTAAAAAATCTTAATCCTTCCAATAGTTATTAGCTTCTGAAGTTTTCTGTCTAACTGCTCAATGATGATGTCACGTCCCGGGAGCTGTGCATGATGGGAGAATATCCCCATTGGAGCTGGACAGCTCCCGGGACTTGAGTCATCAGAAAGCAGTTAGACAGAAAACAGCAACTCAACTTCAGAAGCTAATAACTATTGGAAGGATAAAGATTTTTTAATAGAAGTAATTTACAAATCTGTTTAACTTTCCGGAGCCAGTTGATATATAAAAAAAAGTTTTGGCCTGGAATACCCCTTTAAGCCAGTGGTCACACATACCGATACTGGGGTTCTATATATATATATATATATATATATATATATATATATATATATACATACACAAAACAGGGGAGAGAGCCGGAACTGTAAAACGGACTTCAAGTCCTGGGTGGGTGCTCAGCTTCAGCAGTTTCAAACTTCAAACCTTCTTAAAGTACAATCCAAGAAAGGAAGCGGCACTCCAAAATGCAAAAAAGCGGTGTGTTTATTCACCCATCAAGTTAATGCGACGTTTCAGCCTCACAATGATGAGGCCTTTCCCAAGCGGCTTGCAGCTTGAGAAAGGCCTCATTGTGAGGCTGAAACGTCGCATTAACTTTATGGGTGAATAAACACACCGCTTTTTTGCATTTTGGAGTGCCGCTTCCTTTCTGGGTATATATATGTAGTATTGTACACCGACTGAGACATTATATTTCTTTTTTTCATCCTGTATTTTGTGCTGTACTATTTGTGTCTTGTTCATTATCCCCCTAACTGCATTTTCTGAGGAATGTAACTTCTTTTAGTTTTTTTATCATGTATGTTTAAATCTAAATAAAGTATTTTTCCATATTTGTATTCTGTTGACTTGTAGAATTTATATAGAATAAACTAAATGTTGTAATAATGTGTCAAATTTCATAAACAGAAATTTAGGCCCTAAAAATTTGCTTCAAGGTAAAGTTGGAGACATCCTTATTTTCCTTGACTGGAAAAAGCATATATTTTCCTAAAAGTGCAGTTGGATATTATCAAGAATCTTCCATCTAGCCATTTTGTATTTTGATGGAAATGTTATACATTTCACCCACCCTAAAATGTTTTGTCATTATATTAAATATTGTTTCTAATTTGCTCTACTTGAGAATCCAGGAACATATTTGTACACTAGAGGGCAATATGATGTTACCGAATCGTTTGTGAAAAACCCTTTCAGTGAATAAAGGTTACAAAACATGGTTCAAACAGATGGTGGATTTTACACAAAAATTCAAAACGTTATAAAACAAAAGAATTCATGTACCACATAATTTTTTACATCTGGTGCCCAATATGACTATTAAATTAACAATTACATGAATTATACACTGTAAGAAACAAAATCTATCTATCTATCTTTCTATTTATTTATCTATCATCTATTGATCTCACATCTGTCTGTCTATCTATATTTATTTATTTATCATCCACAGTAGCTATCTATCTTTCTACATATTTATAATCTATTGATCTCCTATCTATCTATCTATCTATCTATCTATCTGTCTAAAACCTCTTCTATCTATCTAAATACCTCACAACTTTTGCTGAGAGCAGAGTAACAAGCCATGCCCCTGACCACACTCACAGCCACGCCCCTAACCACACCCTCAGCCACACCCCTAACCACACCCTCAGCCATGCCCCTAACCACGCTTACACCTGCAGAATGGGAATGCCTATAAAACTAATGTCAGTCTGTCACCTGAGTTTAAGAGGACCTTTCATATTGACAGGCTGGCAACCACCACCATCATTACCACTACAGACCATATCAGAGATTACATACAGTTATATCAGGTGACTGACAACAACCCCCATCGTTACCATTACAGATCATATAAGTGATTACATACAGTTGTATCAGGTGACTGACAACAACCCCTATCATTACCACTGCAGTCCATATAAGAGATTACATACAGTTATATCAGGTGACTGACAACAACCCCTATTATTACCACTACAGTCCATATAAGAGATTACATACAGTTATATCAGGTGACGTCTTCTCTGATCTCGTTCACTTTTCTTTTTCTTCTCCAGCTCAGACCGTCATGATGATTTCTTCCAGTTACAGGGAAAAAAATGTTAGGCTCCGGACTTTTCCAATAACTATAATGCCCCAATCTGTAGAATGGGTAACAGCAGATGTCCTCCACATTAGTTTGGCAGCAAAATCCCCTTTATAGTGGGTGGCAGATTCCCCCATAGTAGGTGGCAGATTTTCCATAGCAGGCAGCAGTACCCCATAGTAGGCAGCAGTACCCCCATAGTAGGCAGCAATTTCCCCCACAGTAGTCAGCGGCAGTTTTCCACTCAGTAGGCAGTGGCAGTACCCCCACAGTAGGTGGCGGCAGAGTCCCCCCACACTAGGCAGCGGCAGAATACCCCCACAGTAGGCAGCGGCTGAGTCCCCCACAATAGGCAGCAACAGAGTCCCCCCACATTAGGCAGCAACAGAGTCCCCCTTGGTAGGCAGTAACAGTCCCCTCTTCACCCTGTCAAACCTCCCACTGAGTGGTGTATTTAACTGTAGATGCCTCATTAGGAGGCATTTACAGTTAAATGCAGGAAATGTGGGGGCTGTTCCAGGGCGGGACATCACCCCAAAAGCGTGAATGTCCCGCCGGATCCGGGACGGTTGGGAGGTATCTGTCTATCTATTTCTATTAAGTTCCATAAAATGTGTGAATAGTAGCAGTGATGTCTATTTCTTTTTTGAGACAATACGTTCTGACCACAAACTACAACATTCACATACCTATTGAAAGCTCCCTGTGATAATTTCTACCACTACAGTACCTGTGTAGATATGATAACCTTTTTTTCATCCTTTACATAGAAGATGCTCTCAGGCAAAAACGTTGAAAGATGTATAAAGACATAAACGGACAGTAAGGCACCCTAAAAATTCCGGAGGACCTGCACCTAAACTATAGTTGCACAAACCAATACATGTCACAAAGCTTTTATAGTAATTCAGTAACAAGGATGATATTTATATCATAATCATGAAAAAAAAAAAAGATAATATATACCAATGCAGTGTTTCCCAACTAGAGCACCCCCAGCTGTTGGAAAACTACAACTCCCAACATGCCCGGATTTTTATTTTGTACAGAATGCTTAAATATCTGGCTGCATACTGTACTCTCAGTTATAATATAGATTCTGCCATGACTTGTCAGAGTCAAATATATCTTTGATGTTACTTGGAGTGATGAGGAATCAACAGTATGAGAAACAAATATTTAGCAATGAGTCATGGAAAGTGGGGCATCATCTTGATGTATCACTGATTAGACAACAACGCCTAAAGCAATAGATTGGAAAGAAAGTGCTGGGGGGGGGGGGGGGGTTTATTCACTTACACTAATTACTAATACTTGAAACATTAACCCAAGATGTGTAATAATGTTGAGCACATGTTAAATCCTCCTTCTGATATCACTTCTTCCTGATTATACTGCTCATCAGCTGTTGCTGTTCACTTCTCTTTTGTCACAGGGCTCATCACTTGTCCCTCACTGCTCTCTTCTCATCACTTATCATTGATCACATGATGATTGACACTTACCTCTCATCACTTATGTTCCAGGTTGCTCATCATTCATCATTGCTTATCCTACTCGCTCTTTGATTCTGTCATCTGATGAAACTTCAGTATGATTAATGATTCCTTCTCTACATTTTTCGTTTAGTGAAGAAAATATTTTTAAATGCTTAGAATATCCATAAAACAGACATTTTGGTTGATCCTCTAGAAACAGCTGTAACCCAAAATCCCTCTTAAAGGGTTTATTCCACATAAGGTGACTTTAAGAAATAACTGCCAGGCATTAATGGACATGCTTAGGAAGGATCCGTGCTTGTCTTGGGACTAAACAGCTGTGTTGTGAGTCCACCATAACGCTACTACTTCTTTTTTTGAAATGGCTATTTTCTGTTGGAGTTTACGCCCTATAACTACAAGTCCCAGGATCCATTGTTTCTAAGTGTCAGGTAACTTATTGCCCTCCCACACATCAGCCACCCTACCCATAGCAGCACAGCTTGGCTCCCTTCCATGTCTGCTGTGCTTGAAACTTTAATTCCCTGCATCCCTGTGGAGAATGATCTCCCTCCCACCTAGTGGTCCCTCCACCTACTTAAGCACAGAGAGGCTCCATTTCAACATCTGACTAGTGATGTAATGTCTCGGGCTGCACTGCAACCTGGAAAAAGCCAGAGATAGCTTTCATTTTGTATGCTGCTAAAAAGGAACATTGGGGCAAAGATCACATAAGAATTACAAGACCACCATCAAACACAGGTACATACACACAGGTATGTGTGTTATTTATTTTAAACCAATGGGAAAACGGTCAAGGACATTATTTTTGTTTGTATGTTTTTATATATTTCTAATCTTTTGTTATAATGTTGAGCTACCAAAAATGTATAAAATATTTAAAAAGAAACACCGGTACAGACACTATATTTTGATTTACACTCAATTTACAGTCCCAGTAGCACAATTAAATGAAACAACTACAGAAATAAATAGTTAAAAAGATGCTGTGTTTGAATCTGTAATTTTTATCTTTCTACTCACCTAAATTCACCTACAAAGCAGGCAAAAATCTAAGACTGGTATTAAACTGTGAGATTACTATATGATGGGGTGCCAATCAGACATGTCTCTTTAATCATGCTGGCAGGGCTATACCAAAGATCATTTGTGCAGCCCTAAACTCATTCATTGGCTACATGTCCCTAATTAGGGGGAGATATGCAATTTTTAAACTTTTCAAAGCCCTGTAATAAGCCAATGAACAAGCATTTGCCCATTTGCTGATCGCTGGGTCTATTACACAGGGCAGTTATTGATCTCTTAAATAACCACCTCATGTAATAGGGCACTCAGTAGTCCTCTCCATTATATCACTTCGTAGTTATGTCCATGCATCAAAATACTCAGTTTACTTACAGGACGGGGATGCAAGTGAATGAAAAGATAAAAATTACAGATTTTGGATGTGTCTTTTGAGCTATTTACTGGTTAAAGGGGTACTCCGGTGCTTAGACATCTCATCTCCTATTCAGGCGTGGTACAGAAGGACTAGACAGAGGCGAGGTCAGACGTAGCAGAAGGTCAGGGCAGGTGGCAATGGTTCGTAGTCAGGGGCAACAGCAGAAGGTCTGGATACACAGGTTATGGCACACACTAAACGCTTTCACAAGGCACTAGGCAACAAGATCCGGCAGGGACAGGAAGGGGAAGTGAGTTTATATAGTATTCACAGTAATTAGGACTGATAGGAACAGATTGGGCCAGGCACCAATTAATGGTGCACTGGCCCTTTAAATCTGAGAGACCCAGCGCACGCCCTAGAGAGCGGGACCGTGCGCGCAGGGGCTGAGACAGAAGACGGGGCAGGTAATCAGAACGGGATGCGATCCGCAAGCGGACTAGTGCCGCCATGCAGATCGCATCCCCGTCGGCAGCACTGTAGCAGCGCTCCCGGTCAGAGTGAGAGACCGGGGCGCTGCAGGAGACCAGATGCTGCGAGCGCTCGGGGATGGATACGGGACCCGGAGCGCTCGGCGTTACAGTAAGAACTTACAATCCAATTAGAGTATGAAAAGTGACCTAATAGATACATGGTACTAGAGATTGAGACCCCGACCAATCAGTAAAATGAGTGCGCAGAGAATGTTAGCATGATGATCCCAAAGACTTGCTTTATGAGTCTATCCTAGTCATGTGACACAGCCGGTAGAGAATTTGTTGAGCACACACTTCTCCCGGGTAATGATCGGGCAAGGCCTGATTTTACCTGATAAAAGCTTTTGATATGTCTCAATGACAGGTGCACTTTAAGACTACCCTGTTAGGGTGTATGGAGGTTACAGAAGAGGGTTTTCTTCTAAAGACCAAGACCACCCTCCATGAGCCAGAATGTAGAGCCGCTCCTACTCTGTCCAGTGTCCAAGCATTACATCTGAATCATTTGAATCGCCGCCATGTAACACTATATTTCCAGTTTCCTCTGGTGATATGGTGATAACAGCTGATTGCCAGGGGTTAGGAAAGGAGTAAACTTTTATGACTGAAAAATACAGCATAATAGTACAGAATAGTACAGTACAGAAGTAACATGCTGAAGACATTAAAGTCATGGGAGAAATATTTTTAAGAAAAACAAACACGTGCCTAATGATGCATATGTGGTGTTTAAATGGTGTCATCTGTCAATAGTTGCTTTTTTATAATTTATCATCTAACAAATTTACTACAGTTAGAGATGTTATCCTAGCAAAGATTTTTCTTTATTGTTTTTCTTTCCCCTGGAAAGTTTTTTTTATTGTGATTTCTGGATAGTATGCAGTGAAAAGTTAGCTCAATTATTTTGAAGCCATATGGCACTTGTCACAACTAATTCATTATCTGTAAATCAGAACAAAACCTACGAGATCTCTTTGTTCACAGTCACCATAAAAATGAAGTGAGGAACCCAATAATGTGGTTACCGGTACAACCACAGGGATCTTATCCCTGTGGACATTGTACAAATTTTAAGTTTCTACAAAAAACAAAGTTTACCAATCCCGTAGATGGGAAAAAAAATTCATTTGGGATTTTGTGAATTGTCGGACACAAAATGTGATCTACATATCACAGTGCCCTTGTCCAAAATTATATATATAGGAAAAGCGATTCAGGAACTCCGGAAGAGAGTGAGTAAACATATAAGTACTATTTGCACAGGAGCAGACACACCCCTGGCAAATCACATGAGTAAAGTACATGCCAAGGAGAAATACTACATTAAATTCTGGGGCATAAGGAAGACGAAGATTGGTGAAAGGAATAAAATATTGCTAAAGGAAGAGACCCACTGGATATATCGGCTAGATAGCCGAAGTTCAAAGGGATTAAACGAAGATTTTTCATATTCAGCATTTTCAGAATAAGTAAAACATCAATAATTCAATAGAATGTAGGCAGTGGTCAACAAAGTTAGAGTAATAATTGGCGAAAGTATATAGTACATAGCATAGAGCATAATATAACATCCATACAAAAAGAAATATATTATAAAAATATACTGAGATCATGAAAAATTTCAGCACTTACCAAGGAGTAATCTGGAAAATGAGATAGTGCAGAACACCTACAGAAAAATAAGAAATAAAGAGAGGACATCAAAATAAAACAAGTATAAAAATAATAAAAAGCTGGAGAACAACTAAGTGTGGTCTATTAAAAAAGAGATACATTATATGAATTCATGATTAAAACCTCTAGATCAGAGCTACATACTGTACATATAATCATAAAAATGATAAATCCAGGTAATAGCACTTGACTCCCAATAGGATTCTTAATTACATCCATTTGCATCAATAGCTATACTAAAAAAAAAAAAAAAAAATTATAAATGGTAATAACCTCCATAGAATTTAATTGTGAGATAATAAATAAATCAAAACAGATATGCTGGTTTATTGTAGTGCATGAAAAAAAACAAATGGAATGCAAAAGATATCAAGTATTACATTGCCTATGTAGGAAGAAGAAACGCTACATACATAGATGTGAAATAACAATGGATGAAGAATCTATCTAGAAGACATGCGCAGCTGTTGTCAAGAGAAAGAAAATATCACAAAGTCTGAAAACATGCGCAGATACCGGAGCGCATAAAAAAAGGAAAAAGGGAATTAAGTTAAAAGACATGCGCGAACATCAGGAGATTATGCACAGAACGTACCTGGAAAAGAAAAATGAGTTAAAGTTATTTGACATGCGCGAGAAAGGATAAAGTAAAGTCCGCTGACATGCGTCTCAGAAAGAATACCATAGGCACATAAAAAGATCACATGCAGTAAATGATGTAGCACTATTGCTACGAACGCAGATTGAATGTTTAGAACGCCGAACAATTAAATATGGAAATAGCTAGTCTATATATAACCGGAAGCCGGTATCTCTGATAGCTTCGTACCCTTTGAAGAAGCCATCTAATGGTGAAACGTTAGGAAGGAGGACATTACATTTTATCTCAACAGTGTGACATTTGTTCCTAAAAATATATGGACTGCTGGTGATACTAGTCAGCTGACAGTATAAATTTATACCCAGCAATCCATTCTATAATAGTCCAGACTTACGGACAAAAAGTTCATTCATGAGGAACCTAAATGTATACAGTGTTGTAATTTTAATACACCACTGCCACCTAGTGGCCATGGTGCACAAATTCACAATTTTAACTTAAAGAAATAAAAGTTAAAGGGGTATTCCAGGAAAGAAAACTTTTTTTTTTTTTTTGTTTAGATCCACTGGCTACAGAAAGATAAACAGACTTGTAAATTACTACTATTAAAAAATCTTGTTCTTATCTGTCTGGCAACAGTGCTCTCTGCTGACAACTCTGCTTGTCTTGGGAACAGCACAGAATAGAAGAGGTTTGCTATGGGGATTTGCTTCTACTCTGGACAGTTATCGAGACAGGTGTTATCAGAGAACACTCAGACAGAAAAGAATAACTCAAATTCAGCAGCTCATAAGTACTGAAAGGATTAAGATTTTTTAATAGAAGTTATTTACAAATCTGTTTAACTTTCTGGAGCCAGTTGATTTATAAAAAAAAGTTTTTTCCTGGATAACCCCTTTAAGTTTTATTTAGTGGGGGTCTTTAGTCAGGGTTATCCCTGAGGGAAGTAATTCCCCAAGGAGTTTAGTGGAATATAGTTGTTTGCCCTAGGACCCCCAGAGGACCTTTTTTGGTGGGTTTTGTCCTAGTCATGTGACACAGCCGGTAGAGAATATGCTAAGCACACACTTCTCCCGGTTCGAGATCGGGCCAGGTCCGATTGTACCTGACTGATAAAAGCTTTTGATGTGTCCCAATGACAGGTGCACTTTAAGACTACCCTGTTAGGGTTTATGGAGGTTACAGAAGAGAGAGGACAGGAGTGGACAGCATGGGAGCGGATGGCCGGCATGACAGGGGGAGTAAGGGAAGCAAGGAGAGGGTTAATGGTGAGACAAGGGGAGGTCAGTGAGAGGTGGAGGGGTCAGAGGAAGGTGAAGGGGCGGCCCATGGAGGAGGTGTTATAAGGGGCAAGTGTGGCGGGAAAAGTCAGTACGGAGCAGAGGAGAAGTTTGGGACACGGAGCACACAGAGTTCCCTGCGTTGCCATGACTGACCTGGGTGACCTGGTGGAGGGAGTCTGGGAGTAGGCTCAGTGGTGGGGTTCCCGGTGGCTGGAGGAGTTCCTGGGTTCGGTGTCGGCAGGAGCGGCCCCGGCTGCGGCAGTGGAGAGGCGATCCAGCAGTCGGAGGTCCCGGCGTCCTGAGCGGCTGAGCCCCGAGGTGATCCCACAGACGAGGAGGAGGCATGGGAGCCCCGTGAGGGACCCTCCGGCTGCCGCTGGTCAGTCCTCAGCCCGGGCTGTGCAGGGAGACATCCGGGAGAGCGGCCTGGTCCGGTGGTCCCTGCGACGCCTGCACCGCGGCCTAGTACTTCCGGGCCCGGTTCACGCAAGGAGGAGCAGCATGTCACCCGCGGGGCAGGCGAGATGTTGGTGTTGGCGACCAGGCGGGTCGGGCTGGTGTCCGGAGTGCTACATCGGGCAGCACTGATGATCGGGAGCGGAGTTCTGGCCTAGGCTGCAGCGCGGAGGGGGGCCAGGAGGCCACAACCGGGTCCCGGAGAGGGGCCTTGAGGGAGCATTCTTCTGAAGAGGAGAGGGATGTCGCTGCGGCCCAAGGCGGAGCGGGAGGCCGGCAGCGGTCCAATGAGGGGGCTGCTGCACTCTGGGGGGGGGGGGGGCAGTCGGCCCAGTCCCCAGTGCTTCAGATGAGGACATTTCTGAGGAGGAGCCTGAATCGCAGAGGAGGTCGGCTGGCGAGTCGGGTGATCGCAGTCGTGGTTCCGGGCCACGGTCTGCTGTGCATCGAGTGGAGGCTGTGGTGGCTGCAACTGGGGGCCCTGGACCCGGAGTCAGGATGCTGAGGATGGAGCTGGAGCTGCTAGAGATACAACCGCCGGCCCGTCGGCTGCAGTGAGATTGGGTGAGTGCACCACCATCTCTGGCGTAAGTGGGGGGGAGCAGGGGTTGTAGGAGGGTATTCATACTTTGTTGCGGGATGTGCAGGGTTTATTGCGGGAGCGGGCGGGTCAGTCGGGGTCACCTGCTGCGGTGTGGGGGGTTGCTGGTGGGGCAGCACTTGACAGGAGGGGGGAAAAGGTGGCTGCGCCACCGTCGGCCGCGGTGGGGGGCTCGGGTACGGTAGCGGGGAGTGCGGATGGGCCCGCTGGGGCCTCTGGTTTAGCGGTGGCACCGGTGGTGACGGCGGATCGTGGGGGTGAGGATGCTAGGATGGCCGACTCGGACCGTGGGGCAGCTTATGTGTGTTTTGAAGGGCCGTTGGGGGCGCATTTGAAGGCGGAGGTGAGAGAAAAAATTTGGAGGGGGGAGTATGTCAAGATTTTCTCGCTCCTCCCTCTGGAGAGACCCGGTATGCGTCCTTAAAAGGTTAAATGGTGTCATCTGTCAATAATTGCTTTTTTTGTTATTTATCATCTAACAAATTTACTACAGTTAGAGATATTATCCTAGCAAAGATTTCTCTTTATTGTTTTTCTTTCCCCTGGAAAGTTTTTATTGTGATTTCTGGATAGTATGCAGTAAAAAGTCAGCTCAATTATTTTGAAGCCATATGGCACTTGTCACAACTAATTCATTATCTGTAAATCAGTTCTATATATACATAAATCCATGAAGCAAATGCAGTAAAAATAACACCGGTGAAATACAGAAAAGTATACTTCTTGAAAACTTCCTGCTAACAGAGTGTACATACCTGTACTCATTTAAATCTTCACTGATCTTATAGGACTGCATGTAGAGTGACCTTAAATGCTCCCTCCAATGAGTCTCTGCTTCTCTTACACACTCATATTTCTCTTTGGCGTCCTGCAAAACTCTTCTGTTCAGTATCAATATATCAAACCATATGCACGGATAGAAAAAGTGTTTTTCCTGGAAATTGATTACAAAGGAGACATTCCTACTGAGGAGTCTAGTCTAGCCTTATAGATTTTACATTGCAATATGTCAATGGATTTTTTTGAAATGTAGTATTATCATTATTCTTTTAGTCTTAGTGTAGTCATGTTGATTTAGTCAGTAAAAAATGGATCCTGAAAGTAAATAGCTTTGGCAAATATTCAAATATCTACAATTTTAATGCCAAATGACCACATGCTCCTTGTAACCGTGGCCTATAGCAAGCACCATCTATTTGTTCTGCAAGCCTGACTTGTTTTTTCCCAGGACAACCCTCAACAATATATCAGCCCCTATAAATTATTAAAATGCTCTACCAAACTTCCTAGTAATATAACAGCTACTGAATAGTACACTATATGGTCACTATATGACACTACTTTGTTGAACGGCTTAATTTAAAATCATGGGCGTTAATATGGTTAATGGTGTTAATCAATACTTATGTGACTGCTAGATTCACCTGTCAGGTGGTTCTGGAGACTAATTGTTATTGGTATTGGACATCCTATGACGGTGTATTGACAGTCTATAAATACTGGGCCATTCATGTGTTTGTGCTGTTGCTACACCTCCTGATGATGGTGTTGTTTCACCGAAACATGTAGGGGAGGCATCAAATGTTTTTATATATATATATATATATATATATATATATATATATATAATTTTTTTATAGCGAAATTTTGATAAATTTTTTTAATAAAGTGTGGTTGTGTTTCACTGTTCCATGATGGGAGTATTAGTATCTGTACTAATAGAAAGATCGCCCCAGGTGTCACTCCTGACACCCGATGCAATCGTCCTATCTATTGCATAGATGCCGAGCGGCTCTATACAGCGCTCGCATCTCTGCTCTGTACTCTGGCCGGCCAGTGATGTGAATTGATATTCACCTCACTTATTCATATTTTACAGATGGTTGCAGCATATCCCCGCTCTCAGCGGGAAATATGAATGAGTGATGTTCTATTCACATCACTGACCAGCCAGAGTATAGTGCAGAGATGTGAGCGCTGTAGAGAGCCGCTCCACATCTCTGCAATAGATAGGATGATCGCATCGGGTGTCAGGAGTGACCCCCGCTGTGATCTGTCCTTAACTGCCGGTACTACTACTCCTAACATAGAGCACACTCTGCTCCATGTTGGGAGCTGTAGTACCTGCATTAATAGACAGATCACAGCGAGTGTCACTTCTGACACCCGATGCGATCGTCCTGTATAATGTATAGATGCGGGCAGCCGCTCTTCTATGGTCCCCTGCACTGACGTATATATACACCTATTCATATTTCCCATAGAGAGTTGTGATTGGCTGGAACCATCTCATCTGGCCAATCAAAGCTCTCAACGGGAAATATGAATATGTGTATATATACGGCATTGCAGGGGACTATAGAAGAGTGGCCGGCCACATCTATAAATGATAAATAACTCATAACCCATAACTTTTTTAATTTACGACTGACAAAGTTGTATTAGGGCTTATGTTCTGCATGACAAGTTGGACTTTCCACAGATTCACTTTTTTTTTTAATCATACAATGTATTACAAATACAGAAAAAAATTATATGCAGGGCAAAATTGAAAAAATTATGGAATTGCACAATTTTCAAAATACAGTAGAGTTCAAAATACAGTAAATCTGACATTCCATCTTTATTCTATGGGTCAGTAAGATTCTAATGATACCAAACTTGAGTAATTTTTATTTAGTTTTAAGGTTAAATAAAATTTTAAACCTTGAAAAACAAAACAAAAAAACTTTGTTCATTACCATGTTCTCAACCCTATAACTTTTTTATTTTTCCACCTATAGATAAGTATTAGGGTTTGTTTTTTGCGCCATGAGCTGTGGTTTTTAATGGTACCACATTTGTGTAGTTCTGTTATTTTTATCACTTTTTATTATGATTTTTTTGGGATGTAATGTAACCAAAAATCAGCAATTTTGGCGTTCGTAATTTTTTTGTGTTTATGCTGTTCACTGTGCAGGATCAGAAACACAATAATAATTTACTAGTTCGGACAATTATGCATGCGGCGATACCAAATATGTGTATTTAATTTTTTTTGTTTGTGCAGTGTTTTTTTTTTTTTTTAAACACACTTTTTACCCCCACTAGGGGCCTATGATAAGCCATCATCAGGTGGCTTACAAATATCAATGTAATGCTATTGCATTACATTGATCCATAAAATCTGTGCTTGATTGCCTGACCCATGACCTATATGTATGCCATGGGTCGGGAAGGTTTTTTTTGTTGCAATTTTTTAAAAATAAGTGGCTGAGCCTAAACTCAGAAAAAACAGTCCTATATCACCAAATCATACAGTAGGCACTGGATATTCCTATAGATTTATTCAGCTGACTGCCAGACTGGTGCATTGTGCAGGCTACAGGCCTCTTCCAACCTGTAGCTTTTCAGCTTTGTGGACGTGCTGTCCACAAAGCTGAAAAGCTACAGGTTGGAAGAGGCAGGAATGCTAAAGTGCAAAACAGTGGAAAACTATTTTCTTCCAATTTTCTTTTCAGTTTTTTTTTCAAATCAACTGGTTTCAGAAAGTTAAACAGATTTGTGAATTATTTCTATAAAAAAATGTAATCCTTCCAGTAGAGATGGGCGAATTTTTCTAAAATTTGCTTCAATCCAAATATATTCGCAGTGAATCGCTATTAAAAACTGCTATTTCTGGGCAACAGCTTTTACACTTACTGCCTCCTATTAGCTTTAACCCCTTAAGGACTCAGGGTTTTTCCGTTTTTGCACTTTCCTTTTTTCCTCCCTACCTTTTAAAAATCATAATCCTTTCAATTTCCCACCTAAAAATCCATATTATGGCTTATTGTTTGTGTCGCCAATTCTACTTTGCAGTAACATTAGTCATTTTACCCAAAAATGCACGACGAAACAGAAAAAAAAAATCATTGTGTGACAAAATCGAAGAAAAAACACCATTTTGTAACTTTTGGGGGCTTCCGTTTCTACGCAGTGCATATATCGGTAAAAATGACACCTTATCATTATTCTGTAGGTCCATATGGTTAAAATGATACCCTACTTATATAGGTTTGATTTTGTCGCACTTCTGGAAAAAATCATAACTACATGCAGGAAAATTTATACCTTTAAAAATGTCATCTTCTGACCCCTATAACTTTTTTATTTTTCCACATACAGGGCGGTATGAGGACTAATTTTTTGTGCCGTGATCTGAAGTTTTTATCGGTATGATTTTGTTTTGATCTGACTTTTTGATCACTTTTTATTCATTTTTTAATGGTATAAAAAGTGACGAAAATACGCTTTTTTGGACTTTGGAATTGTTTTGCGCGTACGCAATTAACCGTGCGGTTTAAGTAATGATATATTTTTATATTTCGGACATTTACGCACGCGGCGATACCACATATGTTTATTTTTATTTTATTTTACACTGTTTTATTTTTTTTATGGGAAAAGGGGGGTGATTCAAACTTTTATTAGGGCAGGGGTTAAATGACCTTTATTAACACTTTTTTTTAACTTTTTTTTTGCAGTGTTATAGGTCCCATAGGGACCTATAACACTGCACACACTGATCTTTTACACAGATCACAGGCGTGTATTAACGCGCCTGTGATCAGTGTTATCGGCGCTTGACTGCTCCTGCCTGGATCTCAGGCACGGAGCAGTCATTCGCCGATCGGACACCGAGGAGGCAGGTAAGGGCCCTCCCGGTGTCCTGTCAGCTGTTCGGGACGCCGCGGTGACCCGAACAGCCCGACTGTGCAGCCGGGTCACTTTCACTTTCACTTTAGAAGCGGCGGTCAGCTTTGACCGCCACTTCTAAAGGGTTAATACCGCACATCGCCGCGATCGGCGATGTGTGGTATTAGCCGCGGGTCCCGGGCCATTGATGAGCGCTGGGACCGACGCGATATGATGCGGGATCGCGGCGCGATCCCGCTTCATATCGCAGGAGCCGGCGCAGGACGTAAATATACGTCCTGCGTCGTTAAGGGGTTAACCCCTTAAGGACTCAGCCCATTTTGGCCTTAAGGACTCAGACAATTTAATTTTTACGTTTTCATTTTTTCCTCCTCGCCTTCTAAAAATCATAACTCTTTTATATTTTCATCCACAGACTAGTATGAGGGCTTGTTTTTTGCGCGACCAGTTGTCCTTTGTAATGACATCACTCATTATATCATAAAATGTATGACGCAACCAAAAAACACTATTTTTGTGGGGAAATTAAAACGAAAAACGCAATTTTGCTAATTTTGGAAGGTTTTGTTTTCACGCCGTACAATTTCTGGTAAAAATGACATGTGTTCTTTATTCTGAGGGTCAATACGATTAAAATGATACCCATTATTATATACTTTTATATTATTGTTGCGCTTAAAAAAAATCACAAACTTTTTAACCAAATTAGTACGTTTATAATCCCTTTATTTTGATGACCTATAACTTTTTTATTTTTCCGTATAAGCGGCGGTATGGGGGCTCATTTTTTGCGCCATGATCTGTACTTTTTTTTGATACCACATTTGTATATAAAAAACTTTTAATACATTTTTAATAATTTTTTTTTAATAAAATGTATTAAAAAGGTAGGAATTTTGGACTTTTTAAATTTTTTTTCGTTCACGCCGTTCACCGTACGGGATCATTAACATTTTATTTTAATGATTCGGACATTTACGCACGCGACGATACCAAATATGTCTATAAAAAATGTTTTTTACGCTTTTTGGGGGTAAAATAGGAAAAAACGGACGTTTTACTTTTTTATTGGGGGAGGGGATTTTTCACTTTTTTTTTACTTTTACTTTTACATTTTTTAACATTTTTTTTTACACTTGAATAGTCCCCATAGGGGACTATTCATAGCAATACCATGATTGCTAATACTGATCTGTTCTATGTATAGGACATAGAACAGATCAGTGTTATCGGCGATCTTCTGCTCTGGTCTGCTCGATCACAGACCAGAGCAGGAGACGCCGGGAGCCGCACGGAGGAAGGTGAGGGGACCTCCGTGCGGCGTTATGAATGATCGGATCCCCGCAGCAGCGCTGCGGGCGATCCGATCGTTCATTTTAATCGCGAACTGCCGCAGATGCCGGGATCTGTATTGATCCCGGCACCTAGGGGGTTAATGGCAGACGCCCGCGAGATCGCGGGCGTCGGCCATTGCCGGCGGGTCCCTGGCTGCGATCAGCAGCCGGAATCAGCCGCGCATGACACGGGCATCGCTCCGATGCCCGCGGTTATGCTTAGGACGTAAATGTACGTCCTGGTGCGTTAAGTACCACCTCACCAGGACGTACATTTACGTCCTGCGTCCTTAAGGGGTTAAAGGGGTATTCCAGAATTTTTTTTTTTATTTGATTATGTTGCAGGGGCTGTAAAGTTAGTGTAGTTCATAATATAGTGTCCGTACCTGTGTGTGACGGTTTTCTCACAATTCTTCTGTGATTTTCACTCCAATATTTATTTTTATCAGCATACAAAATGACTGTTGTCTCAGATTTTTCCCAGGTTGCAATGCGGCCGAGACCTGACTTACTAGTCAGCTGATGGGTGGGAGAGAGATCAATCTGCAACAGCTGTAGGCACCCTGATTGAAAACCACACCGATTTGAATAGATGCAGCTCATTTATGTTTGAATGGGTGAGGTGGCTGATGTGTGGGAGGGAGGAAGATGGAATTGTGGGATTTGTCGTCAGAAAAAGAAAAGTCAAACAGGAAATACGCGTTCACTAAAAGCTAGCCACAGTATTATGGTAATCTCGCAACATTTAGCCCCAAGACAAGCGCAGATCCTTCCTAAACATGTCCATTACTGTGTGCCAGGTACGTAATAGAATCACCTTATGGTGGATAACCCATTTAACCAGAAAAAAAATGTAGAACTGCGGACTGCATATATTTTTCCCAGTACGGTTGCAACAGAAAAATACTCTCTCTCTCTGTGAGCTGTCTCTGCCTGCACTATTGTGGCTTGCAGTCTTTGAATGGGGAATGCTTCCTGTGATGATCTCAATTGGCAGACTATAAAATGACTTCCAAACCCTCCCTGCCTTCCTGCCTGCAGTGATGCGGGCTTGAGGTCAATGGATTTCCCCTGCGCTGATCTCCATTGTCAGTAACACTGATTAGTGACCACACAGTGTTTGCTCTCTCTCTAGCCAGAATAAATGTGGGCTTGAGGTGAATGGATTTGCTGCTGTAAAGATCTGTATTGTCAGTAATGGTGATTAGTGCACACACCCTGTGTGGTCACACTGCTCTCTCAGCAAAACGGGAAATGCCCATCTTCAGCAATGGCTGACGAATATATAGGGCTGTGACATCACAGGACTGTTTAATGTAATTGTGCCTACTGAGTGCTCACGTGACCAATGACCTTGCATATTCAAATCCAGCTGGGAGGCCGCCTCCAGCGCATAATTTATCGCAGATAGAAGCCGATATTCAGAGGGACCGGGGCGCTGGACTGCAGGTATGTATATTAGTCAGAGAGCCCGCATTGGTCTCCTGTTCATCCGCACTATAATTTGGTTTATTGGGTTTAGTGTGAGTGAACAGGTGACCATTTTCCTTTAATCCCAATCATCACAAAGTGTCTATGGGGTTTTAATCAGAGTGAAATTACATAAATAAAGATCACCACACTTGGAGGATATTCACCCATCTTTTTTAATTCGAAATGCACAAATCACAAATATGATACAAGTACTGAGTATGTTTTTTTTTTTTTTTTCAGATTAAGAGGAGGAATAACCAATTTTGGAATAACCAATCAAGAAAATATTTTATTTTTTCTTCATTCTAGAAACACAGTAACATAGTTCATAAGGTCGAAAAAAAGACCAGAGTCCATCAAGTTCAACCTATAACCCTAATCAGTCCCTACTGAGTTGATATAGATCTAGAATCCACAACCTGTAATTTATTATTCTCCAAAAATGCATCTAGACCCTTTTTAAATTATTTTACAGAGTTCACCACGACCACCTCTTCTGGCAGAGAATTCCACAGTCTCGCTGCTCTTACAGTAAAGAACCCCCTTCTGTGCTGGTGTAGAAACCTTCTTTCCTCTAGATGTAGAGGATGCCCCCTTGTTATAGATACAGTTCTGGGTATAAATGGATCATGGGAGAGAGCTCTGTACTGTCCCCTGATATATTTATACATAGTTATTAGGTCTCCCCTAAGCCTTCTTTTTTCTAAACTAAATAACCCTAATTCTGATAATCTTTCTGGGTACCGTAGTCCTCCCATTACCCGTATTACTCTGGTTGCCCGTCTTTGAACCCTCTCCAGCTCCACTATATCTTTCTTGTACACTGGTGCCCAGTACAGTATTCTATGTGTGGTCTGACTAGTGATTTGTACAGTGGTATAATTATTTCCTTGTCGTGGGCATCTATACCCCTATTGATGCGACCCATGATTTTATTTGCCTTGGCAGTATCTGTCTGACACTGGTCACTACAGCTAAATTAACTATTGACTAAAACTTCCAAGTCATTTTTCACATCAGTCATCCCAAGTGTTCTCCCATTTAATACATAATACCAGCCCAGATTTTTCTTCTCAATGTGCATTACCATACATTTATCAGTGTTGAACCTCATCTGCCACTTCCCAGCCCAAACCTCCAACCTATCCAGATCCATTTGTAACAGTGCAATGTCCTCTATAGTGTTTACCGCTTTACAGAGTTTAGTATAATCTGCAAAGATTGCTACTTTGCTATTTAAGCCCTCTACAAGGTCATTAATAAATATATTAAATAGAACAGGACCCAAGACTGACCCCTGTGGTATCCCACTAGTAACAGTCACCCAATCAGAATAAGTACTATTAATAACCACCCTCTGTTTCCTATCACTGAGCCAGTTACTTACCCATGTGTATACATTTTCCCCCAGTCCAAGCATTCTCATTTTATGCACCAACCTTTTATGTGGTACTGTATCAAGTGCTTTGGAAAAATCCAGATATACGACATCCAGCGATTGCCACTGGTCCAGTCTGGAGCTCACCTCCTCATAAAAGCTGATCAGGTTAGTTTGACAGGACCGATCCCTCATAAAGCCATGCTGATTTGGAGTCATACATTTATTTTTATCAAGAGACTCCAAAATAGCATCCCTTAGAAAACCCTCAAACAATTTACATACAACGGACGTTAAACTAACATGCCTATAATTCCCTACAATTAAATATTGGCACCACATTTGCCATGCACCAGTCCCTGTTACTATGGAGTCCCTGAATATTAAAAATAGGGGTCTGGCTTTTATATTTGTTGACTTCTTTGAGGTATAGGCTTTAAAACTGATAAAAAGTATTCTATGTTAAGCTGGTTCCAACTTTCTTTAAGAGTGGTTGACAGATCAGCTTTGCAGGATGGAGCCATGCCATTAAAAATATCTTCTTTTTTTAACAATAAGTTGGATCTACACGGTTTATCATTTCATATATGAATGCACCAATCAGCATCAGCCTTCAAGGCATGTTAAAGAGAAACTGACAGTCGGTTCACCTACACTAAAACCAATACACAGGGTTAAAATGCAGGTAAACCAGATTAAAATGAGGTATGTGGTCTGATCCAGAAGATAGATCAGTTATTAGCTGGCATTGTTAATATGATAATCGCCCACTTTGTGCAATGGAGGCAGAACCCGGCATAATCAGCATCCCTGTCTCCATCCTCTCTGGTCTGATATTTCCAGACGTAGAGCACTCACATGAGAGAAGGGTCCTCCAATGAGGATGGAGGCAGGGATGCTGGATATGCGGAGTCCTGCCTCCACGGGGCAAAGCCAGTGATTAACATATTAGCAATGGAGACTTATAATGGGTCTATGTCAGGAATGGGACCACGGATTCAGGTATAGAAATTTGAGATAGGTAATGATTTTAGCAACTCCACCCTGATAATCGTGTGTACACATGCCCAGTCAGGTAATGATTGGCCTGCATGCTACATGCTAGAAGTGGGACTATGTAAGTCTCTGAGATAACACGCATATGCCACGGTCCAGAGCAGTGGGTGTGGAAATTTAATTGACATTCCAAAAGTAGAAGAGTTCCTAGGGATATAACTATGGCAGAATGGCAATATGCAGATAGCAGCCCCCTGAGGAATGTGCAATACAGTTGTTGGCATAGTGGAGGGTCACCTGAATTCCACATTATGGGTAAAGAGCTCTGTTAAATTGACAATTATTATATGTTGTATGGTATCGGTATTCAGCAGGAAAGGGCAGGAAACCATACCCGTAAAGGAATAATAGGACTTCAAACCAGGCGTTTCTCCGATTAGTAGCAGTAAATGTTATTGGTTAAATGCAACGCAGAACACACATGCGTTCTGGATCAACAGAAGCACCATTCCGTAATTGCCTTTTAAACAACCTTTATTGCTACTATTGTTTATGCCTGACGAAAATCCATGTCTTGGCAGGAAACGCTTGTGTATTATGTGTTGCATTTAAATAGGCACTGTCAGATATAAAAACTTTTGATATGTTGTAAAGCATGCAAAACCAATATGTTTTGCAATTGCTTTCATTAGAAAAATTTTCAGTATTTCATACTGAAAAAGCCAGTCAAAGAACTGCCCCCCCCCCCCCTGCCTTCTGGAATGCATTCAGTCTTTCTGTGTACACTGCTCTGTCCTGGACGTTGGAGGGGGGAGAGGCTGTACACACTGCAGACTCATGTGAAGAGAAGGGGAGGGGGAGGGGCAGGAAGACTGCTGCCGGGCTCTCACTGATGTCTGCTGTGTGAGAGAGGCAGAAACACATTGCATTGCAGCGGAAAAAGTAAGTGTCCCTGCATGTATGTGTGTGTGTGGATATATGTGCATCAGTCTATATCAGTGTGTCTATCTAATGTGTATGTGTAAGAATATATGAAGCCAGTGTGTGTGTAATAAAGGGGGACTACAATCATATGCCTCCAGCTGTTGCAAAACTAAAACTGGGAGCTGTAGTTTTGCAGCAGCTGGATGCACCCCGGTTGGGAAGCACTGGACTGAGGAGTGAGGGAGGAGGGGGAGTGGTTATCACAGTGAGTACCTGCCTCCCTGCTTCTGGTGGACAAAATTAGGGTATTTCAGAAATAAAGCTAATTCTGAGAGAAATTTAGGTCATAGACACATAAAAAAAAGTACATGTACATGATCAGGATGAGATACTGAGCAACATATAACAGTTTTTTTTTTTTTGTGATCTGACGGGTAAGCTTTAACCAATAAAATTTACTGTTACTAATCGGAGAAGTGCCTTGTCACGTCTTGGCAGGGAAGCAGTGCACACTGTTCTCGCCCACTTTCCCTATCCCTGCCTACTTACATACCCACCCTAGGTAGCGGGTCTGTAACCACGATAACAGTCCCTACTTACAATAAGTGAGGGCAGTCAGGTCAAAATAATAAAACTATAATGCAGACAGAGGTTGGGACACAGAATGGAATCACTCAGACTAACAGAAAAATAACTAAACATACACACAATAAGCTGTCTACAGTCCGAGTCAATACCAAGAGGTTACGGATAAACCAATTCCCAAAGCCAGGAGAAGAGTCAGAGAGTGGAGCCAAAGGGTCAAAATGCCAGATATAGCAGATACAATATAAATGCTAGCTAGGAGTACACAGAGCTCTTAAGCAGGCAAGGATTGCCTTATATAGGCCCAGACCAAGTCCTCAAATCAAGGTCAGCTGACCAGTCCAGACAGCAGGGCGTAGCCCAAGCCAAAACAAAACAGATAGAGCTGAAAGAACCATTTAACCCCACGGCTTCTGACAGTTCATTTTAGGAGGGGCCACTGGACCCTTCACAACCTGAGAATAAAGAGGTACGGACAAATCATACATTTTTACATCAGTATCCTCATCTTCAATGTCACACCACTCATTGGTGTCCTTACAATTATCTTCACTCTTTTCAGACTCCAAATCCACATGATCATTCTCCAAACATTTATTGCTTAAGATATCACAACGCACAGATTTAGTCAGAGGCTGCTGCAAAACTGGTTCTAAGACAGTCTCAAGTATAACATCAGTTTGCACTGAAGATAAAAAAAAATGCCCCCTAGAAGAACTTTGCTAGGTGTAGTCCTCTGCGGTACATGACATACCTGTGTGCCCAAGTGGCCTCCTCGCTTACCACTTGGACGCGGACGCTTGATACAAGATCTGACGAAATGAGTATCCTCTCCACAGTAAAAATACAGGCCATAGAGTTGATGAAACCTCCTGCATTCTTACGGGGTACGAATGGACCCTATCTGCATAGGTTCATCCTCTGGCACAGATTTAGGCAGGAGAGGAATCAAGCAGGACAGGAGAGACAGAGGATGAAGAATACTCCCGTTTGCGTTCTCTAAACGCACAGCTAAAGTCATGGCTTGGTCAAGGGTGTCAGGAGAAGGAGAAGTTATAAGCATGTCCTTTAAGGTGTCAGATATCCCTAGTCTGAACTGACAAATCAAGGCTGCAGTATTCCAGTTGGAGGCTACACACCACTTTCTGAAATCCGCAAAGTACTCCTCTATGGGTCTGTGCCCTTGCTTTAATGTACGCAATTGACTCTCATCGTACACAGAACGGTCTGGTGCAGTGTACAAGAGACCCAATCCTGCAAATAAGGTCTGTCAACACTTCTGGATCAGTTGTCAAACAGAGCAAAGATGTGAGGGCACAATCCCCTGATGTAATGTAGTGCAAGAAATTGTAGGCCATTTATATGGATACACCTTAATAAAATGGGAATGGTTGGTGATATTAATTTCCTGTTTGTGGCACATTAGTATATGTGAGGGGGGAAACTTTTCAATATGGGTGGTGACAATGGCGGCCATTTTGAAGTTGGCCATTTTTAATCCAACATCATGTGACACATCAAACTTATTGGGAATTTCACAAAAAAAAAACAATGATGTGCTTGGTTTTAACATAACTTTATTCTTTCATGAGTTATTTACAAGTTTCTGACAACTTATAAAATGTGTTCAATGTGCTGCCCATTGTGTTGGATTGTCAATGCAACCCTCTTCTCCCACTCTTCACACACTGATAGCAATACAATAGGAGAAATGCTAGTACAGGCTTCCAGTATCCATAGTTTCAGGTGCTGCAGAACGGGCAAAACAAA
The DNA here is from genome assembly GCF_029499605.1 of Hyla sarda. Classification (NCBI taxonomy): domain Eukaryota; kingdom Metazoa; phylum Chordata; class Amphibia; order Anura; family Hylidae; genus Hyla; species Hyla sarda. The sequence continues at coordinate 254,960,953 of NC_079192.1, read as the reverse complement.
AATTGGAACAGGACCCTCAGTTTATGCAGAAGATTTTGTTCAGTGATGAGGCAAACTTTTATGTGAATGGTGAAGTTAACAAACAAAACCACCGCTTTTGGTCTGACACTAACTCACATTGGATAGATCCCTCCAAGACTGGAACACAAAAATTGATGGTTTGGTGTGGTATATGGGGTACAAAGATAGTGGGGCCATTCTTCATCAATGGAAACCTCATGGCCACTGGATATGCAAAATTGCTACATGATGTGTTTCCCTCTTTATGCACTGAAGCTGGCATGTTCCCTGAGTTTTTCCAGCAAGATGGGGCACCTCCACATTATGGGTGTCAGGTCCAAGCATTCCTAGATGAACAGTTTCCTGGAAAAGGGATTGGTCATCGTGGGCCAGTTGAATGGCCCCCAAGGTCTCCCGATCTGACCCCTTTGACTTGTCTTTGGGGTCATCTGAAGGCAATTGTCTATGCTGTGAAGATACGAGTTGTGCAGCACCTGAAACTATGGATACTGGCAGTCTGTGCTAGCATTTCTCCTGCGGTGTTGCTATCAGTGTGTGAAGAGTGGGAGAAGAGGGTTGCATTGACAATCCAACACAATGGGCAGCACATTGAACACATTTTATAAGTTGTCAGAAACTTGTAAATAACTCATGAAAGAATAAAGTTACGTTAAAACCAAGCACATCATTGTTTTCCTTGTAAAATTCCCAATAAGTTTGATGTGTCACATGACCCTCTTCCTATTGAAAAAACAAAAGTTGGATTCAAAATGGCCGACTTCTAAATGGCCGCCATGGTCACCACCCATCTTGAAAAGTTTCCCCCCTCACATATACTAATGTGCCACAAACAGGAAGTTAATATCACCAACCATTCCCATTTTTTTAAGGTGTATCCATATAAATGGCCCACCCTGTACATTAAGGACAAAAATACACACTGCACCAAAGCTCATTCTTTTTTCTTCAGACTAGTTGACTCTATCCAGTTCTACATCGGGAACTACACACTAGACTAACACTTTACCACCACACTGAAGTATTAAGAAAGTGTTAGGTTGTCTTGTACAGAAAATTAATAAATGGAGTAAGAGAGGTGCCCATTATTTTTTATGACTTTCCTTTTTCAGGCTATATCTCTTTTCTGTTGCTCTCTGTTCCAGGTCACTTTTAGACATTTAACTACTTGTTACAATTTTGTATTTGTCGTAATTCAGCAAACTGGTCAGGTGACCCACAATGCTGTTCTATGCAGTCTTAAAGTCCTGATACTTTAACCAAATTGACAAGAAGAGCATTGTGAATTATGCATCAGTCACACAATGTGAACTTGAATACAACATATTGCTTGCCACAAGGGAGATAAAAATAAATTACACATTATCTTTCTTATGGATGTACTTATTTAAATTACATTTACTTATTTGAATGACACAGTTTTTTGTTTTTTTGTTTTTTTTTTGTTGTTGGTGTTTCTGCCATATCCAAACTCTTATGCAATAGGCACATAGAAAACAATCCATAAAGGGCCTGGGAAAGAACTGGTCAGATAGATTCCACACATAAAGTAGAAGCAGATATGTAAAATAGCTCTGTGACCTGACATGATCTTGCTATACATTAAATTTACAATTTGTCCAACAGCTTTTTTTCAAAAAAAATTTGGTTCGGATTGCATTTTTTCTCAACAAATTGCTATTAAAAGTGGCTATTTCTGGCCTACAGAGAGCCTCAATAGGGGTCTAGAGCAATTTGGCTTGTCCTAACACGCATAGGGAGTGGGCTGTTTTACTGAAATAATAGTGTTCATTCAGTATGACATGCAGATTACAGGCATTGCTATTACAATCACTGCTGCAGAGTGTGGCAACAGGGAGACCATATGGTGTCAAAATTGAAGAGAATAAAGAGATTTTTTATGTAATTTTTATTGAAATGTAATTTATTAAAAAAATTTCAGTATCTATTCTGGTGAGCATCGAGCTGTTGGTCCTCCGCCAAGCGAGATATCACCTGTTCCAGCCCCTGCCTCTCAGCGCCCCCCTGACTATGAAAGTGCGAATGTTTCATTTAATCAGTTATGGTTCATTGTTATCGCTCCACGCTGTTTCATTGGATTCTTGTGATAATTCCACAGGTGGCTGAAGCATGAGGAGACCATAGTGACTGAATGACACACCCTGGAGGTGGCTGAAGTACGAGGAGACCATTTAGTGGCTGAGTGTCACAGCCTGGAGTTGGCTGAAGCATGAGGAGACCATATAGTGGCTGAATGGCACAGCCTGGAGTTGGCTGAAGCATGAGGAGACAATATAGTAACTGAATAACACAGCTTGGAATTGACTGAAGCGTGAGGAGACCATATAGTGGCTATATGGCACAGCCTGGTATAGGCTGAAGCATGAGGAGATCATATAGTGGCTGAATGCCACAGCCTGGAGGTGGCTGAAGCATGAGGAGACCATATAGTGGCTAAATGCCACAGTCTGGAGGTGGCTGAAGTATGAGGAAAGCATATAGTGGCTGACTGGCACAGCCTGGAGGTGGCTGAAGCATGAGGAGACCATATAGAGTGGCTAAAGTTGGCTGAAGCATGAGCAGACCATATAGTAGCTGATTAGCACAGCCTGGAGTTGGCTGAAGCATGAGGAGACCATATAGTGGCTGAATTGCACAGCCTGGAGGTGGCTGAAGCATGAGGAGACCATATAGTGGCTGAATACCACAGCCTGGAGGTGGCTAAAGCATGAGAAGACCATATAGTGGCTGAATGGCACAGCCTGGAATTGGCTGAAGCATGAGGAGACCATATAGTGGCTGAAGGGCACAGCCTGGAGGTGGCAGCAGCAGAATCAGGAGTTCTAAAAGTGACCCGGTGACAGAGTGGTGTGGTGGGTGACAATACCAGTACCTGGTGATGAAGGTGGGTGAAAAAAGGTCTGATGCAGAGGAATGTTTGTAACTGGGGAGCAGTGCCTTATATCTGTTTGGCACTATCCCTATTTGTGAAGTGTTGGTGGGGCACCATGGTCAATCTACTCTGATGCATCAGGCATTGGTGGGTGGAAATCCTGGCTGATCCATGCCTCATTCATCTTCACAAAAGGTCAGTCTCTCCACATTTTTTGTGGACAGACGAGATCTCCTCGGGGTGACTATGACCCCTGCCACGCTTAACACCTGCTCTGATGGCACAATACTGGCCAGGCAGGACTGCTTTTCCAGGGCAAACTCTGCTAGTTGCAGCTACAAATCAAGTTTGGCTGCCCAGAAGTCCAGCAGATCTTCAAGGTGTGTTGGCATGGTCATGTCAAGGTATGCCACCACCTGCTGGTCCAGGTCCTGCTCCAGGTGTACCTGCTGCTGATGAGTTGCTTCACAGTGTGAAGAAAGCTACTCATCAGCGACTGTAGACTCAGGCTGCTGCTGATGGAGCTGGTACTGCTCCTGCCACCCCACCCCTCCCCAGCAGCCATGGCAGTGGAAGCTGTGCGCAGAGGGGCCCCACCCCCCGAGTCAGACCTGCGAGAGGATGGACGATGGTACCGATAGGCATTGGCCAACTGACTATGTGGGATGTCTCTGTAGTAGGTCAGTTTGTCCTCCCTCTCGGTGTAAAAAAGGCCCCCATTTTGTGTCATTAGCAAGGGTCCAATAAGGTGGAGAGCCAGAAGTCATCCCGCTGCTGAATGGTGACAATTCGGCGGTCACTACAAAAGCAAGTAAGCATGCATCGTGCTATTTGTGCAAGTCACTCGGAGGAACTCACTGCCTCCATCTCCACTGCATACTTCCATGGTGTGCCTGGTTCCTCTTTCTCGACTTACTCATAACCCTCTAGCTCCTCTAGCTGCTCCTCCTCTCCTGTCAGATGACTAGAAAAACCGCCCATTTGGCGAAACCTTAACTGTGCTCCACTGTGCCCCTGCTCCTCCTCCAGTTCAGCCCCCACAGGGCTCATGTGGTCCTAAGATGTAGGCGCCACGTCTCTAGTGCCCTGACCAGCGATCGTTTCCAACACGTGTTGTAGGAAATGAAACAGTGAAATTACATTGTCCTTCCCGTAATTCTGGTGACTTACTAATAATGTGGCTTCCTCAAAGGGCCTGAGCAAACGGCAGGTGTCATGTATGAGCTGCCACTGGTTCACATTGAAGTTACACAGGGGAGTCCCCCTATCCGCTCGGATCGTCAAGAAATCGATAATGGCTTTTCTCTGTTCGTATAGTCAGTCCAACATATGGAGGGTGGAATTCCAACGTGCGGCAACGTCACAAATCAGACTATGTTGGGGGATACCGTTCTGACCCTGCAGCTCAGGGAGGGTGTGCTTTGCGGTGTACGAGCAAAGTTTCCTTCCCATTGTTAGGATGTCTTGCAAATGGGCAGAACACTTCAGGAACCACTTGGCAACCAGATTGAACCATATATGTTGATGCAGGGCCGGGGTGCCAACATTAGGACCCTGGCAACGCTTCCCCTTCTGCTGACATATCCTGCATGTAGCTATGTTAAGTAGCTATGTTAACCTCCTCTGGATGCTTGATGAAAAACTACCACACCACTGAGTAACTGATTTTCCCACCAAAAGTCCGCACTAAGTGACTGCTACTGCCATCGTCTCCAGAAACCCCTGTTCCACTACCTCCCAGTAAGGTAGGCTGCCGCAAAGCAGGTGGTCTCCCCCGGACAAGTTAGGCTCCAGAATTTCCACTTCTGCCACCATGCTGACCGCCAACCATGCTACCACCTGGCTGGCTCAGCTGCTGCCTCATGGGCAACCTGCAACTCTCTTCTCTTGATGATTATGATGATGATGATGAAGCCCCTTCTGCACACGGCTCCCAATTGCGATCAGCTTCATCATCATCATCAACACGTGTCTGCACGTCACTGATATCCTCCTCAGGTTCCTCAACAGTGTCTGCTTCAGGACCCTGAACGCTGGCAACACCACCTCCCTCGTCACTCTCCTCATCACTACTTGCCCACCTAGTGGAGCAAGCGGCGGATGTCTCCACTTCTTGGCTGGACCGTAGCTGCTGACTGTGCTCTATTAGATCGTCCTCAGTGAATAGTGGAGCTGAACTCACAGCATAAGATACTTCTTTAGGGTAAGTTACAGCATAGGACAAAGGCAATGGGAGGACATGGACTGCTCCCAGGCCATGCTAACTGAGGGTTGTATCTGAGGAACCCACCGACTGTTGACTGGGGGTATCAGATGTCACTTGTGATGAAGTGGATGACCGTGTTAACCCAACGGCAGATGGGTTGCTGGTCGAGACACAACAGCTAGCCGATACCGGGAGCTCAGGCCTCTCGCTGCGACTCCTGCTGCCACTCGCACCTTATCTGCTGTGACCTCTGCCTGTGCCTGATGAATTTAGGCCTCTGCCACTCCTCTGAGCACATCCTGGAATTTCTCTGCCTGACATACTTAGTGCGTATATGAGGGAAGTACAATACGCTTCACTATGCTTAAAACAGTATTTGTCTAGAACAGTAGCAGGTGAGTACTTTTGCCTGGACTTTTACAGTATGTTGGCCCTTGACAGATTAACAGGTACAAAATAGTACACTACTTAGATGTAGGTATTTGGTATGCACTTATGAGGGCAGAAAAATGCACTAAAGTATGCTTAAAAAAAAACGTATTGGAGTAAAACACCAGCTGGTGATTACTTTTGCCTGGACTTTCACTTGTATGTAGGCCCTTGACAGATTAACAGGTACAAAATGGTACACTACTTTGATGTACGTATGCGGTATGCACTGATGAGGGCATAAAAATGCGCTACAATGAGCCTAAAAACTCTGTAATTTTTGTAAAACACCAGCCGGTGAATACTATTGTTTGGACTTTCACAGTATGTTGGCCCTTGACAGATTAACAGGTACACAATTGTACACTACTTAGATCTACGTATGTGGTATGCCCTTATGAGGGCAGAAAAATGTGCTATAGTGTAACGCTCGCGGAGTCTCTCTGCTTGCAGCGCTCTGGTCGGCACCGCTAACCGTGAGCACTGCTCCACTCTCACTGGAGGGGACGCGATCCGCGGGACGGGACGTGCCTGCTCATGGATCGCGTCCCAGGTCTCTTACCAACCACGTCCCCCTTCACTTCCCTCCCAGCGCGCGGCCCCGCTCTCTAGGGCGCGCGCGCACCGGCTCTATGAAATTTAAAGGGCCAGTGCACCACTAATTGGTGCCTGGCACAATCAGTACAAAACGCATAAAAACCCACTTCCCCTTCCTGCCCTTGCCGGATCATGTTGCCCTAGTGCCCTGAGAAAGCGTTTTGTGTATCCCTAGCCTGTGTATCCAGACCCTTTGCCGTTGCCCCTGACTATGAACCTTTGCCGCCTGCCTTGACCTCTTGCTACGTCCGACCTTGCCTTCGCCTTGTCCTTGTGTACTATGCCTATCTCAGCTGTTAGTGAGGTTGAGTCGCTATCAGGGAATACGACCTAGGAGTTACCGCTGCAGCAAGTCCATCCCGCCTTGCGGCGGGCTCTGGTGAAAATCAGTAACTTCTTAGAACCGATCCCCTGGTACGGCCCACGTCATTGCCTCACTAACAAAGAGGATCCACTACCCGCATACCAGTCCGATTCCTTACATATAGTATGCTTTAAAAAAAATGTAATAGAGTAAAACAACAGCTGGTGATTACTTTTACCTGGACATTCACAGTATGCAGGCCCTTGACAGATTAACAGGTACAAAAAAGTACACTACGTATATGTTATGCACTTATGAGGGCAGAAAAATGTGCTACAGTACGCTTTAAAAAAACCCCATATTTTTGCACAACACCAGCAGTACACAGTCGCTGTATACTATACCCAAAATTGCACTCTCTCAAAGACTATTAGGAAAGAACTGCTGGGTATTATACCGTCTACAGACTAGTATAACCAGCAGACGATTTGTTGTGGAAAAAAAAACACAGAATTGCGCAGAAATTTTTTTCCTCCATCCTCTTAAGGTTGATCAAAATGAGCTAGCTTGTTGAAATGTATGAGGCAACACACAGCTCTCTGCATCTCTCTGTAATACACTGCTGTAGAAAGTGACTGGGAGGTTAATGGCTGCAGTAAAAAATATTTTCTGTGCAAAAACGTACTGCTCTCTCTCCACCAGAACACTGATGTGACTAGGAGGTGAAACGCTGATGGAAAAAGTTTTTCTGTGTGACACACATCTGTCCTATCTCTCTGCAGTGAAAGGATAAAGTGACTGTCCGCAATATGGATGTCGATTATATAGGGCTGTGACATCACAGGGGTGACTGGCTACATCCTGCATGTGATTCCCCCCTACCAGCCTTCCCAGAGTTCCTTGCCCCATGTCCTCACATGTGGATCCACCATTTTAGATGCCCTGGAGCGCAGAACACAGGAAATGGAGTTTAATGAGGCGATATTCACATTCGTTGCAAATCAATTTTTTCATGAAGTTTGTAACGAATTCGATTCATCAGCTTCAATTCGCTCATCTCTAGCTATGACATAAAAAGCATTTTTATCATGGGAAGAAGGGACCTGGCAGCAGTGTATCTCCTGAATGAGCAAAATGGTATGTTAAAATCTGTAATACCAGTGATGTGTCTGCCAGCATAAAGGTTATCCAGGCAGACCCGGCCAACGGCCTACGCTTGCTTGTACATACTCCTTTCCTGCCATCATCTAAAGCCTGCTCTTTCTGGCTCTACCCAAGTTGTGGACATGCACCCTGTTAGCTTCATAAAGGGCCAGTATGTGCATGGAACCTGTCCTGTGAAATGGCTTGCCCACCGTGCAGTAGTTCAGTTTTAGGGTATTTAAATCATCAGAGGTTTTTTTGCCATGAGGTGCCATGTTGAACTTTCAGTGACCAGTATCAGAGGGGGAAAATGATAAGAACAAATTTTAAGACACCTGCTCCCCATTCACACCTGAGACCTTGTAACACTAACAAGTCACATAACACATGGGGGGGGGGGGGGGGGGAATGGCTAATTGGGCTCAATTTGGACATTTTTACTTAGGAGTGTACTATATTAACACACATGTGGCAAAGTGATATCTCCAAGATCCACCCATGGCTAACATACTGTGTAGTCACCACTGCACTTATCTTTTATATATATATATATATATATATATATATATAGAGAGAGAGAGAGAGAGAGAGAGAGAGAGAGAGAGAGAGAGAGAGAGAGAGAGAGAGAGAGAGAGAGAGAGAGAGAGAGAGAGAGAGAGAGAGAGAGTATATACATATATATATATATATATATATATATATATATAAACAGTACAGACCAAAAGTTTGGAAACACCTTCTCATTCAGAGTTTTCTTTATTTTCATGACAATGAAAATTGTAGATTCACACTGAAGGCATCAAAACTATGAATTAACACATGTGGAATTATATACATAACAAAAAAGTGTGAAACAACTGAAAATATGTCATATTCTAGGTTCTTCAAAGTAGCCACCTTTTGCTTTGATTACTGCTTTGCACACTCATTCTCTTGATGAGCTTCAAGAGGTAGTCACCTGAAATGGTCTTCCAACAGTCTTGAAGGAGTTCCCAGAGATGCTTAGCACTTGTTGGCCCTTTTGCCTTCAATCTGCGGTCCAGCTCACCCCAAACCATCTCGATTGGGTTCAGGTCTCGTGACTGTGGATGCCAGGTCATCTGGCGCAGCACCCCATCACTCTCCTTCTTGGTCAAATAGCCCTTACACAGCCTGGAGGTGTGTTTGGGGTCATTGTCCTGTTGGAAAATAAATGATGGTCCAACTAAACGCAAACCGGATGGAATAGCATGCCGCTGCAAGATGCTGTGGTAGACATGCTGGTTCAGTATGCCTTCAATTTTGAATAAATCCCCAGCAGTGTCACCAGCAAAGCACCCCCACACCATCACACCTTCTCCTCCACACCAGCACAGCTGTGAAGTGAAAACCATTTCAGGTGACTACCTCTTGAAGCTCAACAAGAGAAGTAATCAAAGCAAAAGGTGGCTACTTTGAGGAACCTAGAATATGACATATTTTCAGTTGTTTCACACTTTTTTGTTATGTATATAATTCCACATGTGTTAATTCATAGTTTTGATGCCTTCAGTGTGAATCTACAATTTTCAAAGTCATGAAAATAAAGAAAACTCTGAATGAGAAGGTGTGTCCAAACTTTTGGTCTGTACTATATACATATTTATAACATAGATAATTTAGTAGATGTTGCACATACCCCAATCGTGTCAATTATATAAAAGGGTACCAGTTAATACTATCAAAACATTACAACCAATCTAAACAGCACAGTATATCTAAATCAGTTTTCCTGAGGTTGGCATTAATGTTGCTCGCGAATATTCGCAATACGAATTTTATTCGCGAATATAGCGCTATATATTCGTAATTACGAATATTCATTTTTTGTTTTTTTTCCACAGTACACATCACAGTGATCACCCCTCTCTGCTTCCAGCTTGTGTGGTGTAAAGAAGACTCTAATACTACTGTGTGAGACTGGTGTGCGAATTTTCGCTTATGCGAAAATTAACATATGCTAATTTCCGCATATGCAAATTTTTGCATATGCGAAAATAAAACAAGGATATTACGAATATGCGAATATTCGCGAATATATGACGAATATTCGTCCATATATTCGCGAATATTCGCGAATTCGAATATGGCCTATGCCGCTCAAAACTAGTTGGCATCTTGCTAGACCATGTGGGGTCCCCTGCAGCACTTTAAAGGTATATTTTATGAACCCACTTCATCAGAAGGCCCTGTGTCTGCATCATTACACACGCACTGCATTCCCAACAACGCAGACACAGTACATGTCAGTGACGTACTGAGGAGAGTGTTTCAGAGAGCAGGTGTGGCAGGCAAAACAATACACCATAGGGCTGGAGAACAACTCTGCTGTACCAAGAAGATCATATACATATTAGAACTTTTGTACAGAACCTAAAAAAGGTAACCGGTCTTGGTATCATTATCACCCGCACTATTACCCTTTATACACAGCTTAGTGCTGGTACTGCTGGTGTCATTTTCCCATTAAATGTGTTATTTAGATTTAGAATTTTCCTGTATTCTTTTATTTTAATCTCAAACTAACTTGTTACAGGGTTTATTACTGGGTCACATAACGCACCTTTTTATGATGATAAAAAAAATATAAAGTATTTGCTTATACAGATAATTTTAAAGTTCACATAAAATACAGAGTACTTTTTATATGCTTAGAACCATATGTGGTTCTTAACTAAGAACATCTTCGGAGCCCAAAATGAGTTGGGATAACATATCTTTCATATTTGAATTTTTACCAAGGCCATTGAGATTGTTAGTGTTGAAGCCAGAAATGTTCAAAGGGTGTGGTGCTGTAGGAAAAGACGAGCGATACGTACACTGGCTCTGTAATATGAATCAAAGGAAAACCATTTCAACTATCCCATGAGATTGTGCTTGAACGCTCAGAAAGGGAATATTAGAGCAGACATTTATGATCAAAGAGACATCAAATGCTGTTAAAATATCTCTGTGTACGACTTAACATATTTTAATATTACAGGAAGACCAGAAAATACAATTCTTGCTTACATCTGAAGTGTGACTATATACTTAGGAGAATTTTTTTTTTGGATTAACATGTAGCACAAAATTTCAGGATAAAATGCTATTTTTCATTTTTTCACTTGTATAGTCAACTTAAAGATGTGTTTTTGAGATATCAGTGTTGCTTCAAGTGTGTATGAACCCTTGGATAACTGTATCACAATGGACCACTGACTGGCTCACTTCATCTACCCCTATTGGAAACTTCAAATGTGGCTATTGTACCTACTGTCCTAACTTAATGATCGGTAAAAATTATCGAATCGGAGGAACCGTTATTGATGTAAAAGACTTTATAACTTGCAGATCCGATGATGTAATATACATTGTCTTATGCCCTTGTGGCCACTTTTATGTTGGCTCGACTATCAGAAAACTTGTCACTAGGTTTAGGGAACATCTGTGGAATTTCAGACTGGGTACCGGAGTACTAGGTTTAGCGGAGCATATACATAAAGTCCATTCAGGAGACCCTTCCTGTTTGAGCTTCTTGGGAACTGAGCGCATAAGACAACCATTCCCAGAAAAAAACAAGGAAAATACACTACGACACAAAGAAGCATTATGGATATCGAGAATGAGAGCGACAGAGGGTCTCGGGCTCAACGAAAAAAAATGAACTTAATGCATGTCTATAATAATTTTTTTCCTTAAAGACTACAAAAGCTATTCATCGAAATCCAATGTTCCGACTTTTGTAACTACTTTTAGTTTACAATTTAATGATATCAAACGTATCATCATGAAACACTTACCTTTATTGTGAGATTATTAAACCGGGCGTAAGATTTGCAGCAAAATGCGCACCTACGCTGTCTAACCTCCTTGTTCCGAGCATGGTAGATACCGCAAGTACCCATACACATTGGCTAAGCACCAAGGGTTTTCATAAATGTGGCCACACACGCTGTGTGGTCTGCCCTTTTGCTGAAAAATGCTACAAAGTGGAAGGGTCCATTGATGGTAAAAACCATATCATACAAGACTTTATTAATTGTGACAGCACCTTTGTTGTGTATAAGGTGATGTGCACAACTTGTCATCTTATATATGTAGGATCTACCAAAAGATCCCTAAAAAAACGCATGCAGGAGCACATTAGGCATGCAGCTGGTCCCTTGATGGCATCTCTAATGTGTCCATACATTTTCTGCTATGTCACAATTCAGACTTGACCTCTTTCCGCTTCTCAGGTATTGAGAGAGTTAAACAAGGAAAAAGGGGAGGTGATCACATTCGATCCCTCCACAACAGAGAAACAGTATGGATCTATCTCTTAAACAGCACTCAGCCAAATGGTTTGAACAGCAAAACTGATCTTATTCTACATTACTAAGATCATTATATTATACTATCAAAAAAAAACCTTTTTTTGGTCTCTATATTTTACGTATTGCTCCCATATGTTTTGGTTTTAATCACTTTGCACATGTGATGTGAACCTGTCCCTCCCTTTCCTGTTTGGGTCAGGGAATACACCCTTGGGTATAAAAGGGTAACTCATTTGAGTGTTAGCAAGCTATGAATAAGGATCAATAGATCAGAAACGCGTCAGCTATTGCTTGGCACCTCTCTCTTTTTCTACATGTGCAATATTTTGTATTTTTTACATGTCCATGTTTGTCTGCCACCTGAAGGTTTTTAATATGGAAGATTCCTGAATAAAAGTCAAGTTTTATGCTTCTACTTGCTGGCCTTTTTCGCATTGTTCTTCTGCTGTCTGGAGGTAGCCGCGCAAGTCCCATGTGAGCTGAGATTTTTTCTACTACTAGGAAATAGTTTGCCTCTACTTACTTGGTAAAAACACCAGCCAACTTGCCCCAGCAGGCACTATCTGAGTTATCCAATATAAGTGTAATGAGAGTTAAAACTGCCAAAATAGTATGTGCTTTCTCTCCTAATTTCTATTTTTACTGTTTAGATTTGTTTATTGCTTAGAAATGGGTTTGTGTGTGCAAACTGTACATTGTATTATTTGCTATTATATTTACTTTGCGTGTGCACTGGTTACCACAGGGATAATCAAGATGGTGTTGGGGAATTCCCAGCCTCATGCACCATGCTGCATACAGATGATAGCAGGGTATAGCATTGGGAGCTCATTAAATTGAAGCTAAATGGTATGTGTGAGAACGTTACTCTTGTGGGCTAGTCCTCATGCTCTCTTTATACGGGCAGTATATACCCATAGTGCACCCCTCCTGCAACTTACAGCAGCACTATACCCTTTCCTTATTTGCAATTACCACAGGAGTTCCTTGACACTTATAAAGAAGTCACAAAAGACCCTTTCTATTTTCCCAGTAGTCCACTACTCCAGTTAACCCTTCATACACATGCATACTTGGCTCATGGTAAGCTTGCATGTGTTTTCAATGGTAAGAGGGAAATAACCTGCAGCCAGATGCCAGTCCCACATGCCTGATCCTTCTTTTTGCATGACACCCGACCAGAGCTGTAGCTAGGCTTTTCTTTGTGTAGCCTAACTGCATATAATACATTACAAATAATACACAATGCACACAATTTAGACATTAGACACACAAACAGACACATATAAAGTATCCCCATATGTGCATATACATTAAAAACCGATTGGACACATGTTCTTCCACATATATGCACAACACACACACACACACACACTACACAATACACACATAAATACACACACACATAAACAGATATACACAAACATTACACACACATACATGCATATTACACATACCGTATTTATCGGGGTATACCACGCACCGGCCTATAACACGCACCCTCATTTTACCAAGGAAATTTGGGTAAAAAAAAGGGGAACAGAACGGGCAGCGGCGCCGATAGCCAGGGGGAGAGAAGGGCCGGCAGCAGGGCTCTAGACCCCAGGAAAGGCAGGGGGAGAGAAGCGGGCAGCGACGGCCTCTCTCCCCCGGCCTTTCCTGGGGGTGTATCGGCGTATAACACGCACATAGACTTTAGGCTAAAAATTTTAGCCTAAAAAGTGCGTTTTATACGCCGATAAATGCGGTATATAGTTACGCATTACACATACTTATCACTTACCATACTGCTGTTACATCCCAGCAGTAGAAATAGCTATAACCAGCAGCTATTTTTTAATGGGTATATTTACATAGGAAAAGTAGCCGCACCTAGATGTAACTTTTTTGTAAGATGTAAAAATATCTAATTTTCATATAGAAGAGCGTAGTTTGTATTGCTCAGAAAAACAAAGTGTGAACTTGGTTGATGTGCCAAGTTATAAACCCACTCATGGAAGCATATAACCTAAGCTGGACTTGTCCTGCATTGCTCTCCACATCTCTACCTACCTGTGCTTGCTGCAAGTCTCTCAGTTTTCCTCCTTTCTCACCTTGCTAAATCCCTGCACCTGAAAAGATAAGTCAGCATACCCTCATAAACCTAAGATAGTCAGCCACCCCAGCCAAAATCTACTTTTCTCTTATGTGGATAGGCACCCTAGATAGAACTAGATTTATGTCGGTATTTCTGTTTAGTGATAATTTCCTTGTCTCTGGCCTTAGTTCTATTTTAACAGGAAATGCCCCAGAACAATGTGTCGATTGAAAATAATAACACCAAGCCTTGTCTGTAGAAAATGTGCTTTGGATTTTCATTCTTGGCAGGCAACATATTTGTCGTACCATTCCTATACAGACATGCACTGTAAACAATCTACTCTAACTGAGCTAATATGTCCTACACAATGATTTCGGCAAATACAGAATGGACTTAGCAGTCCCTGTGCATTAACGTTCATTTATTTTCTTAAAACAAATTCAGATTGCATATGTATTCCCTTCCTCTAGGTATGCATATTATTTTTCAAAGATCTCTTATTCCACCTTTTCTGTTTTCTTCCAAAATATTTTACAGTCTTCTTCCAAGAGCAGAATGTGCCAGATCCACCTACATATGTTCATTTTTTTTATTATTCATCTCAGATGTTCCCACAACCTTTCCATAGTCAGCATTTGAATTAATCTGCTCCCATATGTCAACAATATCTAGCTCTCTTGGTGAAGGATCGATCTGTGCGTTATATTTTAAAAACAATCTATACACACTGTAGGTAGATATGCACTGCATAATTGTGTTTGATGTTAGCATGAATATGTACAGTATTGTACTAAGGATACACACAAAACACATCTGGCTGTAGGGAACATTTACTCCTTAGAATATGCAGCATAAAGTACTGAAATGTTCCCCTATGTATTGTTAGAGTGGCCATACACATTAGATAAATGTAGGTTGTTGGTTGAGCAAACATTCAAAGATGCAACCATTTACATAGTTTAGTTATAGTTAATCAATAGAAGTAAGGAGACGGCAACTCACCCAATCTTCATAGTATCTTCTTTATTTCTCAACGATACTAGTTTCAGGGGGGAGACAGACAGGGCGTACAGAAGAAATGAGGCTATAGCAGCCATTTCGCACTAGTTGTGCTTCACTGGGCTTGATGAAGCACAACTAGTGCGAAATGGCTGCTGTAGCCTCATTTCATCTGTACCCCCTGTCTTTCTCCCCCTGAAACTATGTAAATATTGTTAAGAAATTAAGAAGATACTATGAAGATTGGCTGAGTTGCCGTCTCCTTACTTCTAGTGATTGGATATATGCATGATGGACTATTAGAGACTGAGCACCACCATATCTCTGATAATATTCAGCAACTATAGCGTACAGTATACTTCCAAAGTTTGATTAGCGACAGTGTCGAACAATTTTTGTCTCTGCATATGCTGAATTTTGCCATAGTTAAACTAGCCATACAGGATTAATGTCACTGGGTGAATGATGAACAAGCTTTCTGGGAATATTCTGTGCACATTTTATAAATATTGTTTTATGAAAGATTGGTTGTGAATGAAATATCTGTCTTGAATGAGTGATCTTTTGTCTGACTATTGTCTGAAAATTTACAGCTTACTTATTGTGAGACGATAACAGTCTGTCATTAGTTGGCAAAAATAACCATTTATTGTAAAATAGTGGAGAAAAGAAACTCCTAGCACCGTTCACACTAGAGTCCCATTACGCAAAGCTTCTATGTAACATTGGTGCTTGACGTGTGAGATTCAGTCAGTATAAACAGCATAAAAAGAAGGGAGCACTTACCATATGGGGCTTGATTACGGTAACTTTATTCCATGTCAACTGGTCAAATTCCTCAGGAGGTAAGGGTAGAGGGAGCAGGGAGGCAGAAAGCCCGCCCGGTGAAGTGCTCCCCACCTCCAAATTTATACAACAACAATACATGTAAATCATATCCAATTCAGTATTTACACTATATATAGTGTTTTCCATACATAGTGAAATAAAAAGAGGGGAATAAAGAGAAATAAGAGAAAAAGAAAAAATAAGAGCAGAGAGAAAGAAAAAAAAAAGAAAAAAATAAAGAAAAGGGGAAGAAAAAAGAAAGAACAAATTTAATTACAAGAGATAAATTCTTATAATTTATTATTTTTCTTGTGGCTTCCATTTCTGCCATGCTTTCTGAAATCTATCGTTTGTGTCATCACGCTTTGCTATTAATCCTTCCATTATATAGGAATGGTGGGTTTTGGAAATAACGATTGAAATCTCGGGGATACTTTTTTGACTTCCAGAGTGATGCTATTTGTATCTAGGCATTAGTTAACACATGAAAAATAATAATTCTACTGGATTTTGGAAATTTGATAAATTTCAAAGATAATAATGCCAATCCTGGACCCCATGAAAAATTAAGTGTCAGAGTTCTTTGGAGGAAGTCATAAATCTTCATCCAAAATAATTTAATAAGAGTACAGTCCCACCAGATGTGAAAAAAAGTGCCTCTATCCAAACCACATCTCCAACATAATGGCGAATGTTGCAAATACATAAGAGAAATTAAATGGGGAGTTTGATATGATCTATACATCAATTTACGTGAGGATTCCCAATGGTTAGCACATCTGGAAAGTTGGAAGGGTAAGCTATACAGCGACAACCATTGATCCTCAGATATTTGTATTCCCAAATAAGCTTCCCATTTAACCTTAAAAGAATGATGCGTTTGGCTGGGCAACTGCATAAGATTGAAATATGTTTTAGAAATCCCCTTTTTTACACCTTTTTATTGATCAAAATAGTTTGTGTAAGTTGACAAATAAGGTGGAGTCAGCCAGTTTACTGATCCTAAAAGATGTCTCAGTTGCAAGTATTTAAAGAAGCCACCTAAAGGTAGACTATACCTACCCCTGATCTGAAAAGATAAAAGTGAGTCTCCATCGCTCACATCGCTTAAAGAGATTGCGCCTGCCTTAACCCAAGTTGAAAAATCAACATTTGGTAAGAAACGCTTTTGTTACGCCGAGCGCTCCGGGTCCCCGCTCCTCCCCGGAGCGCTCACGGCGTCTCTCTCCCTGCAGCGCCCCGGTCAGTCCCGCTGACCGGGAGCGCTGCACTGACATGGCCGTTGGGGATGCGATTCGCACAGCGGGACGTGCCCGCTCGCGAATCGCATCCCAAGTCACTTACCCGTCCCGGTCCCCTGCTGTCATGTGCTGGCGCGCGCGGCTCCGCTCTCTAGGGCGCGCGCGCGCCAGCTCTCTGAGACTTAAAGGGCCAGTGCACCAATGATTGGTGCCTGGCCCAATTAGCTTGATTAGTTTCCACCTGTGCACTCCCTACTTATACCTCACTTCCCCTGCACTCCCTTGCCGGATCTTGTTGCCCTTGTGCCAGAGAAAGCCTTTCCTTGAGTGTTCCTAGCCTGTGTTCCAGACCTCCTGCCGTTGCCCCTGACTACGATCCTTGCTGCCTGCCCTGACCTTCTGCTACGTCCGACCTTGCTCTTGCCTTATCCCTTGTACCATGCCTATCTCAGCAGTCAGAGAGGTTGAGCCGTTGCCGGTGGATACGACCTGGTTGCTACCGCCGCTGCAAGACCATCCCGCTTTGCGGCGGGCTCTGGTGAAAACCAGTAGCTACTTAGAACCGGTCCACCGACACGGTCCACGCCAAACCCTCTCTGACACAGAGGATCCACCTCCTGCCTGCCGAACCGTGACAGTAGATCCGGCCATGGATTCCGCTGAGGTGCCGCTGTCAAGTCTTGCAGACATTTCCACGGTGATTGCCCAGCAATCCCTAATGATCACCCAACGAAATCACCAGCTGGCATACTTGACCACCGTGACACAGCAACTTCAGTCACAGATACAGCAGCTGCTGCCGCAGATACAGCAACTTCAGTCTCAGACACAGCAGCTGCAACAGCAACAACCATCTCCTCCGCCGGCTCCTGCAACTCCTCCGCAGCGACCGGCCGCTCCTAACCCCTGCTTGTCCCTGCCGGACAAATTTGATGGGGACTCTAGACTCTGCCGTGGTCTCCTGCCTGGGAAGGCCCTGCCATGTGCCACACCGCTCGGAGCACCTCTCTCACAGTATCCTTTGCAATCCACCCCTGTGCCTCCCGCCGAGGAGGCTATGCAAGTGGATCGGTCTCGCCTGACCCCTGAAGAGAGGACTCGCCGCAGAAAGAAAGATTTACTTCTATACTGCACTGTGCGTTACCGCACAGAACCCCTGCTCTTGAGCATGGAACTTTTTGTTTTGCCCAAATGCTCCTCTGAACTCCTCCTCGGTCTGCCATGGCTCCAACGCCACTCCTCTACCCTTGTCTGGACCACCGGGGAGATCATGAGCTGGGGTGCTTCTTGCCACAGAAAATGCCTCACGTCTGCTCCCAGTCCCGTCAGTCAAACCTCTGTGTCTCCCCCTTTACCTGGTCTCCCCAAGGCCTATCTGGACTATGCTGTGTCTCCTCCTCACAGCCCCCGTCCTGTTAACACTCTGCCCCGTGCCAAGCTTGACCCTCTTCCCTCCCTCCCCACCCCCACGCCTTCTTGTGTGCCCGCTGTTGATGAGGTTTCCCGGGGCTTCGCCACCGTCTGGAAAAAGACTCTAAAATTCCTCATACTAGCCTCATCCCAGGTGAAGAAACTTGCCGGAAAAAAGAGAAGAGCTCCTCCTGTTTTTGCGTGGCTCTCCGCCAAGTATATCCGCTTCCGTGTCCCCAGTTTTTATCTGGGACCACGTTACCTTGGACCCTTTGAAGTTAAATACCTAGAGGAAGCTACTCCGGTCTCCGGGTCCTCAGACGTCTTCCGGATTAAAGAATTTTCAGGTCCCAAAAAGAGGGGGAGACCCAAGGGGGGGGGGGTACTGTTACGCCGAGCGCTCCGGGTCCCCGCTCCTCCCCGGAGCGCTCACGGCGTCTCTCTCCCTGCAGCGCCCCGGTCAGTCCCGCTGACCGGGAGCGCTGCACTGACATGGCCGTTGGGGATGCGATTCGCACAGCGGGACGCGCCCGCTCGCGAATCGCATCCCAAGTCACTTACCCGTCCCGGTCCCCTGCTGTCATGTGCTGGCGCGCGCGGCTCCGCTCTCTAGGGCGCGCGCGCGCCAGCTCTCTGAGACTTAAAGGGCCAGTGCACCAATGATTGGTGCCTGGCCCAATTAGCTTGATTAGTTTCCACCTGTGCACTCCCTACTTATACCTCACTTCCCCTGCACTCCCTTGCCGGATCTTGTTGCCCTTGTGCCAGAGAAAGCCTTTCCTTGAGTGTTCCTAGCCTGTGTTCCAGACCTCCTGCCGTTGCCCCTGACTACGATCCTTGCTGCCTGCCCTGACCTTCTGCTACGTCCGACCTTGCTCTTGCCTTATCCCTTGTACCATGCCTATCTCAGCAGTCAGAGAGGTTGAGCCGTTGCCGGTGGATACGACCTGGTTGCTACCGCCGCTGCAAGACCATCCCGCTTTGCGGCGGGCTCTGGTGAAAACCAGTAGCTACTTAGAACCGGTCCACCGACACGGTCCACGCCAAACCCTCTCTGACACAGAGGATCCACCTCCTGCCTGCCGAACCGTGACAGCTTTAAACCAAGCAGAGGAGGATCCTCACCTCCTGCTGTATTTTACAGCATGACATGGAATAAAGTTACCGCAATTAAGCTAGTATGGTGAGTGCTCCCTTCTTTTTATTGTCATTTATTGTAAAATTTTACCTCATGGATGATTGTTTTGATTAAAATTGTACACTTTTATAAACTTTAATCTAAAGTGTAAATGAGCATTCATCTTTTTTCTAGGACATGGACAGAATGAAACATGGATAAACTCCATTATTACAGTGAACTATGATTTACGCTGAAATATTGCATCCTATCAAATAAATCAGTTTCAAATCAAGCCAGTAAATAGTCATCTGGGTGGTCCCAGGATACTATTCCCCGTCTGCTGGACTTGAGTGACAGGTCTCTCCTAATTTGATGGTGGAGGGGAAGGGGGATTTGTCAGGGACTGCCCAGATGACTAGTTACCAGTTTCTGTCTACTTTTAAAACAGATTTCTGTGAAATACTGCAGAATTTCATAATAAATCCTAGTTGATAGGTAGCCTGTCTCTGCTACATGCTGTGCGATTTATGGTTTAGACCTATTTCCCCCCCCCCCCCCCCCCCCAAAAAAAATAAAAATAATCATTTACCCATTACATTTCCTTTTCTACATATAATATTGAAAATAGAACAAACAAACATATTTGATACTACCACATCCGTAACAATCCAAACATAAAATGTTTTCATTATTTATTTCACACATTAAGGCTAGGATCACACACAGTGTTTTTTTGAGGCGTATGTGATTTGTAAAAAAGCGTCAGCAAAATCACGGACAAATTGCATCAGTATTTTTACCATAAGGGTGCATTCACATGGGAGTATTTGTCAGCGGATCTGCAGCTGCGGATCCGCTGACAAAGGCCCCTAAAGTGCTGCCCTCTTTGTGCCTGCTAATAGCGGCAATCCACCGCTACCAGCAGACACACTGCGATGTGCAAGTTACCCTGCAGTGTACTTGCACACATCATGGCCGCTCTCTGTGTAGCTCAGGTAGCTGGGGGAGCGGCCACGATGTGCGGGATGTGCGGATACACTGCGACTTGCACTTCACAGTGTGTCTGCTAGTAGCGGCGGATTGTCGCTATTAGCAGGCACAAAGAGGGCAGCACTTTAGGGGCCTTTGTCAGCGGATCTGCAGCTGCGGATAACCCTTAATGTGCTTTATGTAAGTCTATGGAAAAGTGGTTGTCTGTGCACACAGTATATAAAAATATGGACACATTTTTTTACACCACATAAACAAAATGACACTGTCATTATCAAATGTGTCCATAAGCCCCCTTCCCCAATAAAAAATTTAATTACCACAAAAAATTAGTCCACATAAAGATATGTATACGAATAAAAAGAAAATTATAACGGGTCAGAATAGGGCTGTGTCCTCAAGGCCAAAATTGGCTGTGTCCTTAAGGGGTTAAAAGCCTAGAATACATTACATGAGAATGGGTTAAATGTTTAATTCCCAAGCATTTGCAACTGCACGACTATACAGTTACCTATTGTTTGTCTGGCATTTACTCATATTGAAAACAAAAAACATATACCATGTGGCATACAATAGTTTGCATTAAAACTGTAATCAATGCAGTGGAGACCAAGGTACAATGACATATACTAAATATATACACAAAGGGCTGGACTGACTAGTCTAAGATGATGTTAAATATACATGTGAGAAACAGAGCGCACATGTGGTGAACATAACCTCTTGTTAACATTTTCAGAATTCTAATCACCATCTATATCTATGTCTACATGCTAACTACTGCTCAAGCTAGCCAACAAGCTAGCCACAGGCTTTTGATTGTAATTCAGTGCTGAATAGAAACCTATGCCCCAAGCTTCTTTTTTTTATTTTTTATGTTTGCTTGATAAAGTAAACTTCCTCATATGACACTTTTAAAAATTATCCATAACATTTTTTAGATAGTACAAAAAGATAAATTTCGCTGATTATCACTGTATATTAAATACAGAATACAAAATCTTTGCGAGAAAATACCCATTAACATAAAAAAGTGAAATAATTATTTAATGTAATTAATTCACATGTGCAGCTGAAGTTTTGATAACCTAGTTTTCATATACAGTATCTTTTATTTCCTCCTAGGCTTTTCATGTTATTTTATTAGCTTTGAAAGGTTTTATGCAGGAATAATTAAAGCGTGGGTCTTTCAGTACAACAAAATGCATTAGCTCTAATAGCGAGTCTTATTTTTTCTACAAACAGCTCTCATTTCTATAGAAGCCCTATGCGTCTGAAATGTTTTATCATTTACCTTTACTTAACTGTTTTTCCATATTGAAATCTGGAATAATAAGGCATCCAAAAACGGTCACATGAGCACATTGACAGATGTAACATTGTAACACAGTGCAGCATGCAAAGTGCCCTGCAAGCTTTGACTAGAAATGCATAAATTCCTAGTCGATAACACTGCACATCTGGCTGATAAAAAGGCCCTGAGCAAACCTATATTTCACAGAACAGCTATGGCACTGCTGAACAAGGTGCTGGAAAAACCCAAGGCTAAAAAACATCGGAGGGAAACTGATGCTAGAATTGATTCCACACATTTAAATAGGACAGTTCACAATCATTGGGCATCTGGGTGCCGGATGGTTGGACATGCCGGAACATCACCGGCAGGGGAATGCATCTTGATGCGTTCCCCCATCTGGCATTCAGAAATAATGGATGCTGAATGCTGAAAAACTGAGGACAACTGATGCATGTTGTCATCCATTGTCCTCAGTTGAGTTGAGTTTTAGGCTGGGTTCACACCGGACATATTTGAACCCAGCCTAATAGCCAAATTGTGATGTCTGGTAGACTTGGTCAAAGTATCTCCAAATAGTAGGCCGTGTGGGATTTTTTCTAGATTGCAGTGGTCGGCGTCTACCAAATGTGGTCCAAGGAAGGATAAACACTGACCTATTGACAGGGTTGTGGTTGTCCAAGACTTATTGATGCATGTGAGAGCCTATCTGATCTGCTCACCCAAAACAGCTACCGTGGCACAAACTGCTCAATAAAGTGAATACTGGCTTTTATGGAAAGCTGTTGAAACCAACAATGCATCAATGCACAATCAAGAAACAGATCAAATTACCAATGCTGACCCCCTTCCTACCACCAAAAGCGCCTACAATGGGCTTTTGGGAATCAAAGCTAGTCCATGGATCGATAAAAACAGGTAGTCTGATGAAAGACATTTTCTTTCAGTGTGGCTGGCCAGGTATGTTTTATTTACCTGGGAAATAGATGGCACCATGCTACACTTTGAAATAAAAAAAAAAAAAAAACAGGCAAGTAATGGCAGTGTAATGCTCGGAGTGATGTTCTGCTGAATAACCTTAAGTCCCTGGATTCATGTTGATGTTACTTTGACATGTACCACTTGCCTAAATAGCTGTGGATTGTAAAGTCGCTGGCTGGCAACCACGGCATACTATGTGTCCTGGCTTTCACCTGCATCAGCGACATGTTCGATGCCGTGTCATTGCTGTGCAATCTGGCCTTCCTCCTCTGGTCTCTCTCCTGCTGCTTCTGCCATTGCTGTGATTTCCCCTCTGCCCTCTAGAGTCTGTGCACAAGCAATGGCTGAGACTTATAGGAACAGTGAGCACCCTATATTGGATGCACCTCCAATCCCTGCGCCACCTATAAAAGAGCATTTCTCTCTTCCTGTGGTGTCTGAGCAATATTGTAAGTTTCTGCTGCTAAGGTTCTTGTTATCAGTGTTCTGGTGTTCCATTTTCCTGACATTATCTCTGCCTGATTCCTCTGCTCCTATCTGCTGTCCTACCATCTTGCTGCACCCGAGCTAACCTACTCTGCTCACAAACACCAAATCAGCTTTGTTGTGTCTAACGCTATCTTTAGTGTCAGTTTGCCCCTTCTGCCTGCTTGGCCAGCTGCCACTTGTGGCATAGTGGGTCCTCACCTGTGGGGCATTACATGGATCTCTGTGATAACGAATGCATGCATGTGTGCCAGTAACATCATCAGGGGGTTGGCTTCAAATACAACAGATGAAGCAGCCAAGCCCTCCATCAGCACCAGACATGTGATGTATTGTCTTGTGCCACACAGGAAGCTGGGAAAGATCCAAGACAACACTCTTTTTTTTAGGCTGAAGAAACTGAACTGTCAGGGGAAGGAAAAACAAAGACATTTTATACCAGCCACCAAACAGTATATTAGTAACTAGACTAACTCTGCTCTCCCTGTCTTTCATTCAACGAACAAAAAATCTTGGAGTACCCCTTTAAGTATAGCATCCAGTAATATTACTGTACTCTATAATGGTTGCCAGGTCTTGATTGGTTACTAAGTACAGCAACAGTAAATTTTGTTTTGGTTTCTTAGATGACCATCATGGTAGGGGTTGAGAGGGATGGAATTACTATCACAAACATCTGGCATGCAAATGCTAAGGAAAAGTCTAAGATTTAACGCAGGCTGTGGTGCACCACGAAAAGTATAATTTCATAATTAATAACACTTCCCTTCAAGCTTGTAATTTAGCATTTAGTGCTCACCACACATATAAGAGTATTAATATCAGAATATCTTAGTCTGAGCAACATATGTTGCAGACATGCATGATGAAGAGAAGAGTATTTTTGTACAATCTAGATATGCAATTTTCAACCATGTATGTTTTGACAGTAGGAATGTACACAGAAACAGCAAACTGTGCAGCTCCGTTGTTTAAAACTTATGTAGAAATTGTCTACAGAACCTTTTGAACTACAAGGATTGGTTTCTTAGTTACAGCATAAGCTATTTGTATATAAGAAGGTTTTCAACTGTAAATGGGAAACAGATGGTATTTGTGAGCTCCAGATAAAGAGAGCTCCAGTACGTTGTTATGAGCCAATAAAAATAAGAGAAAATGACTTTCACTCTAATTGATTAAAAACATAAGATGATTATCAAGGTAAGTATATAGTTGGCATATCTATACATAGTGGATTGAACAAACACCTAAATCTTTAATTTAAAACTTGCAGAGATGCTCAAAACTACAGTATGCATCTACAAAACCAAAACTGGAGCATCTGTTCTGTCTAGAAAAAGAAGTTCTGAATTTCAAGTGCTTTATCATATACCATGCTTTATCAGGAACAAGCTGAGTACCCAGCATTGCCCGGTTTTTCCTTCCTAATCCTTGTTGGGGAGGAAAATCAACAAAGGAGAAAGCTTTTGACTTCACATCTCATCCTTAAATATTGTTTTCATGTCCCAACCCCATATCCTGTCCTAATTTCTCAACCTTATATCCCATCCAAATATCTTGACCTTAAATCCCGTCCTCATATCTCGACCTCCTATCCTGACCTCCTATCCCGACCTCCCATCCCGTCCTCCTATCCCAACCTCATATCCCAACCTCATATCTCATCCTCATATCTCAACATCATATCCTATCCTCATATCGTGACCTCATATCCGTCCTTATATCCCATATTCATATCTCGACCTCCTATCCTGACCTCCTATCCCATCCTCATATCCCGTCCTCATATCCCGTCCTCCTATCCCGTCCACCTATCTCTACCTCATATCCCGTCCTCATATGCCGACCTCAAATCCCAACCTCATGTCCCGTCCTCATGTCCCATCCTCATGTCTCGTCCTCATATCCCGACCTCAAATCCCATGCTCATATCCCACCCTCATATCCCATCCTCATATCCTGTCCTCATATCCCAACCTCATATCCCGTCCTCATATGCTTTCCTCATATCCCGTCCTTATGTCCCATCCTTATATCCTGTCCTCAGGTGGGACTGATTTGTGATGAAGATATTGTAAGCTGAAAATCGAAGGGGATGTGGCTTTGTGGGACTGGGCGTGATTTGCAAGCCAGACCGATACACAAAAAGGATAGATAATAAAAGGGGTGGGGTTTAAGCAGTGGGTGTGTCTTTGTGAGATGGGGTGTGGCTTGCAGGTCAGACTGACACATTCACCAGGAGATGCAGAGCGGAGTTTGTGGAATAAGGTACTGGAAGTCCCATATACTTGCATGGGACTTGAAACAAAAAAGCATCTTTTATATAAGGGTGTAGATAAGGGTTAATTTAACTATCATATATATTTATTTGACATATAAGTGATATGTGTACCAGGTATTATTGAAATATCTCCAGCCGTATGGAAGTTATGTGGGAACATACATTTCCCATAGATTTGCATGGGACTTTATACAAAAACCCTGACCCTCACAAATGGGGATAGTTAAGGGTTAAATTAACTATCCCATATTTTAAGTGGACATATAAGGAACATGCGACCGAGTATTATCGAAATATCTCCAGCCATTTGGAAGTTATGCAGTAACATATATTTCCCATAGACTTGTATTGGAATTTAAACAACAACCCCGATCCTAGCAAATGGGGATGAGTAAGGGTTAAATTACCTATCCTATGTTTGTTGTTGACATATAAGTTTCATGTTAACATCTTTAGCATTTTGGACATGATGCTGGAACATACGCACACACAAACACACATTGGTCCTCATTTACTAACAGGATTCCGACTCTTTTCGTCAGGTTCTGCGCCTAAATTCTGTTGCACGTTCAGTGTGACAGAATGTGCGACAGAAAAAAATCCGACAGACTCTAAATCACTCTGAGTGAAAAAAAAAAAAGTGTGTTTTCGGGAAAAGGGGCGTGTTCCCTACATTTCTTCCAAAATCACTCATCTTTTCTAAAAACCACTCCGAATTTTCTGGGAAGAAAACCTTACACTTTAAAGCATGTATAAAGTTTCAGAAAGTGGAGTAAATTCTCTGGCTGTTTGCTCCTTTGCCTGCCTTGTTTCAGTAATAATGGTGAATCAAAAAAAAATAATGTGTATATATATATATATATATATATATATATATATATATATACATACACTCCTTTTAATACATCTATCTATATGTGTGCATATACATATATGTATTCTCTAAACGCACAGCTAAAGTCATGGCTTGGTCAAGGGTGTCAGGAGAAGGAGAAGTTATAAGCATGTCCTTTAAGGTGTCAGATATCCCTAGTCTGAACTGACAAATCAAGGCTGCAGTATTCCAGTTGGAGGCTACACACCACTTTCTGAAATCCGCAAAGTACTCCTCTATGGGTCTGTGCCCTTGCTTTAATGTACGCAATTGACTCTCATCGTACACAGAACGGTCTGGTGCAGTGTACAAGAGACCCAATCCTGCAAATAAGGTCTGTCAACACTTCTGGATCAGTTGTCAAACAGAGCAAAGATGTGAGGGCACAATCCCCTGATGTAATGTAGTGCAAGAAATTGTAGGCCATTTATATGGATACACCTTAATAAAATGGGAATGGTTGGTGATATTAACTTCCTGTTTGTGGCACATTAGTAAATGTGAGGGGGGGAACTTTTCAAGATGGGTGGTGACCATGGCGGCCATTTTGAAGTCGGCCATTTGGAATCCAACTTTTGCTTTTTCAATAGGAAGAGGGTCATGTGACACATCAAGCTTATTGGGAATTTCACAAGAAAAACAATGATGTGCTTGGTTTTAACATAACTTTATTATTTCATGAGTTATTTACAAGTTTCTGACCACTTATAAAATGTGTTCAATGTGCTGCCCATTGTGTTGGATTGCCAATGCAACCCTCTTCTCCCACTCTTCACACACTGATAGCAACACCGCAGGAAAAATGCTAGCACAGGCTTCCAGTATCCGTAGTTTTAGGTGCTGCACATCTCGTATCTTCACAACATAGACAATTGCCTTCAGATGACCCCAAAGATAAAAGTCTAAGGGGGTCAGATCAGGAGAAACTTGTAAATAACTCATGAAATAATAAAGTTATGTTAAAACTAAGCACATCATTGTTTTTCTTGTGAAATTCCCAATAAGTTTGATGTGTCACATGACCCTCTTCCTATTGAATAAACAAAAGTTGGATTCAAAATGGCCAACTTCAAAATGGCCGCAATGGTCACCACCAATCTTGAAAAGTTTCCCCCCTCACATATACTAATGTGCCACAAACAGGAAGTTAATATCACCAACCATTCCCATTTTATTAAGGTG
This sequence comes from Hyla sarda, assembly GCF_029499605.1. Classification (NCBI taxonomy): domain Eukaryota; kingdom Metazoa; phylum Chordata; class Amphibia; order Anura; family Hylidae; genus Hyla; species Hyla sarda. The sequence continues at coordinate 254,933,281 of NC_079192.1, read as the reverse complement.
TATCCATATAAATGGCCCACCCTGTATATAGTTAGTGTAAGGATTTCTCCCTGGGGTAGCTCCGGGGTCATCCTTGACACTGCCACAGGACACGTTTCCACTTCAATCAGCAGGCAAACAACAGTACTTTATGCAAGTCGGCCCCTCGCCAGCTTTATTAGATAAGTTGCAGGCTAAATAATAACACAACACAGGAACAAACAAAACCCTAGACCATCTAGTCACTAACTACACAATCCAGCATGCCCTGACTATTCACTGGTGGGCTTTTACCAGCCAGTTAAACTTATGCCTCCTGCAACCTTCTACTCACTGTTCACACACAGCGTTTGCAACCTGGCTTTGTGGGACTGGGCTTGATTTGCAAGCCAGACTGATGCACAAAAAGGGTAGAGAATAAAAGGGTGAGGCTTAAAGAGTGGGCATGTCTTTGTGAGATGGGGTGTGGCTTACATTCACCAGGAGATGCAGAGCTTGTGGAGTAAGGTACTGGAAGTCCCATTTACTTGCATGGGACTTGAAACAAAAACCCATCTTTTATATAAGGGTGTAGATAAGGGTTAATTTAACTATCATATATATTTATTTGACATATAAGTGATATGTGTACCAGGTATTATTGAAATATCTGTAGTGGTATGGAAGTTATGTGGGATCATACATTTGCATTGGACTTTAAACAAAAACCCAGACCCTCACAAATAGGGGTTAGTTAAGCATTAATTTGCCTATCCTATATTTTAAGTGGACATATAAGTAACATGTGACCAAGTATTATCGAAATGTCTCCAGCCATTTGGAAGTTATGCAGTAACATATATTTCCCATTGACTTGTATGGGACTTTAAACAAAAACCCTGACCCTGGCAAATGGGGGTAAGTAAGGGTTAAATTACCATTCCTATGTTTGTTGTTGACATATAAGTAACATGTGTGCCAAGTTTCATGTTAATATACTTAGCCATTTGGATGTGACGCTGGAACATACACGCATACATACACACATTGGCCGGCATTTATCATTGTAGGTGTAAGTGAAGCATTTTTCTACACCTTTTTTTGTGTGCTGTAATGTGTAGAGGCACCAAATTTATTAAATGGTCACAGAGCATTTGATAAATTTTGTGGAGGTCGCATTTTCTGAAATTTCTCTCTTCACATGCACCAAAAAGCTAAGCTAAGTCTGGGCTGGTGTAGTTTTAGAGACTTTTCTGTGGTTTTGCACCTTTTGTGCGCCTTTTCACAAAAAGGCACAGTTCATGAAACCCTTCCATATCATGTGTATTGCCAAAAATCAGTGGATTGCAACTCAAAATCAGCAGAAATGTGTAAACCAAAAGGTGCAAAAAAGGTGCTAATAAACCCTACTTTCACCTTTTTTGCACCTTTTGTAGACACAAAAAACTGTCTAAAGACAATGGTGTCAGCTATTGAGTTATATATATATATATATATATATATATATATATATATATAAATATATATATTGTAAGGATTTCACCCTGGGGATAGCTATGGGATCATCCTTGACACAGTCACAGGACACGCTTCTTCACAATAAACTGGCAAACAGCAAGTCCTTTCTGCAAGTCTGGCTCCTCGTCAGCTTTATTAGACAGGTTTCAGGATGAATAAAAGCATAAGACAGGAACAAACCAAAATCCTAGACTGTCCACTTTACTGTTGTTGGTGTTACTCACAGCCCTGGCTGTGTGCTCCTCGCAAGCACCCCTGCCTCCCCCCCAAAGCCACCTTGCTGTCTTCTGGGGAGAGCCCAGACTACACTGTCTGATTTCCTTTTAAACATACTTCCCTTCTCTGCTGCCTCATTGATTAGGCCCCAAGTGAAGGTTCCTCCAGGATCAGCTAGGGAAATACAGCCTTTCCTTGCCACATTGTAACATACCCCCCCCCTTCTGCTCAAACCACCGGGGATGAGCATCTGTCTTCCTCTTCGGTCAACTCATCTGAAGTTTGTTCACTTTCTTCAAACAGTTGATGTGATAGTCCAGTAGAATGGTTTCCTTAGTGACACTTTCCTTTGTGCCCAGGAATACAAAGGGGACCACTCCCTTGTCTTTGGAACGCTTCTCACTCGCAACTCTAACTCTAATAACCATTGACTGGTTGACAATATTCTTAATATGCCTTCCTTTCTTCCCAATGACTAGTGTTGAGCGGCATAGGCCATATTCGAATTCGCGATATTTCGCGAATATATGGACGAATATTCGTCATATATTTGCAAAATTCACATATTCGTAATATTTGTGTTTTATTTTCACATATGCGACAATTTGCGTATGTGAAAATTTGCATATGCACAAATTTGCATATGCAGAAATTAGCATATGCAAATTTTTGTATATGCGAAAATTCGCACGCCAGTCTCACACAGTAGTATTAGAGCATTCTTTAGACCACACAAGCTGGAAGTAGATAGGGATGATCACTGTGATGTGTACTGTGAAAAAATAAATAAATAAAAAAAAACGAATATTCGTAATTACGAATATATAGTGCTATATTCACGAATATTCGCGAATATGCGCGAATAAAATTTGCATTGCGAATATTCGTGAGCAACACTACCAATGACTTTTCCCACCAAGTTTCGGGGAGCCCAGATCACCTCTTCAGCAAACTCCAAGTAACCTCTTGCCTTCTTCACAGCATCTTGGTTATCACCAAACACATGAAATGTACATGTATCTTTATCAAGAACAACAGCCTGACCAGCTGGGCATTCTCTGAGTCATAATCCAAATGCCTATGTAAAGTCTTTATGAGTAGATTCCTTTGCGCACATCTGACGTAAGTCTTCAGGAACTTTCAGCTTTGCATTAGAGAGAGGGTTCCTCGCAACTTGTGTTCCAAAGACTCCGTTGGAGCCTCTCACCTTCTCCCTGTTGCTCGGGCAATGCCCTGGACACTGGCTGCCAACAAGATGGTCCTTCCAGGCCTCTGCCTTCTCTCACTAATGGCTGGACCATAGTGTGAGCTTTGCTGGGCCCAACCGTCTAAGTCTGTTTTTGCTTGGAGTTCATTGTCCAATTGAGCAATCCACACTTCATGCCTCCCAACTGCAGATTTCTCCTTGTCCAGGTCTTCTACAGCTTGGTCTCTGCTTTCTTTAAGAACCTTCATGTCCCCTTCCAGCTTACATTTTTGTCTGCTGCTCACTCTTGAGCCTAACAGAGTTCACCTTTTCTCTTTCCAGCAGTTCCATCAAGTTTTTGACAGTATCCTCCAGCGAAAGTAGTTGTTCTCTCATCTGCTCATTGTCTTTACTCAGCTGCTCCATCTCGGACACTTTCTGCTCATAGACTTTTAGCTGAGCCTCTTGTTCAGAGAGCTTCATTCTCAGTGAATCTTGATGTGCGTATTGTTCTGCGCCTCCAGGCTCTGCACCATACAGGCCATTACCACCTTCTCCTTCTCGAGCTCTTCCATGGCTACAAACCTAGCCTGGTTATCACTTAGTAGAGCCTGATATGCCGCACACAAAACATTCACTTCTTCTTCCTTGAATGAGATGTGCTTGGCCAGACTCTCCAATTCGCTCTCCTTGCTGGTCACAAGATCTTGGGAGCGGGACTGTTCATCCTGTGGAGCCGCTAACTCACTTTTGTGGAGCTCCATATCTTTCTGCAGCTGAAGCTTCGCTTCTGGCTCTTTCTTCAAATCTGCAAGCGTTTTTTCTTTCTCCTCTATCAGGTGATGAACCTCTTCTTCCTTTTGCGACAATTTAGCAGAAACCATCTGTAAAGTTTCTTCAAGATTCTGGATCTGCTCCCTTTTCTTATCAAGACCAGCTTGTTTTTTCCGAGATCTCTTATTTACAGCAGTCTCCTCACTCTCGCTGCTGGACCTTGAGACATTCTTTTGTCCTCTGACAGTTACCTGTCCTTGGCCTGTCTTTTCCTTCAAGCCAACTCGTTCCAACTTTTCTCCACCTTAAGGAGTAGTCTCCCCCTTTGCAAGGGTCTTGGCCATTTGGTCTTCAGGGCAGTTCCCAGACAGTCTCTCTGAATTGTCTCTCTGCTCACTTCCTGACTTTTCTGTTACTTCGCCACAATCTCTCTGCACACTGGCAGAAACGTCTAGGACTCCTGGGTCTGCAACAACATCTGGTCTAGTGGTTCAACCTTCCTGGTCACGATCCATCTCCAGGGCTGGATCATCATTGGCGCTCATGGAGCACCTGCTCCGGGCCCCGTGCCCGCAGGGGGCTCCGTCACATTCGGGACATCCCTGCGGGCTGCTCAGTAGCGGATCGGGGCCCCCCCCCGATAGCCCGGCTGCGGCCTCTTTAAAACAGTGACCAGCGGCGGCTCCTGTGGGCCCGCCCAGGACTCCTCCTGCTTTTCCTATTTTTCCTATTTCCTTACCTGGCCACGCTCGGCAGGCTCGGGTCATGTGGGCTGATGATTAGCAGGGGGGTTAATGATGAGCAGGGGGGTTAATGATGAGCAGGGGGGGTTAATGATGAGCAGGGGGGTTAATGATTAGCAGGGGGGGTAATGATGAGCAGGGGGGGTTAATGATGAGTAGGGGGGTTAATGATGAGTAGGGGGGGTTAATGATGAGTAGGGGGGGTAATGATGAGCAGGGAGGTAATGATGAGCAGGGGGGTAATAATGAGCAGGGGGATAATGATGAGCGGGGGGGTTAATGATGAGCGGGGGGGGGTTAATGATGAGCAGGGGGAGTTAATGATGAGCAGGGGGGAATAATAATGAGCAGGGGGGTAATAATGAGCAGGGGGAGTTAATGATGAGCAGGGGGGAATAATAATGAGCAGAGGGGAATAATAATGAGCAGGGGGTAATGATGAGCAGGGGGGGAGAATGATGAGCAGGGGGGGAGAATGATGAGCAGGGCGGGGGGAGAATGATGAGCAGGGGGGAGAATGATGAGCAGGGGGTAATGATGAGCAGGGGGGAGAATGATGAGCAGGGGGGGAGAATGATGAGCAGGCGGGGAATGATGAGTAGGAGGGGGGGAGAATGATGAGCAGGGGAAAACACGGGAAAGAAGGTGGGGGGGGGTAATAATGAGCAGGGGGGTAATGATGAGCAGGGGGTAATAATGAGCAGGGGGTAATGATGAGCGGGGGGTAATGATGAGCAGGGGGTAATGATGAGCAGGGGGGTTGAGAATGATGAGCAGGGTGGGGGGAGAATGATGAGCAGGGGGGTAATGATGAGCAGGGTGTAGAATGATGAGCAGGCGGGGAATGATGAGTAGGAGGGGGGGGATGATGAGCAGGGGAAAACACGGGAAAGAAGGCGAGGGGGGGGCAACATTATGAAGTGCTCCGTCTTCCAGGCAGTCTTAATCTGGCCCTGTCCATCTCTGGCCCAGACATCACATCTCATTCACTCAGGATTCTATCTATAACAGTAAGCACAGCACCCAGCTCCACATGTACTCTCTTCAGTACTTCTGTATTATCCACAGACCTCTCTGTAGCTTCTTTTCCAGTCACCTCTTCCAGATGACCGCGCAATTTCAACCCCACTTTTGGCTCATCTTTATTCACAAGGTTCAGCATAGCTTCCTCTTTCTCAATCTCAGTTACTTCTTCCAGATGACAGCGCAACCCTAGCCCCACCTTGGGCTCATCTTCAGCTGGCGTATGGAACCCATGTTCCTGTACCTGATTCGTTTCTGGTTTTATTGAAGATTCTGTTTCAGTCAGAGGCACACTTGTCACTTGTCACATGTTTTGGATCCTCTTGGATTTGACTCACGGTCTGTTCTTCAGCTCTCCCAGCAGTCTGGCAGACCCCTATCTGACATATATTTAGTAACTGCTGACACTCCCTATCCTTAGCCTCTGTTGAGTAACTCTCAACTAGTGTGTGGTGAAAGTCAAGTGTTGTGGGCCTATCTATCTATCTAGAGTATACCCACTCTAGTTACCTGACAGTCTTCCCATAATTGCTGAAAAAAATGGAAAATCCGTCCCCAGCGCTACATCATACTCCAAGGAGGGCTCTATTGCAACCTTGTGACTCACAGTACCGTAGGGAGTAGAAATACAGACAATATCAGTTTTATAACCCAAGATAACTGCCTGTATAGACACTATGACAGGGTCCGGCTTTACCAGACTTAATATACCACTAGGCTATAGCAAAACAATCATCTTTTTACCACCTACTACCAGCTCACACAGGTTTTCTTTTGTCAGAGTTGGCAGCACTACACATTACTTTAGAAAACATTGTCATTTTTTTTTCTCTCTCTTCTGCTTTATCTCCCACTATTTCCTTTCTTTTGTGCTCTTTTGTTTTCTCTCACCTTCCTTCCCTGCCACCTTTTTCTCTCTCTTGGGTATGGGAGTTTAGAATTGAGGTGGGGGATTTGGGAGGCGGGGAATATTTATGTGAAGTAGGGAATTCTACGGGTTGATTTAATTGTAATTTGATTTATTTAATTTGTGGAATTAGTTGAATTCTACTGCTTGATTTCATTGTAAGATGATTTGTTAAAAAAAAACACATCGGAATGCATTTTTCACACAAAATAGTATCACATTGTACATGTTCAACATTTACAGGACAGTTCATAGCAATATGACCTAACTAATGCAAAGTGCCTTTTGTAAAAATTTTCTCCCAGCCCTGCATTCAACATTTTCTGTTCACCAGACTTTTTTAGTCCAACCCACAGAGTGTGAACAGTCTCAGTCTTCAAGAGGGACCCCCCACCCTCACATGATTTCCTAACTAGACATTGGTTGGAGTCGCCTTGGACAGAGTTCACACAGTCAAGTAGTGACACCCCAACCACCATTACCTCAGGACCCTTTGTGTGCGATATCTCTGGCACACTCTCCCCATTCCACAACTGCCGAAAATATGGGAAGTCTCTGCCCAGTATAACCTCTATCTCAAGCTCTGCACACACCTCCATAACATGGCTAACTGTCCCATAACAGGTTTCAAAGTCAATCAGAACAGTCTTACCAGGCTCTAGTCGGTCTTCAAAAAGAGTATTATGTCCAGCATGACTCTGGATACAGCCTGGCGACAGTCCAAATCCACGAACAGTGGTATTCCACCCACCATCAACTCATTGGTCCTCACGTCCATCTTTTCTGGCCTCCTAACCCGAGGATCATCAGGTGTGAAGACGTCCTCTTGCTAAGCTGCAGCTGGTCTCTTTAAGGTGCTTACCATACCATCCATCTTAGCGACAACTGGTTGCTATCCACGTCGGTTGCTCCCAGCAATGGCATTTTGTCATCAACCCATTTTTGCTAAATAAATAATCCCACACGGCTTACTGCTGTTTCACTGCGCAGGTGGCGCTTCCACCTGTCTCCTCACCTGAGAGAGTGCTCCCTCACTTGATGCGATCCATTGCCCCTAGCAACACTTTAACCACAGGCTCGGTCCTGTTTTTTTACTCCACATCTGGGCTTGTCCAACTGGCAACATACATGGTTGGTTGCTCCTGGCAACAACGTCACTGCAACTCGACCGTTGGTTGCTCTTAGCAACGTGATTTCTTCATCCTCCACCAATTGTAAGGATTTCACCCTGGGGATAGCTCTGGGATTGTCCTTGACACAGCAACAGGACACATTTCTTCACAATAAACGGGCAAACAGCAAGTCCTTTCTGCAAGTCTGGCTCCTTGCCAGCTTTATTAGACAGTTTGCAGGATAAATAAAAACATAAGACAGGAACAAACCAAAATCCTAGACCGTCCACTTCACTGTTGTGGGTGTTACTCACAGCCCTGGCTGTGTGTGCCTCACAAGGACCCCTGCCTCCCCCCCAAAGCCACCTTGCTGTCTTCTGGGGAGGGCCCAGACTATACTGTCTGGCTTCCTTTTATACATACTTCCCGTCTCTGCTGCCTCATTGATTAGGCCCCAGGTGGAGGTTCCTCCAGGATATACACCCTTTCCTTGCCAAACTGTCACTATATATATATATATATATATATATATATATATATATAGTTATACATTTCCTCTTTCTATACATATATATTTTCACAAATTATAATTTTTTTTCTTTTCCCGGTTTTATATTAAAAATCTGTCGCACTGCTACAGATTTTTTCCCTGAGACAAAAAGTGTGGCAGATTAGTAAATACCAAGAGAAAAAAGGTAAAAAAAGCAAAAGTCAAACACAAACTGACACTCCACAGTAAATGAGGGCCATTGAGTTTTATATATATATTTATATATATATAGATGCCTATAAGGCTAAGTTTCTACTTTTTTTTTTTTTTTCTTAACGCCAAGAAAAATGCCAATTCTGCCGCATGGCGTTTTTTCTGCCAAATAACGCTGCAGCCAGATGTTAGCTGTAAATCAATGAGAAATCGCAAAAGTATTTTTCCACTTGGCGTTTTTCAGTTTGGCATTTTTTTTTCACTCTTTTGGCGTTTTTTCACTCTTTTTTTTGGCATTTTTCAGCTCCCTGGCAGTTTTGCAAGCATGTTGAGCCACTGGTGTTTTTTCCCTGAAATCGTGGGTTTTAACTTTGGAGTTTTTTCAGGTGGTTTTTATTCTCTTTTGGACTTTAGCGTTCCAAAAAATTGATAGAGATACCTTTTTAAATAAAATTTCTTAGGGTGCCATTAAAAAAAAGATACAGTAGTGATGGAAAAAATTGTATTTAACAAAATTCATCCTTTTTATAACAACATTTTTATTAATTTTTTAACAGGGATCAATTTATGTGGGCAGGCAGGGCACTAAAAATATAGCCGACAATAATAAAAATGTAGTGTGTGTGTGTTTTTCACTTTTTATTCTTTAGTTTTTAGGTGGTACTACTACTCCCAGCATGGAACACACACTGTTCCATGATGGGAGTAGTAGTACCTGTACTAATTGACAGATCGCCCCAGGTTCCGTTGTGATCCTCCTGTATAATGTATAGATGCGGCCGGCCGCTCTTCTATGGTCCCCTGCACTGACGTATATATAAACCTATTCATATATCCCGCAGAGAACTGTGATCGGCCAAATGGTTCCAGCCAAACACAACTCTCTGTGGGAAATATGAATAGGTGTATATATACGTCAGTGCAGGGGACCATAGAAGAGCAGCCGCCTGCATCTATACATTATATATAGGAGGATCACAGCGAGTGTCAGAAGTGAAATCCACTGTGATCTTTCCTACACTGCAGGTACTACAGCTCCCAACATGGAACAGAGTGTGCTTCATGATGGGAGTAGTAGTACCTGCAGTTAAGGAAAGGTCACAGTGGGTGTCACTCCTGACATCCGCTGTGATCGTCCTTTCTATTGCAGGCATGCGGTGCGGCTCTATACAGTGCTCGCATCCCTGCAATATTCTTTGGCCAGTGATGTGAATAGAACATCGCTCATTCATATTTCCCTCTGAAAGCTGTGATTGGCTGCAACCATCCGACCAATCCTCACTCTGGGCGGAAAATATGAATGAGTGATGTTCTATTCACATCACTGGTCGGAGTACAGAGCAGAAATGCGAGCGCTGCATAGAGCTGCTCCACATTTATGCTATATTATGGACGATCGCATCGGGTGATATGTACTACTACTCCCATCATGCGTTTCATGCTGGGAATAGTAGTACTACCTAAAAAAAATTCAAAAAAGAGAGAGAAAAAAGTAAAACACACACTTGATTAAAAAGTTATAAAAATTTTGTTATAAAAAATATAAATTTCATTAAATACATTTTTTTTCATCACTACTGCATCCTTTTTTTTTTTTGGTACCCAACAAATTTTGGATACCAAAAAAAAAAAAAGCCAAAGGGGCCAAAAATTTCCACACAAATGAAAAAATGCCAGAAAAAAACCCAGACACAGGAAATTGCACTGGCGTTATTTCAGACATTTTTTCTTGCGTTTTTTTCAAACCAAAAAATGCAGGACAAAAAAAAAAAAAGTAGAAACTTAGCCTAAAGCAGAACCACTTTTTCTAGTCAACAATTTGATTTCAGCTTGGCAGTATCTTATTGTTTTTTTCTCATCTCTGCTGGAAATCCCTACTTGATCCAGAGGAAGGCAAACATTCCCTGGCGTAGATCAATTGTATATACAGTGTTTATCAAGTAAGTTGTCTAATTTTAAGTCTATCTACACTTTGAACCACTACTCCTATGAGAACAGGTTCTATAATTTTACAGTTCAAACAGTAAAAAAAAGCACTTTCTCATTCTGAGAGTAAAGCATACCTGTTGTTTTAGGTAACTTTTCAGAATAAACTGTTGTGTATACATGAACGGTAGGTAGCACTATCTTTGGCTATACAACTTGGATATGGCATTTGTCATGTGATTTGTGCTCTGCATGCTTTATCTCTAATTTCCAGTTGTCCCTAAGCTAGTGGGTTGAGACATAAATCTATAATGTCTCCCATACACCCAGAGGGGATTCTGCTCTTCCATGTCCCTTTGAAGACTCTAAGAAGCAGCAACATGGAGGATATTATAGTGGAGTATTGAGCAGTCTAAGCTGTGAATTAATACCTGGGGGGAGATCTATTACTCACAGTAAACTGTTGTGAAGTCTCTTTGCAGTCTCTGTTTGCTTCTGGTTTTCTCTAGTGTTGAGCGGCATAGGCCATATTCGAATTCGCGATATTTTGCGAATATATGGATGGATATTCGTCATATTTTCGCTAAATTTGCATATTCGTAATATTCGCGTTTTATTTTCGCATATGTGAAAATTAGTATATGCGAAAATTAGCATATGTAAACATAAGCATAAGCGTAAATTTGCACATGCGAATTCAAATTTTCACATATGCGAAAATCCGTATACCAGTCTCACACAGTAGTATTAGAGCCTTCTTTACACCACACAAGCTGGAAGCAGAGAGGGATGATCACTGTGAAAAAAATATATACGAATATTTGTAATTGCGAATATACAGTGCTATATTCGCGAATATTCGTGAAGTCGCAAATATGCGATATTCCCAAATAAAATTTGCATTGCGAATATTCGCGAGCAACACTAGTTTTCTCCACTGACTCCCCCTCTAATCTCGCTTATTGCCCCTCTCCTCTCTGTAGACATGGATAGCATGTAGCCCGATCTGTTAAGAGCCACTTGTCTGTTTTGTTAAGACAACAGGGAACTTAGCTGTTTTTCAGCTGTTTTTCCCCTATCCATTGGATAGGGGATAAGATGTCTAGGGGTGGAGTACCCCTTTAATTGAAGCTCAGAGGAAGATCCTGCCTCTCCGACTCTTGAGCATCCAGATGCTGGGACATTAAAAAGCTATGCAAGACCAAGAGAAGAGTTATATATGCTCTCCCCTTCCAAGTGCCTATTTAGGGCTGACAGATACCCTAAAAACCGAGGTGTAACTGCACTTTCACAAAACTTTTAACTTGTCATGGAGAAGCAGAGACCTCTATGAGCTTTCTATGAGCCAATCATCAACTAGCAAAGACATCACTAGGATTTACACTTCTGCTTCTTCATTTTTTCCATCGGTGTGGGTCCAGGTCCTGAGACCCCCAGAGACATGTCTCTATGACATGTCAAAAATGTTGTGAAAGTGCAGTTGTATTTTAAACTTTCTTTCAGGAGCATATAAAGACATCCATCTGTAACTTGCTTTTACATTTATTGCTCTGCAGTCTTTAGTCATAGGCATCATCAGCTTAGTCAGAAGGATATGACTAAGGACAGCATAGTCAGAAATGCGTAGGTAAGTAACAGATGGATGATGTTTAACTGCTCCTGGAAAAAAAGCTACATTTTATAGGCAATGAAAGTGCCAGATCTTTTTTTCCTTCTATTTTGATCACCAAGCATGGTAGGGCTCTCTTTCATGCACTGGAACTACATTTAAAAAAAGGAGATCTATTGTTTAGATATATAATATACACTAAATGGCCACTTTATTAGAGACATCCATCTAGTAGAATAGTGGACCTCCTTTGGACTTCATAACCACAGCATGTGGTTGTGGCATAGATTTCACAAGGTAAATTATTCTGCAGGCATATTGACTAGAGATGAGCAAATTTTAGAAAAATTCGATTCGGCTGATATGCAGAATTTTCCCCCAAAAATGTGTTTTGGTCAGAATTTATTCACGGCGAATCTCTATTATAAACGGCTATTTCTGGCATACAGAGAGCATCGATAGGGATATAGAACCCTTTGCCTTGTTGTAACACGCATAGGGAGTGTCCTCTGTTAGTGAAATAATACTGTTATTCAGTATGACATGGAGATTACTGGCATCGCTATTAGAATCACTGACGCAGAGCGTCTGGATGTGGAAGCAGGGAGACCATATGGCATCACAATTGAAGAGATTTCATTTGAATTTATTTTAATTCTTTAAAATACTTTTTTTAGGACCCATTCTGAGAGGTGAACTACCACCTGTTCCAGCCCCTGCCTCTCAGCGCTGCCGCCCCCCCCCAACTGTCTTACTCTGTGTGTAACTGCGAAAGTTTCATTTAATCAGTTATGGTTCATTGTTATCCCTCCAACCTGTTTATGTCACGATTCGGCTTCCAGGTAGTGGATCCTCTGTGTCAGCGAGGGATTGGCGTGGACCGTGCTAGTGGACCGGTTCTAAGAGGCTACTGGTTTTCACCAGAGCCCGCCGCAAAGCGGGATGGTCTTGCTGCGGCAGTAGCAACCAGGTCGTATCCACTAGCAACGGCTCTACCTCGCTGACTGCTGAGAAGGCGTGGGACAGAAGGACTAGGCAGAGGCAAGGTCAGACGTAGCAGAAGGTCGGGGGCAGGCGGCAAGGTTCGTAGTCAGGATGGGTAGCAGAAGTTCAGGTAACACAGGCTTTGGACACACTAAACGCTTTCACTGGCACAAGGCAACAAGATCCGGCCAGGGAGTGCATGGGAGGAGATCAGATATAGTCTGGGAGCAGGTGGACGCCAATTAAGCTAATTGGGCCAGGCACCAATCATTGGTGCACTGGCCCTTTAAGTCTCAGAGAGCTGGCGCGCGTGCGCCCTAGAGAGCGGAGCCGCGCGCGCCAGCACATGACAGCAGGGGACCGGGACGGGTAAGTGACCTGGGATGCGATTCGCGAGCGGGCGCGTCCCGCTGTGCGAATCGCATCCCCGACGGCCATGACAGTGCAGCACTCCCGGTCAGCGGGACTGACCGGGGCGCTGCAGGGAGAAAGACGCCGTGAGCGCTCCGGGGAGGAGCGGGGACCCGGAGCGCTAGGCGTAACAGTACCCCCCCCCTTAGGTCTCCCCTTCTCTTTGTCCGGTAACTGCCTCCCCTGGGATGAGGACACCGGGAAAGAATGGAGGGTTTCCTCAACGGCAGGCAGTACAGCAGGAGTGGGAATGGGGAGGGAGGGCAGAGGGCGAGGCCTGGCACGGGGCAGTGTGACACCAGGACGGGGGCCATGGGGAGGCACAGAGGCTTGCCTGACGGGACTGGGAGGGGGGGAGAGGCACTTCCTGTGGCAGGCAGAGTCCCAGTTCCTGATCTCCCCGGTGGTCCAATCAATGGTGGGGGAATGAAGCCGGAGCCAAGGCAGACCGAGGAGGACCTCAGAGGTACAGTTGGGGAGAATGAAGAACTCAATCCTCTCAAGGTGGGGTCCAATAGACATGAGGAGGGGCTCTGTGCGGTAACGCACGGTGCAGTCCAATCTGGCTCCGTTGACCGCGGAAATGTAGAGCGGCTTGACGAGACGGGTCACCGGGATGCTGAATTTATTAACAAACGACTCCAAAATAAAATTTCCAGAGGCACCGGAGTCCAAGCAGGCCACGGCTGAGAGGGAGGAGTTGGCTGAAGAAGAAATCCGCACGGGTACCGTGAGACGTGGAGGAGCAGACTTGGAACCAAGAGACGCCACACCCACGTGAGCTGGGTGCGTGCGTGCGTTTCCCAGGCGTGGAGGACGGATAGGGCAATCCACCAAGAAATGCTCGGTACTGGCACAGTAAAGACAGAGATTTTCTTCCCTACGGCGATTCCTCTCTTCCTGGGTCAGGCGAGACTTATCCACTTGCATGGCCTCCTCGGCGGGAGGCCCAGGCGTAGATTGCAACGGATACTGTGGGAGAGGTGCCCAGAGATCTAAGTCTTTTTCCTGGCGGAGCTCTTGGTGTCGCTCAGAAAAACGCATGTCAATGCGGGTAGCTAGATGGATGAGTTCTTGCAGATTGGCAGGAATCTCTCGTGCGGCCAGCACATCCTTGATGCGACTGGATAGGCCTTTTTTAAAGGTCGCGCAGAGAGCCTCGTTATTCCATGATAACTCGGAGGCAAGAGTACGAAATTGGATGGCGTACTCGCCCACTGAAGAATTACCCTGGACCAGGTTCAACAGGGAAGTCTCGGCAGAAGAAGCTCGGGCTGGCTCCTCGAAGACACTCCGGAGTTCAGCGAAGAAGGCCTGGACTGTGGCTGTGGCAGGATCATTGCGGTCCCAGAGCGGTGTGGCCCAAGACAAGGCCTTTCCTGAAAGAAGGCTTACTACGAACGCCACCTTAGACCGTTCTGAAGGAAACAAGTCCGACAACATCTCCATATGCAGGGAGCACTGAGACAAAAATCCACGGCAGAGTTTAGAGTCCCCATCAAATTTGTCCGGCAGGGACAAGCGGAGGTTAGGAGCGGCCACTCGCTGCGGAGGAGGTGCAGGAGCTGGCGGAGGAGATGGTTGCTGCTGTAGCAGAGGCAGAAGTTGCTGTAACATGGCGGTCAACTGCGACAGCTGCTGTCCTTGTTGGGCAATCTGCTGCGATTGCTGAGCGACCACCGTGGGAAGATCAGCGAGACTTGGCAGCGGCACCTCAGCGGGATCCATGGCCGGATCTACTATCACGATTCGGCTTCCAGGTAGTGGATCCTCTGTGTCAGCGAGGGATTGGCGTGGACCGTGCTAGTGGACCGGTTCTAAGAGGCTACTGGTTTTCACCAGAGCCCGCCGCAAAGCGGGATGGTCTTGCTGCGGCAGTAGCAACCAGGTCGTATCCACTAGCAACGGCTCTACCTCGCTGACTGCTGAGAAGGCGTGGGACAGAAGGACTAGGCAGAGGCAAGGTCAGACGTAGCAGAAGGTCGGGGGCAGGCGGCAAGGTTCGTAGTCAGGATGGGTAGCAGAAGTTCAGGTAACACAGGCTTTGGACACACTAAACGCTTTCACTGGCACAAGGCAACAAGATCCGGCCAGGGAGTGCATGGGAGGAGATCAGATATAGTCTGGGAGCAGGTGGACGCCAATTAAGCTAATTGGGCCAGGCACCAATCATTGGTGCACTGGCCCTTTAAGTCTCAGAGAGCTGGCGAGCGCGCGCCCTAGAGAGCGGAGCCGCGCGCGCCAGCACATGACAGCAGGGGACCGGGACGGGTAAGTGACCTGGGATGCGATTCGCGAGCGGGCGCGTCCCGCTGTGCGAATCGCATCCCCGACGGCCATGACAGTGCAGCACTCCCGGTCAGCGGAACTGACCGGGGCGCTGCAGGGAGAAAGACGCCGTGAGCGCTCCGGGGAGGAGCGGGGACCCGGAGCGCTAGGCGTAACAGTTTAATTGGATTCTTGTGGTAATTCCAGAGGTAACATATGACGACGACTAGAGAGGAGTGAATATTTATAAAAATTTGATTTGTCTGATTTGATTCCCTCATCTCTATTGATTCCCTTATCTCTATTGAAGACCCGTGGTAATTCCAGCTCCAATAGTGTATAATTGCTGCAATGTAAACTATGGAAAAGCTCCTAGTTGGCTCTTAATATCGAGCTGGCAGTCCGCCGTGAGGCCAGCTACCGCCTGTCCCAGCCTCTGCTTCTCAGCTCACCCCCATACTCTGAGTGTCATCTTGAAAAGGGAGGGACTGCAGTACAAGCAACTTGGACAAAAGCACATTCAGCTTCTGTGCCGTTGGATAAGTGGGCGCATAAAGCTCGAAGTGGCTGCAGTGAAAAAACTCGTACTTGCATCTTAAAATCGAGCTGGTTGTCCTCCACCAGACGAGCTACAACCTGTCCAGCCCCTGCCTCTCAGCCCCCCCCCCCCCCCGACTGTGAAAGTGCGAATGTTTCATTTAATGTGCGGTGTGCAGGCTCTGGTGTGTCCTTCATATAAGGATACACTGGCGAATGTCTCAATTTTAACATCAGTGTTGAGGGATAGCCAATGTCATTGTATACATCTACCACAGTAGTGCACCCATATTCCTGTATTGTATTATTCTAATTGTTACACATCCACACCGTTTATCTGGTGTAGGATTCTATTGTGGCACTTGCAGTCCGCTGCAGGCATCCTCCATTGTATGCATTTTTATGCTGGGAATCACCCTTAGCAACGGACTACGAGGGCAGGATCTGCTCCCCCAATATAAACGCACAACCGCATTTGGGGTTGAGCACCTCCAGCCATTTGAGACCACGTTTTTTGTTATTTGTCCTTCTCAGGTTCCACAACTGTGTCTGCTTCAGGAGCCTGAACACTCGCAACACCACCTCCCACGTCACTCTCCTCATCACTACTTGTCCACCTAGCGGAGGAAGCGGAGGATGTCTCCTCCACTTCTTGCCTGGGCAGTAGCTGCTCATTGTCCTCTAGTAGATTGTCCTGACTAAAATGTGGCGCTTAACCCACAACATAGGATACTTATATGGGGGAGGGAACAGCATAGGACAAAGGCAATTGGAGGACAAGGACTGCTCCTGGGTCATGCCAACTGATGGTTGTGTCTGAGGAACCCACCGACTGTTGACTGGGGGTGTCAGATGTGATGAAGTGTATGACCGAGTTAACCAGTCAATGACAGCAGATGGGTTGCTGGTCGAGACATGACCGCTAGCTGATACCGGGAGCGACTCCTGCTGCCACTCACCTCTAGTCTACACTTCTCTACCTGACATACTTTGTGCATATATGAGGGGAGTACAATACGCTTCACTACGCTTAAAACAGTTCTTGTCTAGAACAGCAGCAGGTATGTACTGTTGGCTGGCCTTTCACAGTAACTAGGCCCTTAGGACTATAACACGAACAAAAGGGTACACCACGTAGATGTACGTACGTGTAATGCACTTATGAGGGGAGTACAATATGATCCAATACGCTTAAAACAGTATTTGTCTAGTACAGCAGCAGGTGTGTGCTTTTGGTTGACATACTTTGTGCGTATATGAGGGGAGTACAATACGCTTCACTATGCTTAAAACTGTTTTTGTCTAGAACATACTGACATACTTTGTGCGTATATGAGGGGAGTACAATACGCTTCACTACGCTTAAAACAGTTTTTGTCTAGAACAGCAGCAGGTATGTACTTTTGGCTGGCCTTTCACAGTAACTAGGCCCTGAAGACTTTAACAGGAACAAAATGGTACACCACTTAGATTTACATACGTGGTATACACTTATGAGGGGAGTACAATGCTCTCCCCTAAGCTTAAAACAGCACTTGTCTACAACACCAGCAGTTGTGTACTTCTGGCTGGCCTTTCACCTTAGGCTCCACTACGCTTAAAACAGTAGGTAGGTTGGCTGCCGCGAAGCAGGTGGCCTACACCGGGCACGTTTGGATCCAGACTTCCCACTGCTGCCACCATGCTGACTCCCAACCATGCTACCACCTTGCTGACTCAACTGCTGCCTCACGGGCAACCTGCCCCCTTTTCTCCTGATGATGATGAAGCCCCTTCTGCACCCAGCTCCCAAGTGTGATCGGCTACATCATCATCGAGTTGTGTCTGCACATGACTGATGTCCTCCTCAGGTTCCTCAGCAGTGTCTGCTTCAGGAGCCTGAAAGCTCGCAACACCACCTCCCACCCCACTCATCTCATCACTACTTGCCCGCCTAGCGGAGAAAGCGTCGGATGTCTCCTCCACTTTTTGGCTGGGCAGTAGCTACTCACTGTCCTCTAGTAGATCGTCCTGACTAAAGAGTGGAGCTGAACCCACAGCATAGGATACTTCTATGGGGGAGGGAACAGCATAGGACAGAGGCAATTGTTTTAAGAGTAGTGGAGCTCATTATTCCCATCATAAGTGCATTCCTTGTACATACATCTAAGTGGTGTACCATTTTATTCCTGTTAAAGTCCTAAGGGCCTAGTAACTATAAAAGGCCAGCCAAAAGTACACACCTGCTGGTGTTGTAGACAAATACTATTTTAACTCCTTAAGGACCAAGGGTGTACAGGTACGCCTTTGCTCCCTGGTACTTAACCCCTTAAGGACCAAGGACGTACTGGTACATCCTTGGTCCTGCTCCCGTGATATAACGCGGGGTTACACGGTAACCCCGCATCATATCATGGTGGGCCCGGCGTCATAATGAAGCCGGGACCCGCCGATAATAGCGCGCAGCGCCGATCGTGGCACAGCGCGCTATTAACCCTTTAGCTGCGCGCTCAGAGCTGAGCCGCGCAGCTAAAAGCGAAAGTGAAAGCTGCCGGTTAACTCAGTGGGCTGTTCGGGATAGCCACGGCGAAATCGCGACATCCCGAACAGCTTACAGGACAGCGGGAGGGCCCCTACCTGCCTCCTCGCTGTCCGATCGCCGAATGACTGCTCAGTGCCTGAGATCCAGACATGAGCAGTCATGCGGCAGAATCATTGATCACTGGTTTCCTATGAGATACCAGTGATCAATGATGAAGATCAGTGTGTGCAGCGTTATAGGTCCCTATGGGAGCTATAGCACTGCAAAAAAAAGTGAAAAAAAAGTGAATGAATATAATTTAACCCCTCCCCTATTAACCCCTTCATGACCCAGCCCATTTTCACCTTCAGGACCTGGGCATTTTTTGAAAATCTGACCACTGTCACTTTAAACATTAATAACTTTGGAATGCTTTTACTTATCATTCTGATTCCGAGATTGTTTTTTCGTGACATATTCTACTTTATGTTATTGGTAAAATTTCACTGATATTTGCATCCTTTCTTGGTAAAAAATCTAAAAATGTCATGAAAATTTAGAAAATTTAGCATTTTTCTAACTTTGAAAGTCTCTGCTTGAAAGGAAAATGGATATTCCAAATAAATTACATATTGATTCACATATACAATATGTCTACTTTGTGTTTGCATAAAAAAATTGACAAGTTTTTACTTTTGTAAGACACCAGAGGGCTTCAAAGTTCCGCAGCAATTTTCCAATTTTTCTCAAGATTTTCAAAATCGTAATTTTTCAGGGCCCAGTTCAGGTTGGAAGTGGATTTTAAGGGTCTTCATATTAGAAATACCCCATAAATGACCCCATTATAAAAACAGCACCCCCCAAAGTATTCAAAATGACATTCAGTAAGTGTTTTAACCCTTTAGGTGTTTCACAGGAATAGGAGCAAAGTGAAGGAGAAAATTCTAAATCTTCATTTTTTACACTCGCATGTTCTTGTAGACCCAATTTTTGAATGTTTACAAGGGGTAAAAGGAGAGAAATCACCCTAAAATTTGTAACCCAATTTCTCTCGAGTAAGGAAAGCGTTAATTTTTAATGTAAATTTGTTTTCCCTTAGTCCTAACAGCAGCACAAGTGGGGGTGTTCTGCCCCTGTGAAGCTGGCAGGACGGTGGAATTTTTAATTCCGCCCAAGCAATTTAAATTAATTAGCCCCCCCCCCATAAAAGGCCTCCTCCCCTAGGCCATCTCGCTTAATAACAAGTAACAAAAAAGTTTAGGGCGGGAAATTTGTGTGCTGCTGTTAGGACTAAGGGAAAACAAATTTACGTTAAAAATTAACGCTTCCCTTACGTCCTAACCAGCAGCACAAGTGGGGACTTAGCGAGTAACAACACAAATAGGGAGGGACTACGGCAGAGTGGCACTTAGGATTGACTGCCCAAAGGCCAACTCTTCCGATCGTTTGGCATTAACCCTGTAATGACTCAAAAAAGTATTGTGGGTGCTCCAAGAAGCAGCAGCACAAATCTGTTCCAGAGGAACAGACCTTTTCTCAGCAAAGGAAGTAGAGACTGCCCTAGTGGAATGGGCAGTGACAAAGGCAGGAGGAGTTAGCTCCTGGACTATGAAGGTCTCTCGGATTGCCTCCTTAATCCACCTACTTAGGGTAGGTTTAGAGGCTTTCAAGCCCTTGTTCTTTCCAGAAAAAGAAACAAGGAGGTGTTCCAACTTCCTGAATTCTCCAGTTCTTGAGATATAGACTCTGAGAGCTCTAGAGATGTCCAGAGTGTGGTCAACCACTTCTTCAGGAGAGGATGGATTAGGCAGTAGAACTGGAAGAGAAATAACCTGGTTGGTATTGGAGAAAGTCGGAACCTTAGGAAGGAAGGTAGGTAAAAACCTCAACAGGACTCTGTCCTGTAGAAAAACAGTATAAGGCTCGAAAGCCGAAAGGGCCTGAAGCTCACCCACTCTCTTGGCTGAGGTTATGGCCAATAAAAAAGTGACTTTAAGGGATAAATACCTAAAGTCTACTTCTTCCAGAGGTTCAAAGGGGGGAGAGCATAACCCCCTGAGAACAGTGGTTAAATCCCAACTGGGAATAGGTCTGAGAACTGTAGGTTTAAGTCTTTCAGCCCCTTTGAGGAATCTTCTAACCAGGGATTCTTGTGATAGAGACCTGCCTAGGAAGGCAGAGAGTGCTGCGACCTGAACCTTTAAGGTGGATGGGCTAAGACCCTTGTCAAGGCCATCCTGGAGAAAACGCAGTATTGCAGAAAGAGGAGGATCTGAGGTAACTACCTCTTTCGTTGCACACCATTGAAGGAAAATCTTCTTTATCCTGGAGTAAACCTTGTTTGTAGACTCTGCTCTAGAGTGTGCAATAGTTCTCAAGACCTCCGCAGGAAGCCCACTCCTTAGTAGGGTCCTGTCAATCTCCAGGCTGTCAGATTGAGTCTCCTTAGATCTAGGCAGGAGCCTGTGTTGTGAGACACAAGGTTCTGCACGTGGGGAAGCCTCCAATAACACCCCTGACTCATCCTCATGAGTTGGGTGAACCAAGACCTCTTCGGCCAGAATGGGATGATGGCAATTACTGAGGTCTGGTCTTGCCTGACTTTCATCAATACCCTGGGTATCATGGAAAGTGGAGGGAATATGTAGGCCAGCCTGAACCTCTGTTACGCCGAGCGCTCCGGGTCCCCGCTCCTCCCCGGAGCGCTCGCTTCTCTCTCTCCGCTGCAGCGCTCCGGTCACGTCCTCTGACCCGGGGCGCTGCGATCCCGCTGCCAGCCGGGATGCGATTCGCGATGCGGGTAGCGCCCGCTCGCGATGCGCACCCCGGCTCCCCTACCTGACTCGCTCCCCGTCTGTTCTGTCCCGGCGCGCGCGGCCCCGCTCCCTAGGGCGCGCGCGCGCCGGGTCTCTGCGATTTAAAGGGCCACTGCGCCGCTGATTGGCGCAGTGGTTCCAATTAGGGTAATCACCTGTGCACTTCCCTATATTACCTCACTTCCCTTGCACTCCCTTGCCGGATCTTGTTGCCTTAGTGCCAGTGAAAGCGTTCCTTGTGTGTTCCTAGCCTGTGTTCCAGACCTTCTGCCGTTGCCCCTGACTACGATCCTTGCTGCCTGCCCCGACCTTCTGCTACGTCCGACCTTGCTCCTGCCTACTCCCTTGTACCGCGCCTATCTTCAGCAGCCAGAGAGGTGAGCCGTTGCTAGTGGATACGACCTGGTCACTACCGCCGCAGCAAGACCATCCCGCTTTGCGGCGGGCTCTGGTGAAAACCAGTAGTGGCTTAGAACCGGTCCACTAGCACGGTCCACGCCAATCCCTCTCTGGCACAGAGGATCCACTACCTGCCAGCCGGCATCGTGACAGTAGATCCGGCCCTGGATCCCGCTGAAGTTCCTCTGCCAGTTGTCGCTGACCTCACCACGGTGGTCGCCCAGCAGTCACAACAGATAGCGCAACAAGGCCAACAGCTGTCTCAACTGACCGTTATGCTACAACAGTTACTACCACAGCTTCAGCAGTCATCTCCTCCGCCAGCTCCTGCACCTCCTCCGCAGCGAGTGGCCGCTCCTGGGATACGCTTATCCTTGCCGGATAAATTTGATGGGGACTCTAAGTTTTGCCGTGGCTTTCTTTCCCAATGTTCCCTGCATCTGGAGATGATGTCGGACCTGTTTCCCACTGAAAGGTCTAAGGTGGCTTTCGTAGTCAGTCTTCTGTCCGGAAAAGCCCTGTCATGGGCCACACCGCTCTGGGACCGCAATGACCCCGTCACTGCCTCTGTACACTCCTTCTTCTCGGAAATCCGAAGTGTCTTTGAGGAACCTGCCCGAGCCTCTTCTGCTGAGACTGCCCTGTTGAACCTGGTCCAGGGTAATTCTTCCGTTGGCGAGTATGCCGTACAATTCCGTACACTTGCTTCAGAATTGTCCTGGAATAATGAGGCCCTCTGCGCGACCTTCAAAAAAGGCCTATCCAGCAACATTAAAGATGTTCTGGCCGCACGAGAAATTCCTGCTAATCTACATGAACTTATTCACCTAGCCACTCGCATTGACATGCGTTTTTCTGAAAGGTGTCAGGAACTCCGCCAAGATATGGACTCTGTTCGCACGAGGCGTTTCGTCTCCTCGGCTCCTCTCTCCTCTGGTCCCCTGCAATCTGTTCCTGTGCCTCCCGCCGTGGAGGCTATGCAGGTCGACCGGTCTCGCCTGACACCTCAAGAGAGGACACGACGCCGTATGGAGAACCTCTGCCTGTACTGTGCTAGTACCGAACACTTCCTGAGGGATTGTCCTATCCGTCCTCCCCGCCTGGAAAGACGTACGCTGACTCCGCACAAAGGTGAGACAGTCCTTGATGTCTACTCTGCTTCTCCACGTCTTACTGTGCCTGTGCGGATGTCTGCCTCTGCCTTCTCCTTCTCTACAGTGGCCTTCTTGGACTCTGGATCTGCAGGAAATTTTATTTTGGCCTCTCTCGTCAACAGGTTTAACATCCCGGTGACCAGTCTCGCCAGACCCCTCTACATCAATTGTGTAAATAATGAAAGATTGGACTGTACCATACGTTTCCGCACGGAGCCCCTTCTTATGAGCATCGGATCTCATCATGAGAGGATTGAACTTTTGGTCCTCCCCAATTGCACCTCGGAGATTCTCCTTGGACTTCCCTGGCTTCAACTTCATTCCCCAACCCTGGATTGGTCCACTGGGGAGATCAAGAGTTGGGGGTCCTCTTGTTCCAAGAACTGTCTAAAACCGGTTCCCAGTAACCCTTGCCGTAACTCTGTGGTTCTTCCAGTAACCGGTCTCCCTAAGGCCTATATGGACTTCGCGGATGTTTTCTGCAAAAAACAAGCTGAGACTCTACCTCCTCACAGGCCTTATGATTGCCCTATCGACCTCCTCCCGGGTACTACCCCACCCCGGGGCAGAATTTATCCTCTCTCTGCCCTAGAGACTCTTGCCATGTCCGAATACGTCCAGGAGAATCTAAAAAAGGGCTTTATCCGTAAATCCTCCTCCCCTGCCGGAGCCGGATTTTTCTTTGTGTCCAAAAAAGATGGCTCCCTACGTCCTTGCATTGACTACCGCGGTCTTAATAAAATCACGGTTAAGAACCGCTACCCCTTACCCCTCATCTCTGAACTCTTTGATCGCCTCCAAGGTGCCCACATCTTTACTAAATTGGACTTAAGAGGCGCCTATAACCTCATCCGCATCAGAGAGGGGGACGAGTGGAAAACGGCATTTAACACCAGAGATGGACACTTTGAGTATCTGGTCATGCCCTTTGGCCTGTGCAACGCCCCTGCCGTCTTCCAAGACTTTGTCAATGAAATTTTTCGTGATCTGTTATACTCCTGTGTTGTTGTATATCTGGACGATATCCTAATTTTTTCTGCCAATCTAGAAGAACACCGCCAGCATGTCCGTATGGTTCTTCAGAGACTTCGTGACAACCAACTCTATGCCAAAATCGAGAAATGTCTGTTTGAATGCCAATCTCTTCCTTTTCTAGGATATTTGGTCTCTGGCCGGGGACTACAGATGGATCCAGACAAACTCTCTGCCGTCTTAGATTGGCCACGCCCCTCCGGACTCCGTGCTATCCAACGCTTTTTGGGGTTCGCCAATTATTACAGGCAATTTATTCCACATTTTTCTACCATTGTGGCTCCTATCGTGGCTTTAACCAAAAAAAATGCTGATCCCAAGTCCTGGCCTCCTCAAGCAGAAGACGCCTTTAAACGACTCAAGTCTGCCTTTTCTTCGGCTCCCGTCCTCTCCAGACCTGACCCTTCCAAACCCTTCCTATTGGAGGTTGATGCCTCCTCAGTGGGAGCTGGAGCTGTTCTCCTACAAAAAAATTCTTCCGGGCATGCTGTCGCTTGTGGTTTTTTCTCTAGGACCTTCTCTCCAGCGGAGAGGAACTACTCCATCGGGGATCGAGAGCTTCTAGCCATTAAATTAGCACTTGAGGAATGGAGGCATCTGCTGGAGGGATCAAGTTCTCCTGTTATTATCTACACCGACCACAAGAACCTCTCCTACCTCCAGTCTGCCCAACGGCTGAATCCTCGCCAGGCCCGGTGGTCTCTGTTCTTTGCCCGATTTAATTTTGAGATTCACTTTCGTCCTGCCGATAAGAACATTAGGGCCGATGCTCTCTCTCGTTCCTCGGATGCCTCAGAAGTTGAACTCTCTCCGCAACACATCATTTCACCTGACTGCCTGATCTCCACTTCTCCTGCCTCCATCAGGCAGACCCCTCCAGGAAAGACCTTTGTTTCTCCTCGCCAACGCCTCGGAATCCTCAAATGGGGTCACTCCTCCCATCTCGCAGGTCATCCGGGTATCAAGAAATCTGTGCAACTCATCTCCCGCTTCTATTGGTGGCCGACTCTGGAGACGGATGTTGTGGACTTTGTGCGAGCCTGCACTATCTGTGCCCGGGATAAGACTCCTCGCCAGAAGCCCGCTGGTTTTCTTCATCCTCTGCCTGTCCCCGAACAGCCTTGGTCTCTGATTGGTATGGACTTTATTACTGATTTACCCCCTTCCCGTGGCAACACTGTTATTTGGGTGGTCGTTGATCGATTCTCCAAAATGGCACATTTCATCTCTCTTCCTGGTCTTCCTTCTGCGCCTCAGTTGGCTAAACAATTTTTTGTACACATTTTTCGTCTTCACGGGTTGCCTACGCAGATTGTCTCGGATAGAGGCGTCCAATTCGTGTCTAAATTCTGGAGGGCTCTCTGTAAACAACTCAAGATTAAATTAAATTTTTCTTCTGCATATCATCCCCAGTCCAATGGACAAGTAGAAAGAATTAACCAGATATTGGGTGATTATTTGCGACATTTTGTTTCCTCCCGCCAGGATGACTGGGCAGATCTTCTCCCATGGGCCGAATTCTCGTATAACTTCAGGGTCTCTGAATCTTCCTCCAAATCCCCATTTTTCGTGGTGTACGGCCGTCACCCTCTTCCCCCCCTCCCTACTCCCTTGCCCTCTGGTCTGCCCGCTGTGGATGAAATTTCTCGTGACCTTTCCATCATATGGAGAGAGACCCAAAATTCTCTCTTACAGGCTTCTTCACGCATGAAGAGATTCGCGGATAAGAAAAGAAGAGCTCCTCCCGTTTTTTCCCCTGGAGACAAGGTATGGCTCTCCGCTAAATATGTCCGCTTCCGTGTCCCTAGCTACAAGTTGGGACCACGCTATCTTGGTCCTTTCAAAATTTTGCGTCAAATTAATCCTGTCTCTTATAAACTTCTTCTTCCTCCTTCTCTTCGTATCCCTAATGCCTTTCACGTCTCTCTTCTCAAACCACTCATCCTCAACCGTTTTTCTCCCAAATCTGTTCCTCCCACTCCTGTTTCCGGCTTCTCGGACATCTTCTCGGTTAAGGAAATCTTAGCTGCCAAAAAGGTCAGAGGAAAAAATTTTTTTTTAGTGGACTGGGAGGGTTGTGGTCCTGAAGAGAGATCCTGGGAACCTGAGGACAACATCCTAGACAAAAGTCTGCTCCTCAGGTTCTCAGGCTCTAAGAAGAGGGGGAGACCCAAGGGGGGGGTACTGTTACGCCGAGCGCTCCGGGTCCCCGCTCCTCCCCGGAGCGCTCGCTTCTCTCTCTCCGCTGCAGCGCTCCGGTCACGTCCTCTGACCCGGGGCGCTGCGATCCCGCTGCCAGCCGGGATGCGATTCGCGATGCGGGTAGCGCCCGCTCGCGATGCGCACCCCGGCTCCCCTACCTGACTCGCTCCCCGTCTGTTCTGTCCCGGCGCGCGCGGCCCCGCTCCCTAGGGCGCGCGCGCGCCGGGTCTCTGCGATTTAAAGGGCCACTGCGCCGCTGATTGGCGCAGTGGTTCCAATTAGGGTAATCACCTGTGCACTTCCCTATATTACCTCACTTCCCTTGCACTCCCTTGCCGGATCTTGTTGCCTTAGTGCCAGTGAAAGCGTTCCTTGTGTGTTCCTAGCCTGTGTTCCAGACCTTCTGCCGTTGCCCCTGACTACGATCCTTGCTGCCTGCCCCGACCTTCTGCTACGTCCGACCTTGCTCCTGCCTACTCCCTTGTACCGCGCCTATCTTCAGCAGCCAGAGAGGTGAGCCGTTGCTAGTGGATACGACCTGGTCACTACCGCCGCAGCAAGACCATCCCGCTTTGCGGCGGGCTCTGGTGAAAACCAGTAGTGGCTTAGAACCGGTCCACTAGCACGGTCCACGCCAATCCCTCTCTGGCACAGAGGATCCACTACCTGCCAGCCGGCATCGTGACAACCTCCATGGGATGGACAGAGCGTCTATCGCCACCGGATTGTCCTCCTTGTAAAGGGAACAAAACTTGCTCACTTTGGCATTCAGCCGGGTTGCCATGAGGTCTATTTCTGGTGTACCCCACTTCAGGGTTATCCTCCTGAAGATCTTCTCGTTGAGAGACCATTCTCCCTGGACTGCAAGCCCGCGACTTAGACGATCTGCCACTACGTTGAGATCCCCCTTGATGTGGACTGCAACAAGGTGGGATAGGTTGAGCTCTGCCCACGATAGAATAAGTCCGGTCTCCCTGAGGAGCACTTGGGACTTTGTGCCACCCTGTCTGTTGATATAAGCCACTACAGTGGTGTTGTCTGACCGGACTCTTATTGCTTTCCTTAAGATATGGGGAGCAAAGTGGAGGAGCGCAAGACGAACTGCTCTCAGTTCTCTCATGTTGGATGAGAGTAACCTTTCCTGAGGGGTCCAGGTACCCTGAACCGGATGGTCGTCCAGATGGGCTCCCCACCCTAGAAGGGAGGCGTCCGTGGTCAGAGTGATCCACAGAGGTTGAATCAAGGACTTCCCATCTGTCAGGTTTGTCCACCACCTGAGAGAGGCACGGACTTCGGACGACAGGGTGCATTTTTTGTCCAACCCACTGGGGTTGCGATTCCAGGCAGTCAAGACCTGATCTTGGAGAGGTCAGAGGTGCCACAGGGCCCAGGGGACTGCTTCTGCAGACGCTGACCTGTGGCCCAACATCTTCATTAGAGTTCTGATGGGCACTCTGCGAGGTACCGACAAAAACTCTGCGGCTCTTATGACGCGCTCTCTCCTTTCTGGGGTGAGAGACAGCGTCATCCGAGAGGAGTCTAGGACAAACCCCAGGAACCTTCTTGAGGTAGATGGAATGATCTCGGATTTTTCCCAATTTATGAGCCACCCTAGGTGTTGAAGAAAATCCAGGGTCAGTTGAAGATGAGCTTGAAGAATGTCTAGAGTCGCGGCTTTTAAAAGCCAGTCGTCTAGATAAGGAACAATCTCTAGGCCTTTTAGTCTTAGAGCAGAGACAACTGGAGCCACCACCTTTGTGAAGGTGTGGGGAGCGGAGGTAATGCCGAACGGTAGAACAGCAAATTGGAAATGCCTTACCATACCTTTTATGGTGACGGCGATTCTTAAGAACTTCCTGTGGGCAGGAAATATAGGGACATGAAGGTATGCATCCTTCAAGTCTATAGTGACCATGAGATCTTGTGGGTTCAGGATACTGACCACCGAGCGAATGGTTTCCATTCTGAACCGCCTTTTCCTTATAAATCGGTTTAGGTAGAGCAGGTCTATTATCATGCGCCAGTCGCCATTTGGTTTGGGAACCAAAAATATCGGGGAGTAGACGCCAGATCCTCTTTGATCTGGGGGAACTTCTTCCAAAGCTTGCTTTTCCAAGTATTGGAGAACTGAGGTTTCTATGACAGCCTGTTTTGGCTGAGGAAGTAACTTTGTTAAGACAAACTTCCTTGGGGGAGGGGAGGTAAATTCTATCCTGTACCCCGACTGAATAACCTTCAGAACCCAGGGATCCTGGATTTCTTGCATCCAGGTTGTAAGGAATAAACTTAAACGTCCTCCTACTGGAGGAGGATGGGCAGATAGATTCTCTGCAACAAACACTTGAGGGGAAGGGAGAGGGAAAACGTTGGTGGATGTCAGTGGAGAGTCATAGCTCGGCCTTCCGGTCTTTACCGCGGCCGCGACCTCCACCACGTTTTTGAAAGGCCTGACGTCTCTGGGATCTAGGAGGGCCCTGGGACTTCCCCCCTCTTGCTCTACCCCGAAAGGCCTGAACAGGAAGGCACCTGCCTTTTTTGTCAGCATAACCTTCCATTATGCGATCCAGCTCAGAACCAAATAGCCAAGTAGGCTCGAAAGGCATCCCACACAAGTTAAACTTGGAGGTGTTGTCCGCTACCCAAGGGCGTAACCACAAGGGACGTCTGCTAGCAGAAGCGAGTGCCATGGACTTGGCAGCTAGCTTAAGGTGTTGCTGGGAGGCCTCGCAGAGGAAGTCTATACCAAGGAGGAGTGTCTTGAAGCTGTCCAAGATGTCTTCCCTGGGGACATTGTTGTCAATCTCAGTCTGTATGCGCTCCACACGCTCCTTCACGAAGTCAGACACTTCTCCCGAGGCAATAGCCACAGAGGCAGACGCTGATGCTGCCGAATATGTGCGTCTAAGAAGGGAATCCACCTTCCTATCAAGCGGGTCCTGGAGGTTGCTTCCATCATCCGCGGGAACCAAGACTCTCTTGGACAGTTTATTTACTGCCATATCAACCTTAGGAGGTGGCATCCAGGAATCAGATTCCGCGTCCGAGAGAGGGTACATCAATTTGAAGGTACGAGTGACAAGCGCAGGTTTATCTGGGTGCTTCCACTCAGCCTTCATCATCTTTTTGCGTGCATCATTCACCTTGAAAACCCAAGGTTCTCTAGAGGTGGATGCAGAGGCTTCCCCTTGGTCAACATCCTGGTCCCTTGACCGGATGGACCTAAGTAATCTCTGCGTCTTTTCCGCAGGGAAAAGAGGCGGAAACATCTTCACCTCAACAGGCTGTTCAGACTGTACAGATGACCTCTGGTCCAATACATCGACCGACATAACGGATTCTTCCGCCACAGAAGGAGGAGTGGATTCAGTTCTAGCTCTTTTGGGAACAAGAGCACTCTTAATTTCAGATATGGAATTTCCCATAAACTCCTTCATCCAGATGAACATGTCCTGGACAGTAGGTTCAGCTGGATTAGAGGGTGGACGGCAACCGGGACACCTGTTATATTCGTAAGCGTCCGGAAGCGGAGTGCCGCAATTGGCGCAAGTTAGATGGCGTTTTTTGGCGCTAGCCTTACGACCACCAGAGTGTGGGTCACTAGAGGAAGGAGTAGACATGACTCTGGAAAGAAAGAAAATAAGTTAGGGATAATAAATAAAATTATTATCGCCCTAACGCCAAATAGAGAGGGAGAGATACCTATAATGCAGATAGGAGCTCTAACCACTAATGCTAGGCTTGTAAATAGGACTAGCTATGATGGCAGCAGAGACTGAATGAAGGTCTCAGCTGTCTTTATATGGGAAGGGGCCCGGAAGCCCCGCCCCCTTCAGAGAAAGACCAGCCTGCAATAGGCTGAAACACCCGGAAGGGAATTTTAATAAAAATTATCCTCTGAGCCCTTCCCTAACTAGGAAAGGGCTCACGCCTGAATTTTCACCTAAATATAAAACTTAAAAGGCAGCGCAAAGCACTGAAGAAAGTGAGGCCGGGACCGGAAGACGTCAGATGACGTACTTCCGGTCCACGGCTCGCACAGTGTAATGGAGGCGAGCGTGCGCCGGGACACGTGGGACGCCAGGCGGGTAAGAAAAAAACCTGCGGCGGCATCCCTAATGCTATGAGGGATCACCGGATCCCTATAGCAACATAAAATAGTCAAAACAAATAGTTTTAAGATAAACCAGGCCGGAGGCCCAGATAATATAAAAAGAAAAAACAGGGGGCAGTTGAAAAAAGGTTCTGCGCCCCAAAAATATCTCCCCAATACTGGGGAGACATCCAGGCAGGCTCCAAAGGAGCCTGCACCGTCCTGCTGTCCTTACACAGGACAGAAAAAAAGGGAGATGGCCTAGGGGAGGAGGCCTTTTATGGGGGGCTAATTAATTTAAATTGCTTGAGCGGAATTAAAAATTCCACCGTCCTGCCAGCTTCACAGGGGCAGAACACCCCCACTTGTGCTGCTGGTTAGGACGTAAGGGAATACCTCATATGCGTATGTAAAGTGTTCGGCGGGCGCAGTAGAGGGCTCAGAAGGGAAGGAGCGACAATGGGATTTTGGAGAGTGAGTTTTTCTGAAAGGGTTTTTGGGGGGCATGTCCCATTTAGGAAGCCCCTATGGTGCCAGAACAGTGGACCCCCCCACATGTGACCCCATTTTGGAAACTACACCCCTCACGGAATGTAATAAGGGGTGAAGTGAGCATTTATACCCCACTGGCGTTTGACAGATATTTGAAACAGTGGACTGTGCAAATTCAAAATTTTATTTTTCATTTTCACAGACCACTGTTCCAAAAATCTGTCATACACCAGTGGGGTGTAAATGCTCACTGCACCCCTTATTACATTCCGTGAGGGGTGTAGTTTCCAAAATGGGGTCACATATGGATATTTATTGTTTTGCGTTTGTCAGAACTGCTGTAACAATCAGCCACCCCTCAAATGTACATGGTGCACTCTCCCTTCTGGGCCTTGTTGTGCGCCCCCAGAGCACTTTGCGCCCACTTATGGGGTATCTCCGTACTCGGGAGAAATTGCATTACAAATTTAGAGGGTCTTTTTTCCCTTTTACCTCTTGTGAAAATGAAAAGTATAGGGCAACACCAGCATGTCAGTGTAAAAAATTTATTTTTTTACACTAACATGCTGGTGTACACCCCAACTTCACCTTTTCATAAGGGGTTAAAGAAGAAAAAGCCCCCCAAATTTGTAAGGCAATTTCTCCCGAGTACGGCGATACCCCATATGTGTCCCAAAACTGTTGCCCTGAAATACGACAGGGCTCCAAAGTGAGAGAGCACCATGCGCATTTGAGGCCTGAATTAGGGATTTGCATAGGGGTGGACATAGGGGTATTCTATGCCAATGATTCCCAAACAGGGTGCCTCCAGCTGTTGCAAAACTCCCAGCATGCCTGGACAGTCAATGGCTGTCCGGCAATACTGGGAGTTATTATTTTGCAACAGCTGGAGGCTCCGTTTTGGAAACAGTAGCGTACCAGACGTTTTTCATTTTTTTTGGGGAGGGGGGCTGTGTAGGGGTATGTGTATATGTAGTGTTTTTTACTTTTTATTTTAGGTTAGTGTTAGTGTAGTGTAGTGTTTTTAGGGTACAGTCACATGGGCAGAGGTTCACAGCAAGTTTGCCGCTGGGAGTTTGAGCTGCAGCGCAAAATTTGCGCCATCTCAAACTTGCAGCACTCACTGTAAACCTCCGCCCATGTGAGTGTACCCTGCACATTCACATTGGGGGGAGGGGGCAAACATCCAGCTGTTGCAAACTCCGAGCATGCCCTTTGGCTGTCCGTGCATGCTGGGAGTTGTAGTTTTGCAACAGCTGGAGGCACACTGGTTTGGAAACACTAAGTTAAGTAATAAACTTTCAAGTGTTTTGCAACCAAACTTAGTGTTTCCAAACCAGTGTGCCTCCAGCTGTTGCAAAACTACAACTCCCAGCATGCATGGTCTGTCAGTGCATGCTGGGAGTTATAGTTTTGCAACAATTTCAACAGCTGGAGGCACTGAGGTAGGAAACGGACAATGTTTCCCAACTAGTGTGCCTCTAGTTGTTGCAAAACTACAACTCCCAGCATGCCCAGACTGCCCAGGCATGCTGGAAGTTGTAGTTCGGCAATATCTGAAGGATCAGATGTTGCCGAACTACAACTTCCAGCATGCTTGGGCAGTCTGGGCATGCTGGGAGTTGTAGTTTTGCAACATCTGGAGGTCCACAGTTTGGAGACCACTGTATAATGGTCTCCAATCTGTGCTCTTCCAGATGTTAGAGAACTACAACTCCCAGCATGCCTGGACAGACTGAGCATGCTGGGAGTTGTAGTTTTGCAACATCTGGAAGAGCGCAGATTGGAGACCATTATACAGTGGTCTCCAAACTGTGGACCTCCAGATGTTGCAAAACTACAACTCCCAGCATGCCCAGAAAGCCAAAGGCTGTCTGGGCATGCTGGGAGTTGCAGTTTTGAAACTCCCAGAGGCAGCAGTGAGATCGCTTTACGGCGATCTCACTGCTGCCAACGAAGATGCCGCACTGCTGGCGGAAACTCACCGCCGGGACGCAGCACCGCCGGGACCGCCTGGAGGACGCCGCTCGCGCCGGGACCGCTCGGGACACCGCATGGCCGGGTAAGTGACGCCGGGGGACTGGTAAGGGACACTTAGCAGAGCGGTGTGTGTCCCGATCCCCGTGATCGGGACTCACACACCGCACTGCTAAGTATTCTGATAGCGAAACGCTGCTATCAGCTAGTCAGATTTGACTAGCTGATAGCAGCGATCGCTGGGGGTGGGGTGGGGGATGAAACCCCCCGTGGTCGCATGGTAAGATGGCTGGCCATCAGTGATAGCCACCATCTTACCGGGCGCCGCGGGATGCCGCGAGTAGCGGCAAAAATGTTCATGACGTACCTGTATGTCATGGGTCGGGAACACCTTGCCACCCATGACGTACAGGTATGTCATAGGTCGGGAAGGGGTTAAAAGTTTGAATCACCCCCCTTTTCCCATAAAAAAAAAAAAACACAGTGTGAATAAAAATAAACATATATGGTATCACCGCGTGCGGAAATGTCTGAATTATAAAAATATATAATTAATTAAACCGCTCGGTCAATGGCGTGCGCGCAAAAAAATTCCAAAGTTCAAAATAGTGCATTTTTGGTCACTTTTTATATCATTTAAAAATGAAAATCAATAAGTCCTATCAATGCAAAAATGGTACCGTTAAAAACTTCAGATCACGGCGCAAAAAATGAGCCCTCATACCACCCCATACATGGAAAAATAAAAAAGTTATAGGGGTCAGAAGATGCCAATTTTAAACGTATTAATTTTCCTGCATGTAGTTATGATTTTTTTCAGAAGTACGACAAAATCAAACCTATATAAGTAGGGTATCATTTTAATCGTATGGACCTACAGAATAAAGATAAGGTGTCATTTTTACCGAAAAATGTACTACGTAGAAACGGAAGCCCCCAAAAGTTACAAAACGGCGTTTTTTTTTTCAATTTTGTTGCAAAATGATTTTTTTTTCCGTTTCACCGTAGATTTTTGGGCAAAATGACTGACACTGTCATTACAAAGTGAAAAAATAAGCAATCATATGGATTTTTAGGTGAAAAATTGAAAGAGTTATGATTTTTTAAAGGCAAGGAGCAAAAAACGAAAATGCAAAAACGGAAAAACCCCCGGTCCTTAAGGGGTTAAGGACCAAGGGCGTACCTGTACGCCCGTGGGAATTTTGGTCCCCACCGCGCACCGGGCGGAGACCGGGGTGACTACTGATATCGGTCAGCAGGCACCCCGCGCCAATGCACAGGGGGATCATCAGACCCCCCCCCCATGTAGGCGATTGCCGAAAATTGCAAGTGAATTCACACTTGCGATCTTCGGCTATTCCGGTGATACGTGTGACCCGCTGACTCGGAGATAAATGGCGATAGGATACACCCCCTATCACCCACTGTATCTATGGGGAGGTGGCAATTTCGTCACCCTCCCCCCCCCCGGGATAGCTGCTATTGGCCAATGGCAGCCGGCAGGGGAGGGGTTGACGGCCCCTTCTCGCGGCTCTGCTTGCCCCCTGAGTTCATTCAGCGGGCAGAGCTGCGAGAAGGAGCCAGGGACCCCCCCTCTCTGTAAAGATCAGAGCCCATCACAGAAGAAAACCTCTTGTTAGAGCAGGGAGAGAATACAGCCCAGGGACAGGTAGGGTTAAAGTAAAATAAAAAAGAAAGTGTAAACAAAAGTTACCTTTTTTTCCCCACCTGACCCCCTAATAGGACCTAAAGGGTCCGCCACAATTTTTTAGTGTGACCCAGGCCCTATTAGGGGTTCAAGCTGCTGCATTTGGCCCCCCCATTTTTTTTTTTTTGGCCGCAGCGCTTTTTTTTCCCCATACAGTTACAGTTACACCAATCACACACAGTACATACTCACCCCCCCCCCCCCACACACACACACACACACACCTAACCCCCACCGCCAACTCCCCCCCCCCCAGGCCACCTCCCCACCACCGTAGAAAAAAGGCGATGGCTCACCAAGTATTTGCGGCAGTGGAGGCATACGCTTTTCTTGCCTCCGACTCCGAATCTGTCAGTGAGGACGATGAAGATCCAACATTCCTGTGTTCTTCATCGTCCTCCTCATCATCTAATACATGATGATGAGTCACCTGTGTGGTGGCGGAGACGCCGCCAGGCAAGGCCACGCACCCCCCATGATAGTGGCCCAGTGGCCGGCACTAGCAAGAGCGACAATGCCGCTGGTACTAGGAGTACGACCCCCCAGACAAGTTTACAGGAGCCCCCTTCTGGTGAACCTGTCTGGAGACCCCCAGAGGCTTATCAGCCACGGATTTCAGAGTTTGTTGGCGACTCCGGAATCCGGATTGACAATTTTGGATTCACTGAAATTGACTATTTCAGTTATTTTTTCAGTGACAGTTTTGTCAATCTGATGGTGGAGCAGACAAATCTGTATGCCCAGCAGTTCATCGCCCACCACCCTGATTCCGTTTTGGCCAGGCCCAATGAATGGTACGCCATTGATGCAGCAGAAATGAAGACATTTTGGGGCCTCTTGCTGCATATGGGCCTGGTCAAAAAGCCAAGTGTCAGGCAGTACCGGAGCGGGGACATCCTATACAAGACCCCGCTTTACAGTATGGTCATGGCACGGAGGCGGTTCGAGGCCATTCGGAAATGCCTGCATTATGCAGATAATGAGGCATGCCCACCCCAAGGTGATCCCACCTATGATCGGCTTTACAAAATGAGGCCGGTCATCGATCACTTTGGGGCCAAATTTTTGGAGGCCTACGTACCCCTCTGGGATCTCTCGGTCGATGAGTCTCTTATCAGTTTTAAGGGGAGACTCCTCTTCCTCCAGTATATTCCCTCGAAGCGGACGCGCTATGGCGTGAAGCTCTATAAACTTTGTGAGAGTACCTCCGGGTACACTTACAAGTTTAGAGTGTATGAGGGACAAGATTCCCGTATTGAAGCCCCAGATTGTTCCCCCACTCTGGGTGTTAGCGGGAAAATCGTTTGGGAGCTTGTGCACCCTTTGCTGGATAAGGGTTACCACGTGTATGTGGACTTTTATACCAGCATCCCTCTGTTCACATCCCTTGCCGCCAGATCCACATCCGCTTGTGGGACCATGCGGAACAACCAGAGAGGCCCCTCTCTAAATTTGATCCAGACACCTATGCCCAAGGGTGAGTCCCGTGCCCTTACCTATGAAAACCTGTTGCTGGTCAGGTAGAAGGATAAGAGGGATCTTGTTACGCCAAGTGCTCCGGGTCCCCGTTCCTCCCTGGAGCGCTCACAGTGTTCTCCTATTCGCAGCGCCCCGGTCAGACCTGCCGACCGGGTGCGCTGCGATAATGTTCCCAGCCGGGATGCGATTCGCGATGCGGGACGCGCCCGCTCGCGATGCGCATCCCGACTCTCTTACCAGACCCGTTCCCCGTCTGTGCTGTCCTGTCGCGCACGGCCCCGCTCCTTAGGGCGCGCGCGCCGGGTCTTTGCGATTTAAAGGGCCGGTGCGCCACTGATTGGCGCATGAGGTTTTAATCAGTACCTTCACCTGTGCACTTCCTACTTATACCTCACTTCCCCTGCACTCCCTTGCCGGATCTTGTTGCCATTGTGCCAGTGAAAGCGTTTCCTTGTGTGTTCCTAGCCTGTGTTCCAGACCTCCTGCCGTTGCCCCTGACTACGATCCTTGCTGCCTGCCCTGACCTTTTGCTACGTCCGACCTTGCTCTTGTCTACTCCCTTGTACCGCGCTTATCTCAGCAGTCAGAGAGGTTGAGCCGTTGCCGGTGGATACGACCTGGTTGCTACCGCCGCTGCAGGACCAACCCGCTTTGCGGCGGGCTCTGGTGAATACCAGTAGCAACTTAGAACCGGTCCACCGACACGGTCCATGCCAATCCCTCTCTGGCACAAAGGATCCACCTCCAGCCAGCCGAATCGTGACAGATGTCCTTATGCTGACCACTATTCATGGTAATGGCAGTTCACCCGTCCCTTTGCGAGGTACCACAACAACGGTCCTCAAGCCCGATTGTATTCTGGACTATAATCGGTATATGGGGGAGTTGATCTTTCTGATCAAGTCCTCAAGCCATACATGGCCATGCGGAAAACACGGGTATATGATCCAACTGCGGACCAATATATGGAGGGTTATTTAAACCAATTCACCAAAAGATCACCGAAGTGATCCACTAATTCCCTATATTTCCCATATATTTGTTGAAAGGTATAATCTTTATTAATTTCAAAACACCAACAAAAAAAGAGTTAAAATTGCAGTGTATCTCTCCTCCTGTATT
Organism: Hyla sarda; assembly: GCF_029499605.1. Taxonomy (NCBI): domain Eukaryota; kingdom Metazoa; phylum Chordata; class Amphibia; order Anura; family Hylidae; genus Hyla; species Hyla sarda. The sequence goes on along the minus strand of NC_079192.1, from coordinate 254,896,435 downwards.
ATTAGTTATCTGTGCCAGCCAGGCATCACCTATTATCTACCTGTGTGTACCTGCAGTGTACACACGGTTAATGGAGGAGTCTACACTGTATATTAAAAAACCTGTCCTATGCCCCCCTTGACATGTTTCGCCGCAAGACGCGGCTTTGTCAAGAGGCTTAGGGGCACTGAATGAAAAAGCGCCAAAACAGGGGTTAAATAACCTCCTATTGTGACATCATGGTGGGGTGATATCCACTTCTGATTGGTGGGACACCATCCCATCCAATCATCCTCTATTTAATTGATGGACATTTCCATGCGCCTATTGCTGCTCTCATAGTTCAACCAATCCGCATAGTTGTTTATTGGTTGCCTCGGTAATGCATCACATGATTGCTGCGTCATGATCTCAGAGCCGATGTTCACATCCGCCTCCTGCGCTATGACCCCTGCGCGAGCTCTTGTACCAGCGCCGATATCCACATCCACTTCCTGCGCCGTGACCCCTGCGCGAGCTCTTACACCAGCGAGCGTACCTTACTGTCGGAGCTGCGCAGTTCTATATGCGCGGGGACTTAGTCTCCACGGGCATTTCCAAATAGATATAATAATCAGTCACTATGTAATTTCATATGCGCCAGAATTTTTCTATGTAAGGGCTGCATGATGTAATCTGCGCACATACTTGGTCTTTCATAGTGCTCCATGTTGATAGGGATAAGCTCCAATAAAAGTATTTTATTGGAGCTTATCCCTATCAACATGGAGCACTATGAAAGACCAAGTATGTGCGCAGATTACATCATGCAGCCCTTATATAGAAAAATTCTGGCGCATATGAAATTACATAGTGACTGATTATTATATCTATTTGGAAATGCCCGTGGAGACTAAGTCCCCGCGCATATAGAACTGTGCAGCTCCGACAGTAAGGTACACTCGCTGGTGTAAGAGCTCGCGCAGGGGTCACGGCGCAGGAAGTGGATGTGGATATCGGCGCTGGTACAAGAGCTCGCGCAGGGGTCATAGCGCAGGAGGCGGATGTGAACATCGGCTCTGAGATCATGACGCAGCAATCATGTGATGCATTACCGAGGCAACCAATAAACAACTATGCGGATTGGTTGAACTATGAGAGCAGCAATAGGCGCATGGAAATGTCCATCAATTAAATAGAGGATGATTGGATGGGATGGTGTCCCACCAATCAGAAGTGGATATCACCCCACCATGATGTCACAATAGGAGGTTATTTAACCCCTGTTTTGGCGCTTTTTCATTCAGTGCCCCTAAGCCTCTTGACAAAGCCGCGTCTTGCGGCGAAACATGTCGAGGGGGGCATAGGACAGGTTTTTTAATATACAGTGTAGACTCCTCCATTAACCGTGTGTACACTGCAGGTACACACAGGTAGATAATAGGTGATGCCTGGCTGGCACAGATAACTAATAATACAGGAGGAGAGATACACTGCAATTTTAACTCTTTTTTTTGTTGGTGTTTTGAAATTAATAAAGATTATACCTTTCAACAAATATATGGGAAATATAGGGAATTAGTGGATCACTTCGGTGATCTTTTGGTGAATTGAAAACACGGGTATGGTACAAGAAACTTGCCGTCTACTTGGTACAGGTTGCCATGTACAATTCTTTTGTACGCTGGCAACACAGGGACATTCCTTCAGTTCCCATTAGAAGTCCTAAAGGTCCTGATCTTTGGCGACCAGGAAAGAGCAGGCCGGACTTCCCAAGAAACTGGAGTTATAGGTGCCAGGATCGTCCCAGGCCAACACTTTCCAGGTGAAGTCCCCCACACTGGAAAGAAGGAACGATCCCAGAAAAAATGCAGAGTGTGTAACAGGAGGGGAATACGTAAGGATACCATCTATCAATGTGACACTTGCTCCGATCGTCTGGGCCTCTGCATTAAAAACTGCTTCAGGGAGTATCACACTTCCATGCAGTACTAAATTTTCCCTTTTCATTTTAATTTTCCATAATTCGACACCAATGTACCAAGTCCAGAGTACATTCCAAATTTTAACACCATAAAACCACAAAATTGCCCCAAAAAATCAGCTCAAAAAAATTAAAATAAATAAGACCTCTGGGGGTATTTTTTTCTCAGGTTTATGGGTCACTGAGTCACTATCATCGGGGAATTTTTTTGTTGCCTCAAATGTGCAGCGCTCTCTCTCCACCTGAGCGGGGTGCGCATTTGAGGCAACAGGTTAGGGACGGACACACACGTCACATTCCCAGAATGATGATTCAGAGCATAGGGTTTGGGGTGGGCATATTTTTTAGTTTTGGCTATGCTCTGGGTCATCATTTTGGGAACATAACCTGTTTTATAATTTTATGTCCCACTGTACCCCATTTTAGTTATTAAGTGTACCCCAGTTATTTACCCCATATAATGCCCCTTGAGGGGGGTCCCACTGTTCTGGCTCCATAGGCCACAATGCAGAAGCTCAAGGCCCCTGAATGCGACCTGCTCCTCTGAGACCAATGTGCAAGCTGTTTACACCCAGACATGAGGTATGCCCTTACTTCAAAGAAATATATTTACAAATTTACAATGACATTTTCTCTTTTTACACTTGTGAAAATGAAAAATTTGGGGTAACCCCAGCATTTAGTGTAAAAAAAAAATCAAATTTTTCATTTTCACATCCGACTTCATGAATATTTATCAAACACCTGTGGGGTGTTAAGACTCACTGTACCCATTGATATGTTTCTTAAGGGGTGTAGTTTCCAAAATAGTATGCCATGGGGTTCTTTTTTGCTGTCCTGACACCATAGGGGCTTCCTAAATGCAACATGCCCCCCCCCCCATTTCAGCAAAATTGGCAAATGGGACTCCTTCTTTTCTGAGCATTGTAGTGCGCTCGCAGTGCATTTGACGTCCACACATGGGGTATTTCCATACTCAGAAGAAATGGGGTTAAAAATTTGGGGGGGCATTTTCTCCTATTACCCCTTGTAAAAATGTAAAATTTGGGGAAAAAACAGCATTTTAGTAAAAAAAAAAACATTTACATATCCAAAGTCATCAAACACCTGTAGGGTTTTAAGGCTCAGCAGACCCCTTGTTACGTTCCCTGAGGGGTGTAGTTTCCAAAATAGTAGGCCATGTGGTTTTTGTTTTGCTGTTCTGGCACCATAGGGGCTTCCTAAATGGGACATGCCCCCCAAAAACCATTTCAGCAAAATTTGCTTTCCAAAATCCAAATGTGACTCCTTCTCTTCTGAGCATTGTATTGCGCCCACAGTGCACTTGAAGCCCACACATGGGGTATTTCCATACTCAGAAGAGATGGGGTTACAAATTTTGGGGGGCATTTTCTCATATTACCCCTTGCAAAAATTTAAAATTTGGGGCAAAACCAGCATTTTAGTGAAAAAAAAAATCATTTACTCATCCAACTTTAACGAAAAGTCGTCAAAAACCTGTGGGGTGTTAAGGCTCAGTGGACCCCTTGTTACGTGCCTTGAGGGGTGTAGTTTCCAAAATAGTAGGCCATGTGTTTTTTTTTTTTTTTTGCTGACCTGGCACCATAGGGGCTTCCTAAATGGGACATACACCCTAAAACCATTTCAGAAAAACTCACTCTCCAAAATCCCATTGTCGCTCCTTCCCTTCTGAGCCCTCTACTGCGCCCACCGAACACTTTACATACTCGCAAGTTAAAAATTTTAGGAAGATTTATCTTCTTTTACCTCTTGTACAAATTCAAAAACTGGGTCTACAAGAACATGCGAGTGTAAAAAATGAAGATTTTGAATTTGCTCCTTCACTTTGCTGCTATTCCTGTGAAACACCTAAAGGGTTAACACACTTACTAAATGACATTTTGAATACTCTGGGGGGGGGGGGGGGTGCAGTTTTTATAATGGGGTCATTTGTGGGGTATTTCTAATATGAAGACCCTTCAAATCCACTTCAAACTGAACTGGTCCCTGAAAAATTCTGCTTTTGGAAATTTTGTGAAAAATTGGAAAATTGCTGCTGAACTTTGAAGCCCTCTGATGTCTTCCAAAAGTAAAAACATAGCAACTTTATGATGCAAACACAAAGTAGACATATTGTATATGCAAATCAATATATAATTTATTTGGAATGTCTATTTTCCTTACAAGCAGAGAGCTTCAAAGTTAGAAAAATGTGAAATTTTCAATTTTTTCATCAAATTTTGGAATTTTTCACATTAAAACGATGCAAGTATCGACAAACATTTACCACTAACATAAAGTAGAATATGTCACAAAAAAACTATCTCGGAATCAGAATGAAAGGTTAAAGCATCCCTGCGTTATTAATGCTTAAAGTGACAATGGTCGGATGTGCAAAAAATGCTCTGGTCCTACAGTGAAAATTGGCCTGGTCCTTAAGGGGTTAAGCGTAGTGAAGCTCATTGTACTCCCCTCATAAGTGCATACCACGTATGTACATACTTCTACAGGATGTACCATTTTGGCTGGCCTTTCACAGTAACCAGGCCCTTAGGACTATAACAGGAACAAAATGGTACAACACTTAGATGTACGTACGTGGTATGCACTTATGAGGGGAGTACAATGCGCTCCACTATGCTTAAAACAGTATTTCTCTAAAACAGCAGCAGGTGTGTACTTTTGGCTGTCCTTTCACAGTAACTAGGCCCTTAAGGCTTTAACAGGAACAAAATGGTACACCACCTATGTATGCAAAGGTTACACTTAATAAAGGACAATACGCTCCACTTCTCAACCAGTATTAAGCACTAATAGCAGGTGATTATGACTTTTAGTGCTCTGATCACCCTAACTGGCTGGCTACTATTAGCTTTTCAGTTGTTGTACACACCAGTGCTGCAGCACACCGTCTCTGTGTACTACACTTAAAATTGTACTTTCTCTTTCCCTTCCCTATCAGTCCTTCTAGACTGGATTTGGGCTTGAAATGAATCGCTGTTGTAATACACCCACAATTACACTTTCTCTCTCAATCTCTCTCCCTTTCCTCTCAGTGCTTCTAGCCTGGATTTGGGCTTGAGGCGAATATCACTGCTGTAATACATCCACAATTGCACTTTCTTTCTCAATCTCTCTCCCATCCCTATCAGTGCTTCTAGGCTGCATTTGGGCTTGAGATGAATCGCTGCTGTAAAAATGCTTTTCTGTGCAACACACACTGCTCTCTGTCCCGCTCTCTCTGCAATAGAACGCTGAAGTGACTGTCCGCAAGATGGCTGCCGATTATATAGGGCTGCGACATCACTGAGGTGGCTGTCTGCTGATAGGCTGCATGTGATTCAGAGTCATCCTACCTATCCTTGTTCCTGCCTTCCCAGCCTTCCTTGCCCCTTGTCCTGACATGTGGAGCTGCCATCTTAAATGCCCTGGAGCCTGGACCGTACTAAATGGAGTTTAATGAAACGATTCATGCAATCGAATCGCGGATATAATCACATTCGTTGCGAAGCAAATTTTTCCTGAGATTCGTGACAAATTTGGATTCATCAGATTTGATTTGCTCATCCCTAATATTGACTATTGTGGTCAGGATAGCTTCTTGCAGATGCTACAAAATAGAGGGTGGTACTGATATGAGGTATTTCATCCAAGAGGTGCTCTATAGGATTAAGATCTGAGGACTGTGAAGGCCAGGGAAGCAAAGAAAATTCTGTCATGTTTCTGGTCACAGGCCATGAGTACACTATCCTAGTAGCATGGTGCATTGTCCTGCAGAAAGTGTTCTTCTGCCATAGGGTAAATAGCTGTCATTAAGTGATAAGCTTGGTTAGCTATAATGCTTAGATAAGCTTTACTGACCATATGTCCATTCACAGGTATCAGAGGACCCAGATTGTGCCAAGAAAACATTTTATACATCATTGCACCTCTACATCAGTTTGAGAACAGATTTTATAAGTTGCCTGATTTTTTGGAGTTAATGTTTTTGCAGGCATTTACTGTTTAGTGTGGCATTTCCCCACAGCTTATAGTTTTTGTACACAAAATATCTCTAGAGGAGTAGGTATATGTAGTTTATTAGTAATTGTTTGAAGTAAATTATTAGAAACTGCAGACTGATGTTATTTCTGCTCTAGTAGCAGAAGCCATAGATTTTTTTTTTTTTGTTTTGTTAAGATCCATTAAAATCTTGGCCAAAATCCTTTTAGGAATCCCCAGATCATCTTATCTTTCTCACACTGTCAGTTGCTGATTTTCATTGATTGCGAATCCTACGTGTTCAACATTCTCTGCTGTTCTGCTTATTGTAGGCCTTCCAAAAATTGGATCTCTTTCAACAGATTCCTGACCATCTTCAAAGTGTTGAGCCACATTTTTATTTGCTTTTTATCACCCCTAAAAGCCTGCTGAATCATCTGAATATTGTCCGCAGAGCCACTGATTGGCTGAGCAGGCCTGTGACACCATGTCCCTGAACTTCAAAGCACCTCACAGCAGGGACCAGAACTCTATAATACTGATGGTAGCATGGAAGTGAGGAAGGTAAATGTGTGTGGTTTTGTTTGTTTTTTTAATTACACACTATGGGGGAGATTTATCAAAACCTGTGCAAAGGAAAAGTTGCCCAGTTGTTTATAGAAACCAATCAGATGGATTCTTTGATTTTAGAGAGGCCTTGGTTGCTATGGGCAACTTGGCAACTTTTCCTCTGCTCAGGTTTTGACAAATCTCCCCCACGATGTGCAACTGCATAATAAGCCTGCTAACCTCTTTAATAATGACTTTTAGGACACATCTCATACATACCGAGTTCAGTGATGCATGCTCTGATTGCTTTTTTCTTGTTGAATCAATATGAAATCCAAAAGAAAAAAAATCTTTGTATACATTGTAATGAAATCAGTACATTAGAGGACTTGCAAACCACTATGAAAGCTGTATTATGGCTCTGTACAAAATCCATTAATGTGGTTAAGCCTTAATTTCCTATGGTTTTAGTCATAGTATGGTGCTTTATTTTATCTGAATGCAGCCAGCGACATTTCACCACTTTGTGTACAAGTTAATTTAACCCCTTAAGGACTCAGCGTTTAGCCATTTTTGCATTTTCATTTTTTCCTTATCACCTTCTAAAAATCATAACGCTTTAAATTTTGCACATACAATTCCATATGATGGCTTATTTTTTGCACCACTAATTCTACTTTGCAGTGACTTTAGTAATTTTACCCAAAAATCCACGGAAAAACAGAAAAAAATTCATTTTGCGACAAAATAGAAGAAAAAATGTGTGTCATTTTGTAAATTTTGGGGGCTTCTGTTTCTACGCAGTGCATTTTACGGTAAAAATTACACCTGATCTTTATTCTGTAGGTTCATACGGTGAAAATGATACCCTACTTATATAGGTTTGATTTTTTCGTACTTCTGAAAAAAATCATAACTGCATGCAGGAAAATGTATACTTTTAAAATTGTCATCTTCTGACCCCTATAACTTTTTAATTTTTCTGCATATGGGCCAGCATGAGGGCTAATTTTTTGCGCTGTATTCTGAAGTTTTTATCGCTACCATTTTTGCATTGATCAGACTTTTTGATCGCTTTTTATTCAATTTTTTATGACATAAAAAGTGACCAAAAATACGCTATTTTGCGCGTACGCTATTGACCGTACCGTTTAATGAACAATATATTTTTATAGTTCGGACATTTAAACACCCAGCGATACCACATATGTTTATTTTTATTTACACAGGTTTTTCAAACTTTTATTAGGGAAGCGGTTTAATGACCTATAGTAACTTTTTTTTTCACTTTTTTTTTTGCAATGTTATAGCTCCCATAGGGGGCTATAACACTGCACACACTTATCTTTCACCCTGATCCCTGCAAAGCCATAGTTTTGCATAGATCTGCATAATAGGGGATTGATTGCTCAAGCCTGTAGCTCAGGCTTGAATCAATCAAACACCGATCGAAGTGAGGGAGCAAGGTAAGGGGGCCTCCGCTCGTGTCCTAGCTGATCGGGACATCACGTTTTTATTGCGATAGTCCCGATCAGCCCGACTGAGCTGCTTTGCTTGAGAAGCTTTCACTTTCATTTTCGACGTGGCGATCAACTTTGATCACCATGTCTGAAGGGTTAATAGCGTGTGGCACAATGATCTGTGCCACAAGCTATTAGCTCAGGGTCCCGGCTATCAATAGCAGCCGGGACCGACCCGGTGTGATGCGGGGTCACGGCGTTATCCAGTTTTAAACACCGGGACTAGGCGCAGGGCATACAGGTACGCCCTGCGTCCTTAAAAGGTTAAAGGGGAACAAGCAGATTTTACCATATATAGCGATTGGCAGCCCATTATACATGTTAAAATCTTCACATCTGGACCGCGACCGCCAATCATCCGGACCTCCAGCCAATTCAGAGAACTGGCCGAAGGAAGCATCCACTGTCCCGGCATTCATATCTATCAGTGTCTTTAAGACATCGATACAAATTAATAGCTGAGCGCTGCCGGAGCGAGGGAACACTGTGCTCCCTGCCCGGCCACGCTTTTCATCTGTTCTGGCCAGGCATGACTATAAGAGATCAGAGCAGCGGAGCAGATTGGGACCTGGGACAGAGAAGCAGTGTTGGGACAGGTAAATATGCAGGGCTGGGCCATCTGCATGTCGGCCATCGGCACCAGAAAAGTAAAAGTGAAAGTGAGAGGGGGGGGGGGGATGAATGATGCAGGTGTCTTGTCTTGGGGGGAGATAAATGATGCAGGGGTCTTGTCTTGGGGGGGGGGATAAATGATGCAGGGGTCTTGTCTTGGGGGGAGATAAATGATGCAGGGGTCTTGTCTTGGGGGGAAGATAAATGATGCAGGGGTCTTGTCTTGGGGGGAAGATAAATGATGCAGGGGTCTTGTCTTGGGGGGGAGATAAATGATGCAGGGGTCTTGTCTTGGGGGGAAGATAAATGATGCAGGGGGGAGATAAATGATGCAGGGTGTCTTGTCTTGGGGGGGAAGATAAATGATGCAGGGGTCTTGTCTTGGGGGGAGATAAATGATCCAGGGGTCTTGTCTTGGGGGGGAAGATGACTGATGCAGGGGTCTTGGGGGGGAGATAAATGATGCAGGGGTCATGTCTATGGGGGAATGATAAATGATGCAGGGGTCTTGGGGTGGGAATGAATGATGCAGGGGTCTTGTCTTGGGGGGGAGATAAATGATGCAGGGGTCTTGTCTTGGGGGGAAAGATAGATGATGCAGGGGTCTTGGGAGGGAATGAATGATGCAGGGGTCTTGGGAGGGGGAATGAATGATGCAGGGGTCTTGCCTTGGGGGAAAGATAAATTATGCAGGGGTCTTGTCTTGGGGGAAGATAAATGATGCAGGGGTCTTGTCTTGGGGGGAAGATGAATGATGCAGGGGTTCTGTCTTGGGGGTGGGAGATAAATGATGCAGGGGTCTTGTCTTGGGGGAAAGATAAATGATGCAGGGGTCTTGGGAGGGAATGAATGATGCAGGGGTCTTGGGAGGGGGAATGAATGATGCAGGGGTCTTGCCTTGGGGGAAAGATAAATTATGCAGGGGTCTTGTCTTGGGGGAAGATAAATGATGCAGGGGTCTTGTCTTGGGGGGAAGATGAATGATGCAGGGGTCCTGTCTTGGGGGTTGGGAGATAAATAATGCAGGGGTCTTGTCTTGGGGGAAAGATAAATGATACAGGGTCTTGGGGGGAATGAATGATGCAGGGGTCTTGGGGGGAAGCTGAATGATGCAGGGGTCTTGTCTTGGAGGGGAAATAAATGATGCAGGGGTCTTGTCTTGGGGGGAAGATAAATGATGCAGGGGTCTTGTCTTGGGGGAAGATGAATGATGCAGGGATCTGGGGGGGAGATAAATGATGCAGGGGTCTTGTCTTGGGGGGAAATAAATGATGCAGGGGTCTTGGGGGAGGAGAAGATGAATAATGCAGGTGTCTTGTCTTGGGGGAGTGTAAAGATGAATGATGCCGGAGGTCTGGGGGGGGGGGGGGAGATGAATGATGCGGGTGTTTTGTCTTGGGGGGGGGAGTGTAAAGATAAATGATGCAGGGGTCTTGGGGGTGAGAAGATGAATGATGCAGATGTCTTGTCTTGGGGGGAGTGTAAAGATGAATGGTGCAGGTGTCTTGTCTTAGGGGGAGTGTAAAGCTTAATGATGCAGGGGTCTTGGTAGGGGGGGGAAGATGAATGAAGCAGGTGAGGAGTGTTCTGGCAGAAGGGGACAGAGGGAGGACTGAAAAGTGTAAAGATAAATGATGCAGGGGTCTTGGGGGCAGGGGAGTCAAATTGTTTTCAATGGGATTCTGCTGCTCTGTGCATACTGTGGAATCACCACAGTGGAATGGATGCACACCTAAAGAACGAACATGTTCGTTCTTTGGGTGGACGACCAACACCAGACTGCATTGTCATCTATAGAGATGTGCAAAAGAAGATTGCGGGAGGGACTCACCATACTTCAATAAAGGCAATATTTATTCTTCATATGTGCATAAGAACAGCATGGTAAGGTGCAGATGCCGGAGACCGGGCTTCACAACAACAGCCGTTTCACTCCGCCATGGAGTTTCATCAGGTTGATGAAACTCCATGCTCATCTATAGAGATGACACACATCCATGCAGTCCTTCCACCAATGGCTTCGGTGGTGCCTGGAGCAAGCGGACATTCTGCCAACTAAATGTCCACAGTGGGAAGAAGCCCTTAGGGCTTAGGGGTCTGCAGGGGGGAGTGGAAAAATGGGTCTGGGGGAGTACAGGGGTGGGATTCTGACAAACAGAGGAAACAGTGTCTGGCAGTATTATTTTTAGGGGACATGATGTCTGGCAGGGTTATAATGATTATTGTTGTCTTACAGAGGATGAGGATTTACTAACAAAGTAACCAATGATGTGCGGGCGTCAGACTCTGCAGAGAAGATAGAGCTGGAAGAAGACAAGGACCAGATGAGGAAGAAAAGGAAAGAGAACAGAGAAGACATCTCCTGTCAGTCATTATACAATTGTGTATGCTGCTTGACTGTGCCCCATCAGAGCTGTAGTCACTTGTAATTTCTGCAGTGAAGATGGGTGAAACTGTACCCCAATCTGTGGCTCTCCAACTGTTACAAAACTACAACTCCCATAAATCCTGAAGCTTTGCAACAACTGGAAAGCCACTTAAAGCGAGGTGATTTCAATGTATGCAGCCTATTTTATTTTAATGGGTGTCTGACGGGTGCGACCCCACTGTAAAAAAAAAAAAAAAAGTGGGCTGCATAGTCTAATTTGCCCGGGCCAATTTTTGCTCCCAGTCAGGCCCTGGAAGTATGTGTATTACAGGAATTTCCCAACCTTTAACTCTACAGTTGTTTCACAACTACAGCTCCCATCATACTCTTCTGTCTGCATGATGGGAGTTGTAGTTTCACAACAGCTGGAGAGTACACATGGGGGGCAGGCATAGTGACATAGTTTATATGGGGGGAGGCATCATGGCACAGTTCATATGGGGGGAAGGCATTGTAGCACAGTTCATATAGGGGGCAGGCTTATATGGCAGTATTATACTCAGAAACAGGGTGTATGGCAGTATTATATCAGGGGCATGGTGATTGACAGCATTAAATATAGGTGCACAGCATGTGGCTGTTATATATTCAGGGGCACAGAATGTGACAGTATTTTACCAGGGGCACGGTGTGGGGCAGTTGGAGAACGATTATGACTTAATAAATAATGTTTTACAACAGGCAGCACCTATTTCTGGCATGGCACTGCGGCCGCTAGGTGTGAACCAGGTCTTAGCATTTAGCTCGGACCTTCACCCATTGACAGACCTGGATAAGTGGCCCCCAGCTAAAATTAGTTGAGTACCCCTGCTTTAAAGGTTTGAGGTATGAATCTGAACTATGTCATTAGATCATATTATTCCCACCCACAGAGTTGCATGATATTATAATGACCTTAAAGTTTTGTCAGCTGGTTAACTGGAATTAAACTGTAAAAATTATTTTATTTCTTAAAATAAAATTACCAGATGGGGATAATTGAAACAATAGTAATTGTATAGTAAAGACTAATAAAGAAGGCTACTGATCCAGAGATCAAAGACATTGCAACATTCTTTCCTTATGTCCCTTTTATTGCTTGTGTTTATAGGGATTATTGTGACAAATATTCCTTTGTCAGTAATAAAGTAGTCACTCTAGTTCTAGGCGAAGACAAAGTAAAAAGAAACTTTCCAATTAAATGAATCGTAAACCAGGGCCAAAGGGGAAGAGGCAAAAGGTGGCAAATGAATAAATTGCAAGTTAAATGACTTTCACAGACTGTCAATATGTTTTTTTTACACATTTATTGTGAATGCATTAAATATGCAGTACTCCTATTTGACAGAAAAGCAACAGTTCTCTTTGCTCCGTTTCCCATCATAAAATGTATATATGACAGCATTCAGACAGAGGGTCTATTACTGGGAGATGTTTCATGCATCCTTTCTTAGTACATGAACCTTAGTTCTGTTTACTTTTCGGCATGTTTTTAGTGTGGAAGCATGTTATGTTTTGCCTATGATTAGAAGTATTTTAATAATATGTTACAGGCAACATTTGTATCAGTTATAGTTTTACAGCTCTAAAATTCATCCCAAAAAGACTATTTGGAATATATTTCTAATGCTCAGAAACTGATATTTACACATTAGCTACATTCACTGTAAACTGCTAATGCTAAATGGTGCAATAATAAGCAGGTGGCATAATGTACACATCCCGGGGCATAACTGTAGGGGGTGCAGAGGTAGCAGTCGCACTGGGGGCCCTGGTGCCTTAGGGGGCCCCAAAGCACATCTGCCCTATAAGAGATCAGTATCTATTTTTAGTATGGCAACTTACAAAATGTTTCTATTATATGCCGACTGTTCATTTGCTGACTTTTTTCTATTCTCATTTCAACACTGTACCAGACAGAATGCAAAACAGCAAATATTGTCAGAGTCTCCCAGTTCTGCACTTTAAGGCTATGTTCACATGGCGGAATATATTTACAGAATGTTCATCCTGAAAACAAGGCCGGGCATTCCTCAAGTAGCGGGCACCTGCAGAAATTGCCAGCGCAAAGACCATTCAGAAATGTGTCCTCTCCATAGATGACTATTGGATTTTGCAAAAAGAATTGACATGTTCATTCTTTCGGCGGAGACTGGAATCAGAATTTCCATGGTGGAAACATCTGCTGCGGAAATTTTGCTGTGTGCACTGTGCAGCAGAATCCCATTGAAAACAAGAGGGATTTTTCTGCCAGATTTCTCTAGGAAATTCCATCGTGTGAACATGGCCTTAGGTTTTAAGTCTAAAACTACAGGCAATGGTATTTCAGCCTAGACATAAGCTATTAAACTAATGTTTTCACATTGTAGATATGAAAACATTAGTCACACATTTTACACATTTTATGTGACAAAAGATTGACAAAATTATAGACAAGGGTGTGGGACGGAAAATGCCATGGTTGGAATAAATAAATAGATAAAATGAAGGATTTGATTTGTAATATGCTTAATAAGGCCAAAGTGCTACTTCTTAAGTACAGTTTTTTATTGGGACAGAGCTGGGTATGGGCCGTCTGCCCCCGTAAATTCATATCCGTTATGCAATCCATTTGATACTTTTGCAATCGGGTTGCAAACCACAGTAAAAGGATCCCATTGATATCAAAGGGATTTTTTTATAGTCCTTTGTCACCCGTTTGCTTCCTATTCCATTTTTTTTCCCGGAGAAAAGACTTTGCATGCAGTATTTTTTTCTCTGTTAAAAAAAACTGAACAAAAACATATATAATAAACTTAACATTGAAGTCTATGGGAAATGGCCATATGTTTGCATCCATTTTTTTTTTTAAATCCATTTTTGATCCGTTTTTTCTTCTTAGCACGCTCAGAAGTTAACTGAACATTAACAGATTCAAATGGATGCAAACGGATAACATCTGTATGCATCTGTTCACTTCAGTTTGTTTATCTGTTAAAAGAAAGGTCGGTAAGCCTCAATAGCGAGAGAAAAGCGGGACGGAAGACAACGGTCCTGTGAACCTAGCCTATAATGTACATCCTTAGATTTTTTGCAAATAATTTGTTATTGACTGCTGAAGATACTTGTGTATAAGATTCTAATGAGATTAATTCCAGAATTCATCAGTGTAGAATAGGATAAGTAAGGAAGTAGGAAAGGATAAGCTTCCAATAAGTGAGCGTATAAGGCTGAGACACATATCAGTGTATTAGTATTTGGACACTTACTATCTAGAATTAGCAAACTGACTGGTCACAGAAAGTCTCAATTGAGGTATTAGTAAAATGCAGTGAAAATGAGATTACATCCTGCTTAAGTTAACAAAAAAACGATTTAATAAATAAATAATTTAGAGTGTAATGAATGATGTTGAATCTAAAAGACAGGCAATAAATGAGGAAACTCCCCAATAGGATCTTGGTGTTCCCTACAATTGTGCTGTACCTGTACTACTACTTCCATTCCTGTACTACTATCCTGTACTGTCTAGAGGGTTATTTGTAATGAGATTTAGTAGTACCCTTCAGTATGAAGTAAAGTTTTTATATATAAATAGATGAGATTGAGAATTGTGCCTATTCTTGTCAGACTTTTGGTCTGTCTGACAATTTTGATTAAATGTATCTGTCATGGGGGAGTGGAGGGTCTCCCAGCATTTTAATTTATCAGACAGTACAGACTATTTACCCCAACAGGCTTCACTGGGGTTTTGATTAACATAAATGCATTAGTATATATATTTATATATATATATATATATATATATATATATATATATATATCAAGAGATTATACATAATCTACATCGCTCCATATCATCATGTATCCTGTGTGTTCTGTACCTGTATGCTGGTGAACTATTTATTTTAACCATCCAACAATGAAGCTTTATTGAACTCATGAAAAATAACACAGGTATAACACAGTTGTACAAAGGAAAACAGGTCCGAGGACCTAACCGACAACTTTACAGAACTATTTATTTTATTATGATTTAATACACGTCAAGTTTTATCAAGATCTACGAGCTGGATTTTCTTCCTGGTTCATAACATCAAGTATATCCCATAACTGCATTAGGATAAACTTAGACAAGTTGATCTTTAGTCCAGAATGGGTGCCAAAGATGTCTATTCATTCTTTGACTCAAGACACAGATGCATTCATATAGAGCATAAAGAGAATAAAAGCACAACCATACAATGTATCTTTATCATCCCTAGGAGCACACTGTGTTTATGGTTTCCATCACAGGTATTCATTGGCATTTTAAACATCTTTTCACTAATTCACTAAAAGTATTAAATGGTTTTTAATTCAACTGCCTCTTTACCCTATCTGACCTGTGCAGACCTAGGACATCATCCTGATTTGGCTCTGAGATAGGTGGGCAGTCCTACAGAGGTCAGAAACACACACGCATACATATACACACAAAGGACTGGGGCTCACTAATATGCGGGGCTGTGGGGGAGAGCCCCCTCCCAAAGTAGTAAGGAACATGCCACTAGTAAAGTAAACACATAGGGGGGAAATTATGAACTTATCAACATATATTGTTGGTGGTAGATGTGTTTTACAGTCAATAATTTTTAGCTGTGAAAGCTGACATGTCAAATTTATGAAATATCACACAGCATATGATAAATATGTCTGAGCAATACACAACTAGTGAAAATTACCTCAGCACAAATTTTACACTGAAAGAAAAATTGGCTGTCATAAATGCTGCCCCCTATAACTTTCTTGCCTTTCCATAAATGAGGCTGTATACGGTACCACTTTTGCATCCATGTGACATTTTGGGCTCTTTTTAAGATGAGGATACCCTTTTAATAGTGTGGCCTGCTGCACTATTAAGTCAGTAGATACCTGTAATGGAAACCAATAATACAGTGTGTTCCTAGCCTTACATTGACTACAGAATCTTGTCTGAACTAAGACATTCTCTTGGGGTAGAAGTTTAATCTAGTCACCGAAAATAAGAGCAAACATGGATCTTATTAACATTGGCTATATCTTTAGAAGCCACAGCCCAATCCTAAGGCCTGTACCCAATAATATTTATTTGTCTTGAATTACTCTACTTAGATGGATGACCAGTACTGTAGTTTGGTTAGAATTTTATGATCAATATACAGGTGAGCTATAGGCCTATACGAGATAAACTCTAGTTTAATAATAGAGGTGTAATGCAGTGTTTCCCCCGCTGTTAGTACAATGTTATTTATTGTAATAGGAATATAGTCAGTATGGTAATGTATAGACAGTATAGAGGACCTTTGGAGGACTAATGTAAATGTGTAAAGGACCTTTGAGATGTCACATGTTATGTTTATGTTACCCAGAGAGTCACCAGCTTAACACATGACCCGCAGCTTGACCTATGGGCTTCTAGTTCAGCTCCCCATTATAAGGAAGGGAGGTGCTGCAAGCGCTCTTCTTCTTCTCTCTTCTCCTTCCTTTTCTTTTGGCTCTCTTCCTACTGGGGTACAGTCAAGACCAGAAGTCTCAGTGCTAGTGTCCAGCTACCTGGAAGGCCTCATATCTACTGTCACTTCCAGTAAGTCAAGTCTATGTCTGCTGTAACTACCTACAGTCCAGTCAAGCCTAATGTTAATGATCTAAAGTCCATTACAAGTATAATTGGTCCCAGCAAGCTGCAAGGTCCTTCTGTGTTCCTGGCCACCTCTCTGGGATTCTGGCTGAGCTGTAGAGACTATAACAACTGTCTGACCTCAGTAAAGCCTCCGTTAAACCATAACCTGGTTGTGGACCCTCATTTCACTGCCTAGCCATTGGGAGATATCGTTTGGGTGGTTCCTGTTATCCAAAAACCACTCTGGCGTCATGAACATTAGGGGTTAATAACATCTTGCCCCTGGGGTTAATATCATCTGCCCCATCCACCTACACCGCTGCACCCAGTGGTCATCACAGAGGGTAATGGACTATTTGAAATGATAGCAGATTCAGTTGATCAGAATAATTTTTAAAGAACTCTAAATTAATTTAATCTGATCTAGCATTTTTCCTGCCATCTCTATCACCACTTCCATCGACTTATCTAGAGTAAAGTCCTCCTCTAGACGGTGTCTAGGCTCAGGGAAAAGTTAATAAAACTTTAAAGACTTCTGGTAATTTGGGTCTTTTTCAGTATCTCAACAATGTTTCACTGGATAGGAATCAAGCTCTGCCGAAAAAATCTAGTTGATTTGTTCTCTGAATGCAGCAATGATGTCTGATTGTGATTGGTAGACTGGATTGATTCACATTTTAGAAGTACATAGAAACTTTAGATATATTGAGAACTGATCTGAGATTTCACTCTGGCCAAACTAAATACTATTATGGTCTCGGAACCATAATTTATATGGAACATACACACCAAGCTGGTGCATTATAACCATAGAATGTCTATGAGAAGTTTAGTGCTGGTTCTATAGGCCCACCCATCACAATTCAGTGACTAACCTCTGCAGGGTAGTCAGCAAAGGCACACTGTCTCCCACAGTCAAATGCTTGTTTTCTAGAATGTAGGATCATGTGAACATTTCCTAATTAAATCAATTAAAGGGAAGTCTATCAGCAGTTTCAACCCTTCAAACTGTTTATTGCACTATACAAAGGACAGGAAGAGAAGTATATGGAGGGCTCAAAACTGCTGGCAGATTCCTTTTAAGCACTGAGATACTGAAAGGCAAATACTATGGCTTATTGAAAAACTCCTACAGGGTGCAGCAGGAAAGTGCACTCCCAAAATAACATAGGGTACACAATAAATAGGGTTGCAAGTGACCTGAATGACAGTCCAAGTCACTGACCTGTGCACCATAAAGGTGCATTCACATCACGATTTTACCATCCTACTTTTTCTCATGATTTTTTACCTTCAAATCCTACAAATCTGCATGCCAAGTCGTATCAATTGACTTCCGTTCAGTAATCATAGCCAACACATGCATCAGTTTTGATCCGTATCCGAATTTACATGATTTTAGATAGGGAGTAAAATCGTGGTTGACCACGATTTTTCGCCCAGATTAAAAATCAGATCAAAATCTTTTCCGTTTTTATTTTTTATTTTTATGGCCTATGTAAATCATATTGAATTGTGTGACACAATTTCTTTTTATACATGTGCAGTAGAGTCGTTAAATAAACTTTATTGCCCCTGACATACATAACATTTTCCAAACATGATCAGATTTTTTGTGAAAAATCGGATGAAATTTTCAGCTGTATGATTTTTTGGTACGATTTGAAATCGGATACCAAAATATTTTTTAAATACAATTGTATACGATTTTAGGTAATCCGATTTTGTCCATTAACTGTCTGTTAATCGGATGGTAAAATCGTGATGTTAACCAGGCCTAAGGAATACTCCACTAGAATAGGAAATGTGGGGTACTTGTATCCAATGTTGTAAAAGACGAGTAACAGTTTAGGAGTGTGTAACTTAATGTCAGAATAATAGGCAAAGTAGCCTAGTCATATCCTAGAACCCTGGCAAATATCGAATCCTCAGATTTAGAGGATGTTCATCCAGCTTTTTTACTTAGTAGTAAATATTCAAAACACAGATATGACCCAAAATAATGTTTCCTCATGATGTGCCTTATAAAAAATATTTTAACAAATTATTTTAACTTTTTTTTTCTTTTTCTTAGGAGTGTTTGGTGCTATATTAGCAGCCTTTTTCTGCTTTAAAACTTTTATAGGATTATAGCCAACGATTCCTACTCTAATTGTTCCTTTGTTATTAGTGGTGTACCCCAAGGTTCAGTACTGGGCCTGATTTTGTTTAACTTATTTATTAATGATATAGAGGAGGGGATTAACTCCTCTGTTGATATCTTTGTAGACAGCGTCAAGCTTTTTAGCACGGTACAGGCTATAAAAGACGTGCATAGGTTACATGATTTGATCATGTTTGGGCATTTGCTTGGCAAATAAGGTTTAATGCGGATAAATTAAAACTTATGCATCTGGGTACTAATATCCTTCATGAATCATATATCCTGAGGGAGTAAAACTATCTATCTATCCTTCCAAAACTAGGAATAAATCTACATAGAACCACAAAAAGAAAAATGGAAATTATAAATAATTAAAATCTGCACCACAATGCCATATGTGAATTGGATTTTATGATTAAATTCTTATAATATGTAATAAAGTATAAGCAGAAATAAAGCTTACAGAGCTAAATGTTGTATGTATATCTGATTACCAAACCCAGAATATGCAGAGGCTTCACACTGTTGTAATGTTGAACTGGCAAAGCAATGGGCACAAACAATGTGGAATAACCTGGCTCTTCATAACACAGAGAGATAAGAAGCCAAATGAGAACATTTGTCATGCGGACTCGGGAGCAGCATTGTGTCCTCTGTCACTTACAAATAGCTGAATAATCAGAAAGCTTTAATGTCTGGATTATCTTGTACTCATGGGAAATAAAAGACTATTGCCACTTTTACTTTAGCTAAACCCTTTTTTGTTATGATAAATGGATAAGCAATACCATGATGAATAAAAGTTCTGCTGACAAACAGGAGGCCATGTAGACCATCCATAAAATGGAACCATGACAGAGAAACAAATTTAACTGACTATCTGTCTCTAAAGATATTTCTAGAATCAAGAGTAAGGACAAAAAATTACTTTAGTTCGTGTAGTGGCCATTCCTTTACCATTGCTTCCGAGTATAACATTAGACATACCATCCAATAAAATGTTGTTCTCGAGTTTTCTTAAAGTAATATCTTATATGTTATATTCATCTGTGGCAGGAGTTGGCAACCCAACGATTGTGACTGACAGGCTGGGTAGATTACAGGAAGTAGTATAATTATTACTTTGTCACCCTAGCTTTCCTGCTCTAGTTTCAGTAAATCAGCATATCCCCAAGGTACAGTGCGACATTGTCACACAGTGGCTGGTGGTAAGGGGGCCCCTTTATTATTTCCTTCTCCATATTTATTACTTGCTGCTCCAGATGCATTCTGTTTTCCACATAGTCAGCTCATTCACTTGTAGCCAGATACAGATTCCTCCAAAAGAATGAACGTGTTCCCTTTTTTGTCAGAGTTCACAATTCCGTCAATGGGATGACACTTAATCCCTTAAGGACATTGGACGTAAATGTACGTCATGATCCACGTAAAAAAACATTTGTAAACATATTTGGTTTTGCCACATGTGTAAATGTCTGAACTATTAAAATATAATGTACATGATCCCATATGAGGAACAGTGTAAACGTGAAGAAAAAGAAAGTCCAAAATTGCTGTGTTTTGGTCACATCTAGAGATGAGCGAATTTTTTTGAAAAATTCGATTCGGCCGATTCACCGAATTTCCCGAAAAAATTTGGTTCTATCCGAATTTTTTTCGATGAATCGCTATTAAAAATGGATATTTCTTGGCGACAGAGAGCCCCAGTTAGGGTGTAGAACACTTTGCCTTGCCGTAACATGCATAGGGAGTGTGCTGGTTTTTTGAAATAATACTGTTGTTCAGTATGACATGCAGGCGTCACAAATAAAATGACTGCTGCAGATCGTCTGGACGTTGCAGCAGGGTCAGGAGACCATATGGCATCACAATTGAAGAGATTAAAGAGATTTTTTAATTTAATTACATTTTTTTAAATCCTTTTTTGAGGACCCATTAGAGGGCATGTCTGGTGCCAGTAGACGCTATAATTCCAGCTCCAATATTGTATAATTGCTGCAGATTTCCTACTTGTATCTTGAAATCGAGCTGGAGGTCCACTGCGAGGCAAGCTACCACATGTTCCAGCCCCTGCCTCTCACCGCCCCTAAACCCCACCACCCTAACCCCGATGCTCATGATTGAGTGTATCGGGTGCACGAAAAATAATGTCTTACTACAAAACCAATATAACATGATCATCACATGGAATGGATAATTGGAATGAGCAAACTTTAAATCCTTTTTGAGGACCCATTTGAAGGCAAGTCTGGTATCAGCTTCCACGGTAATCCCAGCTCCAATAGTGTATAATTTCTGCAGTGTAAACTATGGAAAAGCTCGTAGTTGTATCTTAAAATCGAGCTGGCGGTCCGCCGCAAAGGCGAGCTACCACCTGTTCCAGAAATAAGTGTAACTATCTAGTGCGGCAGTCTTTTAGTGCTTTTACACTAACTGCAAACTGTGAGCTTTAACCAGTATAAACGTGGAACTGCTGAGTGCGTATATATTTCACTTATTTGCGGATAATACGCCCCAAAAATATTGCACCAGCAGTAAGTGTACTCTCTCACACTCTGAACTGTCCCTGCCTGTCTGCAGTGATGCAGGCTTGAGGTGAATGGAATCGCTGCTGTGAAGAATAAGATCTGTATTGTGATTGTCAGTAACACACAGTTCTCTGAGCTAACAGTCCCAGAAATGCCTGCCTGCAGCAATAGCTGCTGAATATATAGGGCTGTGACATCACAGGGGCTGGCTGCTGATAGGCTGCATGCCACCATGCAATTCAGGGTGATCTCTCCTACCCACCTTCCCAGAATTTCTTGCCCCACGTCCTCACATCTGTAGCTGCCATTTTAGATCCCTTGGACTGCACAAAATGGAGTTTAATGAAGCAATTCCTTCTATCGAATCGTGGCGATATTCAGATTCGTTATCAATCAAATTTTCCAGAAAATTCATAATGAATTCGAATTTGTCAGATTTGATTCGTTCATCTCTAGTCAGATCACATTCCAAAAAAATAAAATAATATGCTATCAAATACTCACATATACGTAAGTGGTACAAAAAAAAACTACAGATCACGGCACAAAAAATAAGCCCTCATACAGCCCCGTATACGGAAAAATGAGAAAGTTATAGGTGGTAAAATTGGGCATTTTTAAACATCCTTAGTTTGTAAGGAAATGCAAAAAAAATTGGCCTGGTCCTTAACCCTTTGAGGACGGAGCCATTTTTCATTTTTGCACTTGCGTTTTTTCCTTCACTCCTTCTAAAAATCATAATGCTTTCAATTTTCCACCTACAGACCCATATGAGGGCTTGTTTTTTGCGCCACCAATTTTACTTTGCAATACTGTCAATCATTTCACCACCAAATCTACGTTGAAAGCAGAAAAAAAAATTGTGAGGCAAATTATTTTTTTAACTCCTTGGGGACGGAGCCCATTATAATCCTAAGGACGGGAGCATTTTTTGCAATTCTGACCACTGTCACTTTAAGCATTAATAACTCTGGGATGCTTTTAATTTTAATTCTGATTGTTTTTTCGTGACATATTCTACTTTATGTTAGTGGTAAATTTTTGTCCATACTTGCATCATTTCTTGGTGAAAAATTCCCAAATTTTATGAAAAAATAGAAAATTTTGCATTTTTCTAACTTTGAAGCTCTCTGCTTGTTAGGAAAACAGACATTCCAAATAAATTATATATTGATTCACAAATACAATATGTCTACTTTATATTTGCATCATAAAGTTGACATGTTTTTACTTTTGGAAAACATCAGAGGGCTTAAAAGTTCAGAAGCAATTTTCCAATTTTTCACAAAATTTTCAAAATCGGAATTTTTCAGGGACCAGTTCAGTTTTGAAGTGGATTTGAAGGGCCTTCATATTGAAAATACACCATAAATTACCCCATGGTTAAAACTGCACCCCTCAAAGTATTCAAAATGACATTCAGAAAGTTTGTTAACCCTTTAGGTGTTTCACAGGAATAGCAGCAAAGTGAAGGAGAAAATTCAAAATCTTCATTTTTTACACTCGCATGTTCTTGTAGACCCAGTTTTTGAAATTTTACAAGGGGTAATAGGAGAAAAATCCCCCCAAAATTTGTAACCCAATTTCTCTCGAGTAAGGAAATACCTCATATGTGTATGTCAAGTGTTTGGCGGGCGCAGTAGAGGGCTCAGAAGGGAAGGAGCGACAATGGGATTTTGGAGAGTGAATTTTGCTGAAATGGTTTTTGGGGGCATGTCACATTTAGGAAGCCCCTATGGTGCCAGAACAGCAAAAAAACACATGGCATACTATTTTGGAAACTACACCCCTCAAGGCACGTAACAAGGGGTCCGCTGAGCCTTTACACCCCACAGGTGATTGACGACTTTTCGTTAAATTTGGATGTGTAAATGAAAAAAAAAATTTTCACTAAAGTGCAGTTTTTCCCCCCCAAATTTACCATTAATACAAAGGGTAATGGGAGAAAAATCCCCGTAAAATTTGTAACGCAATTTCTCCCGAGTACGGAGATACCCCATATGTGGCCCAAAACTGTTGCCTTGAAATACGACAGGGCTCTGAAGTGAGAGAGCGCCATGCGCATTTGAGGCCTAAAGTAGGAATTTGCAATAGGAGCGGACCCGATTACCTACAGTAAAACCCTACAGCAGTGTTTCCCAAACAGGGTGCCTCCAGCTGTTGCAAGACTCCCAGCCTTCCAGGACAGTCTATGGCTGTCCAGCAACACTGGGAGTTGTGGTTTTGCAACAGCTGGAGGCGCCGTTTAGGAAACACTGCCGTATGAGAAGTTTTTCATTTTTATTGGGGGGGGGGGGGGGCGACGTGTAAGGGGGTGTATATGTAGTGTTTTACTTTTTATTATTTGTTAGTGTAGTGTTTTTAGGGTACATTCACACAGGCAGGGGTTCACAGTAAGTTTCCTTGAAGGAAACTCACTGTAAACCCGCCCGTGTGAATGCATCCTGTACATTCACATGGGGGGGGGGTGCCCCAAACCTTCAGCTGTGGCAAAATGACAACTCCCAGAATGCACTGACAGACCGTACATTCTGGGAGTTGTAGTTTTACAACAGCTGTAGGCACACTGGTGGGGAACCACTGAGTTAGAAAACAGACTCTAGCTCAGTAATTCCAACCCATGTGCCTCCAGCTGTGCAAGACTACAACTCCCAGCATGTCCGGTCTGTCAGTGCACTCTGGGAGTTGTAGTTTTGCAACCGCTGGAGGCACACGGGTTGGAATCACTGAGTTGGGAAGCAGACTCTAGCTCAGTGTTTCCCAACCAGTGTGCCTACAGTGGTTGCAAAACTACAATTCCCAGCATAGCCAGACAGTCAGGGATGCTGGGTGTGTAGTTCTGCAATATCTGTCCCTTCAGATGTTGCAGAACTACAACTCCCAGCATGCCTGAACAGTCTGGGCATACTAGGAGTTGTAGTTATGCAACAACTGGGGAAGAACAGTTTGGAGACCACTAAGTAGTGGCCTCCAAACTGTAGCCCTCCAGATGTTGCAAAACTACAACTCCAAGCATGCCTAGAATGTCCAGGCATGCTGGGAGTTGTAGTTCTGCAACATCTGAAGGGCCAGATATTGCAGAACTACACGCCCAGCATCCCTGACTGTCTGACTGTGCTGGGAATTGTAGTTTTGCAACCGCTGTAGGCACACTGGTTAGGAAACACTGAGCTAGAGTCTGTTTCCCAACTCAGTGTCTCTGACAGCTCCGATCATGCTTATTTTCCGGGAGATCGGGTCACCAGTGACCCGATTTGCCCGGATCGCGATTTTCTGCGATCGCCGACACAGGGGGGTCTCAGGACCCCCCTAGGCATTGCCACGGGATGCCTGCTGATAGATATCAGCAGTCATCCCGGTCCGATCACCGCCGGGCGAGCTGCGGTGCTCGGAAATACGGAGGGCGTATGGATGCGCCCTCCAAGCTTAAGTGACGAGACGCGAGGGCGTATGCATACGCCCTTCGTCCCCAAGGAGTTAAAAGGTGCCATTTTGTAACTTTTGGAGGCCTCCGATTCCACGCAGTGCACTTTTCGGTAAAAAAAGATGCCTTATATTTATTCTGTAGGTCCATACAATTAAAATAATACCCAACTTATATAGGTTTGATTTTGTTTTACTTGTTTTAAAAATTATAACTTTTTGTATAAAAATTAGAATATTTAAAATTGTCCTCTTCTGACCCCTATAACTTTTTTATTTTTCAATATACGGGGCTATATGAGGGCAAATTTTTTGCGTCATGGTCCGAAGTTTTTATCGGTACCATTTTTAATGGGACTTTTTGATTGCTTTTTAGACATTTTTTTAAGGGTATGCAAAGTGACCAAAAATACGCAATTTTGAACTTTGGAATTTTTTTTACGTGTACGCTATTGACCAAGCAGTTTAATGAACATTTTATTTTTATAGTTCCAACATTTACGCACACAGCAAAACCACATATGTTTATGTTTAGTTTTGTTTACATTTTTTAACCCCTTAAGGACTTAAGTTTTTGCATTTTCGTTTTTTCCTTCTTACCTATTAAAAATCATAACCCTTCAAATTTTCTCCCTAAAAATCCTTATTATGGCTTATTGTTTGCGCCACCAATTCTACTTTGCAGTGACATTTGTCATTTTTCCTAAAAATCCACGGTGAAATGGAAAAGAAAATTATTGTGCGAAAAAATTGAAGAAATTACACCATTTTGTAATTTTTAGGGGCTCCCGTTTGTACGCAGTGCATTTTTATACGTTTAAAAATGTCCTCTTCTTACCCCTTTTACTTTTTTATTTTGCCGCATTTTTTGCGCCGTGATCTGAAGTTTTATCGGTACCATTTTTGTTTTGATCAGACTTTTTGATTGCTTTTTATTCATTTGGTATAAAAAGTGAGCAAAAATATGCTATTTTGGACTTTGGAATTTTTTACGTGTCTGCTATTGATCGTGCGGTTTAATTACCAATATATTTTTTATAGTTCAGACATTTACGCATGCGGCGATACCAAATATGTTTATATTTATTTTTATTTATATAGTTTTTTTAATGGGAAATGGGGGGTGATTCTGACTTGGGAAGGGGTTGAATCACATTTATTAACACTTTTTTTTAAAATGTTATAGCCCCCATAATATTGCACACACTGATTGCCTACACTGATCACTGCCATGCATTAGCATGGCATTGATCAGTGTTATCGCCACTCGATTGCTCCTGCCTGGGTCTCAGGCATGGAGCAGTCATTCGGCGATCGGACATGCAGGAGGCAGGTAGGGATCCTCCTGACGTTCTGCAAGCTGTTCGGGACGCCGCGTTTTAACCACGGCGGTCCCGAACAGCCCGACTGAGCTGCCGGGATGCTTTCTGTTTCAACTCAGATGCGGCGGTCAACTTAGATCGCCATGTCTGAAGGGTTAATACAGCGCATGTCCGCGATTGGTGATGTCCGGTATTAGCCGCGGGTCCTGGCCGTTGATGGCCACCGGGACCGACCCGATATGACGTCCTGGGACGTTAATGGGAAAAGGGGGGGGGGGGATTCAAACTATTATTAGGGAAGGGGTTAAATCACATTTATTAACTTTTTTACACCATTTTTTGTCCCAATAGGGGACTATAACATGCAATCTACTGATTGTATACACTGATCAATGCTATACCATAGCATAGCATTGATCAGTGTTATCGGCGCTCTGCTGCTCCAGCCTGCTGAGAAGGCAGGGAGCAGCAGATCACCAATCGGATGCAGAGAAGGCAGGTAGGGACTCTCCCTCCATCCTCTCAGCTGTTCGGGACACCGCAATTTCACCGTGGCGGTCCTGAACAGCCCAACTGAGCTGCCGGGATACTTTTACTTTTTTACGTGTACGCCATTGACCAAGCAGTTTAATTAACATTATATTTTTATAGTTCGGACATTTACACATGCAGCAATACCACATATGTTTATTTCTGTTTACTTTTTTTTTATGGGAAAAGGGGGGATTCAAACTTTTATTAGGGAAGGGGTTAAATCACATTTATTAACTTTTTTTAAAACTTTTTTTACACCCTTTTTTAGACCCAATAGGGGACTATTACATGCAATATTCTGATTGCATACACTGTTCAATGCAATGCCATAGCATAGCATTGATCAGTGTTATCGGCACTCTGCTGCTCCAGCCTGCTGAGAAGGCATGGATCAGCAGATAGCCGATCAGACACGGGGAATGCATGTAGGGACCCTCCCTCCATCCTTTCAGCTGTTCGGGACACTGAGATTTCACCGCACAGCTTGATTGAGCTGCAAGGATACTTTTACTTTCACTTTCTTTCACTTTCACTTTCAAAGTTGATGGGTTAAAGTTAATGCCGGGCATCACCACGATCCCCTGCATTAGACACGGGTCCCGTACAGGTACACCCTCCGTCCCCAACAGGTTAAAGGGGTACTCCATTGGAAAATATATATATTTTTTAATCAACTGGTGCCAGAAAGTTGAACAGATTTGTAAATTACTTTTATTCATCCAGTACTTATCAGCTGCTGTATACTACAGAGGAAGCTCTTTTTTAATTTATTTTCTGTCTGACCACAATGCTCTCTGCTGACACCTCTGTTTATGTCAGGAACTGTCTGGGGCAGGAGAGGTTTGATATGGGGATTTACTCCCGCTCTGGACAGTTCCTGGCATGAACAGAGGTGTCAGCAAAGAGTACTGTGGTCAGACAGAAAATAAATGAAAAAAGAAAAGACCTTTCTGTTGATCATACAGCATCTTATAATTACTGGAAGGATTAAAAATGTTTCATAGCATAGCACCAGTTGATAAAAAAAAAAATGTTTTTCACCGGAGTACCCCTTTAAGGCAAAAATGGGCTGTGTCCTTAAGGGGTTAATGCCAGCCCTGCCATTAAGCACCAATTCTGACAAAGGCTGATTCAAGTAACATTCCTCTCAGAATACAATAATAATATAATACAATAACCTGGTCCTGGTTAAATGACTGTATGTATCCAACCCTATGAATTCTCTAATTTCAAGGTACTGGCTGGAGCAAGAAAACTGCACATCAGAAAAGTAGCTAGGCTCAGACATCTCTAGAGGCACCTAAAAATGGCACGTCCAATGTTCCCAACCAACCTGACAGAGCTTGAGAGGATTTGCAGTTAAGAAAGACAGAAAATCCCCAAATCGGGGTGTGCAAACCTTGTGGCATCATACCCAGGAAGACTGGAGGCTGTAATCACTACCAAAAGTACTTCAACTAAGTACTGCATAAAGTACTTTCTTATGTCAATGCAATATTTTAGTTTTCCCTTTTCAATAAATTAGCAAAGATTTCTAACATTCTGTTTTCAATTTGTCATTATGGGCTATTGAGTGCAAAATAATGGTGGGGGAATTATTATTTAAGCACCATAACAAAATGTGAAAAAAATGGAAGATTTGACTATAATACAAATAGTAATTCAGAATCACTACGACATATTTACAATAATACGATTTATACTTTTTGAAAATGATCTTTTTATGTAAACTATGAAATGATGTTGAAAGATGAAATGTTGCTTTTATTAATAGACCTAGATATAGATGTTTGCAGCTAATTGCTCCTGTTTCTATAAATCTTATTAAGCTGCTTATTAAGCAGCAATGATGTTTGTGCAACCACCTCTGTGATACCAAGGGATACATCAGGTGCAGCATTTGGTCTTTACAACTCATTAACTGTACCTCCTGTGCTGAATCCTTGGTTTTCAGGTGCCAAATGTGAGATTTTACATGGACTATTCATTTGCCTTTCTGATGGTAATAGTTACGGAAATTTAAGTAAGTTTTAATGTTTAATTTAAGAATCTGTATTATATTCATATATATATATATATATATATATATATATATATATATATATACTTAGATACTGTCAGATTTAAATGTAGTTACTTAAAAATTTGTAAAAATATTATTTCTATGTATTGATTAATTAATAAATAATTTTATATAGTTTAAAACATGACTTAAAACAATCTTCAATTACAATAACTGAATAAATTACTACATTGTATTGCCTCCTTTTTACTTTATTCTATGTAAATGGCACGTCTTACTTTGTATCATCTCCTGCTAAGAAATTTGCAAATTGACACGGACATCTTTGTATTACACACAGGACTGGCATCAGCACCTGAAGGGCAAGTGGATGAAGGGGCCCACCGGAGGAGAGAGCGCCCACTAGTGCTCTCTGGTGCGCAGCTTTGTGCCATGTAGTTTCTCTTACACAGAACAATAGGAGAAGCTTCACAGGACTCTGCCAGCCACAATAATCCATGCAGCTTCTGTAGTGAGAAGAGGTGAAGGATCTACAGTGACAGAGAGAGCCTGAATGCTACAGATAAATGCAGAGTAGCTAAGGCTGCTTTCACACTATAAAATTCATCCGATTTAAAGATCCGTTTGATGTTCCATTATGAAAACCCTGAAAATCGGCCGTTAAATGGCCGTTATAAAATCCCATATGTTGGCGGTAATGCAGCTTCACTCCTAGCCCTCTGATATACCTGTCTCTTGGACCAGCCGGCACCGCCCCGGCTTCAAGGCAATTAGAACACAGAAAAACGCATGTCCAGCACTGTGTGTTCAGATGAATTTCTTTGGCTCTTTATTTAGGATCAACAGGATACAAGCGACACGGTAAAAACTGACGCATTTCACGCAGTAATGCGCTTAGTCATAGAATAAATTCTTGATACAAACAACATGTTAAAATACTCTCGACATTTAGTCACATGGTACAATAAAAAAAAACACGACAAATGGAAAACAAGGAGTGGATTCAGTGCTGATATTGATTACATTATTCAATGCATGTTCTGTTACATATTTTGTTACAATTTACATATTCCTTGCTACACATGGAGGAAACAAAAAGCAAACGCGTACGCGCAAAAAAATTCCAAAGTCCAAAATAACATATTTTTGTTCACTATTTATATAATGAAAAAATGAATAAAAAGCGATCAAAAAGTCCGATCAATACAAAAAGGGTACCGCTTCGCATCACGGCGCAAAAAATTAGCCCTCATACCGCCCCATACGTGGTAAAATAAAAAAGTTATAGGGGTCAGAAGATGACAATTTTAAACGTATAAATTTTCCTGCATGAAGTTATGATTTTTTCCAGAAGTATGACAAAATCAAACCTATATAAGTAGGGTATCATTTTAATCGTATGATAAAGTGTAATTTTTACTGAAAAATGTACTGTGTAGAAACGGAAGCCCCCAAAATTTACAAAATGCAGTTTTTCTTCAATTTTGTCGCGCAATGATTTTTTTCCCTCTTCGCCGTAGATTTTTGGGTAAAATGACTAATGTCACTGCAAAGTAGAAATGGTGGCAAAAAAAATAAGCCATCATATGGATTTTTAGGTGCAAAATTGAAAGGGTTATGATTTTAAAAAGGTAAGGAGGAAAAAACGAAAGTGCAAAAACGGAAAAACCTGTGATCCTTAACCCCTTAAGGACTCAGGATTTTTCAGTTTTTGCACTTTCGTTTTTTCCTCCTTACCTTTTAAAAATCATAACCCTTTCAATTTTCCACCTAAAAATCCATATTATGGCTTATTTTTTGCGTCGCCAATTCTACTTTGCAGTGACATTAGTAATTTTACCCAAAAATGCACGGCTAAACGGAAAAAAAAATCATTGTGCGACAAAATCGAAGAAAAAACGCCATTTTGTAACTTTTGGGGGCTTCCGTTTCTACGCAGTGCATATTTCGGTAAAAATTACACCTTATCATTATTTTGTAAGTTCATACGGTTAAAATGATACCCTACTTATATAGGTTTGATTTTGTCACACTTCTGGAAAAAATCATAACTACATGCAGGAAAATGTATACGTTTAAAAATGTCATCTTCTGACCCCTATAACTTTCCACGTACAGGGCGGTATGAGGACTCATTTTTTGCGCCGTGATCTGAAGTTTTTATCGATATGATTTTTGTTTTGATCAGACTTTTTGATCACTTTTTATTAATTTTTTAATGGTATAAAAAGTGACCAAAAATGCGCTTTTTTTTACTTTGGAATTTTTTTGCGCATACGCCATTGACCGTGCGGTTTAATTAATGATAT
The DNA here is from genome assembly GCF_029499605.1 of Hyla sarda. Taxonomy (NCBI): domain Eukaryota; kingdom Metazoa; phylum Chordata; class Amphibia; order Anura; family Hylidae; genus Hyla; species Hyla sarda. The sequence continues at coordinate 254,865,522 of NC_079192.1, read as the reverse complement.
ATTTTTATAGTTCGGACATTTACGCATGCGGCGATACCACATATGTTTATTTTAAATTTTTTTACATTGTTTTATTTTTTTTTATGGGAAAAGGGGGGTGATTCAAACTTTTATTAGGGAAGGGGTTAAATGACCTTTATTAACACTTTTTTTAAACTTTTTTTTTGCAGTGTTATAGCATTATTTATAACACTGCACACACTGATCTCTCATCCTGATCACAGGCGTGTATTAACACGCCTGTGATCAGTGTTATCGGCACTTGACTGCTCCTGCCTGGATCTCAGGCACGGAGCAGTCATTCGCCGATCGGACACTGAGGAGGCAGGTAAAGGCCCTCCCGGTGTCCTGTAAGCTGTTCGGGATGCCGCGATCACGAGCAGCCGGGTCACTTTCACTTTCACTTTAGAAGCGGCGGTCAGCTTTGACCGCCGCTTCTAAAGGGTTAATACCGCACATCGCCGCAATCGGCGATGTGTGGTATTAGCCGTGGGTCCCGTTGATGAGCGCCGGGACCGACGCGATATGATGCAGGATCGCGGCGCGATCCCGCTTCATATAGCGGGAGCCGGCGCAGGACGTAAATATACGCCCTGCGTCGTTAAGGGGTTAAGGGGTTAATAACAGGCTATAACGGGTTAAAACGGATAATGTAAAAATGCAATAGGCTATAATGGGATATTCTAATGCCCATATGGGATTTTGTAATGGCCGTTTAACAGACAATTTTCAGGGTTTTCATAACGGGGCATGTAATGGATCTTTAAAATGGATGAATTTTATGGTGTGAAAGCAGCCTAATAGAGAAGAATACAGAGTTCTCCTGACATTCTCTCTCCTCCAGCCTCACCTTTAGCAGCTAGAACCATTTATTCTCTACCATCTGTTTTTTTATCTTTTTTTCTTTTTGCGAAATTGCTAAAAAATTATAGTGCAAAAACAAGTAAATTAAATGATAACAGTTTCTGTCTTAAAGGGATATTCCGGGCTTTTTAAAATTTGACTATGCTACAGGGGCTGTAAAGTTTGTGTAGTTCATAATATAGTGTCTTTACCTGTGTGTGACGGTTTTCTCACAATTTTTTTGTGATTTTCACTCCAATATTTATTTTTAACAGCATAAAAAATGACTGTTGTCTCAGATTTTTCCCAGGTTGCAATGCAGCCGAGACCTGACTCACTAGTCAGCTGATGACAGGGAGCCTGTCTGCTTCAATGGGTGGAGGGATTGCTTGGTGGGAGATCAATCTGCAACTAATGCAACAGCTGTAGGCACCCTGATTGAAAACCACAGGTCTTTTGAATGGATGCAGCTCATTAATTTTTCAATGGGTGGGGTGGCTGATGTGTGGGAGGGAGAAAAATGGAATTATGGGATTTGTAGGCAAAGAAGAAAACACCAAAAGGAAATACCAGTTCACAAAAAGTTATTCACAGTGTTATGGTAATCTCACAACATAGCCATTTAGCCCCAAGACAAGCGCAGATCCTTCCTAAGCATGTCCATTACTGTCTGGCAGGTATATGCGAAAATCACCTTATGGGGGATAACCCGTTTAACCCCACCAGGACCAAGGGCATACAGGTATGCCCTTGCATCCTCTGACTTAAGGTCAAAGGTGTATCTGTTCGCCCTGGTCCTGTTAACCGGGTTTAAATCGTTGTTGCGAGCAAAGAATGGGTTAAACCCGCTGGGTCCCGGTTACTACGGGAAGCCAGGATGACCCAAGGCTAATGCCGGGCAACGGCGATCAGGTCGATGACCAGCATTAACCCTTTAAAATGGATCAAAATGGATCGCTGTGTCTAAAATGCGAGGTCAACGGTGCCGGTAGCTCAATGGAACTGATAGGGACATCCGTGGCGACATCACGGGTCCTGATCAGCTAAGTGAACAACGGGAGGGTCCTCACCTTCCTCCGCACCATCTGATCTGTTGTCTGCTGATCCTAGCCTGCTATGAGCAGCAGGGTGCTGAGAACACTGTGGCATAGTATTGATCAGTATATGCATTCAGAAGATTACATGTTAAAAAAAGTGTTAAAAAAAGTTAACAAAAGTGAATTAACCCCTTCCCTATTAAAATTTTAAATCACCACCCCCCCCCCTTTTCCCACTTTTTTAAATAAAATAATGTAATAAAAAATAAAAATAATCATATGTGGTACTGCTGCGTGCATACATTTCCGAACTATTAAAATATAAGGTTAGCTAAACCGCACGGTCGATGGCGTACACGTAAAACTAGTTAAACATTGTGCATTTAAAAAAAGTTGAAAATTGTGAATTTTTGATCACTTCATATACCATAAAAAGCGATCAAAAAGTCCCATCAAAACAAATATGGTACAAATAAAAACTACAGACCACTTTGCAAAAAATGAGGCCTCATATAGTCAATTTTGAACATACTAATTTTGGTGCATGTAATTAGGATTTTTTTAAAAGTAGTAAATAAAATTAAACCTACATGAATTGAATATCCTTGTAACCGTATGGACCTACAGAATAATTATCAGGTGACATTTTTACCGAAAATGGCACTCTGTAGAAACGAAAGCCGACAAAAGTTACAAAATAGTGTTTTTTGTTTTCAATTTCACCCCACAAATATATATTTTTTGGTTTTGCTGTAGATTTTCTTATTAAATGATTGATGTCATTACAAAGTACAATTGTTGGCGCAAAATAAGTGCAAAATTTAAAGCGGTATGATTTTTAGAAGGAGAGAAGGAAAAAACGAGTGCAAAAACGAGTGCAAAAAAAGTACAAAAACGAAAATTGGCCTGGTCCTTAAAGGGGTACTCTGACGCTAAGACATCTTATCCTTTATCCAAAGGATAGGGGATAAGATGTCTGATCACTGGGTCCCACCACTGGGGACCCCCACAATCTCTCATGCAGAATCCACCTGTCTCAGCTGCACAAAGCGATGATTGCTCCATGTCTGAAGCTTCACAACCACGGGGCCGGAGAATCGTGTCACCATTCTGCCCCCTCAATGCCAGCCTATGGGAGGGGGCATGACTGCCCCATGGTCATGAGGCTTCATTTCTTCATGCAGCTGAGACAGGTGGGTGCTGCATGAGAGATTGTCGGGTCCCCAGCGGTGGGACTCCCGCGATGTCTTAGGGCTGGAGTACCCCTTTAAGGTGAAAATGGGCTTGGTCCTTAAGGGGTTAAAAGAGGGCATGCCAGTGTAGTGTCTACAATTAGTACATATTAAAGGGGTACATGGGGATACAAATTTTTATTCAACTTGTTCAGAATGCCGGCATTTAGAAAACAAACTGGACTTACCTCCTGTTACTCCCTGGTCTTCTAATTGGTGCTGGGGCTCAATACATCACACTGCTGCTCAGCCTATCTCCAGATGAGGCGGGACATTGCTGCAGCTGGCAATTGGCTGAGCCGCAGTGTGACAAGTCGACCACAAGAAGCAGAAAGGATTGCTACAATGGATGGGCGCAGTATACTGGAAGTATACAGGGGAGCTGCGGGAGGTAAGTCCAGTTTTTTTTTTTATATGCCGGCATTCTTGGTAGGTTGAAAAAAAAAGAAGTTTCCCGGAGTACCCCTGTAATCATACAGTGGAAACTTGATTCTATCTTAAAATTTTATTCTAAACGAACCCATAACAAACATGATCTGAACAGAAATCTAGTGCACATCGCCCAACTGGAGAATAGGACAGATCAGCTAGTATATACTACAGAGGAAGTTGTGTAGTTCTTTCCAGTCTGACTACAGTGCTCTCTGCAGACACCTCTGTCTGTGTCAGAAACTGTCTAGAGCAGGAGAAAATCCCCATAGCAAACCTTTCCTGCTCGGGACAGTTCCTGACACTGACAGAGGTGGAAGCAGAGAGCACTGTGGTCAGATTGTAATGAACTAGTTAATATGGTGCTTTCATGGTGTACCGTACAGTAATCTGCAGTTACAAACCCTGTGCATCAAATCTGCGCAGGATCCTGTATGTGTGAACGTACTCTAAAGGGGTACTCAGTAGGAAGAAAAATGCTTTTAAATCAACTGGTGGCAGTAAGTTAAACAGATTTGTAAATTACTTCTATTAAAAAATCGTAGGCATTCCAGGACCTATAAGCTGATGTATACTACAGAGGAAGTTGTAGGATGCCATTGTGGTACTTGTGGTCTGCTGCAGGAATCCTCCATTGTATGCATTTTATGCTGGGGATGGATCGCCCTTAGTCACGGACCACAAGTGTAGGATCTGCTCCCTGCATTAGGGGTTGAGCACCTTCTGCCATTTGAGGCCACGTCTTTGTTGTTTTTGTTGTTAAATTTATACTAAGCAATTTGACCGTGTAGTAGGAGATGTCGGCGCTGGATAGAGGAACCAGGAGGAGTGCAGCATAAAATCAAGTTGGGTTTATTAGATGCAACGTGTTTCGCTGCGCATGCGCAGCGAAACGCGTTGCATCTAATAAACCCAACTTGATTTTATGCTGCACTCCTCCTGGTTCCTCTATCCAGCGCCGACATCTCCTACTACACGGTCAAATTGCTTATCTACTGCCTCTTAGAAGGGCTGCGGATGAGGACACAAGCATTTACAGGCGCTTCCCATTGTTGTGTGTGTGCACACAACCAACTCTGGTAAGCGGCGTGGGATAGATCGTTTCCCTTCCCTATGGGCCTGACCTGCTGATCCCGCACATGGAGCGCCTTCTGCTTTCCTTTTAAATTTGTACTAAGGAACTGAAACAGGTGTGAACACAAGCCAAATGTTACACCGAGCGCTCCGGGTCCCTGCTCCTCCCCGGAGCGCTCACGGCGTCTCTCTCCCTGCAGCGCCCCGGTCAGACCCGCGCCCGCTTGCGAATCGCATCCCAAGTCACTTACCCGTCCCGTTCCCCGGCTGTCATCTGCTGGCGCGCGCGGCTCCGCTCTCTGAGACTTAAAGGACCAGTGCACCAATGATTGGTGCCTGGCCCAATTAGCTTAATTAGCTTCCACCTGTTCCCTGGCTATATCACATCACTTCCCCTGCACTCCCTTGCCGGATCTTGTTGCCTTGTGCCAGTGAAAGCGTTTAGTGTTGTCCAAAGCCTGTGTTACCTGAACTCCTGCTATCCATCTTGACTACGAACCTTGCCACCTGCCCCGACCTTCTGCTACGTCTGACCTTGCCTCTGCCTAGTCCTTCTGTCCCACGCCTTCTCAGCAGTCAGCGAGGTTGAGCCATTGCTAGTGGATACGACCTGGTTGCTACTGCTGCAGCAAGACCATCCCGCTTTGCGGCGGGCTCTGGTGAACACCAGTAGCCTCTTAGAACCGGTCCACCAGCACGGTCCACGCCAATCCCTCACTGACACAGTGGATCCACAACCTGTAAGCCGAATCGTGACAGTAGATCCGGCCATGGATCCCGCTGAGGTGCCGCTGCCAAGTCTCGCTGACCTTCCCACGGTGGTCGCTCAGCAATCGCAGCAGATTGCCCAACAAGGACAGCAGCTGTCGCAGTTGACCGCCATGTTTCAGCAACTTCTGCCTCTATTACAGCAGCAACCATCTCCTCCGCCAGCTCCTGCACCTCCTCCGCAGCGAGTGGCCGCTCCTAGCCTCCGCTTGTCCCTGCCGGACAAATTTGATGGGGACTCTAGACTCTGCCGTGGATTTTTGTCTCAATGTTCCCTGCATATGGAGATGTTGTCGGACTTGTTTCCAACAGAACGGTCTAAGGTGGCGTTCGTAGTGAGCCTTCTTTCAGGAAAGGCCTTGTCTTGGGCCACACCGCTCTGGGACCGCAATGATTCCGCCACAGCCACAGTCCAGTCCTTCTTCGCTGAAGTCCGTAGTGTCTTCGAGGAACCAGCCCGAGCTTCTTCTGCCGAGACTGCCCTGCTGAACCTGGTCCAGGGTAATTCTTCAATAGGCGAGTACGCCATCCAATTTCGTACTCTTGCTTCCGAATTATCTTGGAATAACGAGGCTCTCTGCGCGACCTTTAAAAAAGGCCTATCCAGTAACATCAAGGATGTGCTGGCCGCACGAGAGATTCCTGCCAACCTGCAAGAACTTATCCATTTGGCCACCCGCATTGACATGCGTTTTTCTGAGAGACAACAGGAGCTCCGCCAGGAAAAAGACTTAGATCTCTGGGCACCTCTCCCACAGTATCCTTTGCAATCTACGCCTGGGCCTCCCGCCGAGGAGGCCATGCAAGTGGATCGGTCTCGCCTGACCCAGGAAGAGAGGAATCGCCGTAGGGAAGAAAATCTTTGTCTGTACTGTGCCAGTACCAAGCATTTCTTGGTGGATTGCCCTATTCGTCCTCCACGTCTAGGAAACGCACGCACGCACCCAGCTCACGTGGGTGTGGCGTCTCTTGGTTCGAAGTCTTCTTCTCCACGTCTCACGGTGCCCGTGCGGATTTCTCCTTCTGCCAACTCCTCCCTCTCAGCCGTGGCTTGCTTGGACTCTGGTGCCTCTGGGAATTTTATTCTGGATTCTTTTGTAAATGAATTCTGCATCCCGGTGACCCGTCTCGTCAAGCCGCTCTACATTTCCGCGGTCAACGGAGTTAGATTGGATTGCACCGTGCGTTACCGCACTAAACCCCTCTTAATGTGCATTGGACCCCATCACGAATTGATTGAATTTTTTGTCCTTCCTAACTGCACCTCTGAGGTCCTCCTCGGTCTGCCATGGCTCCGGCTTCATTCTCCCACCCTTGACTGGACCACCGGGGAGATCAAGAACTGGGACTCTGCTTGCCATAAGAAATGCCTCTCCCCCCCTCCCAGTCCCGTCAGGCAAGCCTCAGTGCCTCCTCATGGCCCCCGTCCTGGTGACACACTGCCCCGTGCCAAGCTTCACCCTCTGCCCTCCCTCCCCATTCCCACTCCTGCTGTACTGCCTGCCTTTGAGGAAACCCTCCATTCACTCCCGGTGTCCTCGTCCCAGGTAAAGCAGTTGTCGGACAAAAAAAGGGGGAGACCTAAGGGGGGGGGGGTACTGTTACGCCGAGCGCTCCGTGTCCCTGCTCCTCCCCGGAGCGCTCACGGCGTCTCTCTCCCTGCAGCGCCCCGGTCAGACCCGCTGACCGGGAGCGCTGCACTAACTTTGCCGGCGGGGATGCGATTCGCATAGCGGGACGCGCCCGCTCGCGAAACGCATCCCAAGTCACTTACCCGTCCAGGTCCCCGGCTGTCATCTGCTGGCGTGCGCGGCTCCGCTCTCTAGGGCGCGCGCGCGCCAGCTCTCTGAGACTTAAAGGGCCAGTGCACCAATGATTGGTGCCTGGCCCAATTAGCTTAATTAGCTTCCACCTGTTCCCTGGCTATATCACATCACTTCCCCTGCACACCCTTGCCGGATCTTGTTGCCTTGTGCCAGTGAAAGCGTTTAGTGTTGTCCAAAGCCTGTGTTACCTGAACTCCTGCTATCCATCTTGACTACGAACCTTGCCGCCTGCCCCGACCTTCTGCTACGTCTGACCTTGCCTCTGCCTAGTCCTTCTGTCCCACGCCTTCTCAGCAGTCAGCGAGGTTGAGCCGTTGCTAGTGGATATGACCTGGTTGCTACTGCCGCAGCAAGACCATCCCGCTTTGCGGCGGGCTCTGGTGAACACCAGTAGCCTCTTAGAACCGGTCCACCAGCACGGTCCACGCCAATCCCTCGCTGACACAGTGGATCCACAACCTGTAAGCCGAATCGTGACACCAAAATACAAGAAAAAAGTTACTAATACAGATACCAAACTAGAGAGGATAACTTGATTTCAAATTTAATAAAGTACAGTTAAATTAACCCTAACTGATCCCATTTGGGAGGGTGTGGGTTTTGTCTGGAGTCCCAATCAAGTCTATAGGACTTTGGGTACATCTCCAAATCTGGGGCTGCAGAGATTGCCCGGGAATTGTAAACATCCTGTCGACTGTCCGACAGGCAGATGCAGAGAATAGTTAGTGTGAGGGACAAGATATGAGGATGGATATTGGGTTGGGATATAAGGATGGGATATGAGGACGAGATATGAGTTTTGAATATGAAGACAACATATGTGGTCGAAATATGAGAACACAACCGTTTACTCTGCATATATATATATATATATATATATATATATACTGAAGTAATTTGAAGGTAGTGCACATGAAGAGGCTCTGAAATCTTCTGTTTATGCACTTATTGTTACTCTTGTTACTTATTGAGCCACAAGAGCTACCCAAGGCTAATTCAGTTACAAGTTTTTTTGCACCCTCCCCTTGTCACCCACAACACTAACCTGATCTGTGACTGTGGTACTAACCAAAGACACAGACTCCTTAATTTTCTTTTTAACAGTCTATTTCTCTTAAGGTACTTGTGCCATCAATTCTGCAGAAGCAGTCAGTGGCACAATGTGAAGATGAAGTGTTTGCTTCCCCAATCTTCTCAAGGCACTCTTTGTTCTTAAACTGCTACTGTTGTGTCTATTCCTGGGCTACTGCATGGGGTTTCCTGCTTTGAATATTTTTTCAAAAATTTGATTTAAAAAATCTTAACTGAAATCTGTAAAGATGTGGCCAACCTGGCTATGTGCAATTCTTGCCAAGTATTACTGCTACTGTATATAACTTTTGCTCTACCAATGAACAATTTCAGTATCTCCTTACCAGAGGTGTAACTGATGGGCACCAGTACAAAAATCTGTAACAGGCCACCAGCTATAATTCTTCCTTTATAGTTCCGGTCTCCTTATATTTAAGAGAGACCTCCTAGGCCACTCAGGCTTCCAGGCCCAGGCGCAAACACGCTCTCTGCACAGTCTATAGTTACACCCCTGCTCATTTACACTAATCTTTTTCTCTTTTTTTTTTATTCCCTCATATTATTCACCATTCTTTAAAAAGACAAAGGTTCTGCAATACTTCTATTTTGTCTCTGTCTGAGAGTAATAAACATTTTTCTCCACCTTTCTTCACATCTCCAATGTCTCAGTCTAATGTCTAAGATAACTTCTCAACAGCTTTTTCCATGATGCATCCCACTGACAAAACCTTAACCTCTACTTAATCCCTTACTTATCAGCTTGTAAAACCAGAGTTCTCTGTCCTCATGTATCATAATGTAGCTATAGGATATCCATTTGTGTCATTTTTGTCCAGAACAAAGTAAAAAAAATGTTAAATAAAATAAAAATTATGCTTAGGAAGATCCAGACACAAAGTTCTATTGTCAATCAGAATTCAAAATTGCAAAGAATTTGTTACTATGTAACTCAGGACAGATATATTGAATACAAATGTTTAATCATATGTTTCAGCAAAAATAAATGAAAAAAATGTGTAAACATTTGCACAAGCTTTGTAAGATGAATCAGACAATTTGTTTTAGTTGGAATGTGTGTGAAAAGATATTGAATAACACAGCGTGCAATACAAGGAACTGAGTCAGGACTTCATTCTTTTATCCCGTAGAGAAATCTTGATTCATGTGTGTTTCATTTTCAATGCTCTCTCCTACGGTGCTGCTTCCTCTCCTGTCTCCTGTGACTCACTTTGGGGCCAAAAAATTGCTATTAAAAAAGAAAACTCTTCAATTCAAAATTGAGATTTATGGTAAGTGACATCCTCAGGTTCACTACATTTCAGTGAATTACTGCTCAACACTTTGTACCAAATATTACACATTGTAGAATCCTAGATACAGTAAAATATTTAGAGAATTATTCTTACTTTGATGATCAAATAGACTCAGTTTGACAAATGGAACAATTTAGAATACTCTAAATTCAAGTTTTTGTCATAGCTGCCTTAGCTGGTGAATACTCAGTGTAAAGTCTTCAAAACCAATAGAAAGTCCTAAAAACTGCACTTATAAATTCATTTACTGCTGTGTAAGATGTGGTTGCTAGTGTATTTTATCATGGACCAGGCTTGGAATCAGCAAATGCTGATTTCAGACCAAACTCTAGAATAGATACTGACCCCAGACCAGATCCAGAATTAATACAGACCCGAAACCTAATCTCCTAAACAAACACAGACACCAGACCTCCTCAAATAATACAAACCTCACATAAGACCCCTTAAACAAATACAGACCACAAAGCAGAACCTCTAAATATTGTCTCCAGATCAGATCCCGAAATAAGTAGACCCCAGACCCACTAAATATATATATATACCCTTGACTAGACCCACTTACCTAATGCAGACACTAGATCTCAAGCACACACAGTGTCTCCTCCTTAGCTGAACCTTGCAGTTCCTCCTTTTGGCTTCAGGACCTACACAGATATAATCATGTGACCATATATGTGCCAGTTATGTTACAGTAACGGGTCCTGAACACATTTGTTCCTACAGATTATTGCACATCACAGTTTTGTTGTGATAGTGTGTGGTTTTTGCTATGATTCACAGCAAATCTACAACAAAACTGCAATGTGCATTAAGTCTTGGTATTTTTTAAATACAATTGCCCATAAAAGTTGAGAATTGTCACTGTTGCAAATGAAACAACATAGATGTTGTCATATGTCATTCAGGCTTACATCTGATGTTAAAGGGGTTATCCAGGAAAAAACTTTTTTTTTATGTATCAACTGGCTCCAGAAAGTTAAACAGATTTGTAAATTATTTCGATTAAAAATCGTAACCCTTTCAGTACTTATAAGCTGCTGCAGTTGAGTTGTTCTTTTCTGTCTAAGTGCTCTCTGATGACACCTGTCTCGGGAACTTTCCAGTGTAGAAGCAACTCCCAATAGCAAAACTCTTCTACTCTGTGCAGTTCCCGAGAAAAGCAGAGATGTCAGCAGAGAGCACTGCTGCCAGACAGAAAAGAACAACTCAACTTCAGAAGCTGATAATTATTGAAAGGATTAAGATTTTTTAACAAAAGTAATTTACAAATCCGTTTAACTTTCTTGAGCCAGTTGATATAAAACATTTTTTTTCCTGGAATACCCCTTTAATGTTGTCTTCCTCTAAATGAAACTTTCAATGCTGCAGTAATCCCAGGCATCATTTGCACGATATGCGTGTCAGCTAGAAGATTTCAAATTAGATTGGAAGATTTGCTTTCAATGTTTTTACTATAGCTTTAGTTTTTCATCAGTGGCAGTAACTACATTTGGCTTTCATGAGGGCAGATTTTAGCAGCCACATGACATTATTAGCTAGCTAAAGCTACTAGTTTATTTTTCTAGTACAAATATTCTTTGGTGCCTAGCATATCAATCAGACTAGTCTTTTGTTACATCAGAAATGTTTATGTCTCAAGAGCCTTGGTTTGATAAATAATGTGCGAACAGACTGGTTAACTTATCTCTCAATATGGGCAGAAAAGTATGCCAAGAATAATTTTAGTTGATACTTTTCAAAGTTTTTTTGGGGGGATAAAAGCAATGTAGATTGCAGTTAATGATTCTGTAAACATCCTGTATCCTGTACATATTGATAGTGCCTGCCCCCCAAAGCATATAATAAAAGCACATACTTTTTTTTGGCATATACATCATATTTGCTAGAATACATTTGCTTTTGTTTTTTTTTTGTAGGTTTTTTTGTTTCTTTTTTTAAATTAAACTTTTTTCTTATAAACAAATTGGTAAAGCTGTAGTGATCAGGAGGAGCCCTTTGTGGCATGAATATAGCAGTGGAAACACAATAGTGTGTTTTTGTTTTCTTGGAGCAATATACTGACTTTATTCCTATTGATCTGAAAGCGTCTTCTGCTGCGAAAGAAAGCATAGTAGAAGCTTGGCATCTGCTAATCGCTTAAAGAGGTACTCCGGTGGAAAACAAATGTTTTCAAATCAACTAGGGCTGAAAACTTAAACAGATTTGTAAATTAGTTCTATTTAAAATTTGTGAGCCTTCCAGTACTTATCAGCTGATGTATGCTCCAGAGGAAGTTGTGTAGTTCTTTCCAGTCTGACCACAGTGCTCTCTGATGCCACCACTGTCCATATCAGGAACTGTCCACACCAGGAGAAACTTGCTATGGGGATTTGCTCCTACTCTGGACAGTTCCTGACACAGACAGCAGACAGAGTTGACAGCAGACAGCACTGTGGTCAGACTGGAAAGAACTATACAACTTCCTCTGGAATAATAAGTACTGAGATAGAAATAATTTAAAAATGTTTAAATAGAAATAATTTAAAAATGTATTTAACTTTCTGGCACCAGCTGATTTGAGATTTTTTTTTCCCACCGGAGTACCCCTTTAAGGATGCAGCCTACTTTCAACTTCAGGATTCAGTCCCATTTTTCAAATCCTGTTACTTTATGTGATTGTACCTTTAAAATGCTTGACTTGCTCCATGTGATTCTGAGATTGTGACACATATATTTTGTGGGTAAATGTTAGTTGATACATTTTATGTTCATAAAAAAATATACACAAAATATTTTCTGCTTCTAAGACACAGAAATTGTTAAATAATCAACATATTCTTATTGATTCTTTATGTTGGCATACTTTTTCAATTTTAAGTTTAGCAGCAAGTGGCAAAAACATTTTTAGGCACCAATTTAGTTCTGCTCGTACTTTGTCAGGCATTTTGAAATCAGTCCATTTTGAAAACTACACCTACTCAAAGTATTTAAAACAGCATGGATGTGTTAAAAGGGATTTAAAAGGGTACTTCACTGGAAAAACTTGTGCCAGAAAGTTAAACAGATTTGTAAATTACTTCTATTTAAACATCTTAATCCTTCCAGTACTTATCAACTGCTGTATACTCCAGAAGTTATTTTCTTTTTTAATTTCCTTTCTGTCTGACCACAGTGCTCTCTGCTGACACCTCTGTTCATGTCAGGAACTGTCCAGAGTAGGAGCAAATCCCAATAGCAAACCTATCCTGCTCTGGACAGTTCCTGACATGGACAGAGGTGTCAGCAGAGAGCACTGTGGTCAGACAGAAAGAAAATTCAAAAGGAAAGAACTTAATGTGGAGCATACATCAGCTGATATGTACTAGAAGGATTAAGATTTTTAAATAGAAGTAATTTACAAATCTTTTTAACTTTCTGGCACCAGTGAATAATTTTTTTTTTTTCCAGCGGAGTACCCCCTTTAAAGGATTACTCTGAGGTAAAACAATAAAAATACAGCAGAAGCATATAGCATTGCTTACTTGTCTGTCCAAGTTCTGAGCCCAACAGAAATTCATGTATGTTGTGGGTCTGTATCTCCTTTTCACAGTTGTCAGAAATCAGTGTTCTTCCTTGTTGTTTTCCTGGTTAAGAAGATGCTCAGTACCTACAATTCCCAGAATGCATTGCTTCCCCTCAGCTCTTAATCACAGTCTTTCCACTTTGCCTACTCCCCTTTCACAGCTTTCCTGACAGTCCCCCTTCCAAAACTATGGCTTCAGTGCCTGCACCTCACAGAATTTGTTTGTTTTGGTGCAGAAACTCTGAACCTGGATTTTCTGAAAAAAATCTGAAGTAGACACAATTCAGTCAGTAAACCAACAACTGCTGTATTCATCTAGCACAGTGGTCTCAATCTCTGGCCCTCCAGATGTTGCAAAACTTGAATTCCCAGCATGCCTGGACAGCCGTTGTCAAGGCATGCCAACAGCTGTCCAGGCATGCTGGGAGTTAGGGCCAGCCTAAGGGGTGTGTGAGCTGTGCGGCCGCACAGGGCGCCATAGCAACAGGGGCGCCGGGTGGCCGACACAGCTCGCACCAAGTATATATAATTTGTATTGCCCGACGCCCGGGATTTAGCCCTGCTTCATGCAACCAGCGCTAAATGCCTATGTAATGAAGAAAACTGTGCCCTGTAGCGGAATGTGACCCTCCGCACAGGGACACAGTTTTCTGCTTTGCAGGCCGCTCCCTCTCATTACATCCCCACTACCCTCCCTCAACTGTGTCCCTATGCGGAGGGTCACATTTCCCTGCAGGGAACACATGTGACGTACCTCCGCAGACCCGCACAGGACGTCAGTGACGTCACTCGTCAGGGCGCCGCCGGAGAGAAGAGAAGCGCAGCGCAGGTCAGGTAAGGCTGTCTATGTGTATGTGTGGGTGTCTGTGTGTGTGTGTGTGTGTGCATGTGTGGTTGTCTGTGTGTGTGTGTGTGTTGTGCGCGAGCATGTGTGGTTGTCTGTCTGTGTGATCTGTGTGTGCATGTGTGGTTGCCTGTGTGTGTGTGAGTCGGTGGGGGGAGGGGGGGGGGAGGGGGGACGACAATGCTACCGAATTTGGGGAACCTGCTAGTACCTAATGTGGGGAAACTGCTTCTTCCTAATGTGGGGCTATTACTGCCCCTAATGTGGGGAGCTATACTGCACCTAATGTGGGGAACCTGCTTCTTCCTAATGTGGGGCTATACTGCCCCTAATGTGGGGAGCTATACTGCACCTAATGTGGGGAGCCTATACTGCACCTAATGTGGGGGAGCTATACTGCACCTAATGTGGGGGAACTATACTGCACCTAATGTGGAGAACTATTCTGCACCTAATGTGGGGGAACTATACTGCACCTAATGTGGGGAACTATACTGGACCTAATGTGGGGGAACTGTACTGCACCTAATGTGGGGGAACTATACTGCACCTAATGTGGGGGAACTATACTGCACCTAATGTGGGGGAACTATACTGCCAACCTAATGTGGGGAACTATACTGCACCTGATGTGGGGAACTATACTGCACCTGATGTGGGGAACTATACTGCACACCTAATGTGGGGAAACTATGCTGCACCTAATGTGGGGAGCTATACTGCACCTAATGTGGGGAACTATACTGCACCTAATGTGGGCCAACTATACTGCACCTAATGTGGGGAACTATACTGCATCTAATATGGGGAACTATACTGCACCTAATGTGGGGAACTATACTGCACCTAATGTGGAGAACTATACTGCACCTAATGTGAGGTAACATTATACTGCACCTAATGTGGGGGAGCTATACTGCACCTAATGTGGTGGACTATACTGCACCTAATGTGGGGAGCTATACTGCACCTAATGTGGGGAACTATACTGCACCTAACGTGGGGAACTATACTGCGCCTAATGTGGGGAGCTATACTGCACCTAATGTGGGGCAACTATACTGCACCTAATGTGGGACAACTATACTGCACCTAATGTGGGGAACTATACTGCACCTAATATGGGGAACTATACTGCACCTAATGTGGGGAACTATACTGCACCTAATGTGGAGAACTATACTGCAGCTAATGTGGGGGAACATACTGCACCTAATGTGGGTGAACTGTACGGCACCTATTGTGGGGGAACTGTACTGCACCTAATGTGGAGGACTATACTGCACCTAATGTGGAGAACTATACTGCACCTAATGTGGGGAACTATACTGCACCTAATGTGGGGGGAAGTATACTGCACCTAATGTGGGGGGAACTATACTGCACCTAATGTGGGGGGAACTATACTGCACCTAATGTGGGGAACAATATTGCACCTAATGTGGGGAACTATACTGCACCTAATGTGGGGAACTATATGGCACCTAATTTGGGGGAACTATACTGCACCTAATGTGGGGGAACTATATGGCACCTAATGTGGGGGAACTATACTGCACCTAATGTGAGGAACTATACTGCACCTAATGTGGGGAGCTATACTGCACCTAATGTGGGGAACCTGCTTCTTCCTAATGTGGGGCTATACTGCCCCTAATGTGGGGAGCTATATTGCACCTAATGTGGGGAGCTATACTGCACCTAATGTGGGGGAGCTATACTGCACCTAATGTGGGGAACTATACTGAACCTAATGTGGAGAACTATACTGCACCTAATGTGGGGGAACTATACTGCACCTAACGTGGGGAACTATACTGGACCTAATGTGGGGGAACTATACTGCACCTAATGTGGGGGAACTATACTGCCAACCTAATGTGGGGAACTATACTGCACCTGGTGTGGGGAACTATACTGCACCTGATGTGGGGAACTATACTGCACACCTAATGTGGGGAAACTATGCTGCACCTAATGTGGGGAGCTATACTGCACCTAATGTGGGGAACTATACTGCACCTGATGTGGGGGACTATACTGCACCTGATGTGGGAAACTATACTGCCAACCTCATGTGGGGGAGCTATACTGCACCTAATGTGGGGAGCTATACTGCACCTAATGTGGGGAACTATACTGCACCTAATGTGGGGAACTATACTGCACCTAATGTTAGGTAACATTATACTGCACCTAATGTGGGGGAACTATACTGCACCTAATGTGGGGGACTATACTGCACCTAATGTGGGGAGCTATACTGCACCTAATGTGGGGCAACTATACTGCACCTAATGTGGGCCAACTATACTGCACCTAATGTGGGGAACTATACTGCATCTAATATGGGGAACTATACTGCACCTAATGTGGGGAACTAGACTGCACCTAATGTGGAGAACTATACTGCACCTAATGTGGGGAACTATACTGCACCTAATGTGGGGTAACATTATACTGCACCTAATGTGGGGGAGCTATACTGCACCTAATGTGGGGGACTATACTGCACCTAATGTGGGGAGCTATACTGCACCTAATGTGGGGAACTATACTGCACCTAACGTGGGGAACTATACTGCACCTAACGTGGGGAGCTATACTGCACCTAATGTGGGGCAACTATACTGCACCTAATGTGGGACAACTATACTGCACCTAATGTGGGGAACTATACTGCACCTAATGTGAGGAACTATACTGCACCTAATGTGGGGAGCTATACTGCACCTAATGTGGGGAACCTGCTTCTTCCTAATGTGGGGCTATACTGCCCCTAATGTGGGGAGCTATACTGCACCTAATGTGGGGAGCTATACTGCACCTAATGTGGGGGAGCTATACTGCACCTAATGTGGGGAACTATACTGCACCTAATGTGGAGAACTATACTGCACCTAATGTGGGGGAACTATACTGCACCTAATGTGGGGAACTATACTGGACCTAATGTGGGGGAACTGTACTGCACCTAATGTGGGGGAACTATACTGCACCTAATGTGGGGGAACTATACTGCACCTAATGTGGGGAAACTATACTGCACCTAATGTGGGGGAACTATACTGCCAACCTAATGTGGGGAACTATACTGCACCTGATGTAGGGAACTATACTGCACCTGATGTGGGGAACTATACTGCACACCTAATGTGGGGAAACTATGCTGCACCTAATGTGGGGAGCTATACTGCACCTAATGTGGGGAACTATACTGCACCTGATGTGGGGGACTATACTGCACCTGATGTGGGAAACTATACTGCCAACCTAATGTGGGGGAGCTATACTGCACCTAATGTGGGGAGCTATACTGCACCTAATGTGGGGAACTATACTGCACCTAATGTGGGGAACTATACTGCACCTAATGTGGGGTAACATTATACTGCACCTAATGTGGGGGAACTATACTGCACCTAATGTGGGGGACTATACTGCACCTAATGTGGGGAGCTATACTGCACCTAATGTGGGGCAACTATACTGCACCTAATGTGGGCCAACTATACTGCACCTAATGTGGGGAACTATACTGCATCTAATATGGGGAACTATACTGCACCTAATGTGGGGAACTATACTGCACCTAATGTGGAGAACTATACTGCACCTAATGTGGGGAACTATACTGCACCTAATGTGGGGTAACATTATACTGCACCTAATGTGGGGGAGCTATACTGCACCTAATGTGGGGGACTATACTGCACATAATGTGGGGAGCTATACTGCACCTAATGTGGGGAACTATACTGCACCTAACGTGGGGAACTATACTGCACCTAACGTGGGGAGCTATACTGCACCTAATGTGGGGCAACTATACTGCACCTAATGTGGGACAACTATGCTGCACCTAATGTGGGGAACTATACTGCACCTAATATGGGGAACTATATTGCACCTAATGTGGGGAACTATACTGCACCTAATGTGGAGAACTATACTGCAGCTAATGTGGGGGAACATACTGCACCTAATGTGGGGGAACTGTACGGCACCTATTGTGGGGAAACTGTACTGCACCTAATGTGGAGGACTATACTGCACCTAATGTGGAGAACTATACTGCACCTAATGTGGGGAACTATACTGCACCTAATGTGGGGGGAACTATACTGCACCTAATGTGGGGGGAACTATACTGCACCTAATGTGGGGGGAACTATACTGCACCTAATGTGGGGAAAAATATTGCACCTAATGTGGGGAACTATACTGCACCTAATGTGGGGAACTATATGGCACCTAATGTGGGGGAACTATACTGCACCTTATGTGGGGAACTATATGGCACCTAATGTGGGGAAACTATACTGCACCTAATGTGAGGAACTATACTGCACCTAATGTGGGGAACTATACTGCACCTAATGTGGGGTAACATTATACTGCACCTAATGTGGGGGACTATACTGCACCTAATGTGGGGAACTATACTGCACCTAAAGTGGGGTAACATTATACTGCACCTAATGTGGGGGACTATACTGCACCTAATGTGGGGAACTATACTGCACCTAAAGTGGGGTAACATTATACTGCACCTAATGTGGGGGAGCTATACTGCACCTAATGTGGGGGACTATACTGCACCTAATGTGGGGAGCTATACTGCACCTAATGTGGGGAACTATACTGCACCTAACGTGGGGAACTATACTGCACCTAATGTGGGGAGCTATACTGCACCTAATGTGGGGCAACTATACTGCACCTAATGTGGGGAACTATACTGCACCTAATATGGGGAACTATACTGCACCTAATGTGGGGAACTATACTGCACCTAATGTGGAGAACTATACTGCACCTAATGTGGGGGGAACTATACTGCACCTAATGTGGGGAACAATATTGCACCTAATGTGGGGAACTATACTGCACCTAATGTGGGGAACTATATGGCACCTAATGTGGGGGAACTATACTGCACCTAATGTGGGGAACTACACTGCACCTAATGTGGAGAACTATACTGCAGCTAATGTGGGGGAACATACTGCACCTAATGTGGGGGAACTGTACGGCACCTATTGTGGCGGAACTGTACTGCACCTAATGTGGAGGACTATACTGCACCTAATGTGGAGAACTATACTGCACCTAATGTGGGGAACTATACTGCACCTAATGTGGGGGGAACTATACTGCACCTAATGTGGGGGGAACTATACTGCACCTAATGTGGGGGGAACTATACTGCACCTAATGTGAGGAACAATATTGCACTTAATGTGGAGAACTATACTGCACCTAATGTGGGGGAACTATACTGCACCTAATGTGGGGAACTATATGGCACCTAATGTGGGGGAACTATACTGCACCTAATGTGGGGAACTATATGGCACCTAATGTGGGGTAACTATACTGCACCTAATGTGGGGAACTATACTGCACCTAATGTGGGGAACTATACTGCACCTAATGTGGGGAGCATACTGCACCTAATGTAGAAAACTATACTGCACCTAATGTAGGGAACTATACTGCACCTAATGTGGGGAACTATATGGCACCTAATGTGGGGGAATTATACTGCACCTAATGTGGGGAACTATATGGCACCTAATGTGGGGGAACTATACTGCACCTAATGTGGGGAACTATATGGCACCTAATGTGGGGGAACTATACTGCACCTAATGTGGGGAACTATACAGCACCTAATGTGGGGAGCTATACTGCACCTAATGTGGGGAGCTTTACTGCACCTAATGTGGGGAGCTATACTGCACCTAATGTGGGGAGCTATACTGCACCTAATGTGGTGAACTATACTGCACCTACTGTGGGGAGCTATACTGCACCTAATGTGGAACTATACTGCATCTGATGAAGGGGGACATGGGACTGATTAAGGGGGCAGGGGAATGATTAAATATTTAAAAAAAAAATATTTGTTACAAAGATTTTTTTCCTCTTTGTGTATGTTTATGGGGTAATAGAGGGGGGGGGGGGGGGTCGCCACAAGGTTAGATCGCACAGGACGCCTGAACACCTAAGGCCGGCCCTGCTGGGAGTTGAAGTTTTGCAACATCTGGAGGGCCACAGTTTGGGCAGCTCACCTGTGTGTGGCATCATTCATCACAAAGCAAAATGGTTAAAAAAAAAAAAAAAAAAATGCCTCCTTCATTCTTTGCTAATAATAAACCAATGGATATATTTGTGTATGTGTATAAGGCAGAGCTATGTGACCTAGGAAGAGGTAGGAATGTAAGCTGTAGGGGCTAGTCAGAGGTGGTGACATCACTAAGAGCCTCAGAGACAAGATCCAGACACACCTCCTGAGACAGAAGAGGATGAGTTGTCATCGTCATCTCAGAAGGGAGGGAGGGGTCGGGGAGCTGCTTAGACAACACCACGCTGAAAATTAAAGAACTACACAACTTCCTGTTCGGGATGAGTCAAGCAACAGCATGCTGAAGCCAGTATATTAAATATAATTTACTGAAACTGGAATACCCCTTTAAAGCAATGTGAAGGTGAAATAAAAAAAAAATGCTGATATTAAATTCTAATCCATTTTCCAGTAACACTGAAAAGTTCTATAAATTTTTTAGAACTATCCCATAGGGTAATTTTAAAACATGTATTGAATATTTTTATCTAATAGAGGCTTTAAAGGGGCCTTTTTTTATTTGACTATGCTACAGGGGCTGTAAAGTTAGTATCTGTACCTGTGTGTGACAATGGTCCCGCAATGCTTCTGTGATTTTCGCCCCAATATTTATTTTAA
This sequence comes from Hyla sarda, assembly GCF_029499605.1. Classification (NCBI taxonomy): domain Eukaryota; kingdom Metazoa; phylum Chordata; class Amphibia; order Anura; family Hylidae; genus Hyla; species Hyla sarda. Next base: position 254,844,793 of record NC_079192.1, on the reverse strand, counting down.
ACAGCATATAAAATTACTCAGGTCTTGGCTTTTCCGAGGTTGCAGTGCGGCAACAACATGACATCACTAGTTAGGTGTGCAAAGGAAGCCTTTCCTGCATCAATGGGTGGAGCGACCACTGGGTGGTAGAGAGATCATTTTGCAACAGCTGTAGGCTGGAAGGAAAGTGACATCACACTTACAAACAAGGAACTATGGATGTGTAGTTTGAGAGAACAGGTATGTACTAAAATCACCTTATGGTGGTAAAAATAAAAGAATGTCTTGTCGATTTTGGGGCCTTAAGGGTGTCTTTTATGCACTACTTCAAGTTTTCAGAGCAGTTGAGGTGCCAAAACATGAGAAACACTCCCTAAAAATACCATATTTTAAAAACTGTGACCCTCTGGTTTCATTTAGGTGTATGGTGAGCATGTTAACCCCAAGGGTGTTCAGTAGAATCTGTCAGAATTGGGTCATGAAAATGAAAAATTTACATTAAAATTATTATTTAGTTTTATTTCAATTTTTTAGCAGTGCACTTCACTCCCCAGCTTGGCGATCAATCCATCTGATTGCAGGAGACAGGCTCCATTTTGAGTTTGTGGAGCCTGTATCCTACAATGACATGGATTGAGCCAAGCTGATGAAGAATGCTTATATCCGCAATATGTAGAGATTAATGGGGGTCTCAGCAGGTGCCTGTTTAACATGTGAAAAGATTTTTTACATTATTTTTGTCAATATAATTACAGCTTTTCCAAAATGTGTGTCAATATAATTACAGCTTTTCCAAACTTATAGTGTATTTTTGTTTATTACTCTTAAACAACACAAAGCCAATTTATTTTTTTCGTCAACATGTCCTCCTCATTGGTATCATCCTTAGGACACCAGAAAGATAAACTTTAGCATATGAACTTAAATGGGCACTGTCACCAGCTTTATTTTTTGATATGTTGTAGTACTTATGTACTACAACATATCTCTAATATATCTTGATGCAGAAGAAAAAGTGAAAAAAGTCGGCAAACTCACCATGGACTTCTTTTTCAGGGTTGTTTCTTTATTGCATACTCACATATAAAAACTGGTGCAAAGGGGGGAGAGAGGAATCACAGTGGGGGGCATTCACTGTCTGGCGACAGAATCTGTTTTGCTCGGTACTCGAGCTTCTTCAGGCCAGAAGAAGCTTGAGTGCCGAGCGAAACAGATTCTGTTGCCAGACAGTGAATGCCCCCCACTGTGATTCCTCTCTCCCCCCTTTGCACCAGTTTTTATATGTGAGTATGCAATAAAGAAACAACCCTGAAAAAGAAGTCCATGGTGAGTTTGCCAACTTTTTTCACTTTTTCTTCTGCATCAAGATATGTGATTTGCTATTACTAGTCAGAGCACCACCGTCACTTCGGGGAACACTCCAACACGTCCCATAGTCCAAGTCCGTGTGAATATCAGCAGCAGTGGCAGACATAGTGTCACGATTCGGCTGGCAGGAGGTGGATCCTCTGTGCCAGAGAGGGATTGGCGTGGACCGTGCTAGTGGACCGGTTCTAAGCTGCTACTGGTTTTCACCAGAGCCCGCCGCAAAGCGGGATGGTCTTGCAGCGGCGGTAGCAACCAGGTCGTATCCACTAGCAACGGCTCAACCTCTCTGACTGCTGACGATAGGCGCGGTACAAGGGAGAAGACAAGAGCAAGGTCGGACGTAGCAGAAGGTCGGGGCAGGCAGCAAGGATCGTAGTCAGGGGCAACGGCAGGAGGTCTGGAACACAGGCTAGGAACACACTGGGAAACGCTTTCACTGGCACGATGGCAACAAGATCCGGCAAGGAAGGGAAGGGGAAGTGAGGTTAAATAGGGAAGTGCACAGGTGAATGAACTGATTAAGCCAACTGCGCCAATCAGCGGCGCAGTGGCCCTTTAAATCGTAGAGACCCGGCGCGCGCGCGCCCTAAGGAGCGGGGCCGCGCGCCGGGACAGGACCGACGGAGAGCGAGTCAGGTACGGGAGCCGGGGTGCGCATCGCGAGCGGGCGCCACCCGCATCGCGAATCGCATCCCGGCTGGGAGAGGTATCGCAGCGCACCCGGTCAGCAGGTCTGACCGGGGCGCTGCGATTGCGAGGATGTTGCGAGCGCTCCGGGGAGGAGCGGGGACCCGGAGCGCTCGGCGTAACAGTACCCCCCCCCTTGGGTCTCCCCCTCTTCTTGGAGCCTGAGAACCTGAGGACCAGACTTTTGTCTAGGATGTTGTCCTCAGGTTCCCAAGATCTCTCTTCAGGACCACAGCCCTCCCAATCTATCAAAAAAAATCTTTTTCCTCTGACCGTCTTGGAGGCCAGTATCTCCTTTACGGAGAAGATGTCAGAAGAACCGGAAACAGGAGTGGGAGAAACAAGTTTGGGAGAGAAACGGTTGATGATGAGTGGTTTAAGGAGAGAGACATGGAAGGCATTGGGAATACGAAGAGAAGGAGGAAGAAGGAGTTTGTAAGAGACAGGATTAATCTGGCACAAGACTTTGAAAGGACCAATATAGCGTGGTCCCAGTTTGTAACTGGGGACACGAAAGCGAACATATTTAGCGGAGAGCCATACCTTGTCTCCGGGAGCAAAGATGGGGGGAGCTCTTCTTTTCTTATCGGCAAACTTTTTCATGCGAGATGAAGCCTGTAAAAGAGAATTTTGGGTCTCTTTCCATATGGTGGAAAGATCACGAGTCACTTCATCTACAGCGGGCAAACCAGAGGACAAGGGAATAGGGAGGGGGGGAAGAGGGTGACGGCCGTACACCACGAAAAATGGGGATTTAGCAGAAGATTCAGAGACTCTAAAGTTGTACGAGAATTCGGCCCAAGGTAGAAGATCTGCCCAGTCATCCTGGCGGGAGGAAACAAAATGCCGTAAATAATCACCCAGGACCTGGTTAATTCTTTCTACTTGCCCATTGGATTGAGGATGATAAGCAGAAGAGAAGTTTAATTTAATCTTGAGTTGTTTACAGAGAGCCCTCCAGAATTTTGACACGAATTGGACACCTCTATCTGAGACAATCTGCGTGGGCAAACCGTGAAGACGAAAAATGTGTACAAAAAATTGTTTTGCCAACTGAGGCGCTGAAGGAAGACCAGGAAGAGGAATAAAATGTGCCATCTTGGAAAATCGATCAACGACCACCCAAACAACAGTGTTGCCACGGGATGGGGGTAGGTCTGTAATAAAGTCCATACCAATCAGAGACCAAGGCTGTTCGGGGACAGGCAGAGGGTGAAGGAGACCAGCAGGCTTCTGGCGAGGAGTCTTATCCCGGGCACAGACAGTACAGGCCCGCACAAAATCAACAACATCTGTTTCCAGAGTCGGCCACCAATAGAAACGAGAGATGAGTTGCAAGGACTTTTTGATGCCCGCATGGCCTGCGAGGTGGGAGGAGTGACCCCATTTGAGAATCCCGAGACGCTGGCGTGGAGAAACGAAGGTCTTCCCTGGAGGAGTTTGTCTGATGGAGGCTGGAGAAGAGGAGATCAGACAGTCAGGAGGAATGATGTGTTGCGGAGAGACCTCTACTTCCGAGGCATCCGAGGAACGAGAGAGAGCATCGGCCCTAATGTTCTTGTCGGCAGGGCGAAAATGAATTTCAAAGTTAAAACGGGCAAAGAACAACGACCACCTGGCCTGGCGAGGATTCAGCCGTTGGGCAGACTGGAGATAGGAGAGATTCTTGTGATCGGTGAAAATGATAACTGGAAATTTTGATCCCTCCAGCAGATGCCTCCATTCCTCAAGTGCCAATTTAATGGCCAGTAGTTCTCGATCCCCGATGGAGTAGTTCCTCTCCGCCGGAGAGAAGGTCCTAGAAAAAAACCCACAAGTAACAGCATGCCCGGAGGAATTTTTTTGTAGAAGGACCGCTCCAGCTCCCACTGAGGAGGCATCAACCTCCAATAGGAAGGGTTTAGATGGGTCAGGTCTGGAGAGCACGGGAGCAGAAGAAAAGGCAGACTTGAGCCGTTTAAATGCGTCTTCCGCTTGGGGAGACCAGGACTTAGGATTGGCATTCTTCTTGGTTAAAGCCACGATAGGAGCCACAATAGTGGAAAAATGTGGAATGAATTGTCTGTAATAATTGGCGAACCCCAAAAAACGTTGGATAGCACGGAGTCCGGAGGGGCGTGGCCAATCTAAGACGGCAGAGAGTTTATCTGGGTCCATTTGTAGTCCCTGGCCAGAGACCAAGTATCCTAGGAAAGGAAGAGATTGACATTCAAACAGACATTTCTCCATTTTGGCATAAAGTTGATTGTCTCGAAGTCTCTGAAGAACCATGCGGACATGCTGGCGATGTTCTTCTAAGTTGGCAGAAAAAATCAGAATATCGTCCAGATACACAACAACACAGGAATATAAGAGATCACGAAAAATTTCATTAACAAAGTCTTGGAAGACGGCAGGGGCGTTGCACAGGCCAAAGGGCATGACCAGATACTCAAAGTGTCCGTCTCTGGTGTTAAATGCAGTTTTCCATTCGTCCCCCTCCCTGATGCGGATGAGATTATATGCACCTCTTAAGTCCAGTTTGGTAAAGATGTGGGCACCTTGAAGGCGATCAAAGAGTTCAGAGATAAGAGGTAGGGGGTAGCGGTTCTTTACCGTGATTTTATTAAGTCCGCGGTAATCAATGCAAGGACGTAGGGAGCCATCTTTTTTGTACACAAAGAAAAATCCAGCTCCGGCAGGAGAGGAGGATTTGCGGATAAACCCCTTTTTTAAATTTTCCTGGATGTATTCAGACATAGCAAGAGTCTCTGGGGCGGACAGAGGATAAATTCTGCCCCGGGGTGGAGTAGTGCCCGGGAGGAGGTCAATAGGACAGTCAAAAGGCCTGTGAGGGGGTAAAGTCTCAGCTTGCTTTTTGCAAAATACGTCAGCATAGTCCATATAAGCCTTAGGGAGACCGGTTACAGGGGGAACCACAGGGTCACGGCAGGGAGTACTGGGAACCGGTTTAAGATAGTCCTTGAAACAAGAAGTACCCCAGCTCTTGATCTCTCCTGTGGACCAATCAAGGGTTGGGGAATGGCGTTGAAGCCACGGTAGTCCAAGGAGAATTTCGGAAGTGCAATTGGAGAGGACCAAAAACTCAATTTTTTCGTGATGAGGTCCGATGCACATTAGGAGGGGTTCCGTGCGGTAACGCACGGCACAGTCCAATCTTTCATTGTTAACACAATTGATGTAGAGGGGTCTGGCGAGACTGGTCACTGGGATGTTGAACCTGTTGATGAGGGAGGCCAAAATAAAATTTCCTGCAGATCCGGAATCCAAGAAGGCCTTAGTAGAGAAGGAGAAGGTAGAGGCAGATATCCGCACAGGCACAGTAAGGCGTGGAGAAGCAGAGTTGACATCAAGAACTGTCTCACCTTTGTGCGGAGTCAGCGTACGTCTTTCCAGGCGGGGAGGACGGATAGGACAATCCTTCAGGAAGTGTTCGGTACCGGCACAGTACAGGCAAAGATTCTCCATGCGGCGTCGTGTCCTCTCTTGAGGTGTCAAGCGAGACCGGTCAACTTGCATAGCCTCCACGGCGGGAGGCACAGGAACGGATTGCAGAGGACCAGAGGAGAGAGGATCCGGGGAGAAAAAACGCCTCGTGCGAACAAAGTCCATATCCTGGCGGAGCTCCTGACGCCTTTCGGAAAAACGCATGTCAATGCGAGTGGCAAGATGAATGAGTTCATGCAGGTTAGCAGGAATTTCTCGTGCGGCCAGAACATCTTTAATGTTGCTGGATAGGCCTTTTTTAAAGGTCCCGCAGAGGGCCTCATTATTCCAGGATAGTTCGGAAGCAAGAGTACGGAATTGGATGGCGTACTCGCCAACGGAAGAATTACCCTGGACCAGGTTCAGCAGGGCAGTCTCAGCAGAAGAGGCTCGGGCAGGTTCCTCAAAGACACTTCGAATTTCCGAGAAGAAGGAGTGTACTGAGGCAGTGACGGGGTCATTGCGGTCCCAGAGCGGTGTGGCCCATGACAGAGCTTTCCCAGACAGAAGGCTGACTACGAAAGCCACCTTAGACCTTTCAGTAGGAAACTGGTCCGACATCATCTCCAAGTGCAGGGAACATTGTGAAAGAAAGCCACGGCAAAACTTGGAGTCCCCATCAAATTTATCCGGCAAGGAAAGTCGCGAATCGCATCCCGGCTGGGAGAGGTATCGCAGCGCACCCGGTCAGCAGGTCTGACCGGGGCGCTGCGATTGCGAGGATGTTGCGAGCGCTCCGGGGAGGAGCGGGGACCCGGAGCGCTCGGCGTAACACATAGCACTTTACCTTTGCATATCTCTAATATACTTTTATTTTTTTTTATTAAAATTGTTTAATTTACATTTGAAAACCGGACACTAGGGGTCTCCCTCCTAGTGGCTGGCTGCAGCCTGGCGTGACGTCACGCCTGAAAAAGGACTGATGCGGCCGGGCATCGGTCCTTTTTCATTCAGCCTGCGCTTGCTCCCTGCCTGTCAATCAGACAGGCAGGGAGCGAGCGCATTGGCTCCCCGGCCACTCCTCCCGCACATCGCCGCCGCTGCCGCCTCCGCCTCGTTGTCGCCGCTGTCCCTGCTCGCCCGCTGCCGGACTCTGCAGTAAGTGTACTGGGGGGGGACGGGGACGGGGGTTTGTGATGGAGGGAACAGGGTATGGTGCGGGGGGGGGGGGGGCGGGGGTCGGGGGGGGGGGAGGGGGGGGGGCTAGTGCCACATGTAATTCACTAATAGTTTATCTACATAGGGTGCCTCTAGCTGTTTCAATACTACAACTCCCAGCATGCCCTGACAGCCAATAGATGTCAGGGCAAGCTGGGAGTTGTAGTGATGAAACAGCTGGAGGCACCCTGTGTAGATGAACTAAAGGTGGAAGTCCCGCCAGCAGGCATCAGTGATGTGGTGCCTGCTGGGGAAGTCTGCCTGATAGTGAGCACACTGCCAGGCAGACAAAAGGCATTTTTAATATAGTAAAAATTAAAATTAAAAGCAGGGAGGGGGTTAGGGATAGATTGGCAATAGGCAGGGACAGAAAAAAAAATAGGATGGTGGGAGCTACCCTTTAATATAATTTTGAAGGTTGTTAGTTTTGGTTGATATGTTTGTTTGTAACACCGTATAATCTTATATATCACATTTATTTTTTAACAGGACAAGGATGTCCCATGTGCTGAATGCATCTTCTCCTTCTAAAAGAGAATGCCAGTGGATTACACTGGCCTATGAAATTCCTGGCCTATGAGTAGGTGGTGATTTGCCAGCTTCTTGGAATATTAGCTGTTGGGGCACATGAACCTGAGTGGCAGAATATGGCTGTGTTGAATGGTAGACATGTTGGTGTTTGCATTATTATTGCTGGTATGAAAGTATAATATCTTGGCCTAAAATAGATTTTCACAGACAAGTAAATTCATTCTTTCACCTAAAGACAAACAGTGAATGACAAACATTTTCTCAATCAGTGGAGAGGGAGAAAAAACCCACAATGACACTTGTTAGTGGATTCATACAGTTCCCTCACACCCATCTGAGAAATCCAGTGGTCAACAATGGCCATGGATATGTCTGCCTCTGAAACCCATTGATAGGGATTACTTTATTGCTAATTTCTCCTATAAGACATTGCTTCAACAGTGTACCAATCACAGTAGTAATGGGTCTATTAGGCTGTTGCAATGTTGGGTCAGGAGAGTAACTGGAAAGAGAGAAACCCTGTCCCGAGAGAATGATCCAACACCCAGAAACTTGTTTGAGTCCTCTTCTGGGGCCACTTCCTATAGGGGCCAAACTGCTTTCTTGAGTCATCAAAAATCAAATCAATTGATTGATCAATTATTAAAATTTACTATTGAATACTCTGAGAAAACTCATATAGAGTATAACATTCTGACTGCTGTGTGTGTGATAAGGCATGGTTACTATGGGATCTATGAATTTGTTCAGAGCCCATAATGTAGCCTCTGAAAATGTATGTGAATGGCTGATAATTAACCTCTTTAAAATATAGGATCATTAATGTATAGGGGGTTTTCCCATCTCAGATGCTTATTGGCTGACTGGGCAGTCCATGTCGACCCTACACAGAAGAAGCATCTGGAGAACAAGGACGGCAGCAAAAGCAAGAGAGGTTAGTATATATTTTTTTTTTTTAGTTTTCCCTCAGGCTTATGCACATTTAAAAACAAAAACAAAAAAATCACCAAACCCCTTTCAATTCTTGAAATTGCACTAGACAGTTAGGAAGTACCTTACACTAAAAGTGTCCTAGAAACATTATGGAGAATTGTAGATAAGTATGTCACACAAAAGGGAATACTAGTTTAAAATCCAGAAAATAGTTTTAAAACTAGGTATTGCTATTTCATACCTACAGGATTTTTGTGCCCATATCATGCCCACTCATCATCCAGCACAGATGTATCCATGTATTTTATTAGTTTAACTAGATCATGTGATCAGTAGTCTCAGAGTCACAGAAAATCACAGTGTGTCAGTGAAAGTTGTCAGACCTGGGTCAGTTGATTTCCTGTGAAATACCGGATAACATCGTCACGTATCAGATCACTCCTACTAGCTCCCATAATGAATATAAACACATCAAAGCTGCCCATTCTGTGAACTGACCTCAACTAACTTACGAGTTTAATCAGTTCACTTGGGTGAACTCTAGCACCAGAAGCCTACATAGAAGGTGTACTGATAAAAATCCACACACTCTCTCTGCCAAGCCAAAGGGTTCATGGGGATGCAGGCAGCAAAAGGTAATCATTTAAGTGATGGAATAGCAATCAGTATGGCTGCAAACTCTTGCATTCAATATCAACTAAAATAGGTGAGCACAAGGCAAACACAAAAACCTCCACATTGTGCTGTAAGAATAGCTAAAGATGGGCGAATTTTTTAAAAATTTTCCTGAAACATTTGGTTCCATACGGATATAGTCACGGCGAATCGCTATTAAAAACTGATATTTTCGGGCTACAGAAAGCCTCAATAGGGATGTAGAACACATTGCCTTGCAGTAACACGCATAGGGAGTGTGCTGGGGTAGTGAAATAATACTGTTATTCAGTATGACATGCAGATTACAGGCGTCGCTATTAGAATCACTACTGCAGAACGGCGCAAAGAGTCTAGATGTGGCAGCAGGGTCAGGAGATCATATGGCGTCACAATGGTTGCTTGCAGTCTTTGAATGGGGAGTGCTTCCTATGATGATCTCAATTGGCAGACTATGAAATGACTTTTAAACTCTCCCTGCCTGCCTGCAGTGATGCGGGCTTGAGGTCAATGGATTTCTCCTGTGCTCATCTGTATTGTCAGTAACGCTGATTAGTGACCACACAGTGTCTGCTCTCTCTCTAGCCAGAACGAATGCAGGCTTGAGGTGAATGGATTCGACACTGTAGAGATCTGTATTGTCAGTAACGGTCATTAGTGCGCACACAGTCTCTGCTCTTTGGCAATGGATGCCGAATATATAGGGCTGTGACATCACAGGACTGGATGGCTGCTGATAAGCTGGATTCCACTATGTGATTCAGGGTGATCCCGCCTACCCACCTTCCCGTCTTACCAGACTTCCTTGCCCCATGTCCTCACACGTGTAGCTGCCATTTTAGCCCCCGGCCCGCACAAAATGTAGTGAATGAAGTGATTCATTATCAGGAAGTGAGGGGAAATTTGGATTAGTTCAGAATCTAATTTTTCATGAAATTCAGAACGAATTCGACTTCGTCAGCTTCGAATTGCCCATCTCTAAGAATAGCCTATGCTATACTATAAAAAAAAGTATTTCTTTAAGTGTCAGGATGCGCAGGGTACAGAACAAGCTTGTAGCAGATGGTAAAGATAATGAAAAACAGGCTGCTGATGCTGCAGAATCTCCCCACAATCTACATAAGAAGATGTAGTCTGATGGAAGAACAGAAAGAAAACTGATGTTTTTAGACAGTTTCTGGGCTCCTATCCTTGTTTTCTGGCTTGTTCCAGAGTCCTCTGGCGCAAGTTCTGAGAGGCTTATTAGGGGGAAGCACTTTTGTGACATGTTCTTGTTTTCTTGACATAGATGGTTATTAAAACGTATGCGTTTTATACATGTGAACTGGTAAGGAATCAAAAATATAAAACAAATTAGTTTATAAACTACCCCTTTAAGCTTTTCTTGGTGGGGTTTTTTTTTCTGAAACATCCCATGCAAAGTAAAACATGCATTAAATAAACCCCAAATGTTCAACATGGCAGAAATCCCACCTGTCTTTACTTTGCCTCTTAGCCATCCTATTTATAAACCTATGTGAATTCTGCTATTCATCAGTCTGTTTTCTCTGGCAGTAAGACATATAGTATAACTCTTACAGAAAAAAAACTTCCTAAGTTCAAGGAGCAGATTAAATGAAACATGTTCTTTGCCAAATGTCACTGACTTACATTATTTTCTTCTAAATTCATCTTGTCACATAACAAATATATATGTGCTGCAATAAAAGAAATATATATAGTCCGATTAACTAAATAGATTAGGCATTTAATCATTGATAACATTTATTTAATTAATACCAAGAAAAAATATGGCCTTGCTATATGATTTTTACTGCATTGGTTGCTCACTATAGAATACTCCACAATGCTGAACTTCCATATGTCTCTCTCCTAATTTCTGTCTACAACACTATTTGTGCTCTATGGTCTCCCATCAATCTATTGGTGACCATAAACCTTTAATGGCTGTTGCCTGAACATTTATTCGTCCAACAGCTCTCTTTTCTTCCCATACCCATGAATATTCATGTGAGAGGAGTGGTAAACTTACAGACAGCTCTGTGAGGGAGAGTCAGGGGGCCACCATAAACTTTAGACAGTTATCTGGTCTTGCTGAAGTCAGCCAACTTTTGGCAAAAGTGTATGAGTAATTTAAGATCAACATCTTCCATAATCCTTACCCCCCCCCCCCACACACACACACACACACACTCTCTCTAGTCTTGTAGACTTTCTTTTGTGCTGCACCAGTTCTCTGAAATGTCATAGCCCAGACAAGCAGATTTATTCCCAACATCTATTGTGTCAAGATGCCCTAAAAATATGTTGTCTTAGACTGGCCCCTAAGCCATTCTCTAATCAGTCTTTATTTCTTTTTGTTGCCCCTTGCTTTATTAAACAATATCTTCAGACTTCATATATAAAGCAAACACATTTACCTTGTTTCACCAATATTTCCTCAGAGAGAGTCTTCACTCCTGTCGTATGAACTGATCATTTGTTTTTCACTATGTAATGTAATGTCTAAAGTGTTTTTATATGTTAAATTAAGATTATTACTAATATTAAAGACTACTGTTGATTAAAAGGGGTGTCTTACTAATACATCACTTTTCCATCATAGATAGAATGCACCCACTTAGGATGTTTCTCTATCAGCCAGGGAGTAGCTCTGATTCTAGGGGTCCAGGCCCATCTATTACTCTCTATTAGAGCATACTGCACTCTGACAGCTCCTCTAGTTCTTCTTGTTTGACAGGGTGTAGTAGGAGAACTAAAATCACATCTTAACTGCTCAGTACTCTGCAATCACATCATGGGGGACAGGATGATCAAGTGATATAGGGCCCCCCTTTATCTGACTGCCTATAATGTATGGTTACTCATCAATCCAGCATTTAGGGGGTTAAATGTCAGGGATGTCCATTATCTTAAATTTCGGCTGCAGGTAGTGGATGTAAGTTGTATAACAGAGCTGGCACCCACCATGCAAAAAGTGTGCCTGCTCCATACTCCCTTGCTACATTATGACACACCTGCGCGTCAAATGTCATTAGGGGTTGAAGGAACTGTTGCCTAACATATCAATTGCTTTTGTTTAAAAAAGTAATTTTGTAGTCATGTTCGAAATCCACAGTAATACATACTGTTAAATATGATTCAAATGCTTTTGTTTTTTTTTACTTGTTATCATTGTTGGAATAAGTAGTTTATTATCTTATTCCACATGAAGTCTATCTATCGCTAATATTTTGTAAATTTAATGCATTTAGGGACAGGTGCTTGACAATGATGGACAAAAGAGATGAGCACATTTTTGAAAAATTTGATTTGGTCGATTTGCTGAATTTTCCCAAAAACATTGTTTCTGTCCGAATTTATTTGCGATGATTTGCTCTTAAAAACCGCTATTTCTGGCCTAAAGAGAGCCACAATAGGGGTGTAGAACACTTTGCTTTGCTGTAACACGCATAGGGTGTGTGCTGGGTTAGTGAAATAACATTGTTATTCAGTAGGACATGCAGATCAGAGGCATCGCTATTAGAATCATTGTTGTAGAGCGGCACAATGATAGAGCCTGGAGGTGGCATCAGTATGAGGAGACCTTATAGTGGCTGAATGACACAGCATGCAGGTGGCGGCAGCATGAGGAGACTATATATAGTGGCTGAGTGACACAGCGTGGAGGTTGCGGCAGCATGAGGAGAACATATAGTGGCTGAATGACACAGCCTGGATTTGGCAGCAGCATGAGGAGACCATATAGTGGCTAAATGACACAGCCTGGAGATGGCAGCAGCATCAGGAAAGCATCTAGTGGCTGAATGACAGCTTAGAGGTGACGGCAGCATGAGGGGACCACATAGTGGCTGAATGACACAGTTTGGAGGTGGCGGCAGCATGAGGAGAACATATAGTGGCTGAATGACACAGCCTGGAGTTTCCCTCCTAATCCTTGTTGGGGACAAAAATCAACAAAGGAGGAAGCTTTTGACTTCTTATCCCATCCTCATATATTGTTGTCATATCCAAACCCCATATCCCGTTCTCATATCTCAACCTCATATCCCGACCTCATATCCTGTCCTCATATCCCATCATCATATCTAGATCTCATATCCTGACTTCCTATCCCGTCCTCATATCTCGACCTCATATCCCATCCTCCTATCCCATCCTCATATCCTGACATCCTATCTCGACCTCATATCCCGTCCTCATATCCCGACCTCCTATCCCGTCCTCCTATCTGTTACGCCGAGCGCTCCGGGTCCCCGCTCCTCCCCGGAGCGCTCGCTACACTTCCCTCACTGCAGCGCCCCGGTCGGTTCCACGGACCCGGGGCGCTGCGTTACCACCTCCGGCCGGGATGCGATTCGCGATGCGGGTAGCGCCCGCTCGCGATGCGCACCCCGGCTCCCGTACCTTACTCGCTCCCCGTCAGTTCTGTCCCGGCGCGCGCGGCCCCGCTCCCTAGGGCGCGCGCGCGCCGGGTCTTTGCGATTTAAAGGGCCACTGCACCGCTGATTGGTGCAGTGGTTCCAATTAGTGTTTACACCTGTGCACTTCCCTATATCACCTCACTTCCCCTTCACTCCCTCGCCGGATCTTGTTGCCCTAGTGCCAGTGAAAGCGTTCCTTGTGTGTTCCTTGCCTGTGATTCCAGACCTTCTGCCGTTGCCCCTGACTACGATCCTTGCTGCCTGCCCCGACCTTCTGCTACGTCCGACCTTGCTTCTGTCTACTCCCTTGTACCGCGCCTATCTTCAGCAGCCAGAGAGGTTGAGCCGTTGCTAGGGGATACGACCTGGTCACTACCGCCGCAGCAAGACCATCCCGCTTTGCGGCGGGCTCTGGTGAAAACCAGTAGTGACTTAGAACCGATCCTCTAGCACGGTCCACGCCAATCCCTCTCTGGCACAGAGGATCCACCACCTGCCAGCCGGCATCGTGACAGTAGATCCGGCCATGGATCCCGCTGAAGTTCCTTTGCCAGTTGTCGCTGACCTCACCACGGTGGTCGCCCAGCAGTCACAACAGATTGCGCAACAAGGCCAACAGCTGTCTCAACTGACTGTTATGCTACAACAGTTACTACCACAGCTCCAGCAATCATCTCCTCCGCCAGCTCCTGTACCTTCTCCGCAGCGAGTGGCCGCTTCTGGAATACGACTATCCTTGCCGGATAAATTTGATGGGGACTCTAAGTTTTGCCGTGGCTTTCTTTCCCAATGTTCATTACACTTGGAGATGATGTCGGACCAGTTCCCCACTGAAAGGTCTAAGGTGGCTTTCGTAGTCAGCCTGCTGTCTGGAAAAGCCCTGGCTTGGGCCACACCGCTCTGGGACCGCAATGACCCCGTCACTGCCTCTGTACACTCCTTCTTCTCGGAAATTCGAAGTGTCTTTGAGGAACCTGCCCGAGCCTCTTCTGCTGAGACTGCCCTGTTGAACCTGGTCCAGGGTAATTCTTCCGTTGGCGAGTATGCCGTACTGTTCCGTACCCTTGCTTCAGAATTATCCTGGAATAATGAGGCACTCTGCGCGACCTTTAAAAAAGGCCTATCCAGCAACATTAAAGATGTTCTGGCCGCACGAGAAATCCCTGCTAACCTACATGAACTCATCCATCTTGCCACTCGCATTGACATGCGTTTTTCCGAACGGCGTCAGGAGCTCCGCCAGGATATGGACTCTGTTCGCACGAGGCGTTTCTTCTCCCCGGCTCCTCTCTCCTCTGGTCCCCTGCAATCTGTTCCTGTGCCTCCCGCCGTGGAGGCTATGCAGGTCGACCGGTCTCGCCTGACACCCCAAGAGAGGACACGACGCCGCATGGAGAATCTCTGCCTGTACTGTGCTAGTACCGAACACTTCCTGAAGGATTGTCCTATCCGTCCTCCCCGCCTGGAAAGACGTCCGCTGACCCCGCACAAAAGTGAGACAGTCCTTGATGTCTACTCTGCTTCTCCACGTCTTACTGTACCTGTGCGGATGTCTGCCTCTGCCTTCTCCTTCTCTGCTGTGGCCTTCTTGGACTCTGGATCTGCAGGAAATTTTATCTTAGCCTCTCTCGTCAACAGGTTCAACATCCCGGTGACCAGTCTCGCCAGACCCCTCTACATCAATTGTGTAAACAATGAAAGATTGGACTGTACTATACGTTTCCGCACGGAGCCCCTTCTAATGTGCATCGGATCTCATCACGAGAGGATTGAACTGTTGGTCCTCCCCAATTGCACTTCTGAAATCCTTCTTGGACTTCCCTGGCTTCAACTCCATTCCCCAATCCTGGATTGGTCCACTGGGGAGATCAAGAGTTGGGGGCCCTCTTGTTCCAAGGACTGCTTAAAACCGGTTCCCAGTAAACCTTGCCGTGTCCCTGTGCTTCCTCATGTAACCGGTCTCCCTAAGGCCTATATGGACTTTGCGGACGTTTTTTGCAAAAAACAAGCTGAGACTCTACCTCCTCACAGGCCTTATGATTGTCCCATTGACCTCCTCCCGGGCACTACTCCACCCCGGGGCAGAATCTATCCTCTGTCCGTCCCAGAGACTCTTGCCATGTCTGAATACGTCCAAGAAAATTTAAAAAAGGGCTTTATCCGTAAATCCTCCTCTCCTGCCGGAGCCGGATTTTTCTTTGTGTCCAAAAAAGATGGCTCTCTACGTCCTTGCATTGACTACCGCGGTCTTAATAAAATCACGGTTAAGAACCGCTACCCCCTACCCCTCATCTCTGAACTCTTTGATCGTCTCCAAGGTGCCCATATTTTTACCAAACTGGACTTAAGAGGTGCTTATAATCTCATCCGCATCAGAGAGGGGGATGAATGGAAAACGGCATTTAACACCAGAGATGGACACTTTGAGTATCTGGTCATGCCCTTTGGTCTATGCAACGCCCCTGCCGTCTTCCAAGACTTTGTTAATGAAATTTTTCGTGATCTCCTATACTCCTGTGTTGTTGTATATCTGGACGATATCCTGATTTTTTCTGCCAATCTTGAAGAACACCGCCAGCATGTCCGTATGGTTCTTCAGAGACTTCGTGATAATCAACTCTATGCCAAAATAGAGAAATGTCTGTTTGAATGCCAATCTCTTCCTTTTCTAGGATACTTGGTCTCTGGCCAGGGACTACAAATGGACCCAGATAAACTCTCTGCCGTCTTAGATTGGCCACGCCCCTCCGGACTCCGTGCCATCCAACGTTTTTTGGGGTTCGCCAATTATTACAGGCAATTTATTCCACATTTTTCTACCATTGTGGCTCCTATTGTGGCTTTAACAAAAAAAAATGCCGATCCCAAGTCTTGGCCTCCTCAAGCGGAAGACGCCTTTAAACGACTCAAGTCTGCCTTTTCTTCGGCTCCCGTGCTCTCCAGACCTGACCCATCTAAACCCTTCCTATTGGAGGTTGATGCCTCCTCAGTGGGAGCTGGAGCTGTCCTTCTACAAAAAAACTCTTCCGGGCATGCTGTTACTTGTGGTTTTTTTTCCAGGACCTTCTCTCCGGCGGAGAGGAACTACTCCATCGGGGATCGAGAGCTTCTAGCCATTAAATTAGCACTTGAGGAATGGAGGCATCTGCTGGAGGGATCAAGATTTCCAGTTATTATTTACACCGATCACAAGAACCTCTCCTACCTCCAGTCTGCCCAACGGCTGAATCCTCGTCAGGCCAGGTGGTCTCTGTTCTTTGCCCGATTTAATTTTGAAATTCACTTTCGGCCTGCTGATAAGAACATTAGGGCCGATGCTCTCTCTCGTTCCTCAGATGCCTCTGAAATTGAACTCTCTCCTCAACACATCATTCCTCCTGACTGCCTGATTTCCACTTCTCCAGCCTCCATCAGGCAAACTCCTCCAGGAAAGACCTTTGTTTCTCCACGCCAACGCCTTGGGATCCTCAAATGGGGTCACTCCTCCCATCTCGCAGGTCATGCGGGCATCAAGAAATCTGTGCAACTCATCTCTCGCTTCTATTGGTGGCCGACTCTAGAGACTGATGTGGTGGACTTTGTGCGAGCCTGCACTATCTGTGCCCGGGATAAGACTCCTCGCCAGAAGCCCGCTGGTTTTCTTCATCCTCTACCTGTCCCCGAACAACCTTGGTCTCTGATTGGTATGGATTTTATTACTGACTTACCCCCATCCCATGGCAACACTGTTATTTGGGTGGTCGTTGATCGATTCTCCAAAATGGCACATTTCATCCCTCTTCCTGGTCTTCCTTCAGCGCCTCAGTTGGCTAAACAATTTTTTGTACACATTTTTCGTCTTCACGGGTTGCCTACACAGATCGTCTCGGATAGAGGCGTCCAATTTGTGTCTAAATTCTGGAGGGCTCTCTGTAAACAACTCAAGATTAAATTAAATTTTTCTTCTGCATACCATCCTCAATCCAATGGACAAGTAGAGAGAATTAACCAGATCTTGGGTGACTATTTACGACATTTTGTTTCCTCCCGCCAGGATGACTGGGCAGATCTTCTACCTTGGGCCGAATTCTCGTATAATTTCAGAATCTCTGAATCTTCCTCCAAATCTCCGTTTTTCGTGGTGTACGGCCGTCACCCTCTTCCCCCCCTCCCTACCCCCTTGCCCTCTGGTCTGCCCGCTGTGGATGAAATTTCTCGTGATCTTTCCACCATATGGAAAGAGACCCAAAATTCTCTCTTACAGGCTTCTTCTCGCATGAAGAGATTCGCAGATAAGAAAAGAAGAGCTCCTCCCATTTTTTCCCCTGGAGACAAGGTATGGCTCTCCGCTAAATATGTCCGTTTCCGTGTCCCGAGCTATAAGTTGGGACCACGCTATCTTGGTCCTTTTAAAGTTTTGTGTCAAATTAATCCTGTCTCTTACAAACTTCTTCTTCCTCCTTCTCTTCGTATCCCTAATGCCTTTCACGTCTCTCTTCTTAAACCTCTCATCCTCAACCGTTTTTCTCCTAAATCTGTTCCTCCCACTCCTGTTTCCGGCTCCTCGGACATCTTCTCTGTCAAAGAGATTTTGGCCTCTAAAAAGGTCAGGGGAAGAACTTTTTTTTTAGTGGATTGGGAGGGTTGTGGTCCAGAAGAGAGGTCCTGGGAACCTGAGGACAATATCCTGGACAAAAGTCTGATCCTCAGGTTCTCAGGCCCCAAGAAGAGGGGGAGACCCAAGGGGGGGGGTACTGTTACGCCGAGCGCTCCGGGTCCCCGCTCCTCCCCGGAGCGCTCGCTACACTTCCCTCACTGCAGCGCCCCGGTCGGTTCCACGGACCCGGGGCGCTGCGTTACCACCTCCGGCCGGGATGCGATTCGCGATGCGGGTAGCGCCCGCTCGCGATGCGCACCCCGGCTCCCGTACCTTACTCGCTCCCCGTCAGTTCTGTCCCGGCGCGCGCGGCCCCGCTCCCTAGGGCGCGCGCGCGCCGGGTCTTTGCGATTTAAAGGGCCACTGCACCGCTGATTGGTGCAGTGGTTCCAATTAGTGTTTACACCTGTGCACTTCCCTATATCACCTCACTTCCCCTTCACTCCCTCGCCGGATCTTGTTGCCCTAGTGCCAGTGAAAGCGTTCCTTGTGTGTTCCTTGCCTGTGATTCCAGACCTTCTGCCGTTGCCCCTGACTACGATCCTTGCTGCCTGCCCCGACCTTCTGCTACGTCCGACCTTGCTTCTGTCTACTCCCTTGTACCGCGCCTATCTTCAGCAGCCAGAGAGGTTGAGCCGTTGCTAGGGGATACGACCTGGTCACTACCGCCGCAGCAAGACCATCCCGCTTTGCGGCGGGCTCTGGTGAAAACCAGTAGTGACTTAGAACCGATCCTCTAGCACGGTCCACGCCAATCCCTCTCTGGCACAGAGGATCCACCACCTGCCAGCCGGCATCGTGACACTATCTCAACCTCATATCCCATCCTCGTATCCCATCCTCATATCCCGACCTCATATCCCGTCCTCATATCCTGTCCTCACATCCCGACCTCATACCCTGTCCATATGTCCCATCCTCATATCCCGTCCTCATATGCTCTCCTCATATCACGTCCTTATGTCCCATCCTCATATCCCATCCTCTTATGCTGTCCTCATATCACGTCCTTATGTCCCATCCTCATATCCTGTCCTCAGGTGGGACTGATTTGTAATGAAGATATTGTCATCTGAAAATAGAAGGGGACGTGGCTTTGTGGAACTGGGTGTGATTTGCAAGCCAGACCGATGCACAAAGAGGGTAAAAATGTGGGCGTGTCTTTAGACAATAAGGCTTCACAATCCCTAAGATTAAAAGAAGAATTTTAAAATTGAAATTGAAGGTTTATGGTAGCTAGTGCTACCATTAAATATTTTTAGGTAATGTCTCAGGCCCAGCAGCATCAGTAAACCATATAGTGGCTGAATGGCACAGCCTGGAGCTGGTGGGAGCATGAGTAGACAATAGGGCTTCACAATCCCTAGGATTAAAATATTAATTTTAAAATTGAAGTTGAAGATTTTGAAATTGAAATTTAAGATTACACTCCCAAGTTTTAATGTTCCTGGCCCAGGGGTGTGATTACAAAGGACCAAATCCCGTCCTCATATCCCATCATCATATCTAGATCTCATATCCTGACCTCCTATCCCATCTTCATATCTCGACCTCATATCCCATCCTCCTATCCTGTCCTCATATCCTGACCTCCTATCTCAACCTCATATCCCGTCCTCATATCCCGACCTCCTATCCCAACCTCCTATCCCATCCTCATATCCCCTCCTCATATCCCGACCTCCTAGCCCGTCCTCCTATCCTGTCCTCCTATCTCGACCTTATATCCCGTCCTCATTTCCCATCCTCCTATCCCGACCTCATAATCCGTCCTCATATCTCAACCTTATATCCCATCCTCATATCCCGACCTTCTATTTCAACCTCATATCCCGACCTCATATCCCATCCTCATATCCCGTCCTCATATCCTGTCCTCACATGCCGTCTTCATATCCCGACCTCATATACCATCCTTGTATCCCAACCTCATATTCCGTCCTCATATCCCGACCTCATATCCTGTCCATATGTCCCATCCTCATGTCCTGTCCTCATATGCTGTCCTCATATCACGTCCTTCTGTCCCATCCTCATATCCTGTCCTCATGTCCCATCCTTATGCCATGTCCTCAGAAAGGACTGATTTGTAATAAAGATATTGTAAGATGAAAATAGAAGGGGAGGTGGCTTTGTGGAACTGGGCATGATTTGCAAGCCAGACCGATGCACAAAGAGGGTAAATAATAAAAGGGGTGGGGCTTAAAATGTGGGCATGTCTTTAGACAATAGGACTTCACAATTCCTAAGATTAAAAGATGAATTTTAAAACTGAAATTGAAGATTTATGGTAGCTAGTGCTACCATAAAATATTTTTAGGTAATGTCTCAGGCCCAGCAGCATCAGTAAACCATATAGTGGCTGAATGGCACAGCCTGGAGCTGGGGGCAGCATGAGTAGACAATAGGGCTTCAGACATGAGGAGACCATAAAGTGGCTGAATGACCACCTGGAGTTTTTGGCAGCATGAGGGGACCATATAGTGGCGGAATCGCACAGCCTGGAGTTGGCGGAAACTTAAGGAGAACATATAGTGGCTGAATGGCACAGCCTGGAGTTTGTGGCAGCATGAGGAGACCATATAGTGTCTGAATGGTACAGCCTGGAGGTGGTGAAACATGAGGAGACCATAGTGTCTGAATGGCACAGCTTGGAGGTGGCTGAAGCATGAGGAGACCAATAGTGGCTGAATGGCACAGCCTGGAGTTGGCTGAAGCATGAGGAGACCATATAGTGGCTGAATGGCACAGCCTGAAGGTGGCTTAAGCATGGGGAAGACCATATAGTGGCTGAATGACACAGCCTGGAGGTGGTGAAGCATGAGGAGACCATACAGTGTCTGAATTGCACAACCTAGAGGTGGCTGAAGCATGAGGAGACCATATAGTGGCTGAACGGCACAGTCTGGAGTTGGCTGAAGCATGGAGAGACCATATAGTGGCTGAATGGCACAGCCTGGAGGTGGCTGAAGCATGAGGAGACCATATTGTGGCTGAATGGCACAGCCTGGAGGTGGTGAAGCATGAAGAGACCAAATAGTGGCCGAATGGCACAGCCTGCAGTTGGCTGAAGCATGAGGAGACCAATAGTGGCTGAATGGCACAGCCTGGAGTTGGCTGAAGCATGAGGAGACCATATAGTGGCTGAATGGCACAGCCTGAAGGTGGCTTAAGCATGGGGAAGACCATATAGTGGCTGAATGACACAGCCTGGAGGTGGTGAAGCATGAGGAGACCATACAGTGTCTGAATTGCACAACCTAGAGGTGGCTGAAGCATGAGGAGACCATATAGTGGCTGAACGGCACAGTCTGGAGTTGGCTGAAGCATGGAGAGACCATATAGTGGCTGAATGGCACAGCCTGGAGGTGGCTGAAGCATGAGGAGACCATATTGTGGCTGAATGGCACAGCCTGGAGGTGGTGAAGCATGAAGAGACCAAATAGTGGCCGAATGGCACAGCCTGCAGTTGGCTGAAGCATCAGGAGACAATATAGTGGCTGAATGAGACAGCTTGGAGATGGCAGCAGCAGCATCATGAGTCCTGAAAATGACAAGATCACAGAGTGGTGCGGTGGGTGGCAATAATAGTTCCGGGGAAGAAGGTGTGTGAAAAAAGGTCTTAGGCGGAGGAATGTTTGTAACTGGGGAGCAGCACCTTAAATCTGTTTGGCACTATCCATATTTGTGAAGTGTTGGCACCATGGTCAATGTACTCTGATGCATCAGGCATTGGTGGGTGGAAATCCTGGCTGATCCATTCCTAATTCATCTTCACAAAGGTCAGTCTCTCCACATTTTTCGTGGACAGACAAGTTCTCCTTGGGGTGACCCCCACCGCACTAAACACCCGCTCTGATGGCATACTACTAGCCGGGCAGGACAGCTTTTCCAGGACAAACTCTGCTAGTTGCGGCAAGAAATCAAGTTTGGCTGCCCAGAAGTCCAGCGAATCTTCAAGGTGTGTTGGCATGGCCATGTCAAGGTATGCCACCACCTGCTGGTTCATGTCCTGCTCCAGGTCTACCTGCTGCTGATGAGTTGCTTCACTATGTGAGTGAAGAAAGGTACTCATCAGTGACTGTAGACTCAGGCATGCCAACCGAGGGTCGTGTCTGAGGAACTCACCGACTGTTGACTGGGGGTATCAGATGTCACTTGTGATGAAGTGGATGACCGTGTAAACCAATCGATTACTGCAGATGGGTTGCTGGTGGAGACACGACCGCTAACTGATACCGGGAGCTCAGGCCTCTTGCTGCGACTCCTGCTGCCACCCGCCCCTAGTCTGCTGAGACTTCTGCCTGCTCCTGATGAATTTAGGACGCTACCACTCCTCTGTGCACGTCCTGGCACTTCTCTGCCTGACATACTTATTGCGTATATGAGGTGAGTACAATACGCTTCACTACGCTTAAAACAGGATTTGTCTAGAACAGCAGAACGAGTGTACTTTTGGCTGTCTTTTCACGGTATCTAGGCCCTTGACAGATTAACAGGTACAAAATAGAACACTACTTAGATGTAGGTGTGTGTTATGCACTTATGAGGGCGGAAAAATGCACTACAGTACGCTTAAAAAACATATTGCAGTAAAATACCAGCCGGTGATTACTTTTGGCTGGACTTTCACAGTATCTAGGCCCTTGACAGATTAACAGGTACAAAATAGTACACTGCTGAGATGTAGGTATGTGGTATGCACTTATGAGGGCAGAAAAATGCGCTACAGTACGCTTACAAATACGTATTTTTGCACAACACCAGCAGTATAGAGATGAGCGAACTTTCGAAAAATTTCGTTTCGATACGAATTTATTCGTGGCGAATCTACATTAAAAACAGCTATTTCTGGACTACAGAGAGCCTCAATAGGGGTGTAGAACACTTTGCTTTGCTCTAACACGCATATGGAGTGTGCTGAGGTAGTGAAATAATACTGTTATTCAGAATGACATGCAGATTACAGACATCGCTTTTAGAATAGCCTGGAGGTGGCATCAGTATGAGAAGCAAAGAAAAAAAAACTGAAAATGTAGCCAGCACCTAAACCCAATACACGGATGCACGCTGCTGTGGCAAGTACAAAACATGTAAAAAAAGAGAAAATGGCAGCAGCACACTTGGTCAACAAAATGGAGGCTCTTAGCGCACTTTTTGATCAAAACGTGTCCCCCATCCACCACGCTGAGGTGGCCTCTTATCGGATGGGTCCCTAAACACTCACCTACCTCAGGCTGGGTGACATGTTGGATCCACTAACGATCCAAACCACCTCCTGTGAAAATAGGGGAGGGGATGCACGGCTACAGAGGGAGCCACTCCCCCCAAAATTGCACAGCAAAGAAAAAAAAAACTGAAAATGTAGCCAGCACCTAAACCCAATACACGGGTGCACGCTGCTGTGGCAAGTACAAAACATGTAAAAAAAGAGAAAATGGCAGCAGCACACTTGGTCAGCAAAATGGAGGCTCTTAGCGCACCTTTTGATCAAAACGTGTCCCCCATCCACCACGCGGAGGTCGCCTCTTATCGGATGGGTCCCTAAACACTCACCTACCTCAGGCTGGGTGACATGTTGGATCCACTAACGATCCAAACCACCTCCTGTGAAAATAGGGGAGGGGATGCACGGCTACAGAGGGAGCCACTCCCCCCAAAATTGCACAGCAAAGAAAAAAAACAAACTGAAAATGTAGCCAGCACCTAAACCCAATACACGGGTGCACGCTGCTGTGGCAAGTACAAAACATGTAAAAAAAGAGAAAATGGCAGCAGCACACTTGGTCAACAAAATGGAGGCTCTTAGCGCACTTTTTGATCAAAACGTGTCCCCCATCCACCACGCGGAGGTGGCCTCTTATCGGATGGGTCCCTAAACACTCACCTACCTCAGGCTGGGTGACATGTTGGATCCACTAACGATCCAAACCACCTCCTGTGAAAATAGGGGAGGGGATGCACGGCTACAGAGGGAGCCACTCCCCCCAAAATTGCACAGCAAAGAAAAAAAAACTGAAAATGTAGCCAGCACCTAAACCCAATACACGGGTGCACGCTGCTGTGGCAAGTACAAAACATGTAAAAAAAGAGAAAATGGCAGCAGCACACTTGGTCAACAAAATGGAGGCTCTTAGCGCACTTTTTGATCTAAACGTGTCCCCCCAGTATGAGAAGACCATATAGTGGCTTAATGACACAGCGTGGAGGTGTTGGCAGCATGAGCAGACCATACAGTGGCTAAATGACACAGCGCGAATGTGTTGGCAGCATGAGTAGACCCTAGGGCTTCACAATCCCTAAGATTAAAAGATGAATTTTTTAATTTAAATTGAAGATTTATGGTAGCTACTGCTACCATAAAATTTTTAGGTCCAGGCCCAGCAGCATCAGTAAACCATATATTGACTGAATGACACAGCCTGGAGGTGGCTGATTCATGAAGAGACCATATAGTGTCTGAATGGCACAGTCTGGAGTTAGCTGAAGCATGAGGAGACCATATAGTGTCTGAATCGCACAGCCTGGAGTTGGCAGAAGCATGAGGAGACCATTGAAATTTAAGATTTTTAAATTTAAGATTTTTTTATTTAAATTAAGAATTTTTTCATTGAAATTTTAACTCCTAAGTTTTAGTGTCCCGGGCCCTGGCGTGTGGGTACAAAGGACCAAATTTAACAAGGAGTCACATGTCACATGGCAGCACAATGACAGAGCCTGAAGGTGGCATCAGTATGAGGAGACCATATAGTGGCTGAATGACTGCCTGGGGTTTGTGGCAGCATGAAGAGACCTTATAGTGGCTGAATGGCACAGCCTGGAGGTGGCTGAAGCATGAGGAGGCCATATAGTGGCTGAATGGTACAGCCTGGAGGTGGCTGAAGCATGAGGATACCATATAGTAGCTGAATGAGACAGCCTGGAGGTGGCAGCAGCATCAGGAGACCTGAAAGTGACCCTATTGCAGAGGAATTTCTGAAACTGGGGACCAGAACCTTAATTATGTTTTGCAGTATCCATGACAGCACAATGAGAGAGCCTGGAGGTGGTAGCATCAGCATGAGGACACCATAGAGCAGCACAGTTAGAGAGCCTGGAGGTGGCAGCATCAATATGAGGAGACCATATGGTGGCACAATAACAGAGCCAGCAGGGGGTAGCATTAACATGAGGAGACCATAGAGCCACACAATGACAGAGCCTTGAGGTGGCAGCAGCAGCATGAGGGCTATGCCAAGTGAGAGTTGAGTCTGAAGAACTCACCGACTGTTGACTCGGATGTCACTTGGTATGAAGTGGATGACTGAGTGAACCAATCAATCACGGCTGCTGGGTTGCTGGTCGAGACACAACTGCTAGCTGACACCGGGAGCTCAGACCTCTCGCTGTGACTCCGGCTGCCACACGCACAACACCAGCCGGTGAGTACTTTTGCCTGGACTATCACAGTATGTAGGTTCTTGACAGATTAACAGGTATAAAATAGTACATTACTTAGGTGTAGGTATGTGGTATCAGGTATGCACTTATGAGGGTATGAAAGTACGGTACAGTGGGCTTAAAAAAACGTATTTTAGTAAAACACCAGCCGGTGATTACTTTTGCCTGGACTTTCACAGTATGTAGGCCCACGACAGATTAACAGGTACAAAATTGTACACTACTTAGATGTACGTATGTGGTATACGCTTATGAGGACAGAAAAATACGCAACAGTACACATAAAAAAGAATCTGAGTACAACACCAGCCGTGAGTACTTTGCCTGGACTTTCACAGTATGTAGGCCCTTGACAGATTAACAGGTACAAAATAGTACACTACTTAGATGTAGGTATGTGGTATGAGGTATGCACTTATGAGTCCAGAAAAATGCGCTACAGTACGCTTAAAAAAGATTATTATTTTAGTAAAACACTAGCCGGTGATTACTTTTGCCTGGGCTTTCACAGTATGTAGGCCCATGACAGATTAGCAGGTAAAAAATAGTACACTACTTAGAGATGTAGGTATGTGGTATTCACTTATGAGGGAAGAAAAATGTGCTACAGTATGCTTAAAAATACGTATTTTTGTAAAACACCAGCCGGTGATTACTTTTGCCTGGATTTTCACAGTATGTAGGTCCACAACAGATTAACAGGTAAAAAATTGTACACTACATAGAGATGTAGGTATGTGGTATGCACTTATGAGGGCATAAAATGCGTTAAAGTTAAGTTTTACATAATGCATATCCTCAATACTTACTTGTGGTCTGATGCGGAGGAATGTCTGTAACTGGGGAACAGCGCCTTAACCACTTAAGGACCTAGGGCGTATGGATACGCCTTGACGTCCTGGTACTTAAGGACCCAGGGCATATCCATACGCCCGTGGGAATTTCGGTCCCCGTCACACGCCGGGCGGGGACCGGGCTGGGGTGACTGCTGATATCAATCAGCAGGCACCCCGTGCAAATGCCCATGGGGGGTCATCAGACGCCCCCCCGTCGGCGATCGGTGAATTCACACTAGCGATTTGCGCCGATTCCGGGTCATACGGGTCTATTGTGACCCAGAATAGAAGGGGGATCGCGGTTGTCTAAGACACCCACGATCTTCCTGTAGGCATAGGAGTGAGGTGGCAGGGTTGCCACCCCTCCTATCCCTGCTATTGGTCTGCTATTGATCGTCAGAGGCGACGACCAATAGCAGACCGGGGGCGGGGGGGTTAACTTTCGTTTTCCCCGTCCTGCCCACCCACAATAGGCGGGGCAGAACAGGGAACCGAAGGGGACCGGGCGCCGACATCCACTTACCCGTCCAGAGGCTGCGGCGACATTGATCGGCGGGCGGCGTCACTTGCGTCTGAAGAGGACGGCTGCTGGGATCCTACGGAAGCCGGCAAGTTGATCTGGAGGGCTACAGTCTGAGACCGTGGTCCCTAACTGTAGCCCTCCAGATGTTGCAAAACTACAACTCCCAGCATGCCCAGACAGCTGTTTGGGCATGCTGGAATATGTAGTTTTGCAACAGCTGGAGGGCTGCAGTTTGAGACACCTATACAGTGGTCTCTAAACTATATCCCTCCAGATGTTGCAAAACTACAACTCCTAGCATGCCCACATAGCTGTTTGTTGTCTGGGCATGCTGGGAGTTGTAGTTTTGCAACATCTGGAGGTCCACAGTTTGGAGATCACTGTGCAGTGGTCTAAAAACTGTAGCTCTCCAGATGTTGCAAAACTGCAATTCCCAGCATGCCCAGAAAGCAAACAGCTGTCTCGGCATGCTGGGAGTTGTAGTTGGGTACCTCCAGCTGTTGCATAACTACATCTCCCAGCATGCCCTTCGGTGATTAGTACATGCTGGGAGTTGTGGTTTTGCAACAGCTGGAGGCACACTGGTTGGAAAATATTGAGTTAGGTAACAGAACCTAACTGAAGGTTTTCCAACCAGTGTGTCCCCAGCTGTTGCAAAAGTACAACTCCCAGCATGCATGGTCTGTCAGTACATGCTGGGAGCTGTAGTTTTGAAACAGCTGGAGGTTTGCCCCCCCCCCCCCCCCCCCCATGTGAACGTATAGGGTACATTCACACTGGCAGGTTTACAGTAAATTTCCTGCTTCAAGTTTGGGCTGCGGCAAATTTTTCGCCGCAGCGCAAACTCCTAGCGGGAAATTCACCGTAACACGCCAGTGTGAACGTACCCTAAAAACACTACACTACACTAACACATAATAAAGGGTAAAACACTACATATACACCCCTTACACTGCCCCCCCCCCAATAAACAATTTAAAATGT
Source organism: Hyla sarda (assembly GCF_029499605.1). Lineage (NCBI taxonomy): Eukaryota > Metazoa > Chordata > Amphibia > Anura > Hylidae > Hyla > Hyla sarda. Next base: position 254,817,154 of record NC_079192.1, on the reverse strand, counting down.
CTTGTAAGGCAGGGTTTCCAAAACGGAGCCTCCAGCTGTTGCAAAACAACAACTCCCAGCATTTCTGGACAGCCACTGACTGTCCAGGCATGCTGGGAGTTTAGCAACAGCTGGAGGCACCCTGTTTGGCAATCACTGGCATAGAATACCCCTATGTCCACCCCTATGCAATCCCTAATTTAGTCCTCAAATGCGCATGGTGCTCTCTTACTTCGGAGCCCTGTCGTATTTCAAGGAAAAAGTTTAGGGCCACATATGGGATATCGCCATACTCGGGAGTAATTACACTACAAATTTTGGGGGTCTTTTTTTCCTTTTACCGCTTGTGAAAAGGAAAAGTTGGGGGCTACACCAGCCTGTTAGTGTAAAAAAAATAAAAATTTTACACTAACATGCTGGTGTTGCCCCATACTTTTTATTTCCACAAGCGGTAAAAGGAAAAAAAGACCCCCAAAGTTTGTAACGCAATTTCTCCTGAGTATGGAAATACCCCAGATGTGGGTGTAAAATGTTCTGCGGGCACACAACAAGGCTCAGGAGTGAGACCTCACATTTGAGGCCTAAATTGGTGATTTGCACAGGGGTGGCTGATTTTACAGCGGTTCTGAAAAATGCAAAAAAAATAAAAATACCCACATGTGACCCCATTTTGGAAACTACACCCCTCACCGAACGTGACAAGGGGTATAGTGAGCCTGAACACCCCACAGGTGTTTGACGAATTTTCATTAAAGTTGGATGGGAAAAGTAAATAAATTATATTTTTTCACTAAAATGCTGGTGTTACCCAAAATTTTTCATTTTGACAAGGGAAAATATGAAAAAAGCCCCCCCAAATTTGTAACCCCATCTCTTCTGAGTAAGAACATACCCCATATGTGAATTTAAAGTGCTCTGCGGGCGAACTACAATGCTCAGAAGAGAAGGAGCGCCATTGGGATTTTGTAGAGAAAATTTGGCCGGAATTGAAGGCCACATGTGTTTACAAAGCCCCCATAGTGCCAGAACAATGGACCCCCAACACATGTGACCCCATTTTGGAAACTACACCCCTCATGTAATAAGGGGTACATTGAGAATTTACGCCCCACAGGTGTCTGACAGATTTTTGGAACAGTGGTCTGTAAAAATGAAAAATTTTATTTTTCATTTGCACAACCCATTGTTCCAAAGATCTGTGTGGTGTAAATACTCACTGCACCCCTTATTAAATTCTGTGAGGGGTGTAGTTTCCAAAATGGGGTCACATGTGGGGGGTCACCTGTTCTGGCACCATGGGGGGCTTTGTAAACGCACATGGCCCCTGACCATTCCAAACTAATTCTCTTTCCAAAAGCTCAATGGTTCTCCTCCTCTTCTGAGCATTGTAGTTCGCCAGCAGAGCATTTTACGTCCTAACATGGGGTATTTCCATACTCAGAAGAAATGGGGTTACAAATTTTGGGGGTCATTTTCTCCTATTACCCCTTGTAAAAATGTAAAATTTAGGGGGAAAACTGCATTTTAGTAAAAAAAAAAAAATTTTCATTTACACATCCAACTTTAACGAAAAGTCGTCAAACAGCTGTGGGGTGTTAAGGCTCAGAGGACCCCTTGTTACGTTCCTTGAGGGGTGTAATTTCCAAAATAGTATGCCATGTGGGTATTTTTTGCTGTTCTGGCACCACAGGGGCTTCCTAAATGCGACATGCCCCCAAAAAAACATTTCAGCAAAAGTTGCTTTCAAAAAGCCAAATGTGACTCCTTCTCTTCTGAGCATTGTAGTTCGCCCGCAAAGCAATTAACGTCCTAACATGGGGTATTTCCATACTCAGAAGAGATGGGGTTACAAATTTGGGGGGGGGGCATTTTCTCCCATTACCCTTTGTAAAAATTGAAAATTTGGGGGAAAAACTGCACTTTAGTGAAAACTTTTTTCATTTACACATCCAACTTTAACGAGAAGTCGTCAAACACCTGTGGGGTGTCAAGGCTCACTGGACCCCTTGTTACGTGCCTTGTTGGGGTTTTCTGCTGTTCTGGCACCATAGGGGATTCCTAAATGTGACATGCCCCCCAAAAACCATTTCAGCAAAATTCCCTCTCCAAAATCCCATTGTCGCTCCTTCCCTTCTGAGCCATCTGTCAACCGCCGAACACTTGACATACACATATGAGTTATTTACTTACTCGGGAGAAATTGAGTTACAAATTTTGGGGGGATTTTTCATCTATTTCCCCTTGTAAAAATCAAAAACTGGGTCTACAAGAACATGCGAGTGTAAAAAATGAAGATTTTGAATTTTCTCCTTCACTTTGCTGCTATTCCTGTGAAACACCTAAAGGGTTAACACACTTACTGAATGTCATTTTGAATACTTTGAGGGGTGCAGTTTTTATAATGGGGTCATTTGTGGGGTATTTCTAATATGAAGGCCCTTCCAATCCACTTCAAAACTGAACTGGTCCCTGAAAAATTCTGATTTTGAAAATTTTGTGAAAAATTTGAAAATTGCTGCTGAACTTTGAAGCCCTCTGATGTCTTCCAAAAGTAAAAATACGTCAATTTTATGATGCAAACATAAAGTAGACATACTGTATATGTGAATCAATGTATAATTTATTTGGAATATCCATTTTCCTTATAAGCAGAGAGCTTCAAAGTTAAAAAAAATGCAAAATTTACAATTTTTTCATCAAATTTGGGAATTTTTCACCAAGAAATGATGCAAGTATGGACAAAATTTTTACCACTATCATAAAGTAGAATATGTCACGAAAAAAAAATCTCAGAATCAGAATGAAAGGTAAAAGCATTCCAGAGTTATTAATTCTTGAAGTGACAGTGGTCAGATGTTCAAAAAATGGCCGGGTCCTTAAGGTATATTTGGGCTGGGTCCTTAAGGGGTTAAATATGCTTAGCAATATCTATATTTGTGAAGTGTTGGTGTGGCACCATGGTCAATCTACTCTGATGCATCAGGCATTGGTGGGTGGAAATCCTGGCTGATCCATGCCTGATTCATCTTCACAAAGGTCAGTCTCTCCACAGCCAAGTTCTCCTTGGGGTTACTATGGCCCCCGCCGCACTAAACACCCGCTCTGATGGCACACTACTGGCCGGGCAGGACAGCTTTTCCAGGGCAAACTCTGCTAGTTACGGCCACAAATCAAGTTTGGCTGCCCAGAAGTCCAGCCATGTCAAGGTATGCCACCATTTGCTGGTTCAGGTCCTGCTCCAGGTCTACCTGCTGCTGATGAGTTGCTTCACTATGCGGGTGAAGAAATCTACTCATCAGCGACTGTAGACTCAGGCTGCTGCTGATGGAGCTGGTACTGCTCCTGCACCCCAACACTCCCCAGCAGCCATGGCAGTGGAAGCTGAGCGTAGAGGGTGCCTTGAGTCAGACCTGCGAGAGGATGGACGATGGCGCAGATAGGCATTGACCTACTGACTATGTAGGATGTCTCTGTAGTAGGTCAGTTTGTCCTCCCTCTCAGTGGGTGTAAAAAAAGGCCCCCATTTTGTGCTGGTAGTGAGGGTCCAATAAGGTGGAGATCCAGAAGTCATCCCGCTGCTGAATAGTGATAACTACGCAAGCAGGTGAGCATGCATTGTGCCATTTGTGCAAGTAACTCGGATGGACTCCCTGCCTCCATCTCCACTGCATACTGCCACGGTGTGTCTGGGTCCTCTGTCTTGCCTTCCTCATAACCCTCTAGCTCCACCAGCTGCTCCTGCTCCTCCTCTCCTGTCAGATGACTTGGAAAACTGTCAATCTTGTGAAACCTAAACTATGCTCCACTGTGCCCCTCCCCCTCCTCCTCCAGTTCAGCCCCCACAGGGGTCATGTGGTCGTGAGATGAAGGCGCCACATCTCCAGTGCCCTGACCAGCCATTGTTTTCAACACGTGTTGTAGTAGATGAAGCAGTGGAATGACGTTTTTCATCTTGTAATCCTAAATAATAATGTAGCCTCCTCAAAGGGCCTGAGCAAACAGCAGGTGTCACGTATGAGCTGCAACTGGTTGACATTGAAGTTACACAGGGGAGTCCCCTTATCTGCTTGGATCATCAAGAAATCGGTGATGGCTTTTCTCTGTCCGTATAGTCGGTCCAACATATGGAGGGTGGAATTCCAACGTGTGGAAACGTCTCAAAACAGATTACAGTATGTTGGGGGATATCGTTCTGACGCTGCAGCTCAAGGAGGGTGTGCTTTGCGTTGTACGAGAGGCTGAAGTACATGCAAAGTTTCCTTCCCATTGTTAGGATGTCTTGCAGATGGGTGAACACTTCAGGAACTGCTTGACAACCAGCTTGAACATGTGTAACATGCACGGCGCATGTCTAAAGCTTCCTTGTCGCAGCGCAGACACGATGTTCTTCCCGTTGTCGGTCACCATGGTTTCCATTTCGAGTTTTCGTGGAATAAGTCATGATATGATATCTTGATGAATGACTTTTAGCAGTTTCTCCCCTGTGTGACTCTGGTAAAGGTAAACCATGTGAAGAACAGCGTGACATCGCCGTGCCCTGCACACATGGTATGCTGAAGGGGCACTGATACTTGTCTGGGCAGTGGAGGCTGAGGACATGGTGGAGGATGAGGAGGTGGAGTCACACACTGTCAAAGGACGAACAGCCTGAGAGCATGGAGGCGGAAGCGGCGTGACCTGTCCAAGTTGCTGTTGTGGCTGTGCAGGAACCACATTCCCCCAGTGGGCCATAAAGACAAGTATTGCTGCACACGTCGGCGCTGCCATGCACTTTGGTACACACCGACAGGCTCAAGGACTGGCCCACCTTCTGTTCCACAAAATTGTGCAGGACTAGTACTGCCTTCTTCGCAAATAAATGATGGCTTGGGACTCTCCACCTCGGCTCGGCACAAGCCATCAGTTCTCTGAAAGGTGCAGAGTCCACCACTTGAAAAGGAACTGCAGCACCAGAAACTTGGACAGGAGCACATTCAGCTACTGCGCCATTGGATGAGTGGGCGCATACTGTTGTCTCTTGGACATGGCTTGGCTGATGGATTGTTGGTGAAATGACTGACTTGAAGTAGGAGGAGCAGGAGCATCTGGAGGGACAGAAGATGGGTATGACACACAGCTTCCTTCTGTTGAGGTGGCGGAGCATTGGCTGGCTGAAACAGGGAGCAGCGTGCCACTGGGTGATTCAGCAGGCTGGATACCACATCGGATTTCCAATAGAGCTATAAGAGTATGGATTTTGCACAGGATTCTAATTTGAAAAAGAGGATGGATCTGCATAATTTTACGGCAAATTCGCACCAAAGGGGCCAGAAACGGAATACATCTGTGCTTGATGCTGTCCATTGAAATCAGAGTAAGGCTGGTTTGTATTATAGGAATTTGGCACTGAAAATGCAGATGACTGATTATAAGGATTGGTGGACTGTGTATTGTAGGAAACATATGGGTATCCTTGAATTACTCTCCCAGCATTATTGCCATGTTGATACCAGTAATAATCTGTAACATTTTGAAGTTCCTCAGTTCCAGTAGACTTTAAGTTGTTCATTCTTTGTTGTGGTTCTTCAGTTGCAGAATTAAGTTGTATCATGTTTTTCTGTTCCTCCAATGAGCTAATGTCACTGGAACAAACGATGCTCATATTGTCATCTAATGAAGGATTCTTTTCTTCAGAGAACATATGTATAATTTTCTTATTTTGAATGTCAGGTGGTATTCTGACTTTTTCTGATTATAAAGGAATTTTGGAATCTGGACACAGGTAAAAATAAGTATTTTTAAGCGTACTATAGCACATTTTTCTGCCCTCATAAGTGCATACCACATACCTACGTCTAATTAGTGTACTATTTTGTACCTGTTAATCTGTCAGGGGCCTAGTACTGTACACACTTGCTGCTGTTCTAGACAAATAATGTTTTAAGCGTAGTGAAGCGTATTGTACTCCCCTCATATACGCAATAAGTATGTCAGGCAGAGTAGTGCCAGGAAGTGCACAGTGGAGTGGCAGAGGCCTAAATTCATCAGGCGCAGGCAGAGGTCGCAGCAGAGTAGAGGTGTGTGGCAGCTGGAGTCACAGCGAGAGGTCTGAGCTCCTGGTGTGAGCTAGCAGTCGTGTCTCGACTAGCAACCCAGCAGCTGTGATTGATCAGTTCACTCGGTCATCCACTTCATTCCAAGTGACATCCGACACCCCCAGTCAACAGTCAGTGGGTTCCTCAGACTTAACCCTCAGTCGGCATGGCCCTCATGCTGCTGCCACCTCAAGGCTCTCTCATTGTGCTGCCATGTGACTCCTTGTTTGATTTGGTCCTTTGTACCCACACGCCGTGGCCCGGGACACTAAAACTTGGGAGTTAAAATTTAAATTTAAAAATCCTCAATTTAAATTTAAAAATCTTAAATTTAAATTTAAAAATCTTAAATTTAAATTTAAAAATCTTAAATTTCATTGGTCTCCTCATGCTTCAGCCACCTCCAGGCTGTGCAATTACGCCACTACATAGTCTCATGATTCAGCCACTTCCAGGCTGTGTCATTCAGCCACTATATGGTCTCCTATTACTGATGCCATCTCCAGGCTCTGTCATTGTGCCGCCATGTGACATATGACTCCTTGATAAATTAGGTCCTTTGTACCCACACTCCAGGGCCCGGGCACTAAAACTTGGGAGTTAAAATTTAAATTAAAAAATCCTCATTTTAAATTTCAAAATCTTACATTTTAATTTAAAACTCTTAAATTTCAATGGTCTCCTCATGCTTCTGCCAACTCCAGGCTGTGCCATTCAGACACTAAATGGTATCCTCATGCTTCAGCCACCTCCAGGCGTTGCCATCCTGCCACTATATAGTCTCCTCATGGTTCAGCCACCTCTAGGCTGTGCCATTCAGCCAATATATGGTTTACAGATGCTGCTGGGCCTTGGCATAAAACATTTTATGGTAGCATTAGCTACCATAAATATTCAATTTAAATTTCAAAATTCATCTTTTAATCTTAGGGATTGTGAAGCCCTAGTGTCTACTGTTGCCAGACAGAAAACAACAACTCAACTTTAGCAGCTGATAATTATTGAAAGGGTTAAGATTTTTTAATAGAAGTCATTTACAAATCTGTTTAACTTTCTGGAGCCAGTTGATATAAAAAAAAGTTTTTTCCTGGAATACCCCTTTAACTTCTTAAGGACCAAGCGTTTTTCTGTTTTTTTGCACTTTAGTTTTTTCCTCCTTACCTTTTAAAAATCAATAGAAAAACAGAATAGAGAGGCTCACACTGCTAAATAATAAATTTATATACCGAGGTATCCTGTATTGCACGTACCCGTCGTGCCAGAAAAAATAGCAAATTAGAGAAGAACAGTCCTCTAGGTATATAAATTATGAGGGTTATATGAGATATGACCAATATAAATAGATAAGGCCGACAGGGCCTTTGCCGGAAATACCAAATGATTGTAGAATAAAACAAAATATAAGAGCAAAAATATAATAAAAAATTGGTGTATAATAAAAAATAAAATAATGTAGACCTCAAAACCACTAGTGACTATATGGCAGTCCAGAGTTGAATAAAAGTTCAGAATGAATGTCCCAAATATAGATAGGTTGTTACGCCGAGCGCTCCAGGTCCCCGCTCCTCCCCGGAGCGCTCGCAGCGTTTTCCTGTTCGCAGCGCCCCGGTCAGACCCGCTGACCGGGAGCGCTGCGATAATGTCCCTAGCAGGGATGCGATCCGTGATGTGGGACGCGTCCGCTCGCGGTTCGCATCCCAGCCCGCTTACCAGACTCGTTCCCCGTCTGTACTGTCCCGGCGCGCACGGCCCCGATCCCTAGGGCGCGCGCGTGCCGGCTCTCTGCGATTTAAAGGGCCAGTGCGCCGCTGATTGGTGCCTGGTTCTAATTAGTGAATTCACCTGTGCACTTCCCTATATAACCTCACTTCCCCTTCCCTTCCTTGCCGGATCTTGTTCCATTGTGCCAGTGAAAGCGTTCTTTGTATGTCCCAAGCCAGTGTTCCAGACCTCCTGCCGTTGCCCCTGACTACGATCCTTGCTGCCTGCCCTGACCTTTTGCTATGTCCGACCTTGCTCTTGCCTAATCCCTTGTACCGCGCCTATCTCAGCAGTCAGAGAGGTTGAGCCGTTACAGGTGGATACGACCTGGCTGCTACCGCCGCTGCAAGACCATCCCGCTTTGCGGCGGGCTCTGGTGAATACCAGTAGCAACTTAGAACCGGTCCACCGGTACAGTCCACGCCAATCCCTCTCTGACACCGAGGATCCACCTCCAGCCTGCCGAATCCTGACAGTAGATCCGGCCATGGATCCCGCTGAGGTCCCGCTGCCAGTTGTCGCTGACCTTACCACGGTGGTCGCCCAGCAGTCGCAACAGATAGCGCAACAAGGCCATCAGCTGTCTCAACTGACTGTTATGCTACAACAGCTTCTACCACAGCTACAGCAACCATCTCCTCCGCCAGCTCCTGCACCTCCTCCGCAGCAAGTGGCCGCTTCCAGCCTCCGCTTATCTTGCCGGACAAATTCGATGGGGACTCTAAACTTTGCCGTGGTTTTCTCTCGCAATGTTCCCTGCATTTGGATATGATGTCGGACCAATTTCCAACTGAACGGTCGAAGGTGGCTTTCGTGGTTAGTCTCCTGTCTGGGAAGGCCCTGTCATGGGCCACACCGCTCTGGGACCGCAATGATCCTGTCACTGCCACTGTACAGTCCTTCTTCGCTGAGGTTCGTAGTGTCTTCGAGGAACCAGCCCGAGCTTCTCCTGCCGAGACTGCCCTGCTAAACCTGGTCCAGGGTAATTCTTCTGTAGGCGAGTACGCCATCCAATTTCGTACCCTCGCCTCTGAATTATCTTGGAATAACGAGGCCATCTGCGCGACCTTCAAAAAAGGCCTATCCAGTAACATCAAAGATGTGCTGGCCGCACGAGAAATTCCTGCCAACCTGCAAGAACTTATCCATTTGGCCACCCGCATTGACATGCGCTTTTCCGAAAGACGCCAGGAGCTCCATCAGGATATGGACTTTGTTCGCACTAGGCGGCTTCTCTCCCCGGCTCCTCTCTTCTCTGGTCCGCTGCAATCTGTTCCTGTGCCTATTGCCGTGGAGGCTATGCAAGTAGACCGGTCTCGCCTGACACCACAAGAGAGGACACGCCGCCGCAATGAGGACCTATGCCTGTACTGTGCCAGTACCGAACACTTCCTGAAGGATTGTCTCATCCGTCCTCCACGTCATGAAAGACGCACTCCGATTCCGCACAAAGGTGAGACAGCTCTAGGTGTGAACTCTGCTTCTCCAAGTCTTACTGTGCCTGTGCGGATTTCTTCTTCTAACTCCTCCTTCTCAGCTGTGGCCTTCTTGGATTCTGGATCTGCAGGAAATTTTATTTTGGCCTCTTTCGTTAACAGGTTCAACATCCCAGTGACCAGTCTCGCCAGACCTCTACATCGCTTCAGTTAATGGAGAAAGATTGGACTGTACTGTGCGTTACCGCACAGAACCCCTGTTAATGTGCATTGGACCTCATCACGAAAAAATTTAATTTCTGGTCCTCTCTAACTGCACTTCTGAAATTGTTCTCGGACTGCCTTGGCTCCAACGCCATTCTCCTACCCTTGACTGGACCACCGGGGAGATCAAGAACTGGGGTGCTTCTTGCCACAAAAAATGCCTCACGTCTGCTCCCAGTCCCGCCAGTCAAACCCCTGTGGCTCCTCCTATACCAGGTCTCCCTAAGGCCTATTTGGACTATGCCGATGTTTTTTGCAAAAAACAAGCAGAGACTTTGCCTCCTCACAAGCCTTATGACTGCCCTATTGATCTCCTTCCTGGTACTACTCCACCCCGGGGCAGGATCTATCCTCTGTCAGCTCCTGAGACACAAGCCATGTCGAATTACATCCAAGAAAATTTAAAGAGGGGATTCATCCGCAAGTCTTCCTCCCCTGCCGGAGCGGGGTTCTTCTTTGTCTCCAAAAAAGACAGTTCCTTACGGCCATGCATCGATTACCGTGGTCTTAATAAGATCACTATAAAAAACCGCTATCCCCTGCCTCTTATCTCGGAACTCTTTGACCGCCTACGTGGCGCTAACATCTTCACCAATTTGGATTTAAGAGGTGCATATAATCTCATCCGCATCAGGGAAGGGGATGAGTGGAAGACCGCATTTAATACCAGAGACAGACACTTTGAATATCTGGTTATACCCTTTGGGCTCTGCAACGCCCCTGCTGTCTTCCAGGACTTTGTGAATGACATTTTTCGAGATCTGTTATATACCTGTGTTGTGGTTTACTTGGACGACATTTAGATTTTCTCTTCTAACCTCAAAGAACACCGCCGTCATGTCCGTCTTGTGCTCCAGAGACTCCGTGACAATCAATTATATGCCAAGATGGAGAAATGTCTCTTTGAATGCCAATCTCTTCCCTTCCTAGGATATTTAGTCTCTGGCCAGGGACTTCAAATGGACCCAGACAAACTGTCAGCCGTGTTAGATTGGCCACGCCCCTCCGGACTCCGAGCTATCCAACGCTTCTTGGGGTTTGCCAATTACTACCGACAATTTATTCCACATTTTTCCACCATTGTGGCTCCAATTGTGGCCCTAACCAAGAAAAACGCCAACCCTAAGTCCTGGCCTCCCCAAGCGGACGAGGCATTCAACGGTCTCAAAACTGCCTTTTCTTCTGCTCCTGTACTCTCCAGACCTGATCCATCTAAACCCTTCTTACTGGAGGTAGACGCCTCCTCGGTGGGAGCCGGAGCTGTACTCCTACAAAAAAAATCTTCTGGACATAACATTACTTGTGGTTTCTTTTCTAAGACCTTCTCTCCTGCGGAGAAAAATTACTCCATTGGTGATCGAGAACTGCTGGCCATAAAACTAGCCCTCGAGGAATGGAGGCACCTGCTGGAGGGTTCCAAATGCCCAATTATCATCTACACAGATCACAAGAATCTCTCTTATCTTCAGTCTGCCCAACGGCTGAACCCACGCCAGGCTAGGTGGTCGTTGTTTTTTGCCCGTTTTAACTTTGAGATTCATTTTCGCCCTGCTGACAAAAATATCAGGGCTGACGCCCTCTCTCGTTCCTCTGATGCCTCCGAAACGGAAGCCCCCCTGCAACACATTGTTCTTCCTGAGTGTCTGATCTCCTCTTCCCCAGCTTCCATCAGACAAACACCTCCTGGAAAGACTTTCGTCCCTCCACGCCAGCGCCTCAAGATCCTCAGGTGGGGACACTCCTCGCACCTCGCCGGCCATGCTGGCGTCAAGAAGTCCATCCAACTCATCTCTCGATTTTATTGGTGGCCTACCCTGGAAGCAGATGTTGCTGATTTTGTTCGGGCTTGTACAGTCTGTGCCCGGGACAAGACTCCTCGCCAGAAGCCTGCTGGCCTCCTTCATCCTCTGCCTGTCCCTGAGCTACCATGGTCTCAGATTGCCATGGACTTTATAACGGACCTGCCTTTATCCCATGGCAACACAGTCATTTGGGTGGTCGTTGATCGTTTCTCCAAGATGGCACATTTTATTCCACTTCCAGGCCTTCCTTCTGGGCCACAGTTGGCGAAACAATTTTTTGTGCACATTTTTCGCCTTCACGGGCTTCCCACGCATATCGTCTCGGAGTTCAATCAGTGTTGAAATTCTGGAGAGCTCTCTGTAATCAACTAAAAATCAAATTAAATTTCTCGTCTTCCTATCATCCCCAATCCAATGGGCAAGTAGAGAGAGTTAACCAGGTTCTTGGTGACTATTTGCGACATTTTGTTTCCTCCCTCCAGGATGATTGGGCAGATCTTCTACCCTGGGCTAAATTCTCGTACAATTTCAAAGACTCTGAATCCTCCGCTAAATCCCCGTTCTTTGTGGTGTACGGACGTCACCCTCTTCCCCCCCTCCCCACTTCCACTCCTTCTGGTTTGCCCGCTGTTGACGAAATTACCCGGGACTTCTCCACCATCTGGAAGGAGACTGAAAAATCCCTCCTACAGGCCTCATCCCGGATGAAGAAGCATGCCGACAAAAAGAGAAGAACTCCTCCTGTCTTTGCTCCTGGAGACAAAGTGTGGCTCTCCGCCAAGTATATTCGCTTCCGTGTCTCCAGTTATAATCTGGGACCACGTTATCTTGGACCCTTTAAAATCAAGTGCCAAATCAATCCTGTCTCCTACAAACTCCTTCTTCCCCCTTCTCTCCGTATTCCTAACGCTTTTCATGTTTCTCTCCTTAAACCGCTTATCCTTAACCGCTTCTCTCCCAAGGTTGTCGCTCCTACTCCTGTCTCCGGGTCCTCAGATGTCTTCTCGGTTAAAGAAATTCTGGCGTCTAAGACGGTCAGAGGTAAAAAAAAAAATTCTCGTAGATTGGGAGAATTGCGGTCCTGAGGAGAGGTCGTGGGAACCCGAGGATAACATCCTCGACAAGGACCTCATTCACAAATTTTCGGGTTCCAAAAAGAGGGGGAGACCCAAGGGGGGGTACTGTTACGCCGAGCGCTCCGGGTCCCCGCTCCTCCCCGGAGCGCTCGCAGCGTTTTCCTGTTCGCAGCGCCCCGGTCAGACCCGTTGACCGGAAGCGCTGCGATAATGTCCCTAGCAGGGATGCGATCCGCGATGCGGGACGCGCCCGCTCGCGGTTCGCATCCCAGCCCGCTTACCAGACTCGTTCCCCATCTGTACTGTCCCGGCGCGCGCGGCCCCGCTCCCTAGGGTGCGCGCGCGTCGGCTCTCTGCTATTTAAAGGGCCAGTGCGCCGCTGATTGGCTCCTGGTTCAAATTAGTGAATTCACCTGTGCACTTCCCTATATAACCTCACTTCCCCTTCCCTTCCTTGCCGGATCTTGTTGCCATTGTGCCAGTGAAAGCGTTCTTTGTATGTCCCAAGCCAGTGTTCCAGACCTCCTGCCGTTGCCCCTGACTACGATCCTTGCTGCCTGCCCTGACCTTCTGCTACGTCCGACCTTGCTCTTGCCTAATCCCTTGTACCGCGCCTATCTCAGCAGTCAGAGAGGTTGAGCCGTTACCGGTGGATACGACCTGGTTGCTACCACCGCTGCAAGACCATCCCGCTTTGCGGCGGGGTCTGGTGAATACCAGTAGCAACTTAGAACCGGTCCACCGGTACGGTCCACGCCAATCCCTCTCTGACACAGAGGATCCACCTCCAGCCTGCCGAATCCTGACATAGGTGATTATAGTATTAAGATTGCTGGCATCACAGGTTAATAGTATATAATGATCGTTGGCATCACAGGTATTATTATAAAGATGGAAATTGTGCCGTTTAGCATAAAATATTAATGAACCGGTGCACTGCACCACTCACTACCCATGAATGACTCCGTTCCGAGGGTCGCGCGATGTTCCGGCATCACGTCCTGACATCCTCAGGTGATGGTCCTACGGAGTGGCACAGGTAGGCAGTTGGCCGAAGGTGACGCGGTGGTGGGGTGAGTGTTTGGAGTGCGCTGTCCTCGTGGATGGAATTGAGGAAAACTAGCGCTGCTGGAGTGGTCCAGAAATGAGGGTATTGCAGCTGTTGAGAATGGATATTAGAGGAAATGGTCCATATAAAGTCTATTTGCAGAGTGGTATGAGGTCAGGTAATCCTTAACAAGCCAAATGCGTTTCTGGGGACACCCCGAAATGCATTTGGCTTGTTAAGGATTACCTGACCTCATGCCACTCCGCAAATAGACTTTATATGGACTATTTCCTCTAATATCCATTCTCAACAGCTGCAATACCCTCATTTCTGGACCACTCCAGCAGCGTGCGTTTTCCTCAATTCCATCCACGAGGACGCCGCACTCCAAACACTCACCCCACAACCCCGTCACCTTCGGCCAGCTGCCTACCTGTGCCACTCTGTAGGACCATCACCTGAGAACATCAGGACGTGACTACTGTCATCTATGCAGTCACCCAACTAGGCCGGCCGCTGGTCCGTGCCAGACTGCCGGAACATCGCGCAACCCTCGGAACGGAGTCATTCACGGGTGGTGAGTGGTGCAGTGCACAGTTCATTAATATTTTATGCTAAACGGCACAATATCCATCTTTATAATACCTGTGATGCCAACGATCATTATATACTATTAACCTGTGATGCCAGCGATCTTAATACTATAATCACCCATCACCCATCTTAATACTATACTCACCCAATACTATAATCACTCATATGTATTTTTTCTGAACTTTTATTCAACTCTGGACTGCCATATAGTCACTAGTGGTTTTGAGGTCTACATTTATTTTTTTTTTTTATTATACAACAATTTTTTCTTATAATTTGTTTTATTCTACAATCATTTGATATTCCCGGCAAGGGCCCTGTCGGCATACCTGTTATATGTATTATATTTTATTATTAAATTCCTATGCATCCAATACTGGTCATATCTATTTATATTGGTCATATCTCATATAACCCTCATAATTTATATACCTAGAGGACTGACCTTTTAAAAATCATAACCCTTTAAATTGTGCACCTAAAAATTCATATGATGGCTTATTTTTTGCGCCAACAATTCTATCTACTTTGTAATCACATCAGTCATTTTTCCCCAAAATCTACGGCGAAACGGGAAACAAAATCATTGTGCGACAAAATTTAAGAAAAAAAACCCATTTTGTAATTTTTGGGAGCTTCCGTTTCTACGCAGTAAATTTTTCTGTAAAAATGACACTTTATCTTTATTCTGTATGTCCATATGATTAAAATGATACCCTTCTTATATAGGTTTGATTTTGTCGTACTTTTAGAAAAAATCATAACTACATGCACGAAAATTAATACATTTAAAATTGTCCTCTTCTGACCCTATAACTTTTTTATTTTTCCACGTACGGGGTGGTATGAGGGCTCATTTGTGCTGTGATCTGAAGTTTTAATCAGTACCATTTTTGTTTTGATTAGACTTTTTGTTCGCTTTTTATTCCTTTTTTTATGGTATAAAAAGTGACCAAAATACGCTATTTTGGACCTTGGGATTTTTTGGCGCATACGCCATTGACCATGCGGTTTAAGTAACAATATATTTTTATAGTTTGGACATTTACACACGTGGTGATACCACATTTGTTTATTTTTATTACGTTTATATATATTTCTATATGGAATTTGGGAAAAGTGGGGGGATTTAAACTTTTAATAAGGTAGGGTTTAATGGGTGTATTTTTAAACTTTTTTAAAACTTTTTTTTTACACTTTTAGTCCCTTTAGGGGACTTTTAGGAGGAATCATTTGATTCCTCATACAGATCAATGTGGTTGCTCAGAACCACATTGATCTGTGTACTCTGTGCTCTATTAATAAAGCCTGGTCCTGCCAGGCTTTATTATTCTGAGCACCGGAGCCAGCACAGGAGCAGAGGTAAGCCCTCCAGCTACCTCCACAGTGGATCGACCCCCCCCCCCCCGCGATCGAGCTGCGGGGAGATCCACCCCACTGGACCACCAGGGACGGGATAAAGGCACCTTTAGACGCCACTGTCAGCTTTGACAGCGGCGATCTAAAGGGTTAATAGCCGGCCACGGCGATCGCCGCATGTCAGCTATTAACGCCGGCCCCCAGCTACAACAATCAGCTGGGGGCCGGCCGGTATGAGGCGGGCTCGAGTCGGGAGCATCATACCCTGTTAACGGCACATGGACGAGCATAGACGTCCATGGTCGTTAACGGGTTAATCTTAGGGATTGTGAAGCCCTAGTGTCTACTCATGCTGCTGCCAGCTCCAGGCTGTTCCATTCAAACACTATATGGTCTCCTCATGCTTCAGCCAACTCCAGGCTGTGCCATTCAGAAACTATATGGTCTCCCCATGCTGTCACAAACTTCAGGCAGTCATTCAGCCACTATATGGTCTCCTTATACTAATGCCACCTCCGGGCTCTGTCATTGTGCTGCCATGTGGCATGTGACTCCTTGTTTGATTTGGTCCTTTCTACACGCCGGGGCCCGGGGCACTAAAACTTGGGAATTAAAATTTCAATTTCAAAATCCTCAATTTCAATATCTTAAATTTAAATGTAAAAATCTTAAATTTCAATGGTCTCCGCATGCTTCTGCCAACTCCAGGCTGTGCCATTCAGACACTATATGGTCTCCTCATGCTTCAGCCAAAGCCAGGCTGTCATTCAGCCACTATATGGTCTCCTCATGCTTCAGCCAACTCCAGGCTGTGTCATTCAGCCACTATATGGTCTCGTCATGCTTCAGCCACCTCCAGGCTCTGTCATTCAGCCAATAAATGGTTTACTGATGCTGCTGGGACTGGGCCTACAAAATTTTATGGTAGCACTAGCTACCATAAATCTTCACTTGAAATTTCAAAATTCAGCTTTTAATCTTAGGGATTGTGAAGCCCTAGTGTCTACTCATGCTGCTGCCAGCTCCAGGCTGTGTCATTCAACAACTGTATGGTCTCCTCATGCTGCCAACACCTCCTCACTGTGTCATTTAGCCACGGTATGGTCTCCTCATGCTTCAGCCACCTCCAGGCAGTGCCATTTAGCCACTATATGGCCTCCTCATGCTTCAGCCACCTCCAGGCTATGCCATTCAGAAACTATATGGTCTCCCCATGCTGCCACAAACTCCAGGCAGTCATTCAGCCACTATATGGTCTCCTCATACTGATGCCACCTCCGGGCTCTTTCATTGGGCTGCCATGTGGCATGTGACTCCTTGTTTGATTTGGTCCTTTTTACACGCCGGGGCCCGGGGCACTAAAACTTGGGAGTTAAAACTTAAATTTCAAAATCCTCAATTTCAATATCTTAAATTTAAATTTCAAAATCTTAAATTTCAATGGTCTCCTCATGCTTCTGCCAACTCCAGGCTGTGCGATTCAGACACTATATGGTCTCCTCATGCTTCAGCCAACTCCAGGCTGTCATTCAGCCACTATATGGTCTGCTCATGCTTCAGCCAACTCCAGGCTGTGTCATTGAGCCACTATATGGTCTTGTAAAACAAAAGAAGAACAGGCGCTCCCTTGTGGAGAATCAACGGGATCACAGGTGCGTGAGAAGGGAGGGTAAAAATGAATGCTCACCCTGCCAAGTTGTGCAAATTCCCACACAACAAGGATCTGCGTTTGTAGTATAGTGAACTGGGTCTGCAGCCTTCCTGGAATCTACAGAAATGCAGAGGCGAAAGCTTCAGGGGTGCAGGAATACAGGCGCTGACCAAGAAGGGGACCAGTGAAGCCAGGTAGATATCAAATAGCTTTAATCCAATGCGACGCGTTTCACCGCGCTTGCACGGTTTCATCAGGCAGCCTGATGAAACCGCGCAAGCGCGGTGAAACGCGTCGCATTGGATTAAAGCTGTTTGATATCTACCTGGCTTCACTGGTCCCCTTCTTGGTCAGCGCCTGTATTCCTGCACCCCTGAAGCTTTCGCCTCTTCATTACTATATGGTCTTGTCATGCTTCAGCCACCTCCAGGCTGTGTCATTCAGCCAAAAAATGGTTTACTGATGCTTCTGGGACTGGGCCTACAACATTTTATGGTAGCACTAGCTACCAAAAATCTTCACTTGAAATTTCAAAATTCATCTTTTAATCTTAGGGATTGTGAAGCCCTAGTGTCTACTCATGCTGCTGCCAGCTCCAGGCTGTGTCATTCAACAACTGTTTGGTCTCCTCATACTGCCAACACCTCTTCACTGTGTCATTTAGCCATGATATGGTCTCCTCATGCTTCAGCCACCTCCAGGCAGTGCCATTTAGCCACTATATGGTCTCCTCATGCCTCAGCCACCTCCAGGCTATGCCATTCAGACACTATATGGTCTCCTCATGTGTCTGCCAACTCCAGGATGTGCCATTCAGACACTATATGGTCTCATCATGCTTCAACCAACTCCAGGCTGTGTCATTCAGCCACTCTATGGTCTCCTCATGCTTCAGCCACCTCCAGGCTGTGTCATTCAGCCAAAATATGGTTTACTGATGCTGCTGGGCCTGGGCCTAAACATTTTTATGGTAACACTAGCTAACATAAATCTTCAATTGAAATTTCAAAATTCCTCTTTTAATCTTAGGGATTGGGAAGCCCTAGTGTCTACTCATGCTGCTGCCAGCTCCAGGCTGTGTCATTCAGTAAGTGGTCACCTCATGCTGCCAACACCTCCACGCTGTGTAATATAGCCACTATATGGTCTCCTCATGCTGCCAGCACCTCCACGCTGTGTCATTCAGCCACTGTATGGTCTCCTCATGCTGCCAACACTTCTTTGCTGTGTCATTCAGCCACTATATGGTCTCCTCATTCTTCAGCCACATCCAAGCTGTGTCATTCAGCTACTATATGGTCTCCTCATGCTGCCAATACCTTCACCCTGTGTCATTTAGCCACTATATGGTCTCCTCATGCTGCCAACACCTCCACGCTGTGTCATTCAGCCACTAAATGGTTTCCTCATGCTTCAGCCACATCCAAGCTGTCATTCAGCCACTATATGGTCTCCTCATGCAGCCAACATCTCCACGCTGTGTCATTCAGCCACTATATGGTCTCCTCATGCTTCCAACACCTCCACCCTGTGTCATTCAGACACTATATGGTCTCCTCATGCTACCAACACCTCCACGCTGTGTCATTTGGCCATTATATGGTCTCCTCATGCTGCCAACACCTCCACACTGTGTCATTCAGCCACTATATGGTCTCCTCATACTGATGCCATCTCCAGGCTCTGTCATTGTGCCGCTCTGCGGCAGTGATTATAAAAGCGATGCCTGTAATCTGCATATCATACTGAATAACAGTATTATTTTACTACCCCAGTACACTCCATATGCGTTGGAAAAAAGCAAAGTGTTCTACACCCCTATTTAGGCTCTCTGTAGGCCAGAAATTGCAGTTTTTAATGTTGATTCACTGCGAATAAATTTGACCCGAAACTATTTCTTTCAGAAAATTAGGCAAATCGGCCGAATTGAATTTTTCTAAAGTTCGCTCATCTCTAGTGTTAACCAGTCGATGACAGCAGATGTGTTGCTGGTCGAGACATGACCGCTAGCTGATTCCTGGAGCTCAGGCCTCTCGCTGCGACTCCTGCTGCCACTCGCCCCTAGTCTGCTGCGACCTCTGCTGAATTTAGGCCTCTGCCACTCCTCTGTGCACATCCTGGCACTTTTCTGCCTGACATATTTAGTGCACATATGAGGGGAGTACAATATGCTCCACTACACTTAAAACAGTATTTGTCTACAGCACCTAAAGGTGTGTACTTTTGAATGGCCGTTCACAGTATCTAGGCCCTAAAGACTTTAACAGGAACAAAATGGTACACCACTTAGATGTAGGTATGTGGTATGCACTTAGGATGGGAGGACAATGTGCTCCACTACGCTTAAAACGGTATTTGTCAACAACACCAGCAGGTGTGTACTTTTGCCTGGCCTTTCACAGTATCTAGGCCATGAAGACTTTAACAAGAACAAAATAGTACACCACTTAGATGTATGTATGTGGTATGCACTTATTAGGGGAGGATAATTTGCTCCACTACTCTTAAAACAGTATTTATCTACAACACCAGCAGGTGTGTACTTTTGGCTGGCCTTTCACAGTATCTAGGCCCTTAAAACAGTATTTATCTACAACACCAGCAGGTGTTCTTTTTTTGTCTGACCTTTCACAGTATCTAGGCCCTTTAAGACTTTAACAAAAACAAAATAGTAGACCACTTAGATGAACGTATGTGGTATGCACTTATGAGGGGAGGATAATGCGCTCCACCACGCTTAAAACAGTATTTGTCTACAACACCAGCAGGTGTGTACTTTTGTCTAGCCTTTCACAGTATCTACAGTTGCAAGAAAAAGTATGTGAACCTTCTTGAATTATACGGATTTCTGCACAAATTGGTCATAAAATGTGATTTGATCTTCATCTATGTCACAACAATAGAAAGAAAATCACCGTCTGCTTATAACACATGAAGAATTAAATCTTACCATGTTTTTAATGAACACACCATGTAAACATTCACAGTGCAGGTGGAAAAAGTATGTGAACCCTTGGATTTAATAACTGGTTAAACCCCCTTTGGCAGCAATAACTTCAACCAAACGTTTACTACAGTTGCAGATCAGACATGCACGACAGTCAGGAATAATTTTTGACCCATCCTCTATACAGAACAGTTTCAGTTCAGCAATATTCTTGGGATGTCTGGTGTGAATGGCTTTCTTGAGGTTATGCCACAGTATCTCAATCAGGTTGAGGTCAGTACTCTGACTGGGCCAATCTAGAAGGCATATTTTCTTCTGTTTAAGCCATTCTGTTGTTGTTACTTCTATGCGTTGGGTTGTTGTCCTGTTGCAACATCCATCTTCTGTTGAGCTTCAGCTGGTGGACAGATTGCCTTAAGTTCTCCTGCAAAATGTCTTGATAAACTGGGAATAAATTTTTCCCACGATGATAGCAATCCGTCCAGGCCCTGACGCAGCAAAGCAGTCCCAAACCATGATGCCCCCAGAAGGTCGGGACAGGCGGCAAGGTTCGTAGTCAATAGTAATAGCAGGAGGTCAGGAACACAGTAATGGTAACACAGTAGTAGCTTTCTCTAGGCACTAAGGCAACAAGATCCGGCAAGGAAGTGCAGGGGAAGTGAGGTTATATGGAAAGGGAGCAGGTGGAAGCTAATCAGACTGATTGGGCCAGGCACCAATCACTGGTGCACTGACCCTTTAAATCTTAGAGAGCTGGCGCGCGCGCGCCCTAGAGAGCGGAGCCGTGCACGCCAGAACATGACAGCCGGGGACCGGGACGGGTAAGTGGCTTGGGATGCGATTTGCGAGCGGGCGCGTCCCGCTATGCGAATCGCATCCCCATCGCGAATGTCAGTGCAGTGCTCCCGGTCAGCGGGTCTGACCGGGGCGCTGCAGAGAGGAGAATGCCGCGAGCGCTCCGGGGAGGAGCAGGGACCCGGAGCACTCAGCGTAACACCATCCTTCACAGTTTTGATGAAGTTTTGAAGTTTTGATGTTGGTGTGCTGTGCATCTTTTTCTCCACACATAGTGTTGTGTGTTTCTTCCAAACAACTAAACTTTGGTTTAATCTGTCCACAGAATATTTTGCCACTACTGCTGTGGAACATCCAAGTACTCTTGTGCAAACTGTAAACGTGCAGCAATGTTTTTTTTTTTTTTTTTTTTTTCGGACAGCAGTGGCTTCCTCTGTGGTATCCTCCCATGAAATCCATTCTTGTTTAGTGTTTTACTTATTGTAGATTCGCTAACAGGGATGTTAGCAGATGCCAGAGACTTTTGTAAGTCTTTAGCAGACACTCTAGGATTCTTCTTCACCTCATTGAGCAGTCTGCACTGTGCTCTTGCAGTCATCTTTACAGGCTGGCCACTCCTAGGGAGAGTAGCAGAAGTGCTGAACTTTCTCCATTTATAGACAATTTGTCTTACCGTGGACTGATGAACAGCAAGGCTTTTGGAGATACTTTTATAACCCTTTCCAGCTTTATGCAAGTCAACAATTCTTAAGCATAGGTCTTCTGAGAGCTCTTTTGTGCGAGGCATCATTCACATCAGGCAATGCTTCTTGTGAATAGCAAACCCAGAACTGGTGGGTGTTTTTTATATGGCAGAGCAGCTGTAACCAACACCTCCAATTTCATCTCATTGATTGGACTTCAGTTTGATGACACCTCACTCCAATTAGCTCTTGGAGATGTCATTAGCCTAGGGGTTCACATACTTTTTCCACCTGCACTGTGAATGTTTACATGATGTGTTCAATAAAAACATGGTAAGATTTAATTATGTGTGTGTTATTAGTTTAAGCAGACTGTGAGTGTCTATTGTTGTGACTTAGATGAAGATCAGATGACATTTTATGACCAATTTGTTCAGAAATCCATATAATTCCAAAGGGTTTACATACTTTTTCTTGCAACTGTAGGCCCTTAAAACCTTAACAGGAAACAGTATTTGTCTACAACCTCAGCAGTATACACCAGTGCTGCAGCACATAGTCGCTGTGTACTACACCCAAAATTGCACTTCCTCTCTCAATCTCGCTCCCTTCCCTATCAATGGTTCTAGGCTGGATTTGGGATTGAGGTGAATCGCTGCTGTAAAAAAGCTATTCTGGTCAACACACACTGCTCTCTGTCCCTCTCTCTCTGAAACAGAACGCTGATGTGACTGGGAGATGAATCGCTTCTGTAAAAATGCTTTTCTGTGCAACACACACTGCTGTCTGTCCCTCTCTCTCTCTCTCTCTCTCTGCAAAAAAAAAGGCTGAAGTAACTGGCCGCAAGATAGCTGCCTATTATTTAGGGCTGTGACATCACAGGGGTGGCTGGCTGCTGATAGGCTGCATGCTGCATGTGATTCAGGGTCATCCCGCCTTCCCAGGATTCCCTGCCTCATGTCCTCACACGTGGATCCGCCATTTTAGATGCCCTGGAGCCTGGAGTTTAATAAAGTGATTCGCATAATCGAATCGTAGCGATTTTCTCATTCGTTGCAAATCGAATTTTTCCTGAAATTCGTAACGAATTCGGATTTGTCAGATTCAATTCGCTCATCCCTTATGGACAACCTAAAAAATAGTTAGTGGGCAAACCAAATGAAGTAATATTAATAATAAATAATAACACACTATGGACTATGGACTAGAAATGTATTTGACAAGAATCTTGTTAACAGTCTTTAGACTTCTCTTGGGTTCATATACTGAACTCTTCCCATGTATTTCCATAGCTGGGATCTCCATAATTATAGTAACACTAGCCTCTCAGAGGACCGGCATTAATACAATTACTTCTAATGATCATTAATCTTGTATATGTAGACTGAGATCACACTGAGCACTGCAGTATCATAATCACTCAAGTGATCAGACTGATATACTGTGCAACATGTCTCAGTAGACTTAGAATATATTAACTACCTTAGCAACACAGCCAAACAACCATCTGCTCACAACCATCCTCACATTTGATATTAATCTTGTAACACAAATAAGGAATGCATTGGCCCATGTTAAATTTGGTTTTATTTTTAGACTTTATTTGTAAGTATCACAATGCAATTTTTCCTTTTGTACAGGGAAACAGCAGTAAAACAATTACCAACAGAAATGATTGATTACATATTACAGTAACAGTATTACAGTAACATAGTTTAGTAACATCCATCCATCTATCTAGTTCAGCAGTGTTGATCCAGAGGAGGTAAAAAAAAACAAAGCTAATTCAAATCTGGCAATTAGAATAAATCCCCAGATTAACATCCACCCTCCAGAATCTAGTAAATTTAACCTGTAATATATTATATACCCTCCAGAAATATCCTTCTTTCCTCTAGGCCTAGAGGATGCCCCTTATTATAGATATAGCCTTAAGTATAAATAGATCATGGAAGAGATCTCTATACTGCCCCTGATATATTTATACATAGTTATTAAGTCCCCCTTAAAGGGGTACTCCGATGAAAATTACTTCTATTTAAAAAAAAAAAAAATTCTGTCTAACCACAGTGCTCTCTGCTGCCACCTCTGTGCATGTCAGGAATTGTTCAGAGCAGGAACGGTTTGCTATGAGGATTTGCTTGTACTCTAGAAAGTTCCTGACACTGAGAGTGGTCTGTGATCAGACTGAAGATAACTACACAACTTCTAGAGCATACATCAGCTGATAAGTACTGAAAGGATTAAGATTTTTAAATAGAAGTAATTTACAAATCTGTTTAACTTTCTGGCACCAGTTGATTTATAAACATAAGCCATCTTTTTTTCTAAACTAAAAAACCCAAATTCTTAAAATCCTTCTGGGTACTTTAGTCCTGCCATTCCCCTTATTGCTCTGGTTGTCCACCTTTGAAACTTCTCTTGCTCTACCATATCTTATACACTGGTGCCCAGTACTGTACACAGTATTTTATGTGTGGGCTGACTAGTGATTTGTTCAGTATCAGAATTATTTCCATCTATGCCCTTTTTGATGCACCCCATGATTTTATTAATCTTGGCAAAACTGTCTGACACTGGTCAGTATAGGTAAATTTACGGTAACACACAAAGTTCCACTTGGCATGTATGTCCTCACCCCCTCATAGTGTTTCAACATCATGTTGTAAGTAACCGGACCACATACCTGATTTTTGGTTAAAAAGACTAAAAATTTGATAACCAAAGCAAAATGAGTCAGTAAAAACCCCCTCCATATCAATTATAATAACTACTATATAGTGGGTATTTAAAGAAATTCCAATTGTTGAGAGTACAGAACCAAAAGTATGATGTAGATCTCTTTAAAACCTCTTAAGGACTTAGGGCGTACCTGTACACCCTAAGCCTGGTCCCGGTGTGAAAAACTTGGTCACGTCATGACCCCGCATCACACCGGGTCGGTCCCAGCTGCTAACGATAGCCGGGACCCTGGGCTAACAGCGTGCAGCACTGATCGTTGTGCCACACGCTGTTAACCCTTCAGACGCAGCAATCAAAGTTGACCGCCGCGTCTGACAACGAAAGAAAACGGTTCCTGGCAGCTCAGTCGGGCTGATTGGGACATTGCGATAAAATCGCGATGTTCCGATCAGCTGGGACGCAGGCGGAGGTCTCCTTACCTCTTCCGCGGTGTCCGATCGTCGATTGATTGCTCCAAGCCTGAGCTTCAGGCTTGAGGAATCAAGTCCCTATCTGACTCATCCATGCAAAGCTATGGATTTGTAGGGATCAGCATAGGAGATCAGTGTGTGCAGTGTTATAGGTCCCTATGGGAGCTATAACACTGCAAAAAAAAAAAGTGAAAAAAAAAAGTTAACAAAGGTCATTTAACCCCTTCCCTATTAAAAGTTGGAATCACCCCGCTTTTCCCATTAAAAAAACACTGTGTAAATAAAAATAAACATATGTGGTATTGCCACGTGCGAAAATGTCCGAACTATAAAAATATATCATTAATTAAATTGCACGGTCAATGGCATGCGCGCAAAAAAATGCCGAAGTCCATAATAGTGTACTTTTGGTCACTTTTTATATCATTAAAAAATGAATAAAAAGCGATCAAAAAGTCTGATCAATACAAAAATGGTACAGTTAAAAACTTCAGAACACGGCACAAAAAATGAGTCCTCATACCGGCCCGTACACAGAAAAATAAAAAAGTTATAGGGGTTAGAAAATGAGAATTTTTAACATATAACTTTTCCTGCATGTAGTTATGATTTTTTTCCGAAGTACGACAATATCCAACCTATATAAGTAGGGTATCATTTTAACTTTATGGACCTACAGAATAAATATAAGGTGTTTTTTTTACCGAAAAATGCACTGCGTAGAAACGGAAGCCCTTTTCTTCAATTTTGTCGCACAATGATTTTTTTTTCCGTTTCGCCGTGGATTTTTTGGTAAAATGACTAATGTCACTGCAAAGTAGAATAGGTGGCACAAAAAATAAGCCATCATATGGATTTTTAGGTGCAAAATTGAAAGGGTTATGATTTTTAGAAGGTGATGAGGAAAAAATGAAAATGCAAAAACGGAAAAACGCTGAGTCCTTAAGGGGTTAAATCACATGTCCCTTTCAACATAAATATAATAAGGCTAAAGTGGATAGTGCTCCAATTGCATATACATATAAAAGATGGGTTTGAATGGATTTATCATATAGAACCAGACTTCTCAAGTTAAGTATCTCCTACCCCACTGTGGGTTAAGGCTTCAGCCACACTAAAAGTACTCATTATGTATGCAATGGAAATGATACTGAGAAGAAAAGGATGTTGAGCACAGTCATTTGTGTAAAAAGCTTCAGATTTTATTCATGATAATAGACACATCAGGATACAAGCAAGTGGATACTGACGAAGGGACATGTCAAATATACCTTAGTATGACGAAGGTCGGTATGTCTGACCAAAACATGTCACTTTTTCTGTATCCACTAGTTTGTGTCCTGATGTGTCTGTTATCATGAAAAAAATCTGAAGCTTATTACACAAGTGACTACACACAATAAACTTTTCTTCTCAGTATCACTTGATGTTGGTTTGCATTAATCCATGCTGCAGAAAGATATTCACATGGTGAGCTAATTTAACCTGTATTCTCGCATGCAATGGGAAAGCTGATCAATAAATAACCAAGTCTTACCCATGTTTGGAATACATGAAAACTTGAAAGTACTCCCCTTACTGAATTAGCTGCCATCCCCAGCAGAACTGTTATATCACTCTGAATGCTGGCATGGTGCCAGTGGCATGACTGACTTGGCAGGAACATCTTTATTATATTGAAATTATAAATGTATTCTAGTATTTTAATTTTAGTTAACAATTAAACAAAGCAATTAAATCAACTCTAGGCCAATACATAATTTTATATATTTCCATATACATGCTTAGTGGTTTTGTGCATATTTTATATTTGCATATTGGCCCCTTTACTCCATCTGCCATACATTTTTGGTGCTGATGCCAAGGACTTATAGATAGCTGCTATACTTTTAACAAGCTGTCATGGTACAGGCTCAGGAGCTCAGGAACTCCAATACTGATTATAAAACCCATTACCTACCCCAATCAGTTGGTAGCATAATACATAGGATACCATGAAAGGCTAAAAATGGCCCCTAGGCCTGCCATCTTTCTACACATATTAGGCCATACCAAAAGCAAGGTGTTATAGGATGCCTATCAGCATGTTGACCTCTCCGGTTTCAGTATTACAAAAAAAATAAAAAAATACTTGTTATAATAATGTAAAAATGGTAAAACATCATATACATCTAACAGGACAATTGCTATTTTTGCAAATTTGTGCTATAGTTGCTTCCCAGATAAATAAATAAAGTATATTTATGTCCTATAAAAACCAAGAGCTTACATAGCTCAAAAGAAAAAAGAAAAAAAAGTCATAGCTGTCCGAATATGGTGTCACAAAAAATTGAGGGATTTTCTTACTGTGCAAAAGTTGTAAAACATATAGACAACTGTTTACATTTGATATTGTAATAATCATATCTCCTTGCAGAATAAAGTTAGGATACATTTTCTATTGTACTATGAAAACACTGTAAAAAATAAAAAATGAAAATCTTTAAAAGTAAAAATGTGTAATTCATTAGGAAGCCCAATATAGTTGCTGTTGTTAAGGCTTCTTTGAATTTGTTCAGCACATAGGAAACATTTTCTTTTGGTCATGTAGATTCTTAATGCAACTGAGCGTAACACATTGAACAATAGAAAAATAAGGTGAGAAAATGTAACATATGGCACTTGCAATCTAAGTTATAAGGGGACATGTTTTCTTTATTTTGAAACTAGTTTTTTTAATTTGACATTTTCTGAGCAATGCAATGCCCAGTAATTTTTATGATTTGTATTTGTATGTAGTTAATCATCATTTTTATTCCATCTGTTTAGCCATTCGTGTGGTTTGTATTCCTTCCAATATTAACCATATGGCAGGAGCATACTGTCAAATTTAATGATGTCTCCTGAGACTTCTTCATTTTTCTCAAGACATTTAGAATATGCTTAAAAAACTGGCAATGCACTGTCATTTTTAATGACTTATTTTGTTAAAGCCTAGCCTGACAGTACAGTCTGACCAAGTATGTCATTATCGAATACTATCCAAACACATTAATATAATTAACAGTAATTTAACATGAATGCTTCTGAAAAAGAACTATTAAACTGTGACCCTCTGGAATTTAAACCAAAAAATAAGTAAAAAGCTAAGAAAAAAGAAATTCCACTTCATACTATTGATAGTACTTAGAATGTTGAGCAGACTAGATGGGCCAAATGGTTCTTATCTGCTGACACATTCTATGTTTCTACATCATCTATCCACAGGATAAGTGTTAAGAATCTGAACCGGGGGTGGGGTGGGGGGGGGGGGACACAAACAAATTGCAGTCTGGGAAATGTAGTACAAGCACTTTTGACACACCCTAACACTGGCAAGGAACAGTAAGCAACTCATACAGTAAAGATTGAGTTGCAAAAAACTGCACCAAAGGCAGCAGAAACAAATAAAGATTACTTACCTTATTGGTTCCCTGCTGCTACTGTTCCAGTACTGACCAGATCCACGCTGATCTCTACTTCCTGGTTCCTTCTTAATAAACAGAAAATGTCCACTCAGCAAATCACTGACCACACTGGTGAACCACCTCGGTAAGTGATTGACTAAGAGGGCATTTCCCATGTATTGAGCCTGAACCAGGAAGGAAAGTTCTTACACTCACCAGTGAGTGTAAGAATGACAATGGCAGAGGATATGTGAGGTAAGTAATATTTATTTAGCATTTTAACCTCATTTGCCATATGCAGGATAATCTCTGTACATACCAGAAAACTCTTTTAATATACAGTAAGTCCACACTAGCAGAGTACCCGGTGTTGCCAAGTCTCTTGACCTAAACCTGTAGAAGAGGAAATTCAACAATGACTCTCTTGTCCTCATATTGGGTCCTCATATTCTGACCTCATATCCCAACCTCATATCCTGTCCTCCTATCCTGACCTCACATCCTAACCTCATATCCCATTCTCATAGCCCAACCTTATATCCAAGCCTCATATACAAACCTCACATCCCCACCATACATCTCGTCCTCATATCCCACCCTTATATCCAGCCCTCATATCCAATCCTCACATCTCAACCTCATTTCCTGTCCCTATATCTCGATTTCATATCCCGTACTCATATCCTGTTTCCATATTTCGTCCTTCTACACGGCCTTTATATCCCATCCTCATATCCTGATCTCATATCCCGTCCTCATATCTCAACCATATATCCTGTTCACATATCCCATCCTTATATCCTGTCCTCATATACCGTCCTAATATCCTGACCTCATATCCCGTTCTCTTATCTTGTCCTCATATCCTGACCTCATATCCCATCCTCATATTCCAACCTCATATCTTCGCCTTATATCCTACCCTTCTAACCTGTCTTCATCTCCAAACCTTATATCCCATTCCTCACATCTTGACCTCATATACCTTCTCCTATCCCATCCTTATATCCCACCCACATATTCCGACCTTATATCTCGTTCTCATATCCATCCCTTATATCCCATCCTCATATCCAGTCCTCATATCTCGACCTCATATCCCGTCTTTATATTCCATCCTTATATCCAAGCCTCATATCCGGACCTCATATGCTGTCCTCATATCCCATCCTCAGTTGAGGCTGACATGTCATGAAGAGATTGAAGGCCAAAAATAATAGGCACATGGTTCGCGTAAGGGGCATGGCTTGGACCGATACACTCACCAGGAGATGCAGAACTAAGCTTGTGGTGTAAGGTATCGGAAGTCCCATAGACATGCATGAGACTTTGAAACAAAAAACCTAACCCTCACAAATGGTGTAGGGTTATGGGTAATATATGTATCCTATATTTGTAGTTGATATATAAGTATCATGTTACCAAGTTTCATCAAATATCTCCAGCACTTTCGAAGTGATTCGAAGAGTGGTGTGAATTTGCAATGGTTTTAGAGACAAAATGTTGTGGACATGCGCCAATTTTATGAAACAGAGCACAGACTTACCACAGAACTGCTCTATTTAAATGTTGCAGAAAAGTGGTGGCCGTGCGAAAATTGTATATTTTTTGTATTAAATGTTGCATGGACCTTAATAAAATTATTGCATAGAGTTCTATAGGGCAGGGTTAGCTTGCCCTGTGATAACTTGCCTGTGCGACATTTTACAAAAAGTCACACGTTATAAATCAGGAACCACTGCACAAAGTGCTCTTAATAAGAACACTTTAAGGTAATGAAATTAATGAAATTTCGCAGAAAATATCACATGGGGCCAGCCTGCAACTTTTCATGTGTAAAATTTAGACGAAAAAAACAGTCTAAATGGTTTGATAAATTTCCCTCATTGAGTATATATTTATAAAGATTCTACTGTAGAGTTTTTAGTGGTAAGACATTTTGATAAATGATGGTTCACACATGACAGAAGTACATTTTTTATATCTTCATGTTTGATCATCAAATGATAAACAAAGAAATATGTTCACACATAGCAGAAGTCTTATTTTTTAATTTTCATATTTGATCATCAGATAATAAACAAATAAATATTTTTTTTCATTATTTTATGTTACTATTACATATATGAATATATTGGTACAATATGCTTGTTTTGTAATAGTAAAAGGGTAAATAATACATAGCTCTTTGCCTGCTTCCAATCTTGACCTTTTCAACCGTAGAAGTCTAACTATTTCCTTATGGCTCCTTACAATCAGTGTACTGTTACTTCAGAGCTTTGATGACAACTGAACAAGACCAATGTTCAATAAGAAGGAAACTAATAGAGATATGTCATTAAAAACAGCCTGTGTTCTTTTACTTCTTAAATTGGTACCAGCAATACAATAAGATCTAATGAATTTCCATGTTTTTGTTTTTTTAATATAAATAGACGTTTAAAAAGCTAGCATATGAAATAATAACTCAAGGTTATCAATCAGATATTTTTTTATTATTGTGATCTAGACTTAGGGTATGTTCACACGGATGGATCCGCAGCATATTTTGATACTGAGGATCTGCCCGACAATGAACCCCTACATTGTGATCCGCCGCTACGAGCAGACACGCTGTGATGTGCGAATCACCGCGTTCATGTGCAATGTACTTGCACACATCTCGGCTGCTCCCCCTGCTCCCTGAGCTAGGCCGAGAGCAGCCCCAATGTGTGTATGTGTGAATGTAGCCTTAAGTTTGAAGTGTCCTTTAAGTGCAGGGTTACATGGGGCACATCCGCAGTGTATTTGATGCTGTGGATGCACAGTCAACAATCACAGAGGGACAGCAGGGTAAGTACCCGACTGCGGCCAGGTAGCTCCATGTGTCAGTTTGTGAATACCGGTGGGAAATCTTCCACGGACACATTGAGCTAGCTGGCTGCAACTGAGAGCTCGCTCTGCCATCTCCCATGTGACCCTGCTCTAATAAAAAGGGATTTATCAGTTAATGGATGTATTAACATTTTATTATTTTGTAGATTTTACCACTGGACACAGCCAATGCATGAAAATTACCTTATTGATGTTCTTTACATTGGTTTAGTAATTGTGTTTGGTAGACAAAGGTTCTCCAAATGACCTGATTTTTTATTGAAACGTAAAGCAAACCTGTCATTTGAAAAAAATATATATATTTTTTAAAAATCTGCATGGTTTTGTTAAATCAACCAGATCAATTAAGAATGCTGACAATGTGATTTTAGTGAAATCACTGCTATTATTGAGCCCCAGAGAATCCCCTCGATGGTGTATAGTTATTTCTTATTTTCTACATTTCAGGAGGTTTTAAAGCAGAATCACAGCAGGGAAGGGGTTATACTAAGTACTGAGTAGCTGATTTTGTTATAGATGCTGAAGACCTAAAGGGGATGGGGGGCAGATTACAATGCAGCACATACAGCAGTAGGTACACTCGTATTTACACAAGTGCTCAGAACTTTATGTGTGATCAAAGCTGAAAGGGCTTAATTTACTTTTAATAAACAGTGTGGATCATCTTCAGCAAGCAGATTGGCTCATCTTGCAGTTACACAGCCCAGGCTTTCTTTGGGTCTCTCTCTCTCTCTCTTGCACAGAGTATATGGTTAACCCCATCCAAACTTTTTGTAATTTGTTCTGATATAGCTGTTACTGGAGCCAGATTTTCCCTGACAACAGGAAGTGGACAATATTTTGCAGAGGCACCCAGCAGCCAAGACTTCTAGGGGTAATGAGTCATTTTTGGTTAATTTATAAACATGTTAGCTATGACACAGGCTATCACCTGGAAGGAAGCTGTTTAAAATGACAGTGTCCACTTAAGATGGACCTCATGTTGTAAGTGGTGTCAGTGGAATGCATTTATTTGACAACACTTTACTTTGATGCTTGACAAAAAAAATGCCTTGTGTTAGAATTCATGTTCTAATGATGTAGAAGCAAGTGAATCCTAGTAAATAGAATCATAATTAATTACTCAGACTAGATGATTTACCTTTAAAATTATTTGACATAAATATGATTATGTTTTTCTTTATCTCGACATCAAGGATTAAAGATATGGTTACAGAAGTGTTTAAAAAAAGTTTGATAGTGCAAAGTACATTGTTAGTCCTTAAATCAGTACTCTGGTTTACTTAAAATGAGCAGCACCAAAAAGGAGGTAAGCTATCAAGTAACAAAAGGACCATTGCTCATCTGATAACTACCCCACTCCTCCAGTGCCAAAACTCTGCATGTGCCTTTATATCCCAATGACAGCTGTAGCCAATCACTGGACTCATTGTGGTATGGTGATGTAAGCACAAGAGTGGACTTTACCTTATGGTGCATGCACTAGATTGATGAGAGTGGTCCTGTGATCATGAATTGTGGTGCTGTCTAATTTTCTTGTTTTATCATATATATATATATATATATATATATATATATATATATATATATATATATTAGTACCTGACACTGCCTTGTCTTCCTACCTAAACTGTGTGTGAGAGAAAAAGCAAGAATGACTTTGTCCTTATATCACGTCCTCATATCTGGACCTCATATTCTGTCTTCATATCCTGACCTTATATCCTGTCATCATCCCCATATATAGTCCTTTTTATCCTGACCTTGTAGCCCATCCTCATATCCCGTCCTCATATTCTGACCTCATATCATGACCTCATATCCCATCCACATATCCCGTCCTCATAATATTCCATCCCCCGCACCAATAACTGTTTTCTGTACCTGCCTGAGAGCATGAAAGTAACATGATCAAGAGATGTACTGGAAGTCACATAACTTGCATGAGACTTCAGACAAAAAAAAAACTTGCATAAGGGGGTGAGTTAGAGTTGATTTAATGCTACTATATTTTTAGTTGACATATACCGTAAGTAACATGTGAACCAAGTTTCATTGAAATGTATTCGGTCATTTGGAAGGTATGCTAAAAAAAATACATATGTACATACATAGATACGTTGAGTTTAATAAATATATATATATATATATATATATATATATATACTGCTCAAAAAGGGAACACTAAGATAACACATCCTAGATCTGAATGAATAAACTAATCATATGAAATACTTTCGTCTTTACATAGTGGAATGTGCTGACAACAAAATCACACAAAAATTATCAATGGAAATCCAATAAGAGAGACCTGGAGCAGTTTGCAAAGGAAGAGGGGTCCAACATTCCGGTTGAGAGGTGTAAGAACCTTATTGATGGTTATAGAAAGCAACTGATTTCAGTTATTTTTTCCAAAGAGTGTGCAACCAAATATTAAGTTTAGGGTGCCAATCATTTTGTCCAGCCCATTTTTGAAGATTGGTTTGACATTACCGTATTTTTCGCCGTATAAGGCACACTTTTTCTTCCCCAAAACTGGGGGGGGGGGGGGGGGAAAGTTGGTGTGTCTTATAAGGCGAATACCTGCGTCTATCAATGGCCGGGACCCGCCGCTAATACAGGACATCACCGATAGCGGTGATGCCCTGTATTAACCCTTCAGACGCGGCGATCAAAGCTGACCGCCACGTTTGAAGCGAAAATAACACTAACCCGGCTGCTCGGGACCACCTCAGTGAAATCGCGGCATCCCGAACAGCTTACAGGACACCGGGAGGGACCTTACCTGCCTCCTCAGTGTCTTCTCCGTGCCGGGATCCCCTGCGCTCTCCTTCGACGTCATCACGTCGTCACGCATGCCGTCATCCAATAGGAGCGGCGTGCGTAGTGACGTGATGATGGCGACGGAGAGCGTGGATCCCGGGGAAGAAGAAGTCCGGAGCGTCGGGGACACCACGGGGACGCGGCGACAGCGATGGAGCGACATCCAGGGCAGCGGTGACGGGTCCGGAGCGGCGGGGACAAGTGAGTATTACCTCCTATATCAGTGGTCTTCAACCAGCGGACCTCCAGAAGTTGCAAAACTACAACTCCCAGCATGCCCAGACAGCCAACGGCTGTCTGGGCATGCTGGGAGTTGTAGTTTTGCATCATCTGGACGTCCGCAGGTAGAAGATCACTGTTGGGTGCAGAATCTTTTTTTTTCTAGATTTTGCACCTTTAAAATTGCACCTTTAAAATTTGCACCTTATATGCCGGTGCGTCCTATAGGGCGAAAAATACGGTATATCCAATTAGCTTTTTTCCTCCCTTTTTTGGTGTAGTTCCAATACACACAAAGGATATAAACGTGTGTATAGCAATACATGTGTTACTGCAATGCTTTTCTGTGAGAAATACTTAATTTTCTTGAAAAATTTCAGGGGTGCCATCATTTACGGCCATGACAATGTATATGGCACGTTTGGATTTGCTTTGTTTTACTGTAGTATGTATAGCAAGGCATATACAGCAAATAAACATAAACCAAAATTACACACTTTAGGCAAGGGTCAGGGTCTATGAATGTTTTTCAAAATTTCCTGAAACATACAAGAAGCCTGTCCTAAGAATGTGGAGTGAAAAGAGCCTAAACCTTAAGAATGGGTCAACAGGTCCATGAGTCCTAATTTTGCATATCCCATTTCCAAAGACTTTTAAATGACTGCCTAATATGTAATAATTACGAAGTAAATTACATATATCAATTAAATTAGCTATACAGTAATTCTAGTACTGTATAAACTAAGCAAGTACAATCAAATGATCCATCCTCTATAACCAGCTTTAGAAAGTCTTTTCTTGCCAAGCTGAAATAATACAGAAAACACATTTATGAACATATTTTGTCTTAGGAAACAATTAAATCACTCCCCACTAGATCTGGCTTAAACCTGTGTCAAGTACAGAGCTTCCATTTCAGTAAAAGTTTCCATCTAATTTTTAGTCATACATTTTTTTTATTTTATTTTACTAAGTAATATATTATAAAGTTAAATTATTCCAGGCTGTTCCATAGCTGACAGAAATATAATTAAATTGGCACGTACACATTAAAACTTTTGTGGATGTATTTTAATAGCCGTATATTATTCTCAATTCACTGGATGTTTGCGAATTTCCATTAAAAATGGTGCATTGTTTGGTTAAAATTGCTATATTGATGTGTCACAAAGGGCAATCTTGACACCGTGACAGTTGTAGCAGAGGTATCATAGAAATCAGAGAGACCCCCTCCTGTACCTCCCTGCTACGCCACAGCTGTGTCACAGTAGGTGGAAAAATAAACTGGGATGTAATTCTTCCTTTCCTTTGTACACACTCTCAGTGAATTGATTATAAAAGGGGTGGGGTGGGGGGGGGGGACGGTATTCTGTAGTAGAAATGTACTGCAATGAGGCAGTTTATGAATTGTTAAACAGTGGCATATTGCATTTGCTGTTAAGTTGTATATACAGTTGTGCTCAAAAGTTTGCATACCCTTGGATAATTGAGAATATATGTACAATTTTGAAAGGAAAACATAATGTGTTTTATTTTTATATATTTTTTTTTATGGGATTCATATTGAACTGTAGGTTATAACAGAATACCATAATCATACAACAAAACATGGCAACAAATATTAAAATAAAATTACCTCTTTTCAATAGGAAATATTCAGGAGTAGAAAAACAGAGCTAATTTGTAAAAAAAAATTTAGCAAAACAGCACCACACCTTAACTCAGGTTGTGTGGTTTTACAGCTTGGCTCCATTTACTTTGGAATTGAACTGCAATACTACACAAAACCTGAGAACAGGTGTGGGGCTGTTTGTAGAAGAATTCCACTCTGCTTTATTAATCCCGGATAACTCCTTTAATACTGTGTACTGCTCCCTTTAGCATCAATGACACTGTGCACTCTTTTGTGATAGTTGTCTACAAGTAAAGTGTATAGGCCAAGTGTATACACAGGTACGTCCCATCCACAGAACGGCAGGTGTATGGCCGCAATGAAGTCCATATAAGTGAGAAAAGATAGCCAGTGTGGAAATTGCAGGCAGAGTCCTGTTTTATTGAGTAAAAGTCAGAAGTCACAAGAAGGTGAACACGATGACGCGTTTCAAGCGTTGCCACCCTTAGTCATAGTTGTCTACGAGGCTCCAAATTCTTGCAACTGGTAGAGCTGCCCATTTGTCTTCACAAAATGCCTCCAGGCCATATGATCTCCCCAGAGTGGATGATATTAAGGGCAGAAAATGGTAAAGGCCACTCCAGAACTTTATCCTGTGTACCTCTGTAGGGTCAATGTGGCCTTGTGCTTAGGGTCATTGTCATGCTGAAAACTCCTAGAGGTTCTGATACACAGCTTCATTGTGAAAGAATGCAAATTACCTGCCAGTATTTTCTGATAATATGCTGAATTCATCTTGCCATCAATTTTTACAAGATTCCCTGTGCCTTCGATTCGATACGGCCAATACACCGAATTTTCCGAAAAAATTTGGTTCGGATCGAGTTAATTTGCGGCGAATCATTATTCAAACGTCTATTTCTAGTCTACAAATGGGCTCAATAGGGGTGTAGAACACTTTGCCTTGTCCTAACATGTATAGGTAGTGTGCATCACTATTAGAATCACTGCCACAGAGCATTTGGATGTGGCAGATTTTTTATGTAATTTTTATTTTATTTAAATTTATTTTAACAGGCGAGATACCACCTGTTCAAACCCCTGCCTCTCAGAACCCCCCTGACTGTGAAAGTGTGCATGTTTCATTTAATCAGTTATGGTTCATGGATTCTTGTGATGATTCCACAGGTAATATGATGTCGCCGACCATAGGGCCTCAGTTTTGAAAAGAATACATTGATTTTTTTAAATCTAAATTTAAGATTTATATTAGATTCCCACGTTTAATGTTCCAGTGTTTACTTTGAACTAATACTATATGACGACAAAACCCAATCTAACAAGGAGTCACATGGTGGCACAATGACAGAGCCTAGAGGTGGTAGCAGCATGAGGAGACCATAATCTGGCAGAATGACACAGCTTGGAATTGGCGGCAGCAAGAGGAGACCATGTAGTGGCTGAATGACACAGCCTGGAGTTGGCGGCAGCATGAGGAGACCATAAGGCCTCACAATCCTTAAGATTAAAAGATACATTTTCAAATTTAAATTGAAGATTTATTGGATCTAGTGCTACCATGAAAATGTTTTGGTAATGTCCCAGGCCCAGCAGCATTAGTAAACCATATAGTGGCTGAATGACACAACCTGGAGTTGGCGGAAGCATGAGGAGACCATATAGTGGCTGAATGATGCAGCCTGGAGGTGGCGGAAACATGAGGAGACCATATAGTGGCTAAATGACACAGCCTGGAGGTGGCGGAACCATGAGGAGACCATATTATGGATGAATGACACAGTCTGGAGTTGGCAGCAGATGAGGAGACCATATAGTGTCTGAATGGCACAGCCTGGAGTTGGCATCAGTATGAGTAGAACATATAGTGGCTGAATGACACAGCTGGAGGTGGCGGAAGCATGAGGAGACCATATGGTGGCAGAATGAGACAGCCGGGAGGTGGTAGCAGCAACATCAGGAATTCTGAAAGGGACCCGGTGACAGTGGCGGTGGATGGCAATACCAGTACCCGGAGACGAAGGTGGGTGAAAAAGGTCTGATGCTGAGGAATGTTTGTAACTGGGGAGCAGCGCTTTAAATCTCTTTGGCACTATCCATATTTGTGGCACCATGGTCAATCTACTCTGATGCATCAGGCATTGGTGGGTGGAAATCCTGGTTGATCCATGCCTGATTCATCTTCAAAAAGGTCAGTCTCTCACACTTTTTTCATAGACAGACGAGTTCTCCTTGGGGTGACTATGGGACACGGTGGAGGATGAGGAGGCGGAGTCGCACACTGTCGCAGGACCAACGGCCTGAGAGCGTGGAGACTGAAGCGGCGTGACATAAAGAAATCAGTTATGGCTTTTCTGTTTGTACAGTCGGTCCAGCATATGGAGGGTGGAATTCCAAAGTGTGGCAACGTCACAAATCAGACTATGTTATGTTGGGGGATACCGTTCTGACGCTGCAGCTCAAGGAGGGTGTTCTTTGCAGTGTACGAGTGGCTGATGTGCATGCAAAGTTTCCTTCCCATTGTTAGGATGTCTTACAAATGGGGGGAACATTTCAGGAACTACTTCACAACCAGATTGAACACGTGTGCCATGCAGGGCGCATGGCTCAGCCTTCCCAGTCGCAGCACATGCAAGATGTTCTTCCCGTTGTCAATCACCATGGTTCTCATTTCCAGTTTTCGTGGAGTAAGCCATGCTCCAATTTCTTAACGAATTACTTTTAGCAGTTCCTCCCCTTTGTGATTCTTTTTGCCAAGGCAAACCATGTGAAGAACCGTGTGACACCGCCGTGCCCTGCACACATGGTATGCTGAAGGGCCACTGAGACCTATCTGGGCAGTGGAGGCTGAGGACACGGTGGAGGATAAGGAGGCGAAGTCACACACTGTCAATGGCCTGAGAGCATGGAGGAGAAAGTGACCTGTCCAAGTTGCTGTTGTGGCTGTGCCGGAACCACATTCACCCAGTGGGCCGTAAAGGATATGTATTGTCCCTGACCATAGTTAAAGCTTCACACATCAGCGCTGCCATGCACTTTGGTACACTTTGGTAGAGTGAGGTGGTGGATGTTAATACCAGTACCCGGTGACGAAGGTGGGTGAAAGAAGGAAAACTTGGCATCAGATGTGTGGCATTAGGCGGGTGACAGGAACAGAATAGTAGCTGAGGCAGGTAGGCAGAAGAAAAAGGTGTTTGTGTGCACAAGTAAGTATTGAAGATGTGCATTACGTAAAACTTAACTTTTAACATTATTCTTAGGATAAAATATATGGACCCAACACTTTTTTGAAATCTAACAAAAGGAAAGGTGTGCAAAAAACACCATGTGTGTTAGAAGTCACAGCAGATAGTAGTGTTAAGGTCACGGCTGGTGATGGATCCTCTGGGCCTGTGGGGATTATAACGTAAGCCGTGTCAGGGAGCGGAGTCTAAGGTGCAACTGGTTTTCACCAGAGCCTGCCGGTTGGTCTTGCTGCGGCAGGCGGCACCCAGGTCGCAACCCTAGCACGACTCTTCCACACAGGTAGCTGAGGGGGTGGCAGGGCACAGAAGGTGACAGGCAAGATGTGGCAAGATGGCAGACGGATAGGGCAGGAACACAGGTACAGGATAGGATGGGAACAAGGGACAGGTGTACAGTAGCTGAGACACAGGACTAAGCAATGGCAATGGGACTTCCCAAGGCATAGACTACCAAAGATCCAGCAGAGAAACCAGGGAGGAGCAGATACTTAGGGACCAGGGGACAGGCGCAGGCACATGAATTGGGTACTGGCCCTTTAAGAGTAAGAGCTCCATCGTGCGCATGCCCTAGAAGGCAGAGGCACGCGCACCGGGGCTGCAAGGACACCAGGAAGCAGACAGAGAGGATGGAGAGTGACAGGCTGAGACTCGCAAGCGGGCGCGTCTCGCGATGCAAATCTCAGCCCCGCCGACAGCGGGGACAGAGAGCGCTCACGTCCGGCGAGTCGGGCCGGAGCGCAGGCGTAACAATGTGCCACCTACACCACCAAGTATTGATGCGATGCAAAGACCTCTAAAAGGTTGAAGGGAACAATGTATGGTCCATTATAACAGGTGGGGGTAAAAACTTACCTTGTAAGGCCCTACTCTCGCACTATTAATTCTCTTCTTGTCAAGTGTTACTCTTCCTAAAAAGGATGGGCCCACACAGCAACCTCTCCCTATTTCCACCTAAAAACACTGCCATTTCCCA
The DNA here is from genome assembly GCF_029499605.1 of Hyla sarda. Classification (NCBI taxonomy): domain Eukaryota; kingdom Metazoa; phylum Chordata; class Amphibia; order Anura; family Hylidae; genus Hyla; species Hyla sarda. The sequence continues at coordinate 254,777,344 of NC_079192.1, read as the reverse complement.
GGGTTTTTAGTTGGAAATAGGTAGAGGTTCATGTGTGGGGCTGCCCTTTTTAGGACGAGTAACATTTGACAACATGGGAATTAATAGTGCGAGAGTAGGGCCTTACAGGGAAAGTTTTTACCTTTTACAATGGACCATAAGTTGTTCCCCTCCACCTTTTAGAGGTCTTTGCATGTCATCAATACTTGGTGGTGTAGGTGGGACATGGTGTTTTTTGCTCACCTTTCCTTTTGTTAGATTTAAAAAAAAATTGGGTCAATATATTTTATCCTAAGAAAAGTTAAGTTTTAGCTAATGCATATCCTCAATACTTACTTGTGGTCTATTGCAGAAGAATTTCTATAACTGGGGACCAGCACCTTATATTTTGCAGCATCCATGGCAACCCTTTGCATTCACTTCCAGGCAGTGGAAGAGAAAGGTGGTATCTGGTAACTATAAAAGCAAGTACACTAAGCGATTGTTTGAGCTAGTGATTGTGTGTCTGCATACACGAGTGTGAAGTATACAAGTGAGTGTAAGTATAAAAGTGAGGGGGACTTAAAATTAAAGGACTTTAAATTCAGGGAGTTTAATTGAAATATTTGATTGGTTTTTTTACTGTTAATTTTTGCAATCCCCAAACCTGGTATGGCCTCCATGTTGGAAAAGGCAGTCCTGTGTGCATCTTGCACGATGTATGCAATCCTTGAACAGCAGTTTGAGGTTGCGTATTGTTGTGCAAGATGTGTGCGAGTTGTTCATTTGGAATCCCAGATCCTGGATCTAGAGGAGCAACTGGCAACACTGAGACGCATTGACAACTTGGAGAAGAGTCTCCTGCTTACTGAGCAAGCACTCTCTAGGGTAGAGGTGGGAGAGGATAGTGGGACGGAGGTGCAGGACAGTCAAGCAGCTAGCTGGGTTACAGTTAGAAGATGGGGTAGAGGGAAAAGTGTCAGAGAGGCTAGTCCTGAATTGGCACACCCCAACAAATTTGCCCGGTTGGCAGATGAGGGGGAGGCCATTTCAGAACTAGCAGTACTGCAGCAGGACACTGGCTTTGACCGCCATGGGGGTGTCTGCTCAAGTAAGGAGGGAGGGAAGAGTGCATGGCAGGCAAGACAGGTACTGGTAGTGGGGGACTCAATTATTAGGGGGACAGAGAGGGCAATCTGTCACAAAGACCGGGATTGTCAAACAGTATGTTGTCTTCCTGGCGCTCAAGTTCGGCACATCGCGGATCGAGTTGACAGGTTACTGAGTGGGGCTGGAGAGGACCCAGCAGTCATGGTACATATTGGCACCAATGACAAAGAAGTAGATGGAGTGTTCTTAAAAATGATTTCAGGTACCTAGCCCGCAAGCTAAAGGCAAAGACCTCCAAGGTAATCTTTTCAGAAATATTACCTGTACCATGAGCCACACCAGAGAGGCAGTGGGAGATTAGGGAGGTAAACAAGTGGCTCAGAAGCTGGTGTAGGAAGGAGGGGTTTGGGTTCATGGAGAACTGGGCCGACTTCGCTGTCAGATACCGGCTCCACCATAGAGACGGGCTGCACCTCAATGGGGAGGGTGCAGCTGTGCTTGGGGAGAAGATGGCTAGAAGGGTGGAGGAGTGTTTAAACTAGGGACTGGTGGGGAGGGAACCTACAACGTAGAGGGGGAAGATAGTGTAGGTAGGGGGTGACTTATTAATATACCTGGGGGTGGAGTGGAGTGGAGGGCGGGCTTACAATAGTTAATAGGGATAGGCTTCATAGGAAGAAAAAACACACCTTTGAATTGCAGACAGACTAATGCAAGTAGTCTGTCCAATAAAACAGAGAAACTGGATTGGTTGATGTCTGAGTAAAATTATGACATAGTGGGTATAACAGAGACTATGTTGGACGATAGCTGTGACTGGCTGGTCAAAATACAGGGTTATAGTCTATTCAGGAAGGATCGGACAAAATGGAAAAGGGGAGGAGTTTATCTTTATGTGAAATCGAGTCTGAAGGCCACACTGTGGGAGGATATACGGGAGGGAAACGATAATGTGGAGTCATTATGGGTAGAAATATATGGAGATGGAAAAAAAAATTCTGATAGGGGTTTGCTATAAGCCACCAAACATAATGAAAGAGGCAGAAGATCAATTACTGAGGCAAATGAACAAGGCAGCAAATCAGAATGATGTAATAATAATGGGAGACTTTAACTATCCTGATATAAACCGGGAGACTGAGACCTGTGAATCTCATGAAGGAAACAGGTTTCTGACTATAGCTAAAGACAATTATCTGTCCCAAATGGTGCAGGGCCCGACCAGAGGGGGCGCCCTGCTAGACTTAATATTAACCAACAGACCTGACAGAGTAACTAATGTGCAAGTAGAAGGACACCTAGGAAATAGTGATCATAATATTATACATTATAACTTGTTCTTCAACAAGCGAATCTCTCGAGGGGCCACCAAAACAATGAACTTTAGGAAGGTAAACTTTGATCAACTCAGAGAAGCCCTTAAATGGGCACTGTCATTAACTTTTTTTTATATGTTGTAGTACTGATGTACTACAACATATTTCTAATATACTATAATTATATTTTTTGTAATTAAAATACTTTAATGTTGAAATCCGGCCACTAGCGGTCTCCCTCCTAGTGGCCGGCTGCAGCCTGCTCTGATGTCACAGATGAATTGGGACCGATCCTTGCCGGGCATCGGTCCGAATTCAGTCAGGCTGGCGGGAGCGAGCGCTTTGAACCATGAGGATGCTTGCAGGCTCCCTGGCCTCGCACGCTGGCCCCGACTTCCGTGGTGAGATAGAATTTCACCCTGCACTTTAGTCTTTGTCGGTCGGGTGGGTTGAGGGGTGGGAGGTAGGGGGGAATGGGTTGCGCAGCAGGGTTCGGGGGAGCGGGATGTGCAGCAGCTGCGACCATCGCCGTAACAAACATACTGTTTTCACCACAGTGTGCCTCCAGTTGTTTCCCAACTACAACTGCCAGCATGCCCTGACAGCCAATAAATGTAAGGGCAAGCTGGGAGTTGTAGTGGTGAAACAGCTGGAGGTATACCGTATAGGTGAACTAAGGGCGGAAGTCGGCCCCCTGCAGAAATAAGTGACGTCGCACCTGCTGGGGAAGTCTGCCTGGTAAGTGGGCACACTACCAGGCAGACAAAAAAAGGCATTTTTAATCTAGTAAAACAAATTTAAAGGCAGGGAGGGGGTTAGGGATAAATGGGCAAAGGCAGGGACAGAAAAAAAAAAGGATGGTGGGAGCTACTCTTTAACAATATAAATTGGGATAATGTCCTCAAAAACATGAATACTGACACTAAATGGGAGACTTTTAAAAATATCTTAAATTCTCACAGTAAGATGTATATACCTTATGGGAATAAAAGGGTCAGAAATAAAAGAAAACCAATATGGATGAATAAAAATTTAAGGGGGCAATAAATGACAAATATAAAACATTTAAACTACTAAAACAGGATAGCAGTGAGGAAGCATTAAAAAGCTATAGAGGAAAATGTAAAATATGTAAAAAAAACAAACAGATAAAAGCTGAAAAAATAGAGACAGAAAGACTCATTGCCAGAGAGTAAAACTAGCCCCAAAATGTTTTTTTTTTACTATATAAATAGCAAAAAAGTTAATGAAAGTGTTGGCCCTTTAAAAAATGATGAAGAGAAAATCATAAATGGAAATCAGGAAAAAGCAAATATATTACACAAATTCTTCTCCACTGTATTGTAATGCCAGGTGAAATACAGCGAGATAAGGTAAACTCCCCAGTACAGGTCACCTGTCTAACCCAGGAAGAAGTACAGTGCCACCTACAAAAAATCTAAATAGACAAATCACCAGGTCCAGATGGCATTCACACCTGTGTTCTAAAGTAATTAAGTAATGTAATAGATAAACCCATATTTTTAATATTCAGGGACTCTATAGTAACAGGGACTGTTCCCCAGGACTGTGCATGACAAATGTGGTGCCAATATTTTAAAAGGCGTTAAAAGGTGACCCCGGGAATTATAGGCCTGTTAGTTTAATCTCCGTTGTATGTAAATTGTTTGAGGTTTTTCTAAGGGATGCTATTTTGGAATATCTTGATAAAAATAAATGTATGACTCCAGCATGGCTTTCTGAGGGACCGGTCCTGTCAAGCTAACCTGATCAGCTTTTATGAGGAGGTGAGCTCCAGACTGGACCAGGGGCAATCGCTGGATGTCGTCTATCTGGATTTTTCCAAAGCATTTGACACGGTGCCACATAAAAGGTTGGTGCATAAAATGAGAATGCTTGGACTGGGGGAAATGTGTGCAAGTGGGTAAGTAACTGGCTTAGTGATAGGAAACAGAGGGTGGTTATTTACTCCTTAAGGACTGATCATTTTTCCGTTTTTGCACTTTCATTTTTTGCTCCTTGCCTTTTAAAAATCATAACCCTTTCAATTTTGCACCTAAAAATCCATATGATGGCTTATTTTTTTCACCACCAATTCTACTTTGTAATGACGTCAGTTATTTTACCCAAAAATCTACAGCGAAATAGAAGAATAAACGAACAAATTGAAGAATAAACGCCATTTTGTAAATTTTGTGGGCTTCCGTTTCTACGCAGTAAATTTTTCTGCAAAAATGACACCTTCTCTTTATTCTGTAGGTCCATATGATTAAAAATGATACCCTACTTATATAGGTTTGATTTTGTCTTACTTCTGAAAAAAATCATAACTATATGCAGGAAAATGTATATGTTTAAAATTGTCATGTTCTGACCCCTATAACTTTTTTATTTTTACGCGGTATGAGGGCTAATTTTTTGCACCGTGATGTGAAGTTTTTAGTGGTACCATTTTTGTATTGATCTGACTTTTTTGATCGGACTTTCATGATATAAAAAGTGATTTAAACTTTTATTAGGCAAGGGGTTTAATGATCTTTATTCACTTTTTTTTCTTCGCTTTTTTATGCAATGTTATAGCCCCTGTAGGGGGGCTATAACACTGCATACACTGAGCTTTACACTGATCAATGGTTTCTAATAAGAAACAATTGATCAATGATTCTGCCGCTTGACTGCTCATGCCTGAATCTCAGGCACTGAGCAATCATTCGGCAATCGAACAGCTAGGAGGCAGGTAGGGGACCCTCCTGCTGTCCTACAGCTGTTTGGGACACCACGATGAAATCCCGAACAGGCCCCTGAGCTAACCGACATCATTTAAGTTTCACTTTAGACCCAGTGATCAACTTTGAACGCCGTGTCTAAAGGGTTAATAGAGCGCGGTACCGCGATCAGTGCCGCGTGCTATTAGCCACGGGTCCCACATATTTTTATTTACACTGTTTTTGTTTTTTTACTGGGAAAAGGGGGGTGATTCAAACTTTTATTAGGGAAGGGGTTAAATGATCTTTATTCAGTTTTTTTTTCCAGTTTTTTTTTTTTGCAATGTTATAGCACCCATAGGGGCTATAACACAGCACACAGTGATCTTTTACATTGATCAATTGTTTCTTATAGGAAACCATTGATCGATGATTTTGCCGCTTGACTGCTCATGCCTTGATCTCAGACACTGAGCAGTCATTCGGGGATCGGACAGCGAGGAGGCAGGTAGGGGACCCTCCTGCTGTCCTGCAGCTGTTCGGGACACCGCGATGAAATCCCGAACAACCCCCTGAGCTAACAGGTAGAATTTTGGTTTACCTTTAGACGCGGTGATCAACTTTGAACGCCGCGTCTAAAGGGTTAATAGCGCACTAAAGGGTTAATAGTGCTATTAGCCATGGGTCCAACATATTTCTATTATTTACACAGTTGTTTTTTTTTTTTTTTAATGGGAAAAGGGACAGTGATTTAAACTTTTATTAGGGAAGGGGTTAAATGATTTTTATTAATTTTTTTCACTTTTTATGCAATGTTATAGCTCCCATAGGGGGGCTATAACACTGCACACACTGCACACACTGATATTTTACATTGATCAATGGTTTCTCATAGGAAACCATTGATCGATGATCAGTGCCGCGTGCTATTAGCCACGGGTCCCGCCCGCTATGACGCCCCGTGTTATAAAATGGGAGCAGACTCAGGGCGTACAGGTACGCCTAAGTCCTTAAGGAGTTAATGGCACTTATTCTGATTGGGTGACTGTTACTAGTGGGGTACCAAAGGGGTCAGTCTTGGGTCCTGTTCTATTTAATATATTTATTAATGACCTTGTAGAGGGGTTGAATTGTAAAGTAGCAATCTTTGCAGATGATACTAAACTTTGTAAAGTGGTAAACACTATAGAGGACAGTGCACTGTTACAAACGGATCTGGACAGGTTGGAGGATTAGGCTGGGAAGTGGCAAATGAGGTTATACACTGATAAATGTAAGGTCATGCACTTGAAGAAGAAAAATCTGGGCTGGGATGATGTATTAAATGGGAGAACACTTGGGATGACTGACATGGAAAAGGACTTGGGAGTCTTAGTTAATAGTAAATTTAGGCAAATAAAATCATGGGGTGCATCAATAGGGGCAAAGATGCCCACGATAAAGAAATAATTCTACCGCTGTACAAATCAATAGTCAGACCACACATGGAATACTGTGTACAGTACTGGGCACCAGTGTTCAAGAAAGGATTTTATCAGTCATAATTTCTAACTTTGCATGTCACATTCCAGTTATAATGGCGTAAAAAAAAATTCACTCAATGCCAACATTTTACATATACTGCAAGGGTATGCAAATGTTTGAGCATAACTGTATACCATATCATTCTGAAGGCCTAAGGCCTCACCACACTGTGGACCTTCAGCCAGTGGAATTCCACTGACTGAATGTTCTTTTGCAGCAGGCACCTACGAGTACTTTGTCAGTAGGAATACATAAACATCGCCATCTCCATACTGGAATTCCCCTCAAGGAATGAGCATGTTCATTCTTTGTGCGGATGTACTTTCTGCCAGCGAAATTAATTTGCGTTGAGCAAATATCTCCCTATATACAACATCCCTTAAATGATGGACACAAGTGGTATGACCAAGGGCCTCTATTGACTAATGCAGTCCAGGTTCTGTAGAAGTGTCTGTCATTTTGGAAGGAAAAATTGCATTATTCTCATAACAGAACTGACATAGACTTATGCATCTGAATCTCCTAGATATAAATAGCATCTTCAACTACAAACTATTTTGATACTTTTTGTTGCCACAACCTATAGGTAAAATGTAAATAGAAACCTCGGAGTACCATTTTGTGCTTGGATTTTCAATACTTTATATTAATGTTGCAGCTTTCCAGCTCCAAATAAACAATTTATTAACATGTAGCAAATTATAGGGTAAAAACTTAAAAAAAGAAAATAAAAAAATAAATAATAATGCTCTGTAAAGAACATAATTAATGTGAAATATTTCCCGTGAACCTCTGTATTATGATATATGATATGAAGGGGATTAAAATAAGAATCTCTTGGATTCAGTCTTACTAAAATTTATTATACAAACTAGCAGCTGAAAAATTATTGTTATATTTATCACTGCTGATATAGCATCACTAAGCATCCCATTTCATGAACTGAAAAAAAAACGTTCATCTGTAATACAATGACACAAATCATAATCTGAAGTTGCTCTCATAGTGTACATAAATCTACAGTATACTTTAAAGTAATTCTTTGTTGAATTTCAGTTGGCTTGTAATAAACTATGCATTCAGAACATTTACCCTTTTTTTTATTATTCAAATTTCATGTTGTGGCCTTGTGCTAAATATATATTTCCCCATCATTCTGCACTCAGTACCCCATAATGAGAATATGAAAATAGTATTTTAGATTTTTTTGCAAATTTATTAAAAATGAAAAACTAAAATGTTAGGCCCTTTGTTATGACACTTAAAAATCTCAACGCAACTGATACCACAACTGATGAAAACATGCATCAGTTGTCATCAGTCAGTTGTGTAGCATGCGGGGACCATTGTTTCGGCACGCCGGTGAGGGGAAGGCAGCAAGCAGTCCGGTGTGTTCAACCATTCAGTGTACAAACCGAGAAGCTGGATGATTGTGAACTGTCCCATTCAAATGAATATGATCAGTTATAGCATTGGTTTCCCTCCGGTGCACGCCAGAGGCAAACACTGTTGGACAACTGATATATGTGAAGGGGGCCTAAGGTCTCACATCTGACAATGCATATCAAAGCAAAAAAACAAGCCTGTAGAGCTCAGAAGCAGGATAGGGAAAGGGCATAGATATGGAACGTGTTCAAAATAATTTCTTCTGCTCTAAAAGTTCCCAAGAACATAGTGGCCCCCATTATTTTAGACCAACCAGCCCCCATTAAAGTAAATGCGAGTTCGCAATCCAATCTGCCTGTGTGAATGAGCCCTTACAGTACATAAGGCCAGTGTTCTCATAGATTCACTTCATGGAAAATTTTCAGCTTGAGTATATTTTAATCCTAACCTAGATTTGCATCTTGGTATTTTTAATTGTCTACTAATTCCATACATGTGCTGGTTTACAACCATCAGTTGACAGATCTTTGGTTTACCAATGTTGATAGATAGGGTAAGCGAGCAGCTGGTAAAATGGTGGATGGGAGGTATGTATTACTAAGGCTTCGTCTCTCAGTGACACAAGACTGGAGTTTGGGTCCTGGTTTGGGAATGACTGAAGATTCTGGCCATAAAGTGTCTCCTATACTCCAGTTCTGAACATGATCTCACAGGTGTGTTAGCACGGCCAGAGGGCAGTAGAAAGAAGTTAGTCTGGAGCTAAGGTCAGCTTGTCTGCAGTATGTTGGATACTGCTACACTGTACTAAAAAGACCAGCCAAGTTTGGGTGAGAAGCTCATCATTTTATATTTGTACAGGGAACCTGATTTGAAGGACATTTATGTTTATGGTAAACTGCATGCTGCAAGTGAAACTCAATGATTTATGTGAATTATTGTAATAAACCCAGTACTACAGAACTGTGACCCCTGCCTGTTTGGGTCTGTTTGCTTGCTGGCAAGACTGTTGAAGGGTCCCTTTCTACAATGGTCATAGCCAATAAAGGATTTTCTGGAGACTGACTTATAATGTTTTTTTGTTGTTGTTTTTTTTATTTTTATACTTTACATATATTAAATGGTTTTAAAGAAATTATTTAATGATCAAAAATATTTTTTTTTCTTCTACAAATAGTAAGTAATTGTTTAACTACTTTCCTGAGGGGATTGTAATATTAAATACATTTCCGTTATACCCTTTGGGTTGGGGTATATTTGTCTGGGTGGCAATTAGTACACTTTAATAATGTAAACAGTACTTTATATTTAGCATGCCCCAAATGCCCAGGCTATTTTAATACAAGCTATTCAAGTACTGTACATGACTATGTCTGTTATCTTTTTATATGTCTTAATAGAGCCTACTAATCTTAGGTTGTTTTGCTTAAAATGAGACTAATTCCATAAGACCAGCACTCTACATTAATTTCCTTTCCCATCTCATTTCTTGGTGCATGACATATTTTCTCATTCCCCTCACTCATACATGACACATATAAACAGTGTGTTATCCCAGCACAAAGATGTTCAGTGCAGCTGCTGCTTGTCTTTACATAATGTATGAGCCTTATTAGGAATGGCTGCTTTAATTAATACCCATTTGCAATTAGTTCCCATTTACCAAAATGTTATTAGGCAGAGAGTATTGACCAAACTCAGGGACTACATGTTTTCATATTCATAAACTATCTCCTTTTGAGCTCCGTCTAGCCCCGTTTCTATGTTGGTTTCTATCCATAATGTTGCCTCATTGCATCATAGTCCAGATGTACAGTCTCGGGTCCAGACGCCTGAATATGATTAAAGGCAAGCACCATAGATTTTGTCACTAAAAGTAAATAGTGCAATAGTGGAACTATATGCCTCAATGTCTCATTGCTCTTGTCTATTATGTATTGTATTACCCTTTGTTACATGTAAATATATCTCTGTGTCCTTGAATCAGTGTGTGGATTTTATTATTTTGGTTGGTGTATTATGTAATATTAGAAAAAAGTAAGGTATGGACAATGTTCAAAAACCTGGTTACATTTCATTTCAAGGGAATGAGTGGATTACTCAAGATCACTGAATTAGGACAATTACCTGAAAACATTTGGCAAGTCTATCAGTGCTAAACAGTTGTCTCTTAACTCCTTAAGGACCAAGCATTTTTCCGTTTTTGCACTTTAGTTTTTTCCTCCTTACCTTTTGAAAATCATAACCCTTTCAATTTTCCACCTAAAAAAACATAAGAGGGCTTTTTTTTTGGCGCCACCAATTCTACTTTGTAATGACGTCAGTCATTTTACCCAAAAATCTACAGCGAAATGGAAAAAAAATCATTGTATAACAAAATAGAAGAAAAACACGCCATTTTGTAAATTTTGGCGGGGTTCCATCTCTACGCAGTAAAATTTTCGGTAAAAATGACACTTTATCTTTATTCTGTAGGTCCATACGGTTAAATTGATACCCTACTTATATAGGTTTGATTTTGTCATACGTCTGGACAACTACATGTACAAAAATGTTTACATCAAAAATTGTCCTCTTCTGACCCCTGTAACCTTTAAATTCTTTCACGTAAGCGGCGGTACGAGGGCTCAATTTTTGCACGTGATCTGAAGTTTTTTTTGGTACTATTTTATTTTTGCACGTACACCATTGACAGTGCGGTTTAATTAATGATAGATTTTTATAGTTGGGACATAGCACATATGTTTATTTTTATTATGTTTATATATTTTTGTATGGAATTTGGGAAAAGGGGGGTGATTTAAAGGAAGGAGTTAATGTGTGTGTTTTTAAACTTTTTTTAAAACTTTTTTTATTTTTTTTACACTTTTAGTCCACTTTTAGGAGGAATCATTTGATTCCTCATCCAGATCAATGTGGTTCCATAGAACCACATTGATCTGTGTGCTCTGCGCTCAATTGATAAAGCCTGTCCCTGCCATTCTGAGTGCAGGAGCCAGCACTACAGGAGAGGTAAGCCCTCAGGCTACCTCAGCAGTGGATCACCCCCCATGCTTGCGCTGCGGGGGGGCAATCCACCCTACTGGACCACCAGAGACAGGATAAAGGCACCTTTAGACACTGCTGTCAACTTTGACAGCAGCGATCTAAAGGGTTAATAGCCGGCCGCGGCGATCGCCGCATGACGGCTATTAACGCCAGCTCCCAGCTACAGGAATCAGCTGGGGGCAGGCCAGTATGACGCGGGCTCAAGTCGGGAGCCTGCGTCATACCCCGTTAACGGCATATGGACAAGTATAGAAGTCCATGGTCGTTAATGGGTTAAAGAGGATGTGTTAACGCTACAAGTATTTACTAAAGGAAATCTGCAGGACAGTTGTGGTTCTGTTTAACAAACATTTGCATAATCTTACTGGTGGATTGTGAGTTTTACTGACATTAAAGGGGTTATCCAGGATTAAAAAATTTTTTCCTTTCTTGCAAAAACAGCCCCACTTCTGTCCACAGGTTGAGTCTGGCATTGTGGCTCAGCTCCATTGAAGTTAATGGGATTGAGCTGCAGTACCACACACAACTTGTGGACAGGAGTGGTACTGTTTTTCAAAATCTGGATAACCCCTTAAAATAATTGTATAACAGTTTGGAGATTTACAGATACTTATTGTCAGCTGTGTTTCAAATATCTTTGTGTTGGAGATATTAATCAGATTAATGACAGCCTTACCATATTACTAGAATCTGTTCCCGCAAAAATATTGTTGACTCTGCCCTATAGGCTTTAAAGGGTTCTCCAGGATTTCAAGTGATTTCCACAACTCTCAAAGTTATTCCCTACACACAGTATAGAAGATTAACTATCTGACTATTCAAGAGGGTGCAACCGCTGGTGCCTCCTGGTACTGGAGTCTACTGTTAGAATTGAGCAATGGGTTTAGCATATGCAACACTGCGCCTTTCATTCTGTATGGGAGTTGTGGAGACATCTAAACACTGTATTCGGCTATCTTCAGCAGCTTACATAGAGTATAAATGAAGCAATGGCATGCATATGCAACTTGCCGCTCCATTCTTTTGGCCCCAGGTGTTGAGATTGAAGGGGGGCCTCAGAGGTTTCACTCCCGAAATCAGATAGGGGATACATTTGCCATTAAAAAGGCCCATTTAAACACTAAATCATCAGTATTTGATAGGTATGGGTCCAACTGTAAGATCCAGCATGATCAGTAGAATGACAGGGAGTCAGTGGACATTCCAACTAAGCTGCAATACCAGACATAGCTAAATTTTATATTTTAAGGTCTGTGTCTGTTTAAAAAAGAAGATGTGATGATAACCAAAGTACTACAGTCCTTCCATTACAGTAATGAAGGGAAGCTAGATCGCCATGATCAAGCATTAAAGACCAAGAAAACCCCTTTAGACAGGTTTCACACACGGCAATTTTAGTGTCATGTTTTGTACTTTTTCTGCCAATATTAAAGTCTATAGTGAGATAGGACCACAAACACAACATTTTGGTCTCCAGAATTTTCGTAGAACCTTGAGGGTCAGTGGCATTTTGATCAAAATGTAGACTGGCTTAGGCATGACTTCTTTTCAAGCATTTATTTTACATTGGCTTTTCTGTAGAATTTCAAAATCACCAGGTAAAGCACTAATACAAAATGCCACAATTTTAAAAACAGCACTAGAAATGCTTGTAAAGAAGTGTTTGTAAAGAAGCCTTTACCATAGATAGTCTACCGATAACATGCTGGACAATATTCTAAAGCTGTCAATTCATGTTCACACATTTCATTCCGGATAATTGTGCACACACTAATAGGCATTAAGCCGACAAAACATAGAGAGTAATGAACAGACAATGAAGCCTCGAGTTTGCTAAAGAAATCATTATTACAATAATGGAGTATCTTTTTGTTTGCCCAGTCAATTGAGTATTTGGTGATACATTTTTCTTGGCTGGTATCCTGCTTTAAGAAGCCAAGAGGCCTGATTTTTCATTCTCTGCTTGCCTTTAGTGCTAGGAATCTGCTCGAAAACCTAAACAGACTCCATACTGGATGAATACAGTCTTCTGCTCAGTGGCCCTGACACCTGCTTTTCTAAAGCCTTAGCAGCTGTTATTGAAGACTTGTCTGATTTCTGGAGATAGACGAAGGTTCAGTGGCATACTTCAATAGAACTATTTATGAGGCGGTGCTTGTGACTTCATACCATCTGGATAATGTTTTCTCTTTGATATAAGGAATTTAAACAGTAATATAACTTGTAATGCAAAAAATATACACAGGAGGGTTTATTTAAATATTTCTGCATAATTGAGATCAAATGCAGCTGCAGACAGTAAGAGGCGTCTGACTTTCAAGCCGCCACAAAGATATTGTAATGAATATGGATATTTTTAAATGAGAATGGATGTTTCACCTTCATTAAGCTAAAATTGAATGGATTTTTATTTTGATTTTAAATAATTGTAGTTTTACTATTTGGAATAGCTGTTTATTATTTGTTTAGTGATTTTCAGGTAGTAATTAATTTTCATAATATGCTACAAAATTTAATTCTAACAACTTTAGTTTGCAGGCAGGTCAGTAAATGTAATAAAAAATATAGATTATTTGACAAAAAAATCTATAAACATTATGGGGGACATTTATCAAGGTATATAGAGCCTTTTTTTTTCTTATTCCGGGCACACAAAAAGTTGCACGAGCAATTAAGCACTTTTTTTGGAAGACTTTTGTGGGTAAGGAAAAAGTTGCAAACAGCCTTGCCTAAGCAATTTTCAGTTTTCAATTTGTAGTGGTGACATATTTATGATGTGCGCGTGTCGGAAACGCCTTAAAAAAAATCTCAAGTCAACTCCCTTATGTGAGCAAATTTTAAAAATCGCTAAAAAGTTGCGAAAAAAAGTCTCAACTGCGACCTTTATGTTTTGATTATGTGCTCCAAATGTATCAATCCCCTGTGTTAGTATAATAAATATGTAGCACATAAGCAAAACTAAAACAAAAAAAAGGCTTACACTATACACTTGTAAACCTGGTATTTTTCTGAAATAGTAGTGAAAGAATGTATATGTGACATAATATTCAGTGTGGGTCTAACCAACCTTAGGGAATTCTTAAGATACCTGTCATAAAAAAAACAACAAAACAATAAAAAAAAACTTTGACATGACACATGAGAACGATTACCTCTGAGATCTCATCTCTTACCTGCGGCCCCATAATAAATATATCAGGCCATCCAGAGAAGCATGCTCTCCTGATTGGTGGTGGGGGGAGGGGGTCTCTGCATAAAGATCGCTACTTATCAAAACTTTTGACATGCCTCTGCGACTTGCTATATCTTGAAATAGTCTGACCAGATGCAAGCCAAACAGACACTCTTTTGGCACATAATTGGCATATAATTGTCTATTTTTGTGTTTAGATACTTTGCTAAATATATTAAGAGATTTTCATGGAATATACATCAAACATTCTTTACATAAATGGTTTGACATGAACATTACATTAATAATGAGATACTTCTACACATTATCAAGTTCTAAGCCCCATAATCATTGTTGTCCTCATGGTAATAACCAACATTGTATTGCTGTATCGTCATGATAGGCCATCAAAATTGCTTTGGTAAACTGAAAGATGAGCTCTGATTGGTGGTTATGGTCAAATAAATGTATGTCTCACACAATCTTAATACATCTAGGTTCATGTGTGAATAAAAAATATTGGAAATAATGTTACCCAGCTCAGAAACCAATAGACGATGATCCAGCATGCGCTCGAAATGCGACTGATGATATGGTTGGTTTTATCTGTGCCCAGTGATCTTCAATAAAGCTGTCTTCGTTTTGCAAGTGCTGGATCATCGTCTATTTGTTTTTTATTCGAGTGCCGGGCACAGGATCCGAGCACTGCTAAGAGGTAGTGAGCTGGAAGTTTTTCGTCATTGTTTACCCAGCTCAGAAAACACCAGTTCTTTTTCTTCTAAGTTAATTCCAAAAAGTACCTATAAGACTTATATTTTGTTGTACAGTACTTTGCTATTGTGATTTCATGTTATTTGTATGATGTACAATGGTAAATTATACCAACATATATAAATGACCTATACTATGGAAGAAGTGAATAATCTGAGTTTGCTATTTCAGATATATTCTTTTATTGTTTACGCAAAGAAAACATAAAAATATGTGACAATGTCTTTAAGACTGTAAAAATATTCTACAACAAAAATCAAAGCCCATAATAAGAGTGTCAGAAGCTGAGAGATGAAATTTCAATATCAAAGTTCCAGGTACCATAACACATGAAGTATTTGATGTTTAATGCATATGTGAATAAAATACTTCAGAGGAACGTGACAACATTTTATTCAAATGTAAGCATGTTTTATCCATTTGAACTGACTTTCTAAATAGTAAAGTTCACTGTTATGGTGGAAAGAGACGAAGCCCAATAAATAATGGATCTTTATATCAACAATTATTCCTGCATGAAATATAGCCTAGTCAGTTCATAGAAACCATAAAGTAAGAAAACAAAATCCAAGTAAACTTTTTGCAGCATACGGTAAAACAATTGTTCTGCAAGGCTGAAGTTTAATTACTGTAATATTTCACCTTCACCACAAAGGGCATGAAATTAGTAAATGCAAAAAGTCATTAATCAAATGAAAATATAGCTTAGGTATTCATCGCCAAATAGTCCTGATCTGTCTTCTTATCCCAAATTTTTCTTTTCAGGATTCCAACAGTTACTGGCTTCACAAATATTTCTCCTTCTGTCCAAATAATTTTCCATATGTCATAAATGCCAAAAATTGTGTAGAGGCATCAATGGCTGTATATGAGCAGTCTCTATGTGAGAGTTACTAGGCTGACAGTGGTCCATTTGTGATGCCAGGAGTGTGGCAGTGGTTCGGACCTGAAGTGATAATGGTGGTTGTAATGTTGTGTGAGTTACCACTTACCATGATGAAGCAGTCATTGGTATCAGGGCTCCAGAAAATAAATCCTAAAATGCCATGATGTTGGATAACCACTTAAACTTTATGGAACTGGTTGCAGATCTGTAAAATACAGTAGACAGCTTAGATGGTACAGACTTGAGGTAGAATTTACATTGAAACTGGTGATCTTGGTATAAAGATTGGTCGCCGAGATTGTGGGATTTGTAGTACACTTGACTAGACTTTAAGACTTGAAGCTGACTTTGACTTAAAATAAACAGCTTTTAAAGACGTACTGGACTTGTACTGACTCGTAGCAGACTGGACTTGACTTTTATTAGTTTTTGGAATTATTTGTTGAACAATTTGACATATTTGAACAGTTCATGGAGACTTCAGAATTAAGACCTGGCTCTATCTAACAGGGTTTTCAATTTAAGTGCTTACCGCCGAGATCTTCATTGGGGGCAGTCCATGTGAATCAGAACAGTCCCTATCCCTCACCACGTTTCCTTAGATATAGTCGAGATATCACTCACTGCAAAGCATTCGACGGTGAGCCACAGGGATAGGTCACAGGGATAGGTATGACCCGAGGAAAACCTGTACCTTCATCTTAAAGCTAAAGGGCCTGTCAGCTATGCTAGCGCCTCTTGAGTTGTGGTACTAGCTCAGCAGAGGGATCTGACAGAGAGTACTTTGGCAAAGTCTAGAACAGATGATTACCCCCATTGAAGGTAAGAGGGTGGAAATTTAGGGTTGAAATCTCCTCAGTGAGGTAAGAGGAGAATAACACAGCTCCTGCTTCTTTCCTGGCCTGGAAATTCTTCCTTTTTTCAGAAAAGTAGTGTAATGCCCGTTTATCTGTATTTAGCATTTTCTGCTTTGGGTCCTGTTCAGACATTAGGTTTGTGTCTGAACAGTTTCTGTGTTAATTCTCCCTGGGATGGGAAGAGTTAATCTTCTTGACTTCAGCACTGGGAGGATGGATATATATGACCTCTTCAGGTGTTGTTCTGTGCTGGTGATTAGACCTGAATTCTGGCCTATGACGGATCCTAGAATCACCCTACCTACTTGGATGGACTTTAGGACATCACTATTTGTACCCCTCAGTTGATGTTGTCCAGTGACATAAAGCTCAGAGTTAAAATACTTTTATTTACTGTTTTCATACACTTTCTGCACACGGTCCACTTTCTGTGCACAATACACCTTTTTGCACATGGTCTACCTTTTGCACACTGTCCACCTCCTTTACACAATGCACCTTTTGCACATGGTTCACATTTTGCACACGGTCCACTTTTTGCACACGGTTCACATCTTGCACACCTCCACCTTTTGCACTCAAGGCGCTGTATAGGGAGAGCTAATCACCTTTATTGGATTATCTCCCAGACTCACTGTCACCTGTATTGTCTTTACTGACCCTTCCCCCTGTGATGTCCTTCCTATAAAAGAAGACACTTGTCCCACAATAAAGAGTTCTGATTTTATACCTGAAGACTGGTGTTGCCTGGTTCTTTGAGTACAAGGATGCAATAATCTCTAGTTCTGCTTGGGGATATTGCCTGTGATATGCTGGGGCTTGTCATCTAGAAGGAGAAGTCACTTTTGGCAGAGTCAGTCCGTCACAATTGGTGGCAACGGTGGGATCTGACTTCTCCAGGATTGACACTGAGACCAGCCCAGCTGGGGGAGATACAGCCGCTGGCTTGACCCCGGTCTCAGCAACTTACCCTGGCGAGGAAGAGCCTGTAAGGATGGAGGATTTCCGAAGAGAGGTGCAATGGTTCCTGGGTCTCTTCAAAGATCCTCCACGAGAGAGTGTGAACAGGGTCTTTACACAGCTGACACAACTCCATATAGCGAAGCTGCAGTATGCCATGGAAGAGATGTCCATGCAAGAGAGAGCCTTAATTCGCTTGCAGATTTGGGAAGTTGTTCTTGAGGAGTCGGTGAGAAGCCGAGCACAAGCGCTGCCCACCCCAGAACAGCGCTTCAGGGAACAGGTCCACTTGCGGCTATGCTACCTCAGAGAGCAACCCACGGGCAGCGAAATGGTTGAGTTGCACAGATTGGTGCAGAAAGAAATGGAGCTCGAGGCTCATTACCGTGCTCTGTACTGGTTGGCAAGCTGAAAGGCAGTCAGAGCCAAACACAGCCTGTTCTCTGGAAGAGACAGACTTCGGCTGGCCTGGTCTATTGTGGGATGCATTCGAGGAGTGGTACGACTTTGGCCGTACCAAGGCATACAGACTCTGGGACATCCAGGACAAGCGGAGAGAGATGCTGCCGCAGTCGGAGGTGTTAGACCTCAAACCAGATCTATCTTGGCTGACGTATCAGGAATGGTACCTCGAGGAAGACTACCTGTCCTTGTTTGAAGGGGATTTCTACGGTCACGAGCCATGTACAGCAGAGGAAACCAGCACAGATGAGACGGCTGGTCTCTGTCTTACCCTTCCCCTGGATTGCACACCGGACCGCAACGCTCTAGCAGTATCCGGTCAGGACACCAGGGTGGAAGCCCCGGCATTAGGGCTGAGTTCTGCTACACTCTGTCCAGCATCAGAGACCAGTGCCAGCTCTACAGCTACAGAGGGGTCAGTGATCCCTGTACCAGTCCACCCTGGATCGCAGGCAGTTGGCCTGGATCCACAGAGACTGTTTAACAGCACAGGAGCAAGCACAGAAGGTGCGGCTCCCCAGATGGAGAATTTTACGCCGGGAGATGGAGTGGTCGGCTCATCCCCCCCCATCGCAAGAGGTTGCAACCGGATGAGGAGCCAGTTGACCTCCCTCTCCACCTACTGAGCACAGCCTCGGCTGAAGCGCCGGCTTCAGGGCAGAGTCCTACTATATTCTGCTCAACAACGAATACTGCAGCTACAGAGGGAACCGTGATCCCTACACTGGTACAGCCGGGATCGCAGGCGGTCGGCCTGGATCCCCAGCGGCTGTTTAACTGTACTGGTGAAAGCACAGTTGGTGCAGCTCTCCCGCTGCAGAATTCCATATTGGGAGATGAAGTGGTCGGTTTACATCCCCAGCGCCAGACATTGGAAACAGGTGAGAAGGTAGTCGACCTTCCTCTCCACCTAGTAATGACTTCTCCAGGCTGAAGTGCCGGCATCAGGGCAGAGTTTTGCTACTATCTGCCTAGCACTGAAGACTGTCGGCAGGTCTGCAGTTACAGATGCGACTGTGGTCCCTGCATTGGTCCAGTCAGGATCCCAGACGGTTGACCCGGATCCCCAGCGGCTGTGGAACAGTACAGGGACTGGCACAGTCGGTGCGGCTTCTCAGTGGCAGATATTGCAACCGAGTGAGGAAGCAGTCAGCCCCCTGTCCCTTCAACTGGTGACAGATGGAATTTTCCTTTGGGAAATGTTGCTTGGGAGGGGCTCGGAAGCTAGCCTCCTTCCCACAGACTACGGGCCAGGCCAGGCCTTCCCCCTCCCCTGGCCGGGGAGGGGAGGAAAAGCAGAAACATTTTTTGAGGATAGCCCCGGTTAGCTTCATACAGGGTTTGCTGGTATTGGATTACATTGTTGCCGCACACCCCAACCAAGAGGAGGACCAGGACAACTGCGTCTGGTGGCTGAAGCCCGGACAGCCCCAAGTGGATCGCACCGGGTCTGCCGTTTTATTAAGGGGAGCACTGTGACGGATCCTAGAATCACCCTATCTACTTGGATGGACTTTAGGACATCACTATTTGTACCCCTCAGTTGATGTTGTCCAGTGACATAAAGCTTAGAGTTAAAATACTTTTATTTACTGTTTTCATACACTTTCTGCACACAGTCCACTTTCTGTGCACAATATGCCTTTTTGCACATAGTCTACCTTTTGCACACTGTCGACCTTTTGCACACTGTCCACCTCCTTTACACAATACACCTTTTGCACATGGTCCACTTTTTGCACACTGTCCACTTTTTGCACACGGTTCACTTTTTGCACACGGTTCACATTTTGCACACCTCCACCTTTTGCACTCAAGGCACTGTATAGGGAGAGCTTATCACCTTTATTGGATTATCTCCCAGACTCACTGTTACCTGTATTGTCTTTACTGACCCTTCCCCCTGTGATGTCCTTCCTATAAAAGAAGACACTTGTCCCACAATAAAGAGTTCTGATTTTATACCTGAAGACTGGTTTTGCCTGTTTTTTTTGGGTACAAGGATGCAATAATCTCTAGTTCTGCCTGGGGATATTGCCTGTGATATGCTGGGGCTTGTCATCTGGAAGGAGAATTCGCTTATGGCGGAGTCAGTCCCTCACATGGCCATATTGGCTTGATGTTCACTATGTATGTTTGTGCACATATCCTGAGTTTTAACCATGGTTATCTGTCCTGTTAGATATATAGATTTTAGCCTTTTTTGTTTTAGTACATTTGTCTGGTTTTACTATTGTATGTTCGTTCTGCATTTGCTTTGTGTTGCCATAGTCTCTATTCACACTGTGTGTGTTGTCAGTCCTGTTTTGAACTTGTTTGATCCTGCAACTCCGAGGTTAGATTCCTGTTCTGAGCCTTTGGCTAATTCGTCTATCTAGGAGTGAGTGAGTCTTGTGCCTGTACCTGTGTTTGCTTGTATTTAGGATTTTTGTTTCCTCCTAGGCTAGTATTCTGATCACTCGGTGGAGAGTGCCTTCTGGCTAGGAGCCTATTTGGCTTTGGTATTGATGTCCCTCCATGCTTCGAGTGGGGTGTCTAGTGTGTTCCTTGTTCTGAGTCCAGTGTGAACAGTGTTTTAGATTTACTGTCCTGTTTAGTGTTCTGACTGTAAGGATCCGGACTGGTAGCAGGAAGCGGTACTGGAAGTGGATCCCCTGTGTCAGTGAGGGATTGGCGTGAACCGTACCGGAGGATCGGTTCTAAGTAGTTACTGGTTTTCACCAGAGCCCGCCGCAAAGCGGGATGGACTTGCTGCGGCGGTAACTACCAGGTTGTGTCCTCCGGTAGCGGCTCAACCTCACTAACTGCTGAGACAGGCATAGTACAGAAGGGGCAGGCAGAGGCATAGTCAGACGTAGCAAAAGGTCAGGGCAGGCAGCACAGGTTCAGAGGCGGTAGTCGTTAGCAACGGGTTTGGCAACAGGTAAGGAGTACACAGAAAATGCTTTCTCTAGGGCACAAAGGCAACAAAGATCCAGCAAGGGGAGGAAGGGGCAGGATACATTTATAGGGACAGCTGAAATTGGGTTGGGCCAGGCACCAATCAATGGTGCACTGACCCTTTAAATTTTACACAGCCGGCGCGCGCGCCCTATAGTGCAGGGACACGCGCGCCGGAAACCACGTGACCGGGGAGCAGAGGGGAGAGTTGGAGCTGGTGCAGGTAAGTTAAGATGGGATGCGGGACACGTGGGGACATCCCGCAGCGCGGACCGCGTCCCCGCCGGTGACAGAAACAGAGTGTCCCCGGTCAGTGAGTCTGACTGGGGCACTCTGCGGGGACCAACGCAGTGAGCGCTCCGGTACAGGAGCAGGGGCCGGAGCGCTCAGTGTTACAGTACCCCCCCCCCCCTTTGGTCTCCCCCTCCTCTTGGTACCCAGAAACCTGAGGATGAGATTGCGATTCAAGATGTTCTCTTCTGGCTCCCAAGATCTCTCCTTAGGACCGCAATCCTCCCAGTCAACCAGAAAAAATCTTCTCCCTCTGACCAACTTAGAGGCCAATATCTCCCGAACGGAGAAGACATCCGAGGTACCGGATACAGGTGTGGGAGAAAGATTCTTGGGGGAGAAGCGATTGAACACTGCTGGCTTGAGGAGGGAGACGTGAAAACAGTTTGGAATTCTGAGGGAGGAAGGGAGGTGTAGCTGGTAGCACACAGGGTTGATCCTCTTCTTGACTCTGTAGGGTCCCAAGAAGCGAGGACCAAGCTTATAACTAGGGACCCTGAAGCAAATGTACCTAGACAAAAGCCAAACTCTGTCCCCGGGAACCAGGACAGGAGGGGACCGTCGTTTTTTGTCTGCTTGGACCTTCATACGGGAAGAGGCCTGTAGAAGGGAGAGACGCGTCTCGCTCCAGATGGTAGCAAAGTCCCGCACCAGATCATCCACAGCAGGTACACCGGAGGAGGAGGACAAGGGTAGAGGCGGCAGAGGATGATGGCCGTAAACCACGATGAAGGGAGACCTGCTGGAGGAAGAAGAGTCCTTGTGGTTATAGGAGAATTCCGCCCATGGGAGGAGGTCGACCCAGTCATCTTGGCGGGAGGAGACGAAGTGGCGAAGATAGTCGCCCAAAATTTGATTTACTCGCTCCACTTGGCCGTTGGTTTGAGGGTGGTATGACGAGGAGAAATCCAACTTGACTTTAAGCTGTCCACAGAGGGCCCTCCAGAATTTGGACACAAATTGTACCCCCCTGTCAGAGACAATATGCGAGGGTAGCCCATGTAAACGGAAGATGTGCCGTAAGAAATGCTTAGCAAACTGAGGCGCAGATGGTAAGGCTGGCAATGGGATAAAGTGCGCCATCTTAGAAAAGCGGTCCACGACGACCCAAACTACCGTTTTGCCGTGAGATGGTGGCAGGTCCGTAACAAAGTCCATAGCGATATGGGACCATGGGGACTCCGGTACTGGAAGGGGCTGGAGAAAACCAGCAGGTCTCTGACGAGGGGTCTTGTCTCTAGCGCATACAGAACAGGCCTGCACAAATTCTGTGATGTCCTTTTCAAAGGATGGTCACCAGTATCTCCTGGAGATGAGTTGTACCGTTTTCCAGACTCCAGGATGTCCTGCGAGCAAAGAAGAATGCCCCCACTTAAGGACTTTCAAGCGGAGAAACATAGGTCTTCCCTGGAGGGAGACTGCGCAGGTCAACAGGAGCTACGGTGATTAAACGTTCTGGCGGTACTATGTGCTGAGGCTTGACTTCATCTCCAGAGACATCAGACGAGCGGGAAAGAGCGTCGGCTCTGATGTTTTTACACGCAGGACGAAAGTGGATCAGGAAATTAAACCTGGCAAAAAATAGAGACCAGCAAGCTTGATGGCGAGCAGTTCTCTGTCTCCTATGGAATAATTTCTCTCAGCAGGAGAGAAAGTTTTAGAGAAAAATCCACAGGTAACGGACTTGCCTCTTGGAGTCTTTTGCGTAAGTACGGCACCAGCTCCCACGGAGGAGGCGTCTACCTCCAGGTAGATAGGCTTAGAAGGATCAGGCCTGGACAGGGCTGGGGCGGTGGCAAAAGCAGACTTGAGAGCGCAGAAGGCCTCCTCGGCCTGAGGCGGCCAAGACTTCGAATTAGCCCCCTTCTTGGTCAAGGCCACAATAGGTGACACAAGGGTGGAGAAATGCGGGATGAACTGTCTATAATAATTAGCAAATCCGAGAATCCGCTGTATGGCTTTAAGGCCAGAAGGACGAGGCCAGTCCAGGACTGCAGAAAGCTTGGCAGGATCCATTTGTAGTCCTTTGGCGGAAATGATATAGCCCAGGAAGGGTAGACTGGCACTTCTCGAATTTAGCATAGAGACGGTTCTTCCGCAGGCGGGAGAGTACAAGGCGGACATGAGCATGATGTTGAATCAAATCTGAGGAGAAAATGAGGATATCATCGAGATAAACTACGACACAGGTATAGAGCAGGTCTCTGAAGATGTCATTAACGAACTCCTGGAAGACCGCTGGAGTGTTACAGAGTCCGAAAGGCATGACTAAGTACTCAAAATGACCGTCTCGGGTATTAAAAGCCGTCTTCCACTCATCACCCTTTTGAATACGAATGAGGTTATAGGCCCCCCTGAGATCCAACTTGGTGAAGTACTTGGCGCCTTGTAGACGGTCAAAGAGCTCTGAGATCAAGGGAAGAGGATAACGGTTCTTGACGGTAATCTTGTTTAGACCTCTGTAATCTATACAAGGACGGAGGGAGCCGTCCTTCTTGGTAACAAAGAAAAAACCAGCCCCAGCGGGGGAGGAAGATTTCCTTTTGAAGCCTCTCTGCAGATTTTCACAGATGTACTCCGACATGGCGAGAGTTTCTGGTGGTGAGAGTGGGTAGATTCTTCCCCGGGGTGGAGTAGTACCGGGCACCAAGTCGATAGGACAGTCGTAAGGTCTATGAGGAGTAAGAACTTCGGCCTGCTTCTTACAAAAACGTCAGTGAAGCAGTGGTAAGGCTCCGGGAGACCAGGTGGTGGAGAAATGACGGGGTCCCGTTTGACAAGAACAGACTTGAGACAATGACCAGAGCAGGAGGGACCCCATCTCAGGATCTCTCCGGAGGACCAGTCCAGGATGGGACTGTGGCGCTGAAGCCATGGCAGGCCCAAGAGGAGTTCTGAGGAGCAGAAGGGAAGGACCAAAAACTCCAGCATTTCAGAATGCAGAAATCCGATGCTCATCTGTAATGGCAAGGTACGGTATTGCACAGTGGCCGAAAGTCTCTCCCCGTTGACCGAAGAAATGAACAATGGCTTGGGCAGACGGACCACAGGGATTTGATGTCTGTCAACCAAGGAGGCATGGATGAAATTGCCAGCAGATCCTGAATCCAAGGCAGTGAAGGTAGACTTGGAGGAAACTGAAAGCTGCACAGATACCTTGAGATGTGGAGAGGAAGTATTCACACATAGAAACGCCTCTCCAACGTTGACTAGGTGTGGGCGTTTCCCTGACGCGGTGGACGAAGAGGACAGTCCTTTAGGAAGTGCTGAGTACTAGCACAGTACAAGCAGATGTTCTCGTCTCTAAGGCGGTTCCTTTCTTGAGTGGTCAGGCGAGACCGATCCACCTGCATGGCTTCCTCGGCGGGCGGCCCAGAAGAGGGTTGCGGTGGATGCTGGAAAATAGGAGCCAGACGAGGAAAGCGTCTGGGACGAGCACTTCCCTTTTCCTGTAGCAGTTCCTCTCGTCTCTCAGCAAAACGCAGGTCAATCCTGGTGGCCAAATGGATAAGGTCACTCAGGTTGGTAGGCACTTCTCGTGCGGCCAGGACATCCTTTATGGCTCTAAATAAGCCTTTCTTAAAGGTAGCACAGAGCGCCTCATTATTCCAGGAGAGGTCCGAAGCAAGGGTACGGAAAAGAATAGCATAGTCATAGTCCACAGAAGAACTCCCCTGGTACAAGTTCAATAAGGCAATCTCTGCTGAGGAAGCCCGAGCTGGCTCCTCAAAGACAGTCCAAAATTCCTGGAAGAAACTCTGGACACTTGCAGTGGCTGGATCGTTGCGGTCGCAAAGCGGTGTAGCCCAGGCCAGGGCCTTCCCAGAAAGCAGGCTAACGACAAATGCCACCTTGGCTCGCTCCGAGGGGAACTGGTCAGCCAACATCTCAAGATAAAGAGAGCGTTGGGACAGGAATCCGCGGAACAACTTGGGATCCCCGTCATACTTGGCCGGCATGGACAAACGGACTCTAGAAGTGGCGGCGGCCACCGGCTGCGGTGGGAAAGCTGGTGCAGGCGGAGACAGCGGCTGTTGCTGTGCTGGAAGAAGTTGCTGCAGCATGGCGGTCAATTGTGCCAGCTGTTGACCGTGCTGGGCGATCTGCTGCGACTGCTGGGCCACAACCGTGGTGAGGTCCGTGACATTTGGCAGGGGCACCTCAGCAGGATCCATGGCCGGATCTTACTGTAAGGATCCGAACTGGTAGCAGGAAGCGGTACTGGAAGTGGATCCCCTGTGTCAGTGAGGGATTGGCGTGGACCGTACTGGAGGATCGGTTCTAAGTAGTTACTGGTTTTCACCAGAGCCCGCCGCAAAGCGGGATGGATTTGCTGCTGCGGTAACTACCAGGTCGTGTCCTCCGGGAGCGGGTCAACCTCACTAACTGCTGAGACAGGCGTAGTACAGAAGGGGCAGGCAGAGGCGTAGTCAGACGTAGCAAAAGGTCAGGGCAGGCAGCACGGGTTCAGAGGCGGTAGTCGTTAGCAACGGGTTCAGCAACAGGTAAGGAGTACACAGAAAATGCTTTCTCTAGGGCACAAAGGCAACAAAGATCCGGCAAGGGGAGGAAGGGGCAGGATACATTTATAGGGACAGCTGAAATTGGGTTGGGCCAGGCACCAATCAATGGTGCACTGGCCCTTTTAAATTTTACACAGCCGGCGCGTGCGTGCCCTGTAGTGCAGGGACGCGCGCCGGGAACCACGTGACCGGGGAGCAGAGGAGAGAGTCAGAGCGGGTGCAGGTAAGTGAAGATGGGACGCGGGACGCGCACGGGGACATCCCGCAGCGCGGACCGTGTCCCCGCCGGTGACAGAAACAGAGTGTCCCCGGTCAGTGAGTCTGACCGGGGCACTCTGCGGGGACAAACGCAGTGAGCGCTCCGGTCCAGGAGCAGGGGCCGGAGCGCTCAGCGTTACACTGGCATTCAGTTAACCTGTCCATCCCCTACATCTACTGGTTTTGTCTGCTGCAATCTTATCTCCATATCTAGTCTTGTTCATATTATCATATCTTCCATTAATCTTGATTTCGGTTTCTGAACTGTATATTAGTATGCTATATCCTGCCTGTTGGTTCCGTTATGTTCCAGACTTATTTCCTGACTTTGTACAGTTCTGTTTGTTTTGTTGACTTTGACGCCCATGCACTTTAGCGCAAGAAAGAGACCGGCTCCAAGTCGTCGATCTGTAATTTAAGGCAGATTGGCAAGTAGGCATGGAGAGTTGTTTATAGGGACAGCTTTAGGGCTCACTTCTCCCTGCTGAACATGACTGGTAGGGTGGCAAAAAGCATAGCTCTACTGATTGGCTACAGAAAACATGGGACTAACTGACCGTTGAGATTTTCTTCCCTATCCCAGAGGGAGTAGGGTGGCAACAAGGATGACTTCCCTGATTGGCTGCAGGAGACATGTGGCTAGTCACCAGGTCTTACAATTGTAATCAATTAACCCTTGCACAGAGAAACACAATAAAATACATTTTATTTCAGAATCAAACCTAAAATAGAGACAAGCACCTTAACCCCTTAAGGACCGGGGTTTTTTCCGTTTTTGCATTTTCGTTTTTTGCTCCTTGCCTTTAAAAAAGCATAACTCTTTAAATTTTGCACCTAAAAATCCATATGATGGCTTATTTTTTGTGCCACCAATTCTACTTTGTAATGACGTCAGTCATTTTGCCCAAAAATCTACGGCGAAACGGAAAAAAAATCATTGTGAGACAAAATTGAAAAAAAAAAGCAGTTTTGTAATTTTTGGAGGCTTCCGTTTCTACGTAGTACATTTTTCGGTAAAAATTACACCTTATCTTCTGACCCCTATAACTTTTTTATTTTTCCATGTATGGGGCGGTATGAGGGCTAATTTTTTGTGCCGTGATCTGAAGTTTTTAACGGTACCATTTTTGCATTGATAGGACTTATTGATCGGACTTATTATAGGACTTATTCATTTTGTCATGATATAAAAAGTGACCAAAAATGCACTATTTTGGACATTGGAATTTTTTTGCGCGTACGCCATTGACCGTGCGGTTTAATTAACAATATATTTTTATAATTCGGACATTTTCGCATGTGGCGATACCATATATGTTTATTTTTATTTACACTGTGTTTTTTTATGGGAAAAGGGGGGTGATTCAAACTTTTAATAGGGGTGGTGTTAAATGATCTTTATTCACTTTTTTTTTGCAGTGTTATAGCTCCCATAGGGACCTATAGCACTGCACGCACTGACCTTTTACATTGATCACTGGTTTCTCATAGGAAACCAGTGATCAATGATTCTGCCGCTTGACTGCTCATGCCTGGATCTCAGGCACTGAGCAGTCATTCAGCGATCGGACAGCATGGAGGCAGGTAGGGACCCTCCGGCTGTCTTGTAAGCTGTTCGGGATGCCGCGATTTTGCTGTTGCTATCCCGAACAGCTCCCTGAGCTAACCGGCATGCTTTCATTTTCACGCCATGGCCCCGCGTTATAGATTGGGAGCGGACTCATGACGTACCGGTATGTCATGGGTCCTTAAGGGGTTAAGAGAGGTTCCAACCACCCAAACAGAGTTCAAGTAGCAAAGGTGTTACTGCTCTGGCACAAATACATACCCAAAAGTTTACTGAAATTCAATCAATGGCCAATAAACCTGTAAAATGAACATCTAAATTAGTAATGGGGGGGTATAAATAAAGCATAACAGCATAGGCGCAGACTCTTCTTCCTTCACAGTTTCCAATCATTTAGTCATCAGCTCTATGAAAGATCACATGACACGTAAAATAAAAGTTTGCTATGGAATGTCATCATCCATCTCAGCACTGCTTACTGTAAAATATAATCACACAGTAGATAGGAAGTAAGCTGACACATCAGCTGAACAACATGTGGTGTTCTTTGTTACAATCGTCTATTTAGCAGGTTTTTTTTACAGACACTAATAGCACCCACTACTTTAGCATTAGAAGAACACCTGCAAATAGCCTAATCCAAGAAAGGTTAGTAACAATTTCCCTAAAGGAATTGTTTCTCGAAAGTGAACCTTTTCAATCGAAGCTATTGTGACAAAATGCCATGCAATGGTTCAGGCTTCTCGATCTTTAAGGGATCAGTTGTTATCACTTGATCAAACAGTGTTTGGCTATAAGAGGCTTTCATTTGTATGATCATACATGTAAAACATTGATTTCCTGATCTGCAGTGTAAAATTCTCTTACAGATCAGGTTTGCATTCTGACTCATAGAGGGTGGTTCCTCTATCCTATCCATATACTCTAATAAGGTAAGTATAGAGATGCAGTCCCTTGAATCTTTAATACACTGTAGACCAGTGGTTCTCAACCTTTTTCTCGACTGTACCCCCAAAGGGTGAAAGTATGTCCGCGGGTATCCCTCACACGTACAGTGCATAGTGAAAGTATTCGGCCCCCTTGAACTTTTCGACCTTTTGCCACATTTCAGGCTTCAAACATAAAGATATAAAACTGTAATTTTTTGTGAAGCATCAACAACAAGTGGAACACAATCATGAAGTAGAAAGAAATGTATTGGATATTTCAAACTTTTTCACAAATAAAAAACTGAAAAACTGGGCGTGCAAAATTATTCAGCCCCCCTTTTTTATAATTTTTTTTATTTTATTTAAGAATTATACTTCTTTATTAAACACATATTTCATTAAAAAAGTGTATTATGCCGCAATGGAGAAGTGACAAAAATGAGTGTCCAATACAAAAAAAGGGGCAATAGATGGTTGCTCAGAAATATGTCTATACAAGCTGATCATCCAAGTACGAAAAGGTGATTAGGTTTAGAATATGCAAAACATAATATTTATAATATATACATTATTCTTCGTAAATGCAAAAAATAGCAATGTAGTGCTCTAGACAGTATATAACCTACACCAGTACTGCGTCCCTGTAGGGGTAACAATTAGTTAATCCCCCACATAAGGAGACCATATATATTAACCAAAAAGTGCCGATACATCATATATATGTGACAGGTACTGGGTAAATGCAGACATAGGGGAGATCCATCAAAACCCGTGCAGAGGAAGAGCAGTGCAGCCGCCCAGAGCAACCAATCAGATCACCTCCCTCATCCTTCAAAGGCCTCTTTAAAAATGAAAGAAGCGATCTGACTGGTCGCCACGGGCAACTGCACCACTCCTCCTCCGCACAGGTGCCGACAAATCCCCTCCATAGTCCGCAACAACTACAAGGATGATGAGCAGTAACACCAGCACACCAGCACATCCCCACTCATGCGGGAGAGCAGACAAAGCCTCTCTCCCACATGGGCAAGGACATGCCAACACGACATGCCTCCGCCCACCATCCTTTTTATTATTATTATTATTATTATTAAATTACACATAGATACAAATATTCCACCAACAACATTATATTCCACAAAACGCAGTGAGCATCATGAAGAACAAGGAACACACCAGGCAGGTCCGAGATACTGTTGTGGAGAAGTTTAAAGCCGGATTTGGATACAAAAAATGTCCCAAGCTTTAAACATCCCAAGGAGCACTGTACAAACGAAAATATTGAAATGAAAGGAGTATCAGACCACTGCAAATCTACGAAGACCTGGCCGTCCCTCTAAACTTTCAGCTCATACAAGGAAAAGACTGATCAGAGATACAGCCAAGAGGCCCATGATCACTCGGGATGAACTGCAGAGATCTACATCTGAGATGGGATACTCTGTCCATAGGAAGAGGGGCAAGAAGAAAGCCATTTCTTAAAGATGTCCATAAAAAGTGTTGTTTAAAGTTTGCCACAAGCCACCTGGGAGACACACCAAAAATGTGGAAGAAGGTGCTCTGGTCAGATGAAACTAAAATCGAACTTTTTGACAACAATGCAAAACATTATGTTTGGCGTAAAAGCAACACAGCTCATCACCCTGAACACACCATCCCCACTGTCAAACATGGTGGTGGCAGCATCATGGTTTGGGCTTGCTTTTCTTCAGCAGGGACAGAGAAGATGGTTAAAATTGATGGGAAGATGGATGGAGCCAAATACAGGACCATTCTGTAAGAAAACCTGATGGAGTCTGCCAAAGACCTGAGACTGGGACGGAGATTTGTCTTCCAACAAGACAATGATCCAAAATAATAAAGCAAAATCTACAATGGAATGGTTCACAAAAAAACATATCCAGGTGTTAGAATGGCCAAGTCAAAGTCCAGACCTGAATTCAATCGAGAATCTGTGGAAAGAACAGAAAACTGCTGTTCACAAACGCTTTCCATCCAACCTCACTGAGCTCGAGCTATTTTGTAAGGAGGAATTGGCAAAAATTTCAGTTTCTCGATGTGCAAAACTGATAGAGACATACCCCAAGCGACTTACAGCTGTAATCGAAAGCAAAAGGTGGCACTACAAAGTATTAACTTAAGGGGGCTGAATAATTTTGTACGCCCAATTTTTCAGTTTTTTATTTGTTAAAAAAAATCGAAATATCCAATAAATTTCGTTCCACTTCATGATTGTGTCCCACTTGTTGTTGATTCTTTCTAAAAAATTATAATTTTATATCTTTATGTTTGAAGCCTGAAATGTGGCAAAAGGTCGAAAAGTTCAAGGGGGCCGAATACTTTCACTATGCACTGTAAATTCACGCAGAAATGTCTTATTTTCATAATGGTGTGTGTTTACCTTAATACTAATGCGATACCTAATCCCCTGTGCCATTATTCCCCCTCCCTCTGATCCCCTTTTGCCATTATTCCCCCCTCCATCTTAATCCCCTTGTGCCATTCTTATCCGATATGACAAAAGGGGATCAGAGGGAGGGGGAATAATGGCACAAGGGGATAAAGATGAAGGGGGGGATTAAGGGCACAAGGGGATTAAAAAGAAGGGGGGGAATAATGGCACAAGGGGATAAAGATGGAGGGGTAGAAAAAGAAAAGAGGTGGAGGCGCTCCTTGTGGAGTAAAATCACTTCAATAGTAGAAGGGATAGGGGGAGAAATCACCGCTCACCCGACATAGTTGTGTAGCCCATACACAACAATGGAGATCGCGTGGATTGAGCCGGAGTCTGCAGCCTTCCTGGTATAAACAGTCGTAAGTAGAACAGGCTTCTAATCTAGGAATTAATCGGCGCTGACCGGGATAAGGACACCAGACAGGTAGTATACCTTCCAAGAGGGATTTATTATGTTAATGCAACGCGTTTCATCACGCATGCGTGGCTTCCTCAGGCAAGAAGCTGCCTGAGGAAGCCACGCATGCGTGGGGAAACGCGTTGCATTAACATAATAAATCCCTCTTGGAAGGTATACTACCTGTCTGGTGTCCTTATCCCGGTCAGCGCTGATTAATTCCTGGATTAGAAGCCCGTTCTACTTATGAAAGATGAAGGGGGAATAATGGCACAAGGGGATTAAAATGAAGGGGGGTATAATGGCACAAGGCACTTAAGATGGAGGGGGGATTATGGCAAAAGGGGATCAGAGGGAGGGGGGGATAATAGCCCAGGGGATTAAGATGGAGGGGGGGGATAATCATTACCCCCATCGTAATCCCCCTGTGCCATAATCCCCCCTCCCTCTGATCCCCTCTTGCCATTATCCCTTCCCCCCTCTCCATCTTAATGCCCTTGTGCCATTATTTCTCTCTCACCCATCCCCCCCCTCCGATCCCCCTGGGATAATATATATATATATATATATATATATATATATATATATATATATTCAATAACATCCCTCCCTCCCATACACTTAGTTTTCCAGAGTCCCGTTCGGCGGGGCCGTACAGAAGGGTGATGTCCTCCTGTGCTGTGCGGCACCTCTGCACAACATCAGGTTATTATTAGTGTTGAGCGGCATAGGCCATATTCGAATTTGCGATATTTCGCGAATATATGGACGAATATTCGTCATATATTCGCTAAATTCACATATTCGTAATATTCGCGTGTTATTTTCACATATGCGAAAATGCGCGCATGCAAAAATTAGCATTAAAAAATTAGCATAAGCAAAAATTCATATATGCGAAAATTAGCATATGCAAATTTTCGCATGTGCAAAAATTTGCACGCCAGTCTCAAACAGTAATATTAGAGCCTGATGTGTACTGTGAAATAAAAAAAATAAAAAAATAAAAAACAACGAATATACGTAATTATGAATATATAGCGCTATATTCGTGAATATTCGCGAATTTGCGAATATGCGATATTCGTGAATAAAATTCGCATTGTGAATATTCACGAGCAACACTAGTTATTATTGAATGTACTGGACTTATTGCTAGTTTGCGCAGCACCTCTGTACAACGTTGGTTATTATTGAATGTACTGGAATTATTGCTAGTTTTTATTCATGAGGTCCAATTTGTTTGATTCCTACAGCTGCCTGGCATGACTTCATTTAGGTGACAAGGTAGGAACATAAGTAAGCATTAAAGGAAATCTGTCATCCGTGTCACCTGCAGCACCTGACAACGGTACTTACCTTGTCCCGTTCCGTGCTGTCATTCTCCAGTAATACACTTAGGTATCTTCACCAAACGTTACCAAATTTTGACTTTAATAGGGTTCATTAGGGTTATGTCATGGAACAGGCATACATGATTTTCAGTATATAAGCACAGCTATGAAATGTGAGAGCACACATATCAGTGCAACAAACATTTATCATAAAAAAATTAAAATTAAATATTAACCTGGAATTAATTTCTATTTGTGCAGTATACAATATAACAAACTTGAACAGTGTTTTTGTTTAAACCAGAGCATCCAAACCTGGTTTATTATTATTTAAAAAAATGTTTGCTCCAGCCAACCCCATCATACCTGCACTATTAAGGCACATCAAGCTGATAAAGAAGGAGCCCAACTCTCAACACTTATTCTATCAGGCTGTCTCTGCACTGGAGGACTGCCAACATCTACTAAAAGCTATTGGCATAATTCAATAGCCATGCCATTCAACAGTTTTTTGAGTTGTTAAAGAGATAAGGTGAATTTATATGTTGTAGTCACATCATGGCTGTTGTTATTGTGAAAATTGTGCCAACAACCACAAAGTGACTGCAGTGTTTAACTACACAGTAGTTGATCCTTAAGGATTTTATCGACAGGGTACCTGCTGTAATAATATTGCCTAGAAGATCCTAGAAGATGTGTGGGGGAAAGAAACTTACACATTATGCATGTATATTATTAAAGATATTTATATTAAGGTATTTATAGTTAATAAAAAAGGAAAACAAGAAACCATGTAAAACAATGTATAATGCAGAGTGTACCATTATTCCGGTATTCCAGTATTATTGAAATAAGAAGAAATCCCAAAACACATCTTAATTGATGCAGTTTTCTACATCCTTTTCAGTTTTTCTTTTTAATCCAATCTTTTTCCTCTGGTGATTCTTATATGCATATATTTCTGAGATCTCTCCCCTGCTGGCTGTAGTTTTCACTTTTGCTGGCTCTACAGGTTGGCTCTTAGTCTTGCATGTCCATAAATGTTGCCTTTTCAAGTTTACACAAGGGCATACACAACATTGGTGGACTCTATTCAGTACAACTAGTATGAGTTAGCATTGCTGTTGAAGAAACAACACCAGTTAAATAATAACTTTGATGATCTAGCTTGATTATTTCATATCAAGTAATACTGCTATTCAAAAATACAGGTTAATATTACAGATGAGGAAAATACAGGTTAATATTACAGATGAGGAAAAAACCAGATGCAATTTCGTCACCACATATTCAGCGGGTCAAACAAAAATCAGAAACATCATGAAGAAACATTGGGGAATACTACTAAGTGATCCACATCTAGGAAAAATTCTACCAAAAAATCCGGGATTGACTTTCAGGCGGGCACCAACCATAAAGGGAATGATAGCCCCAAGCAATCTCAAATGCCACAACAAATTCTCCCAGAAAAACAACAAAACTGGAAACGTGGGAACATACAAATGCAGAAAACCTAGATGCCTATGTTGCTTTACCATACGCCATAACCAAAAATGTTTTTCCAGTACCCATTCGGGTGAAAGCTTTCCCATCAAACATCTGATGACATGCCAAACGGAATATGTCATCTACCTCATAGAGTGCCAATGTGGTAAACAATATGTTGGAAGAACAACACAACCATTACATTTGAGATTGAATCAGCATCGTTCCAACATAAAGAAGAGATTCATGTACCATAGCCTATCTAGACATCTGAGCCTGATGCATGAGGGAAACATGGCAGCCATATCCATAACCCCAATTGAGCACATTCCACCGGGAAAGAAAAATAGGTTTGAAATCCTGTCACGCAAAGAAATGTTCTGGATTTACAGCCTCCAGACACTACAACCACATGGGCTGAATGAAGCGGTGGAATTAATATCTTAAAAAGATGAGATAGATAACAACCGACACAACAGACATAACAAACAAACTGAATCAAAATAAAACAAATAGCTGATAAGTACACATCCATCCACCATGCGCATGTATGTGTGTGTATGTATATATACATACACATATGCGTTATTATTAAAAAAAATGTAATTATCCTTGTGTGGGGAAATGGGTTTCTGTATTTAATATTTAAAATTTAAATGTATGTTTAGGAAAATTCAGGGAATTGCCCTGCCGAGGGGCAGCACTATTACATGCTGGTGTCATCACACATTGGCTGGGCAAGATATGTCCACCCTTCTTTATAGGTCTCCGTCACGGGCTACTTTGCATTTCTGCATTTCTGTTTAACCTACTGCAAAGGTCCGGTCTTGATCATGCCGGTGTTGCTCTTTTCTTTTTACTGATCAACGCCGGTCCCCCATCCAATAAGCGGCCAGGAGGACGGATGTGTGGACGGACCAGCAATCGGTACCTCAGACCTCTCACCCAGCCACTGCAGATCTCCGAAGGGAGAGCGTTTGAAATGGCCCGACGTCTGTAATTCACCTGTGGCTCATTGATAAATTCCTTCACCCTCCTCACTTCCCTGTCGGATGCTTGTTGCCTTGTGCCTGAGAGAAAGCATTCCTGAGAGTTGCCTTGCCGTGTATCTGATCCTTTTCTCTGTGACTTGACCTTGCTCCTCTGCCGCCTGCCTATTGACCTCCTGCTACGTCCTGACTACGCTTCTGTGCCACCTGCCTTGACTTTCTGCTATCCTGACTACGAGCTGCCTTATGCCTTCTGCGGCTTGCATCTCCTCAGCCACCTGTGTGGTCGAGCCGTGCCAGAGGTAGCGACCTGGGTTCCGCCTGCCACAGCAAGTCCATCCTGCTTTGCAGCAGGCTCTGGTGAAAACCAGCGGCACCTTAGACTCCGTTCCCTGGTGCGGTCTGAGTGGTCACACAGGTCCAGCGGATTCACATCCACCGGAGTTCCTGTCTTCTGAAACGTGAGTGTTACACAAACATTTAGCGCATACAATAACTTCTCAGTATATACTTTCAAATAATATCAGGACTTTTTTTCAATAATTTCTCAGCTCTGCATACTCTCATATCAGACAGAATCTGAGCATATTCCCCATCTGTGTAACACAAAATGTGTAAAATATACCATGTGAATAAATGAAAGGTGGGAGAGTCAGGATATTCTTCACTTTGACTGTGATCTTGTTCAGATCCCGATAATCAATACAATGCCTAAGCCCCTGCTCCCATGGAAGAAATGGATGGACGAATATGACCCTTTTGTAAACTTGACTGAATATAATCCTTCATAGCTTCCCTTTCTGGACCAGACAAATTATAAATTTTCCCCTTAGGATACTTGGCATCAGGTACAAGTTCAAAAGCACAGTCATAATCTAGGTGTGGTGGCAAAGCAGAGGAGGCCTCCTCAGAAAAAACATCTAAAAAATCAGAAATAAATTCGGGTAGATTACTTTGGACGACACCGAGAGTTGCAACAGACATAGTAATGCATTTATTTATACATTCAGACCCCCACTTGATGAGTTCACCAAAGGACCAATCAAAAACAGGATTAAGTTTCCTTAACCAAGGTAATCCTAAAATCGTTTTTCCTCCGAATGGATTTTCTCTGCCAAGGGGATAACTTTCCTATCTGCATGGGTTCCCCAGAAAAGACATGAGAGGTAGGAAAAGAAGGAAACATCGAGGAAGGAGAATGGGGAACAGAAGAAACGGTCCGTTCTCGACTTCTTTCCCTTATACGTCTGTCAAGTCGTACTGCTTAAATCGTGGCTTGTTCTAATGAATCAGGTGATGGATAACTTACAAGAACATCCTTAATAGCATCCGATAAACCAAGTCTAAACTGACACCTAAGGGCTGGATCATTCCAAACAGACACAGTACACCATTCCCGAAAATTAGCACAGTACTCCTCAGCCGTTTTCCGTCCCTTCTTAAGATTAAACAGCTGCGATTCTGCAAAGGCTGCGTGGTCAGGTTCATCATAAAGAAGGCCCAAAGCAGAAAAGAAAGCATCTACAGAACTTAATTCAGGAGCTGAGGAAGGTAAAGAGAAAGCCCACTCCTGAGGATCTCCTTGCAAGAAAAACATTATAAGTCCTACTCTCTGGACCTCTGTGCTAGTAGACTGTGGTATCAGGCGAAAGTACAGCTTACAACTCTCCCTGAATAAAACAAATTTATTTTGGTCACCAGAAAAGTGGTCAGGAAGATTGACCCCTTAACGACCAAGGACGTATATTTATGTCCTTGGCCGGCTACCGCGATGTAACGCGGGGTCACTCAATGACCCCGTGTCATATCGGGTCAGTCCCGGCATGTATCTGAAGCCGGGACCCGGGGCTAATAACTTTGAACGCTGTGTCTAAAATGAAAGTGAAATCTTCCTGGCTGTTCAGTGGGGCTGATCGGGACCACCGCAGTGAAAATGCGGTGTCCCGATCAGCTGGGACACGAGTGGAGGTCATCTTACCTTCCTCCAACGTGTCCCTACGGCGATTGCTCCAAGCCTGAGATGCAGGCTTGAGCAATTGACCGCCGATAACACTGAGCTATAACACTGCAAAAAAAAGGGTAAAAAAATAAATAAATAAACAAGTGGTATCACTGCGTGCGTAAATGTCCGAACTATAAAAAAAATATCGTTAATTCAACCCACTTGGTCAATGGCGTGTGCGCAAAAAAATTCCAAAGTCCAAAATAGCATATTTTTGGTCAATTTTTATATCATGAAAAAATGAATAAAAGGCAATCAAGACATCCGATCAATACAAAAATGGTACTGCTAAAAACTCCCCGTACACAGTAAAATAAAAAAGTTATAGGGGTCAGAAGATGACAATTTTAAACATATAAATTTTCCTGCATGTAGTTATGATTTTTTCCAGTCCGATAAAATCAAACCTATATAAGTAGGGTATCAGTTTAATCGTATGGACCTACAGAATAAAGATAAGGTGTCATTTTTACTGAAAAATGTACTGCGTAGAAATGGAAGCCCCCAAAAGTTACTAAATGGCGTTTTTTCTTCAATTTCATCGCACAATGATTTTCTTTGATTTTCTTCGCCGTATATTTTTGGGTAGAATAACTGATATCACTGCAAAATAGAATTGGTGGCGCAAAAAATAAGCCATCATATGGATTTTTAGGTGCAAAATTGGTAAGGGTTATGATTTTTAAAAGGTGAGTAGGAAAAAACGAAAGTGTAAAAACGGAAAAACATGTGGTCCTTAAGGGGTTAATTTTTAGTTCACTCAAAACAGCTGGAGGACAGACCACAGGCTGAACATTAGCTGTTTACTGAGCCTGAACCGTTTCAGCAAGGGATTGTACTATATGTGTTAATCCCTGCATTTGCTCTACTAAAGCCGTCATTGTTTCCATCTTAGCAAATGCAGGTATATTTTGGCTTGTGAAACTGTCACATATGGGCTGGGAAGGAGTGCACACTAATCTCGCCCGCTCCCCTATCCCTGCCTACTTACGTAACTGCCCTAAATGACAGGTCCGTAACCACAAAGACAGTCCCATCCTGTATACGTGAGGGGAGTAATTGTCAAAATAATTAACTACAATGACACTGACTAGGTCCGGGGACAGTGGGATAACAGACAGACTAACAAAATACAACTACACACTCACACAATAGTCCAGAGTCAAAGAACCAAGTCGCTAATACCAGAGAGAAGTCGAGAGGAAAGCCAAAAGTCAAAGATGCCGGGTTAAACAGGAGAAACAGGGAATACACGCTAGCTACTAGAGCAAAAAAGACTCTTTCACAGGCACTGACTGAGAGCCAACTGCCAGGTTAAATAGGCAACTCACAGTTGCTCTCATCATACGGTCAGCTGACCAGCTAGACAGTTAGGTGTAACCCAGCAACAAAATAAACAAAGAACCTATCAGAACCTTTTAACCCTTTAGGTTCTGACACTAGATTGACTGATTATCTGCCAACACATTCTATGTTTCTATTTGCTTACAGATGTTTAAAAAAAAAAAAAAAAACTGTTTCTATCACGCATTTCAGTGTAGTTAGACATGTGAGAGTTTGACATATCTTGGCCAAACCTATTCTAAAAGTACATCTTTTTGGCATAGATTTTCCTTAAAACTCTAGAGGCACATTGGTGTATTCAAATTTGTAAATTTGGTCTAAGCTCACCACCTCTCAAACAAATGACATGAAGTGTTTATACATTGCTATGTTGCTCTAAGCTCTGTTGAAAACTGCTGGAGTATAGCCTGGCCCTTAGGTTAACCTTCATAGCATTTCTGGACTTTTTCTGTGGCTCTGATCTGCACCAGAATTGCTTTACGGGTTTGCTCGTAACAGTTCCCGTCACGGACAGAAGT
The DNA here is from genome assembly GCF_029499605.1 of Hyla sarda. Classification (NCBI taxonomy): domain Eukaryota; kingdom Metazoa; phylum Chordata; class Amphibia; order Anura; family Hylidae; genus Hyla; species Hyla sarda. Next base: position 254,738,160 of record NC_079192.1, on the reverse strand, counting down.
GGCAGCAGAGAACACTGTGGTCAGACTGGAAATAACTACACAACTTTCTCTAGAGCATACAGCAGCTGATAAGTACTGGAAGTATTAAGATTTTTTTATAAAAATAATTTACAAATCTGTTTAACGCTCTGGCACTTGTTGATTTGAAAACATTTGTTCTTTGCAGGAGTATCCCTTTAATGTATGTATGAAGAGGGTGTAACAGGAAAATCAACTTGCAAGCATATACATTGTAAGAGGCATTTAACTGTAATATTGAATTATTTTGTGATTTCATTATTATTTACTTTTGTGATTAAATAAATTTCTACTTTTTGAAGTATGATTTGCTTTATCTCATTAGAATATATATATATATATATATATATATATATATATATATACTGCTCAAAAAAAATAAAGGGAACACTAAGATAACACATCCTAGATCTGAATGAATTAACTATTCGTATGAAATACTTTCGTCTTAACATAGTTGAATGTGCTTACAACAAAATCACCCAACTTTGATGTAATGTCCTTTAAAACAAGTCAAAATGAGACTCAGTACTGTGTGCGGCCTCCACGTGCCATATGACCTCCCTACAACGCCTGGGCATGCTCCTGATGAGGTGGCGGTCTGGACAGTCTGTGGTGCAATGTGGCTTTGGTGGATAGAGCGAGAAAGGATGTCCCAGATCTGCTCAATCGGATTCAGGTCTGGGAAACGGGTGGGCCAGTCCATAGCATCAATGCCTTCCACTTGCAGGAACTGCTGACACACTCCAGCCACATGAGGTCTAGCATTGTATTGCATTAGGAGGAACCCAGGGCCAACTGCACCAGCATATGGTCTCAAAAGGGGTCTGAGGGTCTCATCGTGGTACCTAATGGCAGTCAGTCTACCTCTGGCAAGCACATGGAGGGCTGTGTGGCCCCCCCAAAGAAATGCCACCCCACACCATTACTGACCCACTGCCAAATCGGTCATGCTAAGGGATGTTGCAGGCAGCAGAACGTTCTCCACAGTGTCTCCAGACTCTGTCACGTCTGTCACATGTGCTCAGTGTGAACCTGCTTTCATCTGTAAAGAGAACAGGGCACCAGTGGTGAATTTGTTAATCTTGGTGTTCTCTGGCAAATGCCAAACGTCCTGCATGGTATGAATCTGTAAGTACAACCCCCACCTGCTCCTCCTTGCACAAAGGTGGAGGTAGCGGTCCTGCTTAGAGATGAGCGAACTTTTAAAAAATTTGATTCGGCCAATTCGCCAAATTTTCCGAAAAAGTTTGTTATGATCAAAATTTTTTTGCGGTGAATCTATATTAAAAAAGCCTATTTCTAGCCTACATACAGCCTCTATAGGGGTATAGAACACTTTGCTGGAGTGTGCTGGGGTAGTGAAATAATACTGTTATTCAGAATAACATGCAGATTACCGGCATCGCTTTTAGAATCACTGCCGCACAGCAGCACAATGACAGAGCCTGGTGGTGTCATCAGTGTCAGGAGACCATATAGTGACTGAATGACACAGCGTGGAGGTGTTGGCAGCATGAGGATACCATATAGTGGCTGAATGGCACAGCGTGGAGGTGTTGGCAGCATGAGGACACCATATAGTGGCTGAATGACACAGCGTGGAGGTGTTGGCAGCATGAGGAGACAATATAGTGGCTGAATGGCACAGCGTGGAGGTGCTGGCAGCATGAGGACAACATATAGTGGCTGAATGACGCAGCATGGACATGTTGCCAGCATGAGGAGACCATATAGTGGCTGAATGACACAGCATGGAGGTGTTGCCAGCATGAGGACACCATATAGTGGCTGAATGACACAGCGTGGAGGTGTTGGCAGCATGAGGACACCATATAATGGCTGAATGACACAGCGTGGAGGTGTTGGCAGCATGAGGAGACCATATAGTTGCTGAATGGCACAGCGTGGAGGTATTGGCAACATGAGGACACCATATAGTGGCTGAATGACACAGTGTGGACATGTTGGCAGCATGAGGAGACCATATAGTGGCTGAATGACACAGCGTGGAGGTGTTGGCAGCATGAGGAGACCATATAGTGGCTGAATGGCACAGCGTGGAGGTGTTGGCAGCATGAGGACACCATATAGTGGCTGAATAACACAGTGTGGACATGTTGGCAGCATGAGGAGACCATATAGTGGCTGAATGACACAGCGTGGAGGTGTTGGCAGCATGAGGAGACCATATACAGTAGTGGATGAATGGCACAGCCCGGAGTTGCCAGCAGCATGAGTAGGCAGTAGGCCTTCACAATCCGTAAGATTAAAAGATGAATTAAGAAATTTAAACCGAAGATTTTGGATAGTGGGTGCTACCTATGAGAAAATTTGAATTTCCCAGACCCAGGCCCAGCGGCATCAGTAAACCATATATGGCCTAAATGACACAGGCTGGAGTTGGCTGATGCATGGTACACAAGAAAAACTCAACAATTTTAGAAATTTTTGAAGAACATTTTGGATAGCGAGTGCTACCTATGAGAAAATGTGAAATTCCCAGACCCAGGCCCAGCAGTGGCATCAGTAAACCATATATTGGCTGAATGACACAGCCTGGAGTTGGCTGATGCACGAGTACACGGCAGGGCTTCACAATCCCCCCAGAAAACACCACAATTTTAGAAATTTTTAAAAAAGATTTTGGATAGCGGATGCTACCTATGAGAAAATTTGAAATTCCCAGACCCAGGCCCCACAGTGGCATCAGTAAACCATATATTGCCTAAATGACACAGCCTGGAGTTGACAAATGCACAAGTACACAGTAGGGCTTCACAAACTCCCCCCAAAAAACACCACAATTTTTGAAATTTTTGAAAAAGATTTTGGATAGCGGGTGCTGCCTATGAGAAAATGTGAAATTCCCAGACCCAGACCCCACAGCGGCATCAGTAAACCATATATTGCCTGAATGACACAGCCTGGAGTTGACTGATGCACAAGTACACAGAAGGGCTTCACAATCCACCCAAAAAAACACCACAATTTTAGAATTTTTTTAAAAAGATTTTGGATATCTGGTGCTACCTATGAGAAAATTTGAAATTCCCAGACCCAGGCCCCACAGCGGGGTCAGTAAACCATATATTGCCTGAATGACACAGTCTGGAGTTGGCTGATGCACGAGTACACGGCAGGGCTTCACAATCCCCCCCAAAAAACACAACAATTCTTGAATTGCTACCTATGAGAAAAATTTAAATTCCCAGACCCAGGCCCCACAGCGGCATCAGTAAACCATATATTGCCTGAATGACACAGCCTGGAGTTGGCTGATGCACGAGTACACAGCAGGGCTTCACAATCCCCCCAAAAAAACACAACAATTTTAGAAATTTTTCAAAAAGATTTTGGATCGCGGGTGCTACCTATGAGAAAATTTGAAATTCCCAGACACAGGCCCAGCAGCACCATAATTTTTTTATTCGAAATTTAAATCAAACTTTGAGTGTCCCGGACCCCAGCGTGTGGGTACGAAGGACCAAATATAACAAGCCCCCACAGGGCTCATGTGGCCGTGAGATGTAGGCGCAACGTCTCCATTGCCCTGACCGGCCATTGTTTTCAAGACTTTTCGCCAAGGCAAACCATGGGAAGAACGGCGTGACATCGCCGTGCCCTGCACACATGGTATGCTGAAGGGCCACTGAGACTTGTCCGGGCAGTGGAGGCTTAAGACACAGTGGAGGATGTGGAGGCAGAGTAGCACACTGTCACAGTTACCAACGAGCTGACAGAGTGTAGCAGGAAGCAGCATGGAGTACACACCAGGGCTCCACAATCCCAAAGAAAAAACAGCCATTTTTTTAATTTTTGAAGAAGATTTAGGACAGTGGGTGCTACCTATATATATTGCCTGAATGACACAGCCTGGAGTTGGCAGATGAATGAGTACACAGCAGGGCTTCACAATAACCCCCCCCCCCCCCCCCCCCCAAAAAAAAAAAAAAATAAACACAACAATTATAGAAATTTATGAAGAAGACTTTTGGATAGCGGGTGCTACCTATGAGAAAATTTTAATTCCCAGACCCAGTCCCAACAGTGGCATCAGTAAACCATATATTGCCTGAATGACACAGCCTGGAGTTGGCTGATGCATGAGTACACACCAGGGCTTCACAATCCCACAAAAAAAACACAATAATTGCAGAAATTTATGAAGAAGATTTTGGATAACAGTTGCTATCTAAGGGAAAAATTTTCATTTCCAGACCCAGGCCCAGCAGTGGCATCAGTAAACCATATATTGCCTGAATGACACAGTCTGGAGTTGGCTAGTTGGCTGCTGCATGAGTATGCACCAAAGCTTCAAAATCCCTAATAAAATAGACAAACATTTTTGACGAAAAATTTTGACGAAAATTGAGGACAGAGGGTGCTACCTATATATTACCTGAATGACGCAGCCTGGAGTTGGCTGCAACATAAGGAGACCATTGAAATGTCTGATTTTTTTATTTGAAATTTAAATCAAAATTTGTGTCCCGGACCCTGCCGTGTGGGTACAAAGGACCTAATCTCACAAGCACCCACAGGGCTCATGTGGCCGTGAGATGTAGACGCAACGTCTCCATAGCCCTGACCGGCCATTTTTCGTTTTTGTACCTTTGTTCAAGAATAAGTGCATATCCAAGAGTCCAGAAGACTCTATAATGCAGGACGGTGGACCACCAAAAGACATTCTTCTCTAAAATAATTTTTTCTGAAATAAAGTAGCAGAGTTCATCCCTCTCCGTATTATTTTTGAAAATTTTTATTAAAAAATCACACAGTACAAGCGTTCAATGGTGTAATGGTTATTATTCTGGAAAATTCAAGTTTATTACTGTGAAAATTATCAGAAAATTTGAAAAAATAACTACCCAAGAGTGTTTAATAACCCCATACATTGCACCATAAATGTTGAAATTTTAATTAAGCATGTATGTATGTATTTCAAAAATCCTAAAATTAAAGGCCCAAGCCCCGAAGTATCATGAAGTCAAGTAGTTCCTGAAAGACACAGGAGCAGTCAGGAGTAGGCATCAGCAGTACCCAAGAGGCTTTAATAACCCCTTACATTGCACGATCAATCACGAGATCGAGCAATAACAGGTGTTTTATGCCCTCAGATGTCCGGGGCTGCACGCGTGCTACACTGAATGGACCAGCGTGTGTCTATCCTTCACCGACAGGTGCGGGTAACCCGCTGAACCCCGTTCGTGATAGGGATCAGGGATTGCAATTATTTGCCAGGAAAGAAGAATCCCAACTAAGTGCGGGTCATAAGATCGGGTTCATTAAGTCCCTGCCCTTTGTACACACCGCATGTCTCTACTACCGATTGGATGTTTTAGTGAGGTCCTCGGATCGGCCCCGGTGGGGTAGGAGAAAGCCCTGGCAGAGCGCCGAGAATTTAAAGATCATTTTTGAAATTTGCATTGAGCATGTGTTAGCTACTGCTAAACTTCCAAAAATTAAAGGCCCAAGGCCAGAAGCATCATTGAGGCAAGAAGTTCCTGAAAGACACCGGATAAGTCAGGAGCAAGCATTCACTGTACCCAAGAGGGTTTCATAACCCCTTACATTTAAAGATCAATGTTGAAATTTGCATTAAGCATGTATTTAGCTACTGCTAAACATCCAAAAATTAAAGGCCCAAGGCCTGAGGCATCAGGGAGGCAAGTAGTTCCTGCAAGACACAGAATGAGTCAGGGGCAGTCATTTGCAGTACCCAAGAGGGTTTCATAACCTTTTAAATTTAAAGATCAATGTTGAAATTTGCATTAAGCATGTATTTAGCTACTGCTAAACATACAAAAATTAAAGGCCCAAGGCCAGAAGCACCCGTGAGGCAAGTAGTTCCTGAAAGACACAGGATGAGTCAGAAGCAGGCAATCGCAGTACCAAAGAGGGTTTCTTAACCCCTTACATTTAAAGATCAATGTTGACATTTGCATTAAGCATGTATTAAGCTACTGCTAAACTTCCAAAAATGAAAGGCCCAAGGCCAGAAGCATCAGTGATGCAAGTAGTTCCTGAAAGACACAGGATGAGCCCGGAGCAGGCAATCGCAGTACCAAAGAGGGTTTCATAACCCTAATTGATAACCCAAGAGGGTTTCATAACCAACCATAATTGGGAAGTGTTGGTGTAGTAGCATGGTCAATCTACTCTGAGGCATCTGGCATTAGTGGCTGGAAATCCTGGCTGATCCATCCCTGATTCATCTTGACAAATGTCAGTCTCTCCACATTTTTAGTGGACAGACGAGTTCGGCTTGGGGTGACTATGGCCCCGGCCACACCAAACACCCGCTCTGATGGCACACTACTGGTCGGACAGGACAGCTTTTTCAGGACAAACTCTGCTAGTTAAGTCAAGTTTGGCTGCCCAGAAGTCCAGCGGATCTTCAATGGTTGTTGGCATGGTCATGTCAAAGTATGCCACCACCTGCTGGTTCAAGTCCTGCTCCATGTCTACCTGCTGCTGATGAGTTGCTTCACTATGCGGGTGAAGAAAGCTACTCATCAGCGACTGTAAACTCAGGCTGCTGCTGATTGAGCTGATACTGCTCCTGCCCCCCCCCCCACCTGCCCTCCCCAGCAGCCATGGCAGTGGAAGATGAGCGCAGATGGCCCCCCAAGTCACCCTGCGAGTGGTTGGACCATGTGGCCGATGGGCATCAGCCAACTGACTACGTAGAATCTCTCTGTAGTAGGTCAGTTTGTCCTCCCTCAGTGGGTGTAAAAAAGTCCCCCATTCTGGGACGGTAGCGAGGGTCATTTGGGGTCACTACGCAAGTAACTGAGCATGCATCGTGCCATTTGTGCCAGTTACTATGAGGGACTACCTGCCTCCATCTTCACTGCATACTGCCACGATGTGTCTGGGTCCTCTGTCTCGCCTTCCTCATATCCCTCCAGCTCCTCTGGCTGCTCCTTTTCCTCCTCTCCTGTCCGATGACTAGAAACACCGGCCATCTCATCCAACCTAAACTCATCATCCTCCTCCTCCAGTTCAGCCCCCACAGGGCTCATGTAGCCTTAAGATGTAGGCGCAACATCTCCATTGCCGTGACCAGCCATGGTTTCAATCATTTGTTGTAGGAAATGTAGGAGTGGAATTACGTCGTTCATGGCGTAATCCAAGTGACTTACAAATAATATGGCTTCCTCAAAAGGCCACAGCAAACAGCAGGTGTCACGTATGAGCTGCTACTGTTTCACATTGAAGTTACACAGGGGAGCACTCCTATCTGCTTGAATCATCAAGAAATCGGTGATGGCTTTTCTTTGTTCGTATAGTCTGTCCAACATATGGAGGGTGGAATTCCAACGCGTGGCAACGTCACAAATAAGACTATGTTGTGGGATACCATCCTGACGCTGCAGCTCAAGGAAGGTGTGCTTGGCGGTGTACGAGTGGCTGAAGTGCATGCACAGTTTCCATACCAATTTCAGGATCTTTTGCAAATGGGGTGAAGACTTGAGGAAGTGCTTGAAAACCAGATTCAACACGTGTGCCATGCAGGGAGCATGTTTCACACTTCCTTGTCGCAGAGCGGACACGATGTTCTTCCCGTTGTCGGTCACCATGGTTCCCATTTCCAGATTTCGTGGAGTAAGCCATACTCGGATTTCTTTACGAATGAACTTTAGCAGTTCCTCCCCTGTGTGACTCCGTTCGCAAACCATGTGAAGAACAGCTTGACACCGCCATGCCCTACACACAAGGTACGATGAAGGGCCACCGAGATTTGGACTTGCAGTGGAGGCCAAGGACACGGTGGAGGATGAGGAGGCGGAGTCACACACTGTAACAGGACCAACTGCCTGAGAGCGAGAGCATGGAGGAGGAAGCAATGGTACCTGTCCAAGTTGCTGTTGTGGCTGTGCAGGAACCACATTTACCCAGTGGGCCGTAAAAGACAAGTATTGTCCATGCCCATTGTAACAGCTCCACACGTCTGCACTGCCATGCACTATTAAACACACCGACAGGCTCAAGGACTGGCCCACCTTCTCTTGTACAAACTTATGCAGGGCTGGTACTGCCTTCTTCACAAAGAAATGACGGCTTGGGACTCTCCACCTCGGCTCGGCACAAGCCATCAATTCTCTGAAAGGTGCAGAGTTCACCACTTGAAAAGGGAGGGACTGCAACACCAGCAACTTGGACAGGAGCCCATTCAACTTCTGTGCCGTTGGATGAGTGGGCGCATACTGTTGTCTCTTGGACATGGCTGCGCCGATGGATTGTTGGCGGAATGGCTGACTAAAAGTGGGAGAAGCAGGAGCGACAGAAAGAGGGTTTGACAAACAGCTCCCTTCGGCTGAGGTGGTGGAGCCTTGGCTGGATGAAGGAGGGAGCGGATGGCCACTGGGTGATGTAGCAGGCTGGACCACTACTTCGGAGCCACGGTTCTCCCAGGCCGCTTTATGGTGGCGAAGCATGTGTTGACGCAGGGCCGTGGTGCCGACAGTGGAACCCTGGCCACGCTTCACCTTCTGCCGACAGATCTTGCATGTGGCTACGTAAACCTCCTCCGGATGCCTGATGAAAAACTTCCACACCGCCGAGTAGCTGATTTTGACACCTACAGTCCGCACTAATTGACTGCTACTGGCGCCGTCTCCAGGAACCCCTGTTCCACTACCTCCCAGAAAGGTAGTCTGCCGCGAAGCAGGTGGTCTCCCCCGGGCACGTTTGGCTCCTGAATTTCCACTACTGCCACCACACTGACTGCCAATCGTGCTACCGCCTTGTTGCCTCAAGGGCAACCTGCAACTCTCTTCTCCTGATGATGATGAAGCCCCTTCTGCACTCGACTCCCAATTGCGATCGGCTTTATCATCATCAACAGGTGTGTGCACGTCACTGATGTCCTCCTCAGGTTCCCCAACAGTGTCTGCTTCAGGACCCTGAACCCTTGCAACACCGCCTCCCATGTCACTCTCCGCATCACTACTTGACCGCCTAGCGGAGCAAGCGGCACATGTCTCCTCCCCTTCTTGGCTGGGCAGTAGCTAGTGACTGTCCTCTAGTAGATTGTCCTCAGTAAATAGTGAAGCTGAACCCACAGCATAAGATACTTCTCTAGGAGAGGCTACCCAGAAGGCTCGGCAGCGACTCCACCTTTGCAGTTCCCCTTTATCACTGGGGTGGTATGCTTGTTTTATCCACTTCAAGGTGAGCGGCCATCTATATGCTTCCTGTTTAATTCACGATGACTATTGCTCTCGTCTCCAAGGGTAATACACCAGGCGCCGGTACCGGTCTCTCCATTTTTTTCTCCCCTACAGACCCCCCCCCCCTTCTTGGCTGTCCAGTAGCTGCTGACTGTCCTCTATTAGATCGTCCTCAGTAAATAGTGGAGCTGAACCCACAGAATAAGATACTTCTTTAGGAGAGGGAACAGCATAGGACAAAGGCAATGGGAGGACACGGACTGCTCCCGGGCCATGCAAACTGAGGGTTGTGTCTGAGGAACCCACCGACTGTTGACAGATGTCACTTTTGATGATGTGGATGAGCGTGTTAACCAATCGATGACGGCAGATGGGTTGCTGGTCGAGACATGACCGCTGGCTGATAACGGGAGCTCAGGCATCTCGCTGCGCCTCCTGCTGCCACTCGCCCCTAGTCTGCTGCCAACTCTGCCTGAAGTATTTAGGCCTCTGCCACTCCTCTGTGCACGTCCTGGCACTTCTCTGCCTGACATATTTATTGCGTATATGAGGGTATTACAATACGCTACACTACTCTTAAAACAGTATTTGTCTAGAACAGCAGCAGGTGATTACCTATAGTTGTCCTTTCACACTATGTAGGCCCTTGACAAATTAACAGGTACAAGATGGTACACTACTTGGATGTACGTATGCGGTATGCACTAATGAGGGCAATAATATGCGCAACAATACGGAGAAAAAAACTCAGTATTTTTTTTAAAACACCAGCCGGTGAATACTATTGTTTGGACTTTGACAGTATGGAGCACCTTGACAGATTAACAGGTACAAAATGGTACAATACTTGAATGTACATATGCGGTATGCACTGATGAGGGCAGTAATATGCGCAACTATACGCAGAAAAAACTCTGTATTTTTGAAAAACACCAGCCGGTGAATACTATTGTTTGGAATTTGACAGTATGGAGCACCTTGACAGATTAACAGGTACTAAATGGTACAATACTTGTATGTATCTATGCGGTATGCACGGATGAGGGCAGTAATATGCGCAACTATATGCAGAAAAAACTCTGTATTTTTTTTAAAACACAAGCCGGTGAATACTTTTGTTTGGACTTTGACAGTATGTAGCCACTTGACAGATTATCAGGTAAAAAATGGTACAATACTTGGATGTACCTATGCGGTATGCACTGATGAGGGAAATAATATGCGCAACAATACGCTGAAAAAATAAGTATTTTTTAAAAACACCAGCAGGTGATTACTTTTGCCAGGAGTCAGGACTTTCCCTGTATCTAGGCTTGTTACAGATACAGAATAGTAGACTGCTTTGATGTAGGCATGTGTTATGCACGTATGAGGGCAGACAAATGCACTACAATCCGCTGAAAAATAACGTATTTGTGAACAGCAGCAGAACCCAACAGTGCAGCACCACAATAAAAAAAATACAGGGATTAAACCCTAAATTCAACTCTGTCACACAATTCTGAGCAGCAGATGATTTGTGGAGCAAAAAATAATACTGAATTGCGCTGAAAAATGAGGTATATATATATATATATATATATATATATATATATATATATATATATATACATAAACCTGAGACGTTTACAGCGTCCTGCAAATACTCCCTACACTAAATAAACAGAAGTTATCTGCTACAAGAAGTGGTGAGTGCATCTTTATTCTTCTTGGACGTATTCATATTGCGCTATGTGCATTACAGATAACACCACCTGGAGACCAGCATTTACCGTGTCTGAGGTTTGAATTAAGTGCGGCACTGGAGGGAATCTGCTATGTTATACCGGCGGTGCTCGGCATCGCTGTATCTGCTCTGTGTATATATATATATATATATATATATATACACATTTACACACGCATAATACTCTAGGCTAAAGAGTCAAAATAGCCAGACAGTCTTTACCATGTGAAAAAGAGGGGGACTAGGATTTAGTTAATTTCAGCATGATTCCACACATTGCTAACTGCTTATACGTATCTGTGGCTTTGCTGCGTCTCCAGTTCACATAGTAGTATACAGGCTTACATTTGTCTACCTGAATTGGGCATTCATGTAGCAGGAAATAGGACAGAGGAGACTTCATGAAGCGAGCCAATTGTGTTTACACATACCTGGGCAAGAAAAGCCATCCATAAATGTGAATATGTGTATATTTTTCTTGCAGAAAAGATTTTCCTTAACTACATGGGTACACATTTCCAGTGACAGGTCACCTGACAAAATTCATCATTGTGATGTGAGATTAATTTATGATTAGTCTGGTTAACGTGTAGGCAGTTTATTAACTTTGCAGCATAATAGCACATTACACCTAACGGAGTGTTTGACAGCAAAGTGAATGGACACATTGTGTGAATTGTTAGCCATTGCTTTCAGCATATAAATCCTTTGCCCCTCCTCTGTTTTCTTCTGTAAGGGTTTACTATGCTCAAACAAACCACATTGACTTGACTGCACTTAATTTAATGGATCATTATAATAGTTCATGTTCAATGGACAAAGTTTATGAGTTCACTTACTGCTTAAGAGTGTGTTCCTTTTTTATTTAAAAATAGTATGCTTTTCTGTGTCACAATAGCTCATTGAGATAGAATGTGTATGATATTTGTTTGTAATGGAGGGTTTGAATGCTCTAAAATTTATAGTCAATGAAAAGCTTAGCATATGCAAAATGCAGTTATTAAGGAGGCATGTTAAGTTTCTTGGAAAACAAATAAATAATATATAAATATACTTACAGGTAAAAATATAAGATAAGATGATAAAATAAACGTTACACATTGTAGGTGCTTTCCATATTATTTGTATAGTATGTACAATTGGTAAATGGGTGAACTGTAACTATAAGTAGATGGCATCAACAGGGGTGGACTGACAACACTCAGGGCCCCTGGATCAAAAAAAGGCAGGGCCCCTGCGAGGCTCCACCATTAGTCACACTTCTGCCACGCCCCTATTGCACCCAAATCCCTCACACAAAATAAACTAAAATGTATATATGTAAGAAACACTTTAACGTAGGTAAAATAGGTAAAATTATTTCCATGACCAATAATACCGGTATACAAGGAGGAAATATATACCACCACCAATTACTGGATAATACCGCCATTCTGTACTGAATAAAACTGCTATAGCGGTAGATAACAGCTGTACAGAGAATTGTATACAATATAAGTGATTATATACAGGACCATATGGCGGTAGATATCAGCTGTACACAGGATCTGCATACAATAGAAATGCTTGCAGTTATATCTAGGGACTCATAATTACGTCTTTTCTGAACGGTGGCATCCTCTTTCCTTTTCTTCTCTGTCTGGATCAGACCGCCATGTCAATCTCTTAACATCTGCAGGACAAACATGTTAGACTCTACATGTTTCCAGTGCCCTCCCCTCCTCTACACAATCTTCCCATCTATAGGTCCCCAAACTGTAATAATGCCCTCCTTGGTGTCCTGCACATTAAAGGGCAGTTAGCTAGGTAGCTAGCTAGGTAGGTAGGTAGATCAGGTAGCCAGATATGTAGGTAGGTGACTAGCCATGTAGGTAGGTAGGTAGCCAGGCATGTAGGTAGGTGGCTAACTAGGTAGTTAGGCAGCCATGTATGAAGGCCAGGTATTTACATAGTTAGGTATCCAGATATGTAGGTAGGCAAGATATGTAGGTAGGTAGTTAGGCAGCCAGGTATGTAGGTGGTTAGGTAGCCATCTATATAGGTAGTTAGATAGCCAGGTATGTAGGTAAGTATTTAGGCATCCAGGTATAAAGTTAGGTAGCCAGCACCCCGCTCCCCCCAATGGCGGATCCAGAGTATGGTCCCGGGAGGAGCTCTATCAGAGTGTTTTGTGTTTGTGGACAGAAAATAAGGTGTTGCTTACAGAAGTTAAAGGTAGGTAATGCCCCCAGGTAGGTAGTGGCCCCTAGTAGGTCATGCCCCCGGGTAGCTAATACCCCCCAGGTAGGTAGTCATGCCCCTGTAGGTAAATTCCTCAGATAGCTGCCCCTGTATGAAAACCCCCTATGCAGGTAGTAGGTAGCCCTCCTATTAGTTTGGTACTTTGTCCGCTTATTAGCTAGGCAGGAACATAGTAGATAGTCCCACACATTCGGTAGGCCACAGTTCCCCCACATTAGGTTCAAGCGGCTGCAGAGTTCCCCCAACTGTAGATACAGGAGGCAGCAGAGTTCCCCCAACAGTAGGTACAGGCGGCAGCAGGGTTCCCCCAACAGTAGGTACAGTCTGCAGCAGAATTCCCCCAACAGTAGGTACAGTCGGCAGCAGAATTCCCCCAACAGTTGGTACAGGCGGCAGCAGAATTCCCCCAACAGAAGGTAAAGGCAGCAGCAGAGTTTCCCCAACAGTAGGTACAGGCGGCAGCAGAGTTTCCCAAACAAAAGGTATAGGCTGCAGAGTACCCCCCTCCCTCCCCAGGATAAAAAAAAAATCTGCTCACCTGGTTATTTCCCACGCAGTGATCTCCGGAGCGCAGCAGGGGCCCATGTCTTCTATCCTTCTTCTATCCTCAACAGTGCAGGCGCCGATGATTAACGTCACTGGGCCTACACTGTGTGCTACGTGGGGGCAGAGGTCACGTTTTCTCTCTGTGTAGACCACAGATGTGGCTCACACAGAGACCAGGCTTTCTGCTGTAAGTACATGAGCCGCACATACAGCAGAAAGCAGCTCTCTCTGCCTGGGGATCCAGGACGAGTGTCCTGGATCCTCAGAAGCAGCGGTGGTGGCGACAGGCCCTTTCCCAGCCAGGCCCTAGGACCTCGCCTGAACGGACCGGCTGGTCAGTCCGCCCATGGGCATCAATTTTGCTTAAAGGAATGAACATTCCTGCTCAATAAATGGGGGGTTTCTTTTTTATAAGATAAGTGAGACTGGGGGACAGTAGGTGTAACACCGGAATGTCCTGCTGCTTACTTTGGTTGAGCCACACACTCTGTTAACCCTCCTCGCTGCAGACTCCGGATTTGCATTGCCACTAGCTACAATTTTTGGAGCACCCCTGTCACTTTAATAATCCATGCTATCCCAAGTTCATCTCCTCCTCCAATCCCTGCCTGGCACCACCTATATAAGAGCACTCCTCCCTTCCTGTAGTACCTGAGCAATTATGTGTATCTTCACCTGTCTGCTTTTCTAGTGAATGACCCGTATTTTTTACAACACCTTTTTCTGATGTTCAATAGTGTTGGGCGCGAATATTCGCAATGCGAATATATATCACGAATATCGCATATTCACAAATTCACGAATTTAGCAAATATAGCCCTATATATTCGCAATTACGAATATTTGCATTTTTTTTTCACAGTATACATTACAGTGATCATCCCTCCCTGCTTCCAGCTTGTGGTGTAAACAAGGCTCCAATACTAGTTACTGTGTCAGACTGGTGGACGCCCGAAAATTTGCATATGTGAATTTTTGCATATGCGAATATTCGCGCATATTGATCCCTCCCTTCTTTTAGCTCTTTTATCACGTGATATTGCGCATGCGCATGAAAATTTTACAGTGCATAGTAAAAAAGGCCACGAATTTTGCGAATATGCAAATTTTGCCAATATATGACGAATATTCATCCATATATTTGCGAAATATTGCAAATTTGAATATGGCCTTTGCCGTTCAACACTAATGTTCAAGCCTGTTCCACTTGGTTGCATTTGAGCTCCTCAGCGTTGCTGTTCTAACAGCTACAGCTCAGCTATACATCAAGTTCGCCCTGCTATATGAAACTCTTTTGCTGCCCCAATACCATCCATAGTATTAGCTCACACTACCTGCCTATATCCCTGCTTGTCATCGGAGCATTCTGGCCTGCCTGGCCAGCTGTCACTTAACCAAGATGACTCTGAAGTCCAGCTTCTGCATCCTGGTGCCGGATAACGGTTGAAACCAGGGGAGCATATAGAAATATCTTCCAAGTTTGGCACAAAGCCAAAACAGTAAGTGGTACAGCGGTCCACACCACACATTATAGTAAGTTGTCCTAATTAACTAAAAGCTTTAAAGGGAAAACATGTATTCAATAATAAAATGAAATAAATAGTCTATAGAACTCTTAAAACATAACAAACAGAACCTGGTTGGGTCCGTGCGACAAAGAAATACATAAACACGACTGGCTAGAAGCAACACAGGAATAAAAACGGTGTTGTATCACAGTGACAGTAAAACTAATTTTGTAAAATTTTATACCAAATAGTAATGCAGCAATGAATCATGTTGTGGTTGTTACATATTGTCTAAGTAACCTGATCTCATGCTGTGCCCCATATATGGTATAGAAAGAGTGCATTATATGGATAATAGAACAACATTGTTTCCTAAACTTATATGCATAAACAACCATATAAGTAATACAGGTAAAAGCTAAAACAATCATAGGCCCACATTTATCATTGTCTTTAGACTGTTTTTGTGTCTAAAAAAGGGGCAAAAAGGCGTAAGCAGGGTTGCAAGAGTTGCAATCCACTGATTTTGAGTAGCAATCCACTGATTTTGGCAATAGACATGATATAGAAGGGATTTATCATTGCCCCTTTTTGTAAAAAGGAGCAAAAAAAGGCGCAAAGCCACTGAAAAGTCACTAAAACTACACCAGCCCAGACATGGTGTAGCTTTTTGGTGCATGTGTAGACAGAAATTTCAGAAAATGTGACCTGCACAAAATTTATCAAAGCTCTTTTACCTTTTAATAAATTTGGTGCTCCTACACATTATCAGCACACAAAAAAAAAAAAGGTGTAAAAAAATGCTTCACTTGCACTGCAATGATAAATGTGGGCCATAGTATGTAAACAGGGAAACCAACCAAACCCCAGGTGCATTTTGTGTTCACAGCAGCTTTGTCAGTGGTAGTGATCAAGTGGCAATGATCCCCATTTATATGCCATTCCACATGTAAAATCTTACAATACAAAAATATATGTACATAAAGATCAATATGTGTCTCAGTTACATAGAAGGCCACAGAAGGCCGTCGCGCTCCCTCCCATAGACATGAATGGAGGGGGTGTGACGTCACTAGGGGTGTGGCCATTAAGTCACATCTCTGTCTCAGAGGCAGCACCCTGCACAGAATGCCAGGGGCTGCACCAAGATCGTGGGGGTACCCAGCACCAGGACCCCTGCGATCATACATCTTATCCCCTATCTTTTGGATCGGGGATAAGATGAATAAAGCCGGAATACCCCTTTAAGTACAAGGGTAAGAGGTTAAATCAAGTTTTACTGTTGGGCAGATGTTTTTCTCATTTTCACGTCTCCATCTTTATTTTTAAAATAGTTCTAAAGTCTTGCAGTTTTCACCGAGCCCTCATAATTGATTTGCACTTATCACCCGGTAGAGGACACTTCTCAGTAGTCATCCATTACCATCACAGGCAGGGTTACAATGTAAGGTGACACTTTTTCATGTTTGAGTATGTCAAGAACTCTCTCTCATATAAGTCAATTAAATAGCTACAGACAACTGTTTTAATATGTCCGTAAAGCTGCTGTAAAGCAAATCTCTAAACTGCTGCAAATCTCTAAACATAGTAGAGCAGCAGCTCAGACAAGATGTAAAGTAAATGAAAAATTATCTGAAAAAAAACTGAAAAATATTAAGTATCTGGTATTAGGTAATAGAAAAAATATAGGTGACTCATTGTTTTTTTTTTCTTTTTCCCTTCAATATTGCAAGAGAACAGGTTAAACTGAAAAATTATGTCATTGTGAGTTTATGGGATTTTCTTGGCCAGCTGCACTTTTCTCCCCAATCATTCTAACAATTGGTTGGGATCTGAACACTCAGACCCCGATTGATCAAAACTTTGCATAAGTCTCAAGGATATGTCAAGTTATTTAAAGTGACAGGCACATTTTAATGTAATAGGTTATGGAATAGCCAGTAATAGTATAGGGCAGTGGTCTTCAACCTGCGGACCTCCAGATGTTGCAAAACTACAACTCCCAGCATGCCCGGACAGCCAACGGCTGGAGGTCCGCAGGTTGAAGACCACTGGTATAGCAGGGCTTCCATCAAAGGGGTACATCCAGTACCCCAGTAAGGGGCCCGGACCCCCAGGGGGGGCCCGACTGAGCCCAAACCTTTTTTTAAAAAAAAATTCCCCCAGTATGTGGTAATAGTCAAATTTTTTTTGGGCAGTTTTACAATAACCAGAATAGGGTATATTTGATTATAGCAGAGTGCGGCGCAGATACATTCTTTGCAGCACAGTGTTTTACTGCACTGCCCTCTGCTGTAATCTAATCTAATCTAATTAAAAAATATATAATATAATTAGAAACATTTATTGGATGGGTGGTGGTGATTCCTGGGGCAGGCCACCTTTGGGGAAGGGGGCCCAGGCCTTCACCTGTGTAAGGGGCCCCAAAATCTCTGATGGCAGCCCTGGTTTGAAGGGTCACATTACATCTGAAATCACAGCCATTCCCCCCTTTTTAGGTAGGAAACAGAATCTGGCCCAGAATATATTTATTAAAGTGATTGAATAAACTTTAAGTCTTAGGATTCTGTAGATAGAGAATATTTCATATTTTTCAGCCTGGAAATTTACATATTCAACATTCATCCAAGAAAAGATACAGGAGACATAAACATTGGGGCAATGATAGAATCAGATTCCATCATGTTAGATAAGAAAAGCCTTTCAGGCTAGTTGTGTCCTGTTGTAACTCTTATGTAACTTATTAATTTCAATGGACCTTAAGGGCTTAATTTGTAAATGTCATATTCAATTTGTAGTTTGTAGCAAGCACATCATGTCCGCAAGTGCTCTATTATGCATATCTGTTACTTTTTTTTAATACTTCCCTATAGGGTGTGGAAAAATAAACTTTTATCTGGCCTACCTTAAGCTGCCTTGTTAGGAATGAGGCAGGGCTGCCCTTTTTACCCCACCCTTCTTACTCTTAAGGCTAGGTACAGACTACGGAATCTCTGGGCAGAAAATTTCCACCCGAAGATTCCGAGTTCCGCCTGCGCCGACTGAATTAGTCGGCGCTAGGACCGCGCGGACACTGCAGTCTCCTATAGACTGCTATGTGTTCTGCTCGGATTTCCGCCTGAAGAAAGAGCACCCCTTTCTTCAGGCGGAAATTTTCTAGCGGATTTTTCATCCGGATTTTCCGCTTCACAAATTCCGAAGTGTGAATTTGTGAATGGAAAACCATTCACCACACTATGTATTATAGTAAGCGGAATTTCTGCCGGAAATTTCAAAGCGAAAATTCCGGCGGAAATTCCGTAGTCTGAACCTAGCCTTACAATTGAACCCCTTATAATTATGATCCGCACTAACCCAAACATCTATCGGGTGCTTATAGTTGGTTCAGATCTCTTTGTGGATGATATCTTACTCAACCTGCCTGGTCCGTAAAGACTCTCTCTAACCTTTAGAAGTTCTTTTCTTTTTTTGCATGTGTCTATTCTTTATTGCATTGTCTCACTCATACCCATAACTTTACAAAATCTTCATTTTTGATTTACAGTCAGAGACAATTATATTTGAGGATACAGTTATCTAAATCTCTTGATGTTGTTTATAAATAGAAGTACTTTTTCCTTATTCCTAAATTAATTATCTGGACCCTTGGAATTATCCAACAAATTTATTTGCTTGGATGTTTTCACACAGTTAAAATAGTAATGCTACCTTGAATACTTTATTATTTCTGAACTCTACTTTACCCTTAAACAATTCCAACATAACATACTCAGATTTGGGTGAATAGATGTCCATCTATTGCGTATATTCAGAAAAGGATTGCCTAGATTTACTCCCACATTTATCTCAATATTACCTTTGACCCAAATCCAAGTTTACGTCCCTTTCTAATACTACAAACCATCCAGAGTGGATAGCTGTGAAATCTACTCTCACAGAACCCATATCTCTTTATTATGATCTCCAGATCTACCTAGCTCAAGTTTAAGATCCTCTGATTAGATTACATATTTTATGGTTCAGCTATGGAGGCGGTTATATTTAACTATAAATGATTAAGCCCTTTGGTATCTTTTTTTCATAACTCACTATTTCCTCTCAGGCAGTTGCCAACTGAATGTATACAGTATGGCAGAAACAGACAAAACTTAAGTCTATAAATAATACTGAACTTTAAAAATTAATTTCCTGGTCTGGATTTAATACTTATTCCTCAACTTTCTCCTTAGATTTTTTTTTTATGCAGTCATAGGACCACTCACTAGCCCTTCTTAAAGACTATTGTATCTATGATTATTCACTGCAGCAATTATTGGTGTAGACCAGAGGTCTCTAGACATTACATGAAGACCCCTATACCAGTGGTTTCCAACTTAAGGCTCCCCATCTGTTGGGAATCTACAACTTTCAGGACCTGACCACCACAATCTGTTAGGGAATGCAGGAAGTTGTAGTTTTACAAAACTTGGGGAGCCTCAAGTTGGAGACCACTCATGTATTAATATTGTTCCTCCTTCCAAAAATATATGCAATAAAAAAGGATCTCTCTTAATATTCAGTTTATCCTACCATTAGCTTCTTCGTGATTCAGGAGATCAATCTAGGAAAGCTACTGTAGTATTTTCTTGTGTAGTCTTGCATAACCATGTTGAGTTATCTGTCATTGTACGCCATTTAATGTTTTAATAGAAACTAGATGTCCACCTGTTTATTCTGCTCTCATTTAGCAGTATCCAAGATGAAAGTACGAGTATGTGACTGTGGTTTTATCTCAATAATTAGTTGAACATATTGCTTTAGACACTGACATCTGCTTTATTTATTTTTTGACTTAGAGGTGGTTGTGTTACCTCTTTAGGATAGTATCTGATTTATTTCTAGACCAATTCTACACCTGGAAGACCTGGGGGCTCTGTTATATGTATGCTTAGGCCAATTTTATTTTAATGGGGCACAGCTTTGGGCCCTAACATCTTGTTCCCACATGTTTTGGTTATGTGTTCAAAGTCTAGATCTTTTCATGCAAAGGCATGTTTTAAATAAAGGATCTTTTCATTTTAAACAATATTTAAAGTAGATTTCCACTTGGAAAAAATGTTTAGTTTAAATTGACTTACAAGTGGACATGTGTGCAGAGAGTTATGACATTAGTTGACATCTTACAAACACAGCAGATACATAAGAGAGACGATACACAAACAAAAACATACATTTTTCCACTTTCCACTTTATTATGCTGCCAATTATTCATTTCATGTTACCATAATATGACCTCTATAGGACTGAATAGGAGCTTTTATGCAGTACAAATAGAGTCCCAATCATGTGACTATACTATGGCTCTCTTTTTACAGAGGTGTAAAACGGCATCCATAAATTCCATCAGAGACCATCTTATGCCAAATAAGTTATTTTACCTCCCTTGAGACAAAGAGATTGGCCTCTTTATTTTGAGAAATGTGTTAGAAAAAGGATTTACCCAATAATATATTGAAAGTGATCATTAATAATAAGGGGGCAGCACTTCTAAAAGGTAGTTCAGTCTTTCCCCTTGATGGAGGAATACGTCAGTAATCAGTAATCAGAATAAGCAGTGGTCTTCAGTGAAAACATTGTACATGGAAACTAGACTGTGCACAGTGTTTGAACATGTCTGGTTACATACACCTCCATTAGCAGCCATATTTAGGATGGGATAGCTGTACTAATTGTACTAACATGAGGGTGGTGTGTCACACATTACTGGGGTGTTATGGTATTATGGTAATAAAGAGATAATAATGAGGTAGTAAGTGGGACATAATACTGTGTCTGACACATATGTGAAAATAAACATAAGGCAGCCAATTCCCTTAACACCTTAATGACAATGGACGTAAATGGACGTCATGGTGCCGTGGTGCCTATCAGCAGCCAGGGACCCGCCGGTAATGGTGGACATCTCTGATCATGCGGATGTCCACCATTAACTCCTCAGATGCCGTGATCAATACAGATCACGGCATCTGCGGCATTGCGGTACTTTAAATGGATGATCGGATTGCCCACAACGCTGCCGCGGGGATCCGATCATCCAGCATGGCGGCCGAAGGTCCCCTCACCTGGCTCTGTCCGTCTCCCGGGGTCTTCTGTTCTGATCTGAGATCGAGCAGACCAAAGCAGAAGATGACCGATAACACTGATCAGTGCTATGCCCTATGCATAGCACTGAACAGTATTAGTAACCAAAGGATTGATTATGGGGACTATTAAAGTGTAAAAATGAAAGTAAAAAAGTAATTTAAAAAAAGTGAAAAAATGTGGAAAAGCTCCTCCCTCAATAAAAATGTAAAATGTCCTTTTTTCCCATTTTACCCCCATAAAGTGTAAAAATAATAATAACTAATACACATATTTGGTATTGCAGCATACGTAAATGTCCAAACTATTAAAATATAATGTTATTGATCCCGTAACGGTGTGAAAGTAAAAAAAAAAAAATGCTAAATTGTTGTTTTTTTTGTCCCATTTTATTTAAAAAAAATTAATAAAAGTTTTGTATACACAAATGTGATATCAATAAATAGTACAGATCATGGCGCAAATAATGAGCCCTCATACTGCCGCTTATACGGAAAAATGAAAAAGTTATAGGTCGTCAAAATAGAAGGATTTTAAATATACTAATTTGGTTAAAAAGTTTGCGATTTTTTTTAAGCACAACAATAATAGAGAAGTATATAATCATGGATATCATTTTAATCGTATTGACCCACAGAAAAAAGATCACATGTCAGTTTAACCGTAAATTGTACAGCGTGAAAGCGAAACCTTCCAAAATTTGCAATTTCTAAATTGCGGTTTTCTTTTTAATTTCCCCACACAAATAGTATTATTTTTGTTGCGCCATGCATTTTATGATAAAATGAGTGATGACATTACAAAGGATAACTGGTCGTGCAAAAAACAAGCCCTCATACTAGTCTGTGGATGAAAACATAAAAGAGTTACTCTTTTTAGAAGACGAGGAGAAAAAAATCGAAAATGCAAAAATAAAATTGGCCTGGTCCTTAAGGTCAAAATGGATTTGGTCCTTAAGGGGTTAATTGTAATGGAGAATACACCCCTCATATTGCAATGGAGGGAGTTTTCTAGCTATAGTTCATGTAGGGCATACTGAGTTCAATGAATGCAGAGCTGCCACAGAAAGCCTTTCATTTTTAGCTTATTTTAAAACACAGCTCAACCTACTTGTGCTGGTATCTGTGCTTGAGTGGGTTTCTTCCTACACTTCCAAAAAATCATACTGATAGCTTATTTGTCTTCCTATGAAACTGGTGCTTGTGTGTGTTACCATTGACAGTGATAAGCGTCAAGTGGGATTAGCTCACTGGATCGCCATCTCCCAGGATAGATGGACTCACAGCAGCAGTATATGTAGGACATTCAGACTAAAACAGAGGATTCTTTGTTTGACCTGTCCTCATCCAGCTTTATTTGATTCTCTTGCAGATAATGAAATTACCTAAACAGTAGCAAATCAACTCCTAAGCTGTCTGGCTACTAACTATACAATATATCCTCCCTAGTTTTGTAGGTGAAGGCTTACTGCCTAGCAACCTAAACGTTACCTATTTCCACACCACTGATCATGCACATTCACCAAGACTTCTCCTTGTCCCAGCTGCATCCATGCATTTCATTACGGTAACTGGGTCGTGTGATCACCAGCCTAACCCAAAGAAAATCTCAATGATTAATGTGTAAGGTGAAGTTGTCAGTCTTGGGTCAGCTGACTTTCTGTGAATTAGGGTATATCTTAAATCCTTTCGAGCTGCTCAAATTACTCAAGAATTACTTGTTTACCCCACCTAAAACATAACTTTTATTAGATATTTATAAAAAAAAAAAAAGACGAGCGAGGTCTGGACATTTACACTACATTTTTTATGTCCCAAACACTTGATTGAGGACAAAGCACTGATCAGTACAATCTGCAATCTACTTCTATGGTTTACCAAAAAGCAGACCATAGAAGAAGGTAGCAGCAGATCAGCAGGTGGCAAGGTAAGGAGACCTCTGGCTGCCATCTTGGCTCATCACCAAGCCCGGTTATACTTAAGAGGCAGGGATCAGTGTTAATCATGGCATCTGAAGGTTTAAAGGGGTACTCCACTGGCCAGCGTGGAACTAAATGTTCCGAACACTGTTTTCACTCTGTGAGGGTCGGTCACGCCCCTTGTAACATCAAAGCCACGCCCCCTGAATGCAAGTCTATGGGAGGGTGCGTGGTAGCGCCTCCTACCATAGACTTGCATTCAGGGGGAGTGGCCGTGACATCATGTGGGGGCATGGCCGACCCCTGCAGCACGAAAAACGGCATTCAGGACATTTGGTTCCATGCTGGCCAGTGGAGTATCCCTTTAATGGCGAGCTTCTGCGTGATCCCTGTGTCTGCCATTTCCAGTGGGTCATTGTCTTCCGATTGAAGCCAGGTCCTGCTGTACATGAAGCGGCCGCAGGTGCAAGGGGCACCTTTTCCCACTGTATCACATCTCTGATCCCCGCCACTGCAGCAGGAGTCTGTTACTGCTGGATCCTGCTTTGGATGCTGCAGCTACAGCTCCTGTGCCAACTCAATCATCATGTCATATCTGCATATCAAGTTGCAATAAGACAACGGGTTAACTCTGGTTTACCCTGTTTTACCACATTTTCTCTCTACATTCAACATGGCAATTATTTTAGCTACAACATATTTGGTATGGTAGAATGGAAATATATATAAAAAAAAAGTCAAGAACAGTACATATTTTTTTCAGTGGGAAGAGGGAGACAAAAGATCAGGCATATAAAAGCCAATAATATATTTTACAACGTGTATAAAATGACAGTGGAATGATATGTCATGTCATTGGTGGTTGGGTTGAGGACCCAGGTATAGTTTTTTTTTTTATAGTTTGAGCTTGGTTGGAAAAATAAACTATTTATGACCTTAAATATGGCCACTTTTAAAGTGGAAATCCTTATTCACTTGACTTGGCATAAAAGAAAAACATTTTCTGCAAACAATTCATCTATGTTTTGGCATTCAGAGATGCAAAATGTGTTAACCTCATGGAAAACTTAGTGTATTAACTCCCTTTCCTATTGATGGTAAACTATCATAGATTTGGCCAGTATGTAAGGCCTACCATTAATGGACATTCAAATACAACATGCCTATCTATGTGCAATGACAGTGAAGCTCAACAGATTTTTCCAATTAAGGTTCATATTGTAGCTAAACTTCAAAGAAAGAAATTAGAATTAATTTTAAAATGACCAGGCTATCTACAGAATACTTCATTTCCAGCTTTTTTGGATGACGGTAAAATAGAAATTCTCTTGATTGTATTGGAAGAAAACAGATGGGACTCCTTTAGCGTTATTCTGCCTGGTGGGGTCTTGAGTAATGCTGACACAAATGATAAACATTCTAAACCCAAAATATAATACATTAAAATACACAAACTCTCACATCAAAGGCAGGATAAATGAGAAACCCTAAGGTTATGGCCTCAGCACATTACATCACAGTCAGTTCTATCATAACTATTTCTTCCATGCTGCAAGTTATTTATCTGTACAATAAATGTTCCTCATCTGACGGTACAAAAAGAAACCAAAAGGTTTCAATAAGAATTAAAGTTTAAATGATTTTGGTATGTTTATGAAAGTTAAAAGAGAGAAAATCGAATGCCTCAGAAGAAAGTCTACAGATGGTATTTTGTACTTGAAAGCTGCACACAAGAGGAAATATACAACCATTTCCCATGGAAAAAAATAATGTCTAACAAGACTTCAGGGCTTAGAAACCTTTGCTTCTCGACGTGGAGTCATTCCAACATGTAGAATATTTATTCAAAGTTCTAAATGGATGCCTTGACTTCCTTTCTTGCTGTACAGGAAGCATGCAGGAAATGTTCATCGTACTTTTACAGTGTTACACAAATGTTCATCATTTTACATAAAAATGAAGGCAACATTGGTAGAAGGCCTTTCAGTTTTTCAGGTTGTAAAAGAATGTTTTTATGTGGTTCAATCTAATGTCCCAATACACTGTTATAAAGATTACAGTTCCAAACATAGGGGGAATTTCTCAAAACTATTGAGTGGGGAAAGTTAAATATAGCAATCAGATTCTAACTCTTGTTTGTAGAAGTGGCATATAAGGCCCCATATTCCCTATATATCTAATAGGGTAATGTCCTTGTAAGACTACCCCTTTGTGAATATATAATTAGAGATGAGCGAATTTTTTAAAAAATTTGATTCGGCCTATTTGCCGAATTTTCCGAAAAAATCAGTTCGGTCCGAATTTATTTGTGGTGAATATGTCTATTTCTGGCCTACAGAGAGCCTCAATAGGGTATTAGAATCACTGTTGCAAAGCGGCACAATGACAGAGCCTGGAGGGGGCATCAGTATGAGGAGACTATATAGTGGCTGAATGACACAGTGTCCAGGTGGCGGCAGCATAAGGAGACCATATAGTGGCTTAATGACACAGAGTGGAGGTGGCGGCAGCATGAGGAGACCATAGGGCCTCACAGTTGAAGATTTCAAATAGATGAATCTAAAAAGTTTTATTTTATGTGCCAACAGCATGAGGAGACCACATGGCGGTACAGTGACAGAGCCTGGAGGTGGCAGAAGCACAAGGAGACCATATAGTGGCTGAATGACACAGCCTGTAGTTGGCGGCAGCATGAGGAGACCATATAGTTGCTGAATGACACAGCCTGGAGTTGGTGGAAGCATGAGGAGACCATATAGTGGCTGAATGAGATGGCCTGGAGGTGGCGGTAACATGAGGGGACCCCATAGCTGCATAATAAGACAGCCTGGAGGTGGCATCAGCATGAGGAGAACATATGGTGGCAGAATGAGACAGCCTGGAGGTGGCATCAGCAGCATCAGCAGTCCTGAAAATGACCCAGTGACATAGTGGGCGGTGGGTGGCAATACCAGTACCCAGTGACGTAGGTGGGTGAAAAATGAACTTGGCATCAGATGTGTGGCATCAGTCGGGTGACAGGATCAGAATAGTAGCTGAGGCAGGTAGGCAGAAGAAAACGGTCCCTTTTGTAAAAGTGTTAGTGTGCACAAGTATTGAGGATATGCATTATGTAAAACTAAACTTTTAATAATATTCTTAGGATAAAATATATGGACCCAATTTTTTTTAATCAAACAAAAGGAAAGGTGTGCAAAAAATATCATGTGCCACCTACACCACCAAGTGATGCAAAGACCTCTAAAAGGTGGAAGGGAACAACTTATGGTCCATTGTAACTGGTGGGGGTAAAAACTTCCCCTGTAAGGCCCCACTTTCGCATTATTAATTCCCTTCTTGGCAAGTGTTACTCGCCCTAAAAAGGGTGACCCCACACAGGAAACTCTCCCTATTTTCACATAAAAACCCTGTGAAAGTTGGAAATAGGGAGAGGTTCCTGTGTGGGGACGCCCTTTTTTAGGGCAAGTAACACTTGCCAAAAATGGAATTAATAATGCAGGAGTGGGACCTTACAGGGGAACTTTTTACCACCCCCCCTCCCGGTTACAATGGACCAAACGCTGTTCCCGTCCACCTTTTAGAGGTCTTTGCATCACATCAATACTTGGTGGTGTAGGTGGCACATGGTGTTTTTTGCACATCTTTCCTTTTGTTTAATTTCAAAAAAATGTTGGGTACATATATTTTATCCTAAGAAAAGTTAAGTTTTAGCTAATGCACATCCTCAATATTTACTTGTGGTCTGATGCAGAGGAATGTCTGTAACTGGGGAGCAGCACCTTAAATATGTTTTGCACTATCCATATTTGTGAAGTGTTGGTGCGGCTCCATGGTCAAACTACTCTGATGCAAGCATTGGTGGGTGGAAATCCTGGCTGATCCATGCCTGACTCATCTTCGCAAAGGTCAGTCTCTCCACTTTTTTTGTAGACAGACGAGCTCTCCTTGGGGTTACTAGGGCCCCTGCCGCACTAAACACCCACTCTGATGGCACACTACTGGCCAGGCAGGACAGCTTTGCCAGGGCAAACCCTGCTAGTTGCGCCACAAATCATGTTTGGCTGCCCAGAAGTCTAGCGGATCTTCAAGGTGTGTTGGCATGGTCATGACAAGGTATGCCACCACCAGCTGGTTCAGGTCCTGCTCCAAGTCTACCTGCTGCTGATAAGTTGCTTTACTATGTGGGTGAAGAAAGCTACTCATCAGCGACTGTAGATTCACACTGATGCTGATGGAGCTGGTACTGCTTTTGCCACCCCACCCCCTCCCCAGCAGCCATAGCAGTGGAAGGTTAGCGTAGAGGGCCCCCAAGTCAGACCTGCGAGAGGATGGACGATGGCACAGAAAGGCATCGGCCAACTGACTACGTAGGATTTCTCTCTAGTAGGTCAGTTTGTCCTCCCTCTCAGTGGGTGTAAAAAAGGCCCCCATTTTGTGGCGATAGCTTGGGTTCAATAAAGTGGAGATCCAGAAGTCATCCTGCTGCTGATTGGCGACAATTCGGCGGTCACTACTCAAGCAAGTGAGCATGCATCATGCCATTTGTGCAAGAGACTCGGAGGGACACCCTGTCTCCATCTCCACTGCATACTTCCATGGTGTGACTGGGTCCTCTGTCTCGCCTTCCTCATAACCCTCTACCGCCTCACCTGTCAGACGACTAGAAAAACCGCACAGCTTGCGAAACCTAAACTGTGCTCCACTGTGCCCCTTCCCCTCCTCCTCCTCCAGTTCAGCCCCCACAGGGCTCATGTGGCCATGAGATGTAGGCACATTTCCAGTGCCCTGACCAGCCATCGTTTCCAACACGTGTTGTAGTAGATGAAGCAGTGAAATGACTGTAGTAGATGAAGCAGTGGAACGTTGTTCATCCCGTAATCCTGACTAATAAGGTGGCTTCTTCAAAGAGCCTGAGCAAACAGCAGGTGTCACGTATGAGCTGCCACTGGTTGACATTGAAGTTACACAGGGGAGTCCCCCTATCCGCTTGGATCATCAAGAAATCGGTGATGGCTTTTCTCTATTCCTATAGTCGGTCCAACATATGGAGGGTGGAATTCCAACTTGTGGAAACGTTGCAAATCAGACTATGTTGGGGGATACCGCTCTGACACAACAGCTCAAGGAGGGTGTGCTTTGTGGTGTACGAGTGGCTGAAGTGCATGCAAAGTTTCCTTCCCATTGTAAGAATGTCTTGCAGATGGGGAGAACACTTCAGGAACCGCTTGACAACCAGATTGAACACGCGTGCTATGCAAGGTGCATGGCTCAGGCTTCCTTGTCGCAGCGCAGACAAGTATTCTTCCCGTTGTCGGTCACCATGGTTCCCATTTTCAGTTTTCATGAAGTAAGCTATGATTCGATTACTTTATGAATGACTTTTAGCAGTTCCTCTCCTGTATGTCTCTCTTTGCAAAGGCAAACCATGTGAAGAACAGTGTGACACCGCCGTGCCCTGCACACATGGTATGCTGGAGGGGCACTGAGACTGCAGTGTCTATGCAGTGGAGGCTGAGGACATGGTGGAGGATGAGGAGGCGGAGTCGCACACCATCACAGGACCAACTGCCTGAGAGCGTGGAGGCAGAAGCGGCGTGACCTGTCCAAGTTGGTGTTGTGGCTGGAACCACATTCACCCAGTGAGTCATAAAGGACATGTATTGTCCCTGACCATAGTTACAGCTCCACACGTCGGTGCTGCCATGCCATTTGGTACACAACGACAGGCTCAAGGACAGGCCCACCTTCTCTTCCACAAAATTGTGCAGGGCTGGTACTGCCTTCTTTGCAAAGAAATGACGGCTTGGGACTCTCCACCGCCGCTCGGCACAAGCCATCAGTTCTCTAAAATTGCAGAGTCCACCACTTGAAAAGGGAGGGACTGCAGCATCAGAAACTTGGACAGGAGCACATTCAGCTTCTGCACTGTTGGATGAGTGGGCGCATACTGTTGTCTCTTGGACATGAATTTGCCGATGGATTGCTGGCGGAATGACTGACTCGAAGTAGGAGGAGCAGGTGCATCTGAAGTGACAGAAGATGGGTATGGCACACAGCTCCCTTCGGCTGAGGTGGTGGAGCATTGGCTGGCTGAAACAAGGAGCAGCGTGCGACTGGGTGATGCAGTAGGCTGGACTACCACATCGGAGCCACGGTTATCCCCAGCCGCTTTATGGTGACGCTGCATATGTTGATGCAGGGCCTTGGTGCCAACATTGGGAACCTGACAATGATTCACCTTCTGTCGCAACATCTTGCATGTGGCCATGTTAACCTCCTCCGGATGCTTTATGAAAAACTGCCACACCCCGAGTAGTTGATTTTCCCACCAACAGTCCGCACTGATTGACTGCTATTGCCGCCGTCTCCAGGAACCCCTGTTCCACTACCTCCCATGAAGGTAGGCTGCCACGAAGAAGGAGGTCTACCCCAGGCACATTTGGCTCCAGAATTTCCACTTCTGCCACTATGCTGACAGCCAACCATGCTACCACCTTGCTGGCTCAGCTGCTGCCTCACGAGCAACCTGCAACCCTCTTCTCCTGTTCATGATGAAGCCCCTTCTTCACCCAGATCCCAAGTGTGATCAGCTTCATCTTCATCGAGTTGTGTCTGCTCGTCACTGATGTCCTCCTCAGGTTCCTCAACAGTGTCTGCTTCAGGAGCCTGAACGCTCACAACACCACCTCCCTTGCCACTCTCCTCATCACTACTTGGCCGCCTACCGGAGAAAGCGGCGGATGTCTCCTTCACTTCCTGGCTGGCCAGTAGCTGCTGACTGTCCTCTAATAGATCATACTCACTAAATAGTGGAGCTGAACCGACAGCATAAGATACTTCTGTGGGGGAGCGAACAGCAAAGGACACAGGCAATGGGAGGACAGAGACTCCTCGCGGGCCATGTTAACTGAGGGTTGTGTCTGAGGTACCCACCGACTGTTGACTGGGGTTGTCAGATGTCTATTGTGATGAAGTGGATGACCGTGTTAACTAATCGATGACGTCAGATGGGTTGGTGGTCGAGACACGACCGCTAGCTGATATTAGGAGTTCCGGCCTCTCGCTGTGACTCCTCCTGCCAGTCACCCATAGTCTGCTGCGACCTCTGCCTGATGAATTTTGGCTTCTGCCACTCCTCTGTGCATGTCCTGGCACTTCTCTGCCTGACATACTTAGTGCGTATATGAGGGGAGTACAATATGCTCCACTATGCTTAAAACAGTATTTGTCTACAACACCAAAAGGTGTGTACTTTTGACTGGCCTTTCACAGTATCTATTCACCATAACTGGTATAGACCAGTATATGAAGGGTTAAATTTGTTTATTTAATTCCTATAGATTCCCTTTTGGGAAACCAAAAATACCCTGTTTTCCCATATACTACTTAACTTAGTAAAAATCCCATATGCTTTATTGTATATTACACACTATTTAAAAACAATTAGCACTGTTTGCTCTATTTGCTATTTTAGTGAATTCCTGTAACGCCGAGCGCTCCGGGTCCCCGCTCCTCCCCGGAGCGCTCGCAACATCCTCGCAATCGCAGCGCCCCGGTCAGACCTGCTGACCGGGTGCGCTGCGATACCTCTCCCAGCCGGGATGCGATTCGCGATGCGGGTGGCGCCCGCTCGCGATGCGCACCCCGGCTCCCATACCTGACTCGCTCTCCGTCGGTCCTGTCCCGGCGCGCGCGGCCCCGCTCCTTAGGGCGCGCGCGCGCCGGGTCTCTACGATTTAAAGGGCCACTGCGCCGCTGATTGGCGCAGTTGGCTTAATTAGTTTATTCACCTGTGCACTTCCCTATATAACCTCACTTCCCCTTCCCTTCCAATTCCGTACTCTTGCTTCCGGATTATCCTGGAATAATGAGGCCCTCTGCGCGACCTTTAAAAAAGGCCTATCCAGCAACATTAAAGATGTTCTGGCCGCACGAGAAATTCCTGCTAACCTGCATGAACTCATTCATCTAGCCACTCGCATTGACATGCGTTTTTCCGAAAGGCGTCAGGAGCTCCGCCAGGATATGGACTTTGTTCGCACGAGGCGTTTTTTCTCCCCGGCTCCTCTCTCCTCTGGTCCTCTGCAATCCGTTCCTGTGCCTCCCGCCGTGGAGGCTATGCAAGTTGACCGGTCTCGCTTGACACCTCAAGAGAGGACACGACGCCGCATGGAGAATCTTTGCCTGTACTGTGCCGGTACCGAACACTTCCTGAAGGATTGTCCTATCCGACCTCCCCGCCTGGAAAGACGTACGCTGACTCCGCACAAAGGTGAGACAGTTCTTGATGTCAACTCTGCTTCTCCACGCCTTACTGTGCCTGTGCGTATATCTGCTTCTACCTTCTCCTTCTCTACTAAGGCCTTCTTGGATTCCGGATCTGCAGGAAATTTTATTTTGGCCTCTCTCATCAACAGGTTCAACATCCCAGTGACCAGTCTCGCCAGACCCCTCTACATCAATTGTGTTAACAATGAAAGATTGGACTGTGCCGTGCGTTACCGCACGGAACCCCTCCTAATGTGCATCGGACCTCATCACGAAAAAATTGAGTTTTTGGTCCTCTCCAATTGCACTTCCGAAATTCTCCTTGGACTACCGTGGCTTCAACGCCATTCCCCAACCCTTGATTGGTCCACAGGAGAAATCAAGAGCTGGGGTACTTCTTGTTTCAAGGACTGTCTTAAACCGGTTCCCAGTACTCCCTGCCGTGACCCTGTGGTTCCCCCTGTAACCGGCCTTCCTAAGGCTTATATGGACTATGCTGACGTATTTTGCAAAAAGCAAGCTGAGACTCTACCTCCTCACAGGCCTTTTGACTGTCCTATTGACCTCCTCCCGGGCACTACTCCACCCCGGGGCAGAATTTATCCTCTGTCCGCCCCAGAGACTCTTGCTATGTCTGAATACATCCAGAAAAATTTAAAAAAAGGGGTTTATCCGCAAATCCTCCTCTCCTGCCGGAGCTGGATTTTTCTTTGTGTCCAAAAAAGATGGCTCCCTACGTCCTTGCATTGATTACCGCGGACTTAATAAAATCACGGTAAAGAACCGCTACCCCCTACCTCTTATCTCTGAACTCTTTGATCGCCTTCAAGGTGCCCACATCTTTACCAAACTGGACTTAAGAGGTGCATATAATCTCATCCGCATCAGGGAGGGGGACGAATGGAAAACTGCATTTAACACCAGAGATGGACACTTTGAGTATCTGGTCATGCCCTTTGGCCTGTGCAACGCCCCTGCCGTCTTCCAAGACTTTGTTAATGAAATTTTTCGTGATCTCTTATATTCCTGTGTTGTTGTGTATCTGGACGATATTCTGATTTTTTCTGCCAACTTAGAAGAACAGCCAGCATGTCCGCATGGTTCTTTAGAGACTTCGAGACAATCAACTCTATGCCAAAATGGAGAAATGTCTGTTTGAATGTCAATCTCTTCCTTTCCTAGGATACTTGGTCTCTGGCCAGGGACTACAAATGGACCCAGATAAACTCTCTGCCGTATTAGATTGGCCACGCCCCTCCGGACTCCATGCTATCCAACGTTTTTTGGGGTTCGCCAATTATTACAGACAATTTATTCCACATTTTTCCACTATTGTGGCTCCTATCGTGGCTTTAACCAAGAAGAATGCCAATCCTAAGTCCTGGTCTCCCCAAGCGGAAGACGCATTTAAACGGCTCAAGTCTGCCTTTTCTTCTGCTTCCGTGCTCTCCAGACCTGACCCATATAAACCCTTCCTATTGGAGGTTGATGCCTCCTCAGTGGGAGCTGGAGCGGTCCTTCTACAAAAAAATTCTTCCGGGCATGCTGTTACTTGTGGTTTTTTTTCTAGGACCTTCTCTCCGGCGGAGAGAAACTACTCCATCGGGGATCGAGAACTACTGGCCATTAAATTGGCACTTGAGGAATGGAGGCATCTGCTGGAGGGATCAAAATTTCCAGTTATCATTTTCACCGATCACAAGAATCTCTCCTATCTCCAGTCTGCCCAACGGCTGAATCCTCGCCAGGCCAGGTGGTCGTTGTTCTTTGCCCGTTTTAACTTTGAAATTCATTTTCGCCCTGCCGACAAGAACATTAGGGCCGATGCTCTCTCTCGTTCCTCGGATGCCTCGGAAGTAGAGGTCTCTCCGCAACACATCATTCCTCCTGACTGTCTGATCTCCTCTTCTCCAGCCTCCATCAGGCAAACTCCTCCAGGGAAGACCTTCGTTTCTCCACGCCAACGTCTCGGGATTCTCAAATGGGGTCACTCCTCCCACCTCGCAGGCCATGCGGGCATCAAAAAGTCCTTGCAACTCATCTCTCGTTTCTATTGGTGGCCGACTCTGGAAACAGATGTTGTTGATTTTGTGCGGGCCTGTACTGTCTGTGCCCGGGATAAGACTCCTCGCCAGAAGCCTGCTGGTCTCCTTCACCCTCTGCCTGTCCCCGAAAAGCCTTAGTCTCTGATTGGTATGGACTTTATTACAGACCTACCCCCATCCCGTGGCAACACTGTTGTTTGGGTGGTCGTTGATCGACTTTCCAAGATGGCACATTTTATTCCTCTTCCTGGTCTTCCTTCAGCGCCTCAGTTGGCAAAAAATTTTTTGTACACATTTTTCGTCTTCACGGTTTGCCCACGCAGATTGTCTCGGATAGAGGTGTCCAATACGTGTCAAAATTCTGGAGGGCTCTCTGTAAACAACTCAAGATTAAATTAAACTTCTCTTCTGCTTATCATCCTCAATCCAATGGGCAAGTAGAAAGAATTAACCAGGTCCTGGGTGACTATTTACGGCATTTTGTTTCCTCCCGCCAGGATGACTGGGCAGATCTTCTACCTTGGGCCGAATTCTCGTACAACTTTAGAGTCTCTGAATCTTCTGCTAAATCCCCATTTTTCGTGGTGTACGGCCGTCACCCTCTTCCCCCCCTCCCTATTCCCTTGTCCTCTGGTTTGCCCGCTGTAGATGAAGTGACTCGTGATCTTTCCACCAT
This sequence comes from Hyla sarda, assembly GCF_029499605.1. Classification (NCBI taxonomy): domain Eukaryota; kingdom Metazoa; phylum Chordata; class Amphibia; order Anura; family Hylidae; genus Hyla; species Hyla sarda. The sequence continues at coordinate 254,703,915 of NC_079192.1, read as the reverse complement.
ATGGAAAGAGACCCAAAATTCTCTTTTACAGGCTTCATCTCGCATGAAAAAGTTTGCCGATAAGAAAAGAAGAGCTCCCCCCATCTTTGCTCCCGGAGACAAGGTATGGCTCTCCGCTAAATATGTCCGCTTTCGTGTCCCCAGTTACAAACTGGGACCACGCTATCTGGGGCCTTTCAAAGTCTTGTGCCAAATTAATCCTGTCTCTTACAAACTTCTTCTTCCTCCTTCTCTTCGTATTCCCAATACCTTCCATGTCTCTCTCCTTAAACCACTCATCATCAACCGTTTCTCTCCCAAACTTGTTCCTCCCACTCCTGTTTCCGGTTCTTCTGACATCTTCTCCGTAAAGGAGATACTGGCCTCCAAGACGGTCAGAGGAAAAAGATTTTTTTTGGTAGATTGGGAGGGCTGTGGTCCTGAAGAGAGATCCTGGGAACCTGAGGACAACATCCTAGACAAAAGTCTGGTCCTCAGGTTCTCAGGCTCCAAGAAGAGGGGGAGACCCAAGGGGGGGGGGTACTGTTACGCCGAGCGCTCCGGGTCCCCACTCCTCCCCGGAGCGCTCGCAACATCCTCGCAATCGCAGCGCCCCGGTCAGACCTGCTGACCGGGTGCGCTGCGATACCTCTCCCAGCCGGGATGCGATTCGCGATGCGGGTGGCACCCGCTCGCGATGCGCACCCCGGCTCCCGTACCTGACTCGCTCTCCGTCGGTCCTGTCCCGGCGCGCGCGGCCCCGCTCCTTAGGGCGCGCGCGCGCCGGGTCTCTACGATTTAAAGGGCCACTGCGCAGCTGATTGGCGCAGTTGGCTTAATTAGTTTATTCACCTGTGCACTTCCCTATATAACCTCACTTCCCCTTCCCTTCCTTGCCGGATCTTGTTGCCATCGTGCCAGTGAAAGCGTTTCCCAGTGTGTTCCTAGCCTGTGTTCCAGACCTCCTGCCGTTGCCCCTGACTACGATCCTTGCTGCCTGCCCCGACCTTCTGCTACGTCCGACCTTGCTCTTGTCTACTCCCTTGTACCGCGCCTATCTTCAGCAGTCAGAGAGGTTGAGCCGTTGCTAGTGGATACGACCTGGTTACTACCGCCGCTGCAAGACCATCCCGCTTTGCGGCGGGCTCTGGTGAATACCAGTAGTAACTTAGAACCGGTCCACTAGCACGGTCCACGCCAATCCCTCTCTGGCACAGAGGATCCACCTCCTGCCAGCCGAATCGTGACAATTCATTTCCTTGCGCAGATATCTCTGCTATTTATTCTGGTATATTTGTATTAGAACAACCCTGTGTGCCTGCAGGTCACACCCGGTAATTTGCAAAGAGCAGCAGTGCTATGATTTTTAAAAACTCCACTCTGCCCCCCTCAACATGTTTCGCTACGACGTAGCGTTATCAAGAGGTAGCGGGTATCTGCGCAAGGAAATGAATTCACTAAAATAGCACATAGAGCAAACAGTGCTAATTGTTTTTAAATAGTGTGTAGTATACAATAAAGCATATGGGATTTTTACTAAGTTAAGTAGTATATGGGAAAACAGGGTATTTTTGGATTCCCAAAAGGGAATCTATAGGAATAAAATTTCACAGTATCTAGGCCCTTAAAACTTCAACAGGAACAAAATGGTACACCACTTAGATGTACGTATGTGGTATGCACCTATGAGGGGAGGACAATGCGCTCCATTACGCTTAAAACAGTGTTTGTCTACAACACCAGCAGGTGTGTACTTTTTGGCTGGCCTTTCGCGGTATCTAGGCCCTTAAGACTTTAACAGGAACAAAATGGTACACCACTTAGATGTACACACAGGTTACACTTAATAGAGGAGAGTATGCTTTTAGTCCTCTGCTCACCCTAACTGGGTGGCTACTATTAGCTGTGTTGTACACACCAGTGCTGCAGCACACAGTCGCTGTGTACTACACTCAAAATTGCACTCTCTCTCTCTCTCAATCTCACTCCTTTCCCTATTAGTGCTTCTAGGCTGGATTTTGGCTTGAGGTGAATCGCTTCTGTAAAAAAGCTTTTCTGTGCAACACACTGTTCTCTGTCCCTCTCTCTGCAAAAGAATGCTGATGTGACTGTTCGGTGAATCGCTGCTGTAAAAAATCTTTTCTGTGCAACACACACTGCTGTCTGTCCCTCTTTCTCTGTAATAGAACACTGATGTGACTGGCCGCAAGATGGCTGCTGATTATATAGGGCTGTGACATCACAGGGGTGGCTGGCTGCTGATAAGCTGCATGCTGCATGTGATTCAGGGTCATCCTGCCAACCCTTGTTCCCGCCTTCCCAGGATTCCTTGCCCCATGTCCTCACATGTGGATCCGTCATTTTATATGCCCCCTGGAGCCTGGACCACACTAAATGGAGTTTAATGAAGCGATTCATGTGATCGAATCGTGGCGATATTCACATTCATTGCAAATCGAATTTTTCCTGAAATTTGTAATGAATTCAGATTTGTCAGATTCGATTCGCTCATCCCTGCATATAATATTGTGAAAAAAGGAATAATAAAGACTGATAACTCATTCTGAGATATGGTGTCATGTTATTTTATCGGCTGTAATTGCAATTTAGTTTGACAACATAGTGGCAGCGAATTTAACCCCTGGAAACCATATGGCTATATGTAGTAGTTAGGAACAGCTAAATAGGATTGGTGAGCATGTAACATATGACCATTCCGTGGATAATTTTCCATGCTCACAGTAAAATGGGTGGTTCTCTAGCAGAGTGTGGTTGATATGTGTTGATGCTGCACTGAGATAGTATGTACATTGGGAGGAGAGTATGTTCATGGCCTATATGACTTGCCAGCAAGTGGTAAAATGGTGTTTGCTATGTATAGCCGAGACTGGGGATGAGCAGCAAAGAGAGTGGTTGTGGAGAAGCTTGAAATGTATAAGTGGGCTGTGGAGTACTGTGTGATTTCCAACAGTTACAGTTCAGGCAGTAGTAGTGGCCAATGTCTACATTGAGATGCACCTGGAGTGACAGGTTGACCACAGGATTCCTGGAGCAGGAATGGACCATTAGTGACATTAGTAATATATAAGTAAGAAGTGCTGGTAGAATGCCTGACTGCAGAATATTGTGCCCTGAAGCGGGGCCAAATATAGAGATTTTGTGCATCCTAACGGGAAAATAGAATGCCTGGTAAGCATCAGGGTTGCCGTTTACTTATGCTTACAATGGAAGGGGAATATTATGCTGTACTAGAGTGCCGCTTTAACTGCAAAGACTGTGTCTGTCACGTGACTGGTTGAGCCATCTTCTCAGCTACAGCAGCTGCTAACAGGACATTATACTGATCATTTCACTTAGCCTCTATTACATGTATTTATCTATTAAGTATATGACATCAAGTTCAGGCTTTACTTTTTTCACATTCCATGGTAGTCATTGATCAGTTTCGGCCATTCACAAAATCTTTTATTTCAAATAGTAAAACCTACTTTTCATTTAGTGCAATTTTATATTATAAAACATTAATTTTAGAGCTGTTTTATTTTGCTATTTTGCCCATTATCACTGTAAACGACAGGCATTAGATCATTAGACCTGGAAGTTCTATTAATATGTCCATCAAAATAATTATGGAATAAGTTACTCCTGATAGAGCTAAAATGAATGCCTTCTGGTGGAAATAGTTTTATACTGATGTCAGCACAATGTAGCAATTGAAGAAAACTTAAACCCATGTAACAGCAAAACTAAGTAATTATATATTATCGTAATTATATACGCTAATAAGTTCAAATTATTATTCTGTAGGCTTTTTATGGGACTTTATACAAGTTGAAATCATTGTTACAAGTAACACTTAATAGGTCTAAAAAAGGTAATCATGCTTTATATTTATCCTGGAATTTCTGTCTTTCTGGCACATAACTTGCTTGAAACACATCGGAACAGAGGTCCCATAAGCAGGCATCACTTAAACTGAAAACTATTAGAGTATAAATCAAATACTTGATGAAATAATATGGTATAGTGTGGGTCTTAGGAATTTCTGGCCAGAACTTTGCAAATGCTCTAAAGGGAAAACATAATAATGTATGTAATATAGTTAAAATAAATTAATAGAATGGATAATGACAGAATATAATGACATCACTAGATCAACTTAGTTTTTCCAGTTACGTAACAATTAATAGTATTCATAAACAAGAAATATGCTATTTGCGTAACTCCCATGGACTTTAGTCAGAGATAAACAAATGGAGCAACCCCACAAGCTATGCCGTTTATGCCAAGGAGAACGTGTACGCCAAGAGTTACCTAAACAGAGGAGCCTGCAGGGCTATGCCATTTCCGCAATTCCTTTTAAAGTCAATGGGAGTTATGTAAATTGCGTAAATTCCCCACTCCAGCTGTTTTTGGCTTTTCTGACCAACCCCGGCTGTTCCAAACAGGCTGAAGGTGGCCAGAAAAGGCAGTTGAAGAGATGAGACAATCGATTTAGTTAACAGCATGCTAATAATCTATATATATATATATATATATATATATATATATATATATATATATATATAAAACTCAATGGCCCTTATTTACGAAGAGTGGAGTTTAGGTTTCTTTGTGGGTTTTAATTTCCTACAATTTATTTTCCACGGTATTCACTAAGGTTTCCCTACATTTTCCACTTTCCCTACATTTAGTTTTTTTTACACAGGTTCTGATCTGTCTGGTTTTCCTCAGCTCAAATCCACCACATTTTATGTGAAAACCTTAGTATATATGTTGCGGTTTTGTGAAAATGTCGGGACCATGCCCCTTTTCGGAGACCACGCCCCTTCCCCAGAGGCCACGCCCCTTTTCAGGTTTTCTTAGCAAAATGGAGAGTTAGTCTGGGTTTTTAATTCTGGTGCAAATTCTGGTGCAGACAGAATTTCTGGCGCAATGCGACAGAATTTGGCGCACAACCCGACAAAACATGTTGGGTTTGCAATAGTAAATTAGGGCCAATGTGTATATGTGTGTGTGTGTGTGTGTGTGTGTGTATGTGTGTATGTTCCAGCATCACGTCCAAACGGCTAAAGATATTAACATGAAACTTGGCACACATGTTACTGATATGTCAACTACAAACATAGGATAGGTCATTTAACCCTTACTCACCTCCATTTGCAAGGGTTGGGGTTTTTGTTTAAAGTCCCATACAAATCTACGGGAATTATATGTTACTGCATAACTTCCAAACGGCTGGAGATATTTCGATAATACTTGTTACTTATATGTCCACTTAAAATATATGATAGTTCATTTAACCCTTAACTACCCCCATTTGTGAGGGTCTGGGTTTTTATTTAAAGTCCCATGCAAATCAATGGGAATTGTATGTTCCCACATAACTTCCATACGGCTGGAGATATTTTAATGCCTGGTACACATATTATGGATCAGGATAGGAGGTCGGGATATGAGGATGGGATATGAGGTTGGGATAGGAGGTCGGGATAGGAGGTCGGTACAGGAGGTTGGAATAGGAGGTAGGGATAGGAGGTCGGGATAGGAGGTCGAGATAGGAGGACGGGATAGGAAGACGGGATAGGAAGACGGGATAGGAGGTCGGGATAGGAGGTTGAAATAGGAGCTCAAGATAGGAGATCAAGATAGGAGGATGGCATAGGAGGTCTGGATAGGAGGTCGAACTAGGAGGTCAGGATAGGAGGTCTGGATAGGAGGTCGAGATAGGAGGACGGGATAGGAGGTCGGGATAGGAGGTCGAGATAGGAGGACAGGATAGGAGGTGGGGATAGGAGGTCGAGATAGGAGGTCGAGATAGGAGGACGGGATAGGAGGACAGGATAGTAGGTCGGGATAGGAGGACGGGATAGAAAGTCGAGACAGAAGGATGGGATAGGAGGACAGGATAGGAGGTTGGGATAGGAGGTCAGGATAGGAGGTCGGGATAGGAGGACGGGATATGGGGTTGGGATATGACAACAATGTATGAGGTTGGGATATGAAGTCAAAAGCTTCCTCCTTTGTTTATTTTCCCCCCCAACAAGGATTAGGAAGGAAAAACCGGGCAACACTGGGTACTCAGCTAGTAAGTTATAAAGCAGACATATATAAAGGGATACATAGCCCATTCTATACATAGTGTGCTGGATGCAGACAGTATAGCAAGTAGTGGATAATTACTACCCTGATAATCAAGTAAGAGTTAAACACTCTACAAAATTGTGACGTGTGTAAAACTACAGTTCTCATTAGGGCCGCAATCTTGTCGGATTTGTTTTAAATAGCATTAATGATATGGTTTACTGCAAATCTCATGGACAGACACAATTGATATCTCCAGACCCTATTCTTTTTTATGGGGCAGCCTTGAGAGCATTCTCTGTGACCCCAGTGACTTATGCAGAGGTCATTCTACAGGTAGGAAAGATGCTAAGCTGCTATTGTTTCATCTATATACAAGTGTCATCTTTTACTATAACTGTTGACATATCACTTTCCAGCAGCCTCCTCCTTATCATCACAGATCAAGAAATCCTAGCTTAATATTAGGCCTAAAGGGCCAGAATGGATACTCCAAGATTTCAGGATTATTTTATAATGCAGATAGCAAAATGAAAAATTTGGAAAAATATCTCAAACAATTCTTAAAAGATATGTTTAACATAAAAACTTGATTTTAACAATCGGGCATTTTATGATGACACATTCCCTTCAAGTAAGGCACTGTCATTTAAAATAAACCAGCTTAGCTTTGTCCTGTGTCTGCAAGACAAGCAATAACATTCTATAACGGCTAGAAATAGTGCTGCTCCTCGGGTACACACAATCCTGAAAAGGTACCTGAAATGAGAGGAATGTTTAATGATGCCACTGTACCACTGCTCCCTATTGAACTGTGCCACCATACCGTAATGTACTATACAATACCCCTAATGATCTTTGCCATGCCAGTAATGATCTCTCTCCACCATGTCCCTAGTGTCTTAAAGACGCAGACATAATTAAATAGAGAGACTGGACTAAAGATCCAATATGTGGCCAAGGCACTCAGATCTAGATAAGGGGCTCAGCTACTGGCTTTTTCTCTTTCCAGTGGTGCAAACACAGTGATCACTATCTGCTTCACACCTCTGAGACTCTTTTAACAGAGGTGCCCCGCCATTCAATTGCTGGGTCTCTTAACAGCTGCTATATCAGCTACCCTGGTAGTTAGGTCTTTGTTTGTGACACACCATCGCTATTATGTAGGCCGCCTCTAGAATTCATATTTCATTTGGAACAGATAAACACAAAGAAAGACAAAATATTCCATAATTTGAAATCAGTGCTAGTTGAATGCATCAGTTTTAAAAATAACGGGAACAAAATGACCACTTTAACCCCTTAAGTACGCAGCCGTTTTTCACCTTAAGGACTGAGCCCTTTTTCACAATTATGACCACCGTCACTTTACGAATTAATAACGCGAAAACGCTTTTACCGAATATTCTGATTCTGAGATAGTTTTTCCGTGACATATTCTACTTTATTTTGGTGGTAAATTTTTGGAGTTAATTGCATCCTTTTTTGGTGAAAAATCCCAAAATTTCATGAAAATGTAGAAAATTTTGCATTTTTCTAACTTTGAAGCTCTCTAATTGTAAGGAAAATGAATATTCCAAATAAATTTTATTTTTCTTCACAAATACAATATGTCCACTTTATGTTGGCATCATAAAATGGACATACTTTTGCTTTTTGAAAAAAATAGAGGGCTTCAAAGTAGAGCAGCAATTTTCAAAAATGTCATGAAAATTGCTAAATCTGAAGGGACAGATGTTACAGAACTACAACTCCCAGCATGCCTTGGCAGTCGAGGCATGCTGAGCGTTGTAGTTTGGCAACATCTGGAGGGCTACTGTTTGGGCACCACTGTAACAGTGGTCTCAAAACTGTGACCCTCCAGATGTTGCAAAACTACAACTCCCAGCATGCCCAGACAGCTTTTGGCTGTCTGGGCATGCTGGGAGTTACAGTTTGGCCCCCCTAGTGGTTGCCACAGTAAAGATCGATTTACTTTCACTTTCAATCCCCCCCCCCCCCCCCACTGTCGATTCCCTACCTGAGCAAAGATCCAGCAGGCTCCAGCGAAGATCCCAGGTCCCCAGGTATCTTCTCCTGCAGGTACGGCCTCTATCTTCTTCCCAGAGCCCCTCGACATCCAGGGGCGGGCAGAACGGGGGTTGCCATGGCAACCCCCTGTCCTGCGCTGCCATTGGTCAGAACTCCGTTCTGACTAATGCCAGGGGATAGGAGGAGATCGCAGCTTTGCGACCTCACTCCTATCCTTTAGGCTGATCGGGGCTGTTGCTGACAGCTCCGATCAGCCCTATTTTCCGGGTGATCGGGTCACCAGAGACCCGATCAGCCGGGAATTGGAGAAAATCGCATGTCTGAATTGACATGCGATTTTCTCCGATCGCCGACATGGGGGGGGTCTCAGGACCCCCCTGGGCGATGTACCAGGGTGCCTGCTGAATGATTTCAGCAGTCATCCTGCTCCGGTCCCCAACCGGCTAGCGGTGGGGACCGGATTTCCCACGGGCATATGGATACGCCCTCGGTCCTTAAGGACTCGGAATGCAGGGCGTATCCATACGCCCTGTGTTCTGAAGAGGTTAAAGGGGTATTCCAGGCAAAACCTTTTTTATATATATCAACTGGCTATTAAAAAATCTTAATCCTTCCAATAGTTATTAGCTTCTGAAATTTTCTGTCTAACTGCTCAATGATGATGTCACGTCCCGGGAGCTGTGCATGATGGGAGAATATCCCTATAGGAACTACCCAGCTCCCGGGACGTGAGTCATCAGAAAGCAGTTAGACAGCAACTCAACTTCAGAAGCAATAACTATTGGAAGGATTAAGATTTTTTAATAGAAGTAATTTACAAATCTGCTTAACTTTCCGGAGCCAGTTGATATATAAAAAAAAAGTTTTGGCCTGGAATACCCCTTTAAAGCATGAATACTGTGACTATGGCTGTCACATGCCATCCCAAATATTTAAATACCAAGTCAAAGAAAGAAGTCAATAAGCAAAATATAAAGAATATTCTTTGAGATAGGTCCAATTCAAAATGTACTTGTCTGTAGCTTTTCTGTAAGCATGGTAAAAACTTGTTTATGTGTCACCATGCTGGTTCTAAAGATGTTGTCTGTTTCTACATGTAGAAGCTATTTTATTAAGAAGAGGTATTCCCATCTCAGTAAAAAAGGCTTTACATACCCCACTGGCCTGTTAGGCCATGTTCACTCAGCAGAATTTCCAAACTGAATCCGGCAGAAATATCTCATTGAGTCCCATTGGTTGTAATTAAATGCTGCTGCACTGTGTACATTACATTTTCCCGGGTAAAAATCCCAATTTTGGCATCTGCAGAAACAATAACCCTGTTCAATGTTTCTGTGGATACCACTCAGAAATGCATTGCCCTCTATGGAGACTGCACATTTCCAAGCAGTCCTAGCACCGCTGAAACATGCAAATATGTAGAATGTTCCGCACATTTTATGCTGTGTAAACATACTGGCTGTCGGAGGTGGGCAGGAGCTAAAAAAACAGCTGAGCTGTTTTTTTTACACAATTTTCATAACTCCCGTTAACTTTAAATGGGTTATCCACCATGAGGTGATTTTAGTACGTACCTGCCAGACAGTAATGGACATGCTTAGGAAGGATCTGCGCTTGTCTTGGGGCTAAATGGCTATGTTGTGAGATTACCATAATACTGTGGCAAACTGTTTGTGAACTGGTATTTCCTGATTGACTTCTTTTTTTGACTACAAATCCCACAATTCCATCTTCCTCCCTCCCACACATCAGCCACCCCACCCATTGAAACATAAATGAACTGCATCCATTCAAATCAGTGTGGTTTTCAATCAGGGTGCCTACAGCTGTTGCAGATTGATCTCTCTCCCACCAAGCGATCGCTCCACCCATTGAAGCAGACAGGCTCCCTGTCATCAGCTGACTAGTGAGTTAGGTCTAGGCCGCATTGCAACCTAGGAAAAATCTGAGACAACAGTCATTATGTATGCTGATAAAAATAAATATTGGAGTGAATATCACAGAAGAATTGTGAGAAAACCGTCACACACAGGTACAGACACTATATTGTGAACAACCCAAATTTGACATCCCCTGTAGCATAGTCAAATAAAAAAAAATTCCTGGAATACCCCTTTAAGCTTTGTTCAAACAGAGTAAAAACAATAGGAAACTACTGACATATTTTATATTGACTTTCATTGTACAGATTACTAGACTAAAAATATGACCATATTTTAATCCTATTTTACATTTGTATTATGGTATTTTACACTGTATGAAGATAGCTTAATGGGAGTTTCATAAAAATTGTAGAACCTACAATGCTATTTATGTAGCTGTTTTTGGTTTCCAACCACCTCCAGAATCCACATGCAAGCCAGAGGGTGCCTAGAGAGCCACTTCTTGAGATGGAAGCACCTATATTAATCAGCTTGAATACTATTAGTAATCTACAGCTAATGTTTCCTGCATATATAGTAATTTTTTGAAAATATATACAGAGATTTTTGAAAAATTCGATTTGCCGAATTTTCATAAACAATTTGTTTCAGTCCGAATTTATTCACGGTGAATCGCTATTAAAAATTGCTATTTCTGGCTACAGAGAGCCTCAATAGGGGGTGTAGAAAACTTTGCCTTGCTGTAATACGCATAGGGATTGTGCTGGGTCAGGGAAATATCACTGTTATTCAGTATGACATGCAGGTTGCTTTTAGAATCACTGTTGCAGAGCTGCACAATGACAGAGTCTGGAGGTGGCATCAGTATGAGGAGACCATATAGTGGCTGAATGACACAGCGTGGAGGTGGCTGAAGCATGAGGAGACCCTATAGTGGCCGAATGACCCAGCCTGGAGGTGGCAACAGCCTGACGAGACCATAGAGCCTCACAATTGAAAAGATTAGAGATATTTTTTAACATTTAAATTGAAGATTTCAAATAGATGAACCTAAAAAGTTTTATTTATTGTGCCAGCAGCATGAGGAGACCACATGCCGGTACAGTGACACAGCCTGGAGGTGGCAGCAGCAAGAGGAGACCATATATTGGCTGAATGACACAGCCTGGAGGTGGCAGCAGCATGAGGAGACTATATAGTGGCTGAATGACCTAGCCTGTAGGTGGCAACAGCCTGACAAGACCATAGGGCCTCACAATTGAAAAGATTAAAGATATTTTTTAACATTTAAATTGAAGATTTCAAATAAATGAACCTAAAAAGTTTTATTTAATGTGCCAGCAGCACGAGGAGACCAGATTGCGGCACAGTGACACAGCCTGGAGGTGGCAGCAGCAAGAGAAGACCATATAGTGGCTGAATGACACAGCCTGGAGTTGGCGGCAGCAAGAGGAGAACAAATGGTGGCAGAAAGACACAGCCTGGAGCTGGCATCAGCATGAGGAGAACATATGGTGACAGAATGAAACAGCCTGGAGGTGGCATCAGCAGAATCAGGATGTGATGATTGGTTCTGCCAGAACCCATAGGGTTAATGATTTCTAGCCCAGTTGTTTGTTTCGGTTGCTGGGATGATGCCTCTGTGCTCCTGGGTGTGGTTAAGCTTGCTGAGCCAATTAGAGTCTTCCTGGTTGCAGCTCAGGCATACATAGGGGGGCCCTTTTCAGTCATTCTCTGCTTGTGATAGTTCTTAGTAACTTACATAGCTATCTCTGTGCTCATTCTGTTTATTCTGGTTTTGTGACTTTTGGCTTGGCTTTTGACTTCCCTTTGATACTCTGCTACTGTACTTCGTGCTCTCCAGGTTTAGATTCGGCCCTCTGACTACGTATTTTTGTGTGTTCGTGTTTAGGTTTGTTTTCTCTTTACTCTTGTACCTCCAGCCTTTCCCGACCTTTTGTCAGTTTTGTAGTTTATTGTTTTGGCTTTTTGACTGTCCCTCACTTATTTAAGAAGGGACTGTCACCATGGTTACGGACCTGTCATCTAGGGCAGGTACGTAAGTAGGCAGGGAAAGGGGAGCGGGAATCATGTGTGGCATCAGGCTGGTGGCAGGATCAGAACAGCAGCTGAGGCAGGTAGGCAGAAGAAAACGGTCTCTTTTATAAAAGTGTTAGTGTGCACAAGTAAGTATTGAGGATATGCATTATATAAAACTTAACTTTTCATAATATTCTTAGGTTAAAATATATGTACCCAAATTTTTTTTTGGTATGGTCCATTGTAACCGGTGGGGGTAAAAAACTTCCCCTGTAAGGCCCTACTCTCGCATTATTAATTCTCTTCTTGGCAAGTGTTACGCGCCCTAAAAAGGGTGGCCCCATACAGGAACCACTCCCTATTTCCACCTACAAACACTGCCATTTCCCCGTGTTTTTAGGTGGAAATAGGGAGAGGTTCCTGTGTGGGGCCACCCTTTTTAAGATGAGTAACACTTTCCTCAAAAAGGTGGAAGGGAACAAAGTATTGTCCATTGCAGCGGGTGGGGGTAAAAACTTCCCCTGTAAGGCCCTACTCTCACCCTATTAATTCCCTTCTTGGCAAGTATTACTCGCCCTAAAAAGGGCGGCCCCACACAGGAAACTCTCCCTATTTTCACCTAAAAATCCTGGGAAATGGCAGTGTTTGTAGGTGTAAATAGGGAGAGGTTCCTGTTTAGGGACGCCCTTTTAAGGGTGCGTAACACTTGCCAAGAAGGGAATTAATAGGGTGAGAGTACATGGTATGCACTCATGAGGGGAGTACAATACGCTCCACTACGCTTAAAACAGTATTTGTCTACAACACCAGCAGGTGTGTACTTTTGGCTGGCCTTTCACAGTAACTAGGCCCTTTGGAGTATAACAGGAACAAAATGGTACACCACATAGATGTAAGAACGTGGTATGCACTTATGAGGGGAGTACAATATGCTCCACTACCCTTAAAACAGTTTTTGTCTAGAAAAGCAGCAGGTGTGTACTTTTGGCTGGCCTTTCCCAGTAACTAGGCTCTTAGGACTATAACAGGAACAAAATGGTACACCACATAGATGTACGTACGTGATATGCACTTATGAGGGGAGTAAAATACGCTCCACTACGCTTAAAACAGTATTTGTCTAGAAGAGCAGCAGGTGTGTACTTTTGGCTGGCCTTTTACTGTTACCAGGCCCTTAAGACTTGAACACGAACAAAATGGTACACCACCTATGTACGCACAGACTTTAACAGGAACAAAATGGTACACCACCTATGTACTCACAGGTTACACTTAATAGAGGACAATACTCTCCACTACAAACCTATTAGCTTTTCAGTTGTTGTACACACCAGTGCTGCAGCACACAGTTGATGTGTATTACACCCAAAATTGCACTCTCTCTCTTTATCTCTCTCCCTTTCCTATCAGTGTTTCAAGGCTGGATTGGGGCTTGAGGTGAATTGCTGCTGTAATAGACCCAAAATTGCACTTTCTCTCTCAATTTCTCCCTTCCCTCTAAGTGCTTCTAGGCTGAATTTGGCCTTGAGGGGAATCGCTGATGTAATACACCTGAACTTGCTCTTTCTCTCTCAATCTCTCTCCCTTCCCTATCAGTGCTTCTAGGCTGGATTTGGGCTTGAGGTGGATCGCTGCTGTAAAAATACTTTTCTGTGCAACACACACTGCTCTCTGTCCCTCTATCTCTGCAATAGAACGCTGAAGTGACTGGCCGCAAGATGGCTGACGATTATATAGGGCTGTTACATCACAGGGGTGGCTGCTGATAGGCTGCATGCTACATGTGATTCAGGGTCGTCCCGCCTACCCGTCTGCCTGCCTTCCTAGAGTTCCTTGCCCCATGTCCTGACATGTGGATTCGCCATCTTAGATGCCCTGGAGCCTGGACCGCACTAAATGGAGTTTAATGAAGCGATTTGTGTGATCGAATCGCTGGGATATTCGCATTTGTTGCGAAGCAAATTTTTCCTGAAATTTGTAACTAATTTGGATTTGTCAGATTCGATCATCCCTAATAGTAATGATCCGGAGGTACTGACCTGATTTCCTCAGAAATTCTAATTATTTTTCCCTTTTACCATAATGGATCATTTAGTTTTTTGTATTCTGTAGTCCTTAAATTTGCTGCACGCTACTTTAATGCAGTCTATGTGTTGAGTAAGTGGAGTAAGGCATATTGAGACAAATGTTTTTTTTTACATTACAGTGGATTTTATGTCTTTGCACTGAATTCCTACATAAAGGTTTTTAATTATTTTTGCACACCGGTTGTAGTGAAGGTGGTAATACAGTTAAAACCTTGCCTTCTATGTCCCTCATATTACAGGGCACTGCTGGATCCAGCTCTGCTCTTCAATTCTGATACATAATGTTTCTGAAGTATTAATCAAAGAGATCACTTCCTTTTGTATTAAGAAATGTTATTTTGCTATATTTGTTGAGCACATCAGTATGAAAGTGTCCTATTGTAATTGCAAGATACTGCGTTAAATACATTTTCTAAGAAAAAAAAAAACCACCTCATCACTTCAGATTCTCCCTGATGCTTTTAGTGGTGGTAGATGACATACACAAGGTGGCGATGTTGCCTGTACTGCTTATCTTTGTAGTACACCTATTAAGTTTAATGATATCATAAAACAAAACATAACGAAGTAAAAAAAAATGCTAAACATTGCAACATAAATTCCAACTAAATATACAGTATCCATATCTGTATCAGAAACAATGTAAATATCTAATGTAATGTAGTGATTTTGGACATAAAATTGTGAACATCCCAGTGTAAAACAATGATGAGTGAATCAATAATAGATAAATACAATTATTTTCCTTGTAACTTAATATGATTGCAACAGTTGATCTATGTGAGTTCTTACGATTAGTCTTGGAGGTACAGAGGGGTGGCACTATGTGTCCTTACAAAATCTCTTCCCATCTGTTTCATCTGCTAATTCACCAAGGAGTATGCTGTCAAGAGAAAAGTCTGGAAAAGAACAACATAATTTACTTATTACAGCTTCTGTCACCTTTGGGGAAATATTAAAAAAGCTCATGTCACTCCTTCCCCAAAGGGAGCATAGAGTTTAATATGCCTGCTGATGCATGTGTACACACATTCTGTCATAAACATGAACGCCAATTTAGTAAGACGCAATTAACCTACCAGCTTTGAGCAGAATTCCTCGTTTGAAAGCCAGTTTACACGTTATTGCCATTGTGGATTGTTCCTTCTTGTTTACCTTTGTAGTGCTTAGTTAAAATGCGAACAATATGACATCACTTCATTAGTTCAAATAAGTAGAGCAGTGTTCAGTTAAACTAGAACTACTTCTACTGCTAGTCCATAGGTTTACTTCCATGATCATGAAAAGATACAAGACTTGTATGTAATTAATACATGCAAGTATACGAATAGAAGAGTATTTCCAAAGCCTTATCTTATTTTACTAATAAAAATTGTATGTGGTATTTCTACCCTGATCCACAGGATAGAGGATAACAAGCTGATTAATGAGAGTCCAACCACTGAGACCTCCACTGATCTTATAGAAATTAACAGAGACGCAGTATGCACCATACGTTTCAAAGACACTTTAATCCTTTTTTCTGGGATTGGTGAGGGTCCCAGCTGTTACGCCGAGCGCTCCGGGTCCCCGCTCCTCCCCGGAGCGCTCGCTACACTTCCCTCACTGCAGCGCCCCGGTCGGTTCCACGGACCCGGGGCGCTGCGTTACTACCTCCGGCCGGGATGCGATTCGCGATGCGGGTAGCGCCCGCTCGCGATGCGCACCCCGGCTCCCGTACCTTACTCGCTCCCCGTCAGTTCTGTCCCGGCGCGCGCGGCCCCGCTCCCTAGGGCGCGCGCGCGCCGGGTCTTTGCGATTTAAAGGGCCACTGCACCGCTGATTGGTGCAGTGGTTCCAATTAGTGTTTACACCTGTGCACTTCCCTATATCACCTCACTTCCCCTTCACTCCCTCGCCGGATCTTGTTGCCCTAGTGCCAGTGAAAGCGTTCCTTGTGTGTTCCTTGCCTGTGATTCCAGACCTTCTGCCGTTGCCCCTGACTACGATCCTTGCTGCCTGCCCCGACCTTCTGCTACGTCCGACCTTGCTTCTGTCTACTCCCTTGTACCGCGCCTATCTTCAGCAGCCAGAGAGGTTGAGCCGTTGCTAGGGGATACGACCTGGTCACTACCGCCGCAGCAAGACCATCCCGCTTTGCGGCGGGCTCTGGTGAAAACCAGTAGTGACTTAGAACCGATCCTCTAGCACGGTCCACGCCAATCCCTCTCTGGCACAGAGGATCCACTACCTGCCAGCCGGCATCGTGACAGTAGATCCGGCCATGGATCCCGCTGAAGTTCCTCTGCCAGTTGTCGCTGACCTCACCACGGTGGTCGCCCAGCAGTCACAACAGATTGCGCAACAAGGCCAACAGCTGTCTCAACTGACTGTTATGCTACAACAGTTACTACCACAGCTCCAGCAATCATCTCCTCCGCCAGCTCCTGTACCTCCTCCGCAGCGAGTGGCCGCTTCTGGAATACGACTATCCTTGCCGGATAAATTTGATGGGGACTCTAAGTTTTGCCGTGGCTTTCTTTCCCAATGTTCATTACACTTGGAGATGATGTCGGACCAGTTCCCCACTGAAAGGTCTAAGGTGGCTTTCGTAGTCAGCCTGCTGTCTGGAAAAGCCCTGGCTTGGGCCACACCGCTCTGGGACCGCAATGACCCCGTCACTGCCTCTGTACACTCCTTCTTCTCGGAGATTCGAAGTGTCTTTGAGGAACCTGCCCGAGCCTCTTCTGCTGAGACTGCCCTGTTGAACCTGGTCCAGGGTAATTCTTCCGTTGGCGAGTATGCCGTACAGTTCCGTACCCTTGCTTCAGAATTATCCTGGAATAATGAGGCACTCTGCGCGACCTTTAAAAAAGGCCTATCCAGCAACATTAAAGATGTTCTGGCCGCACGAGAAATCCCTGCTAACCTACATGAACTCATCCATCTTGCCACTCGCATTGACATGCGTTTTTCCGAACGGCGTCAGGAGCTCCGCCAGGATATGGACTCTGTTCGCACGAGGCGTTTCTTCTCCCCGGCTCCTCTCTCCTCTGGTCCCCTGCAATCTGTTCCTGTGCCTCCCGCCGTGGAGGCTATGCAGGTCGACCGGTCTCGCCTGACACCCCAAGAGAGGACACGACGCCGCATGGAGAATCTCTGCCTGTACTGTGCTAGTACCGAACACTTCCTGAAGGATTGTCCTATCCGTCCTCCCCGCCTGGAAAGACGTCCGCTGACTCCGCACAATGGTGAGACAGTCCTTGATGTCTACTCTGCTTCTCCACGTCTTACTGTGCCTGTGCGGATGTCTGCCTCTGCCTTCTCCTTCTCTGCTGTGGCCTTCTTGGACTCTGGATCTGCAGGAAATTTCATCTTAGCCTCTCTCGTCAACAGGTTCAACATCCCGGTGACCAGTCTCGCCAGACCCCTCTACATCAATTGTGTAAACAATGAAAGATTGGACTGTACTATACGTTTCCGCACGGAGCCCCTTCTAATGTGCATCGGATCTCATCACGAGAGGATTGAACTGTTGGTCCTCCCCAATTGCACTTCTGAAATCCTTCTTGGACTTCCCTGGCTTCAACTCCATTCCCCAATCCTGGATTGGTCCACTGGGGAGATCAAGAGTTGGGGGCCCTCTTGTTCCAAGGACTGCTTAAAACCGGTTCCCAGTAAACCTTGCCGTGTCCCTGTGCTTCCTCATGTAACCGGTCTCCCTAAGGCCTATATGGACTTTGCGGACGTTTTTTGCAAAAAACAAGCTGAGACTCTACCTCCTCACAGGCCTTATGATTGTCCCATTGACCTCCTCCCGGGCACTACTCCACCCCGGGGCAGAATCTATCCTCTGTCCGTCCCAGAGACTCTTGCCATGTCTGAATACGTCCAAGAAAATTTAAAAAAGGGCTTTATCCGTAAATCCTCCTCTCCTGCCGGAGCCGGATTTTTCTTTGTGTCCAAAAAAGATGGCTCTCTACGTCCTTGCATTGACTACCGCGGTCTTAATAAAATCACGGTTAAGAACCGCTACCCCCTACCCCTCATCTCTGAACTCTTTGATCGTCTCCAAGGTGCCCATATTTTTACCAAACTGGACTTAAGAGGTGCTTATAATCTCATCCGCATCAGAGAGGGGGATGAATGGAAAACGGCATTTAACACCAGAGATGGACACTTTGAGTATCTGGTCATGCCCTTTGGTCTATGCAACGCCCCTGCCGTCTTCCAAGACTTTGTTAATGAAATTTTTCGTGATCTACTATACTCCTGTGTTGTTGTATATCTGGACGATATCCTGATTTTTTCTGCCAATCTTGAAGAACACCGCCAGCATGTCCGTATGGTTCTTCAGAGACTTCGTGATAATCAACTCTATGCCAAAATAGAGAAATGTCTGTTTGAATGCCAATCTCTTCCTTTTCTAGGATACTTGGTCTCTGGCCAGGGACTACAAATGGACCCAGATAAACTCTCTGCCGTCTTAGATTGGCCACGCCCCTCCGGACTCCGTGCCATCCAACGTTTTTTGGGGTTCGCCAATTATTACAGGCAATTTATTCCACATTTTTCTACCATTGTGGCTCCTATTGTGGCTTTAACAAAAAAAAATGCCGATCCCAAGTCTTGGCCTCCTCAAGCGGAAGACGCCTTTAAACGACTCAAGTCTGCCTTTTCTTCGGCTCCCGTGCTCTCCAGACCTGACCCATCTAAACCCTTCCTATTGGAGGTTGATGCCTCCTCAGTGGGAGCTGGAGCTGTCCTTCTACAAAAAAACTCTTCCGGGCATGCTGTTACTTGTGGTTTTTTTTCCAGGACCTTCTCTCCGGCGGAGAGGAACTACTCCATCGGGGATCGAGAGCTTCTAGCCATTAAATTAGCACTTGAGGAATGGAGGCATCTGCTGGAGGGATCAAGATTTCCAGTTATTATTTACACCGATCACAAGAACCTCTCCTACCTCCAGTCTGCCCAACGGCTGAATCCTCGTCAGGCCAGGTGGTCTCTGTTCTTTGCCCGATTTAATTTTGAAATTCACTTTCGGCCTGCTGATAAAAACATTAGGGCCGATGCTCTCTCTCGTTCCTCAGATGCCTCTGAAATTGAACTCTCTCCTCAACACATCATTCCTCCTGACTGCCTGATTTCCACTTCTCCAGCCTCCATCAGGCAAACTCCTCCAGGAAAGACCTTTGTTTCTCCACGCCAACGCCTTGGGATCCTCAAATGGGGTCACTCCTCCCATCTCGCAGGTCATGCGGGCATCAAGAAATCTGTGCAACTCATCTCTCGCTTCTATTGGTGGCCGACTCTAGAGACTGATGTGGTGGACTTTGTGCGAGCCTGCACTATCTGTGCCCGGGATAAGACTCCTCGCCAGAAGCCCGCTGGTTTTCTTCATCCTCTACCTGTCCCCGAACAACCTTGGTCTCTGATTGGTATGGATTTTATTACTGACTTACCCCCATCCCATGGCAACACTGTTATTTGGGTGGTCGTTGATCGATTCTCCAAAATGGCACATTTCATCCCTCTTCCTGGTCTTCCTTCAGCGCCTCAGTTGGCTAAACAATTTTTTGTACACATTTTTCGTCTTCACGGGTTGCCTACACAGATCGTCTCGGATAGAGGCGTCCAATTTGTGTCTAAATTCTGGAGGGCTCTCTGTAAACAACTCAAGATTAAATTAAATTTTTCTTCTGCATACCATCCTCAATCCAATGGACAAGTAGAGAGAATTAACCAGATCTTGGGTGACTATTTACGACATTTTGTTTCCTCCCGCCAGGATGACTGGGCAGATCTTCTACCTTGGGCCGAATTCTCGTATAATTTCAGAATCTCTGAATCTTCCTCCAAATCTCCGTTTTTCGTGGTGTACGGCCGTCACCCTCTTCCCCCCCTCCCTACCCCCTTGCCCTCTGGTCTGCCCGCTGTGGATGAAATTTCTCGTGATCTTTCCACCATATGGAAAGAGACCCAAAATTCTCTCTTACAGGCTTCTTCTCGCATGAAGAGATTCGCAGATAAGAAAAGAAGAGCTCCTCCCATTTTTTCCCCTGGAGACAAGGTATGGCTCTCCGCTAAATATGTCCGTTTCCGTGTCCCGAGCTATAAGTTGGGACCACGCTATCTTGGTCCTTTTAAAGTTTTGTGTCAAATTAATCCTGTCTCTTACAAACTTCTTCTTCCTCCTTCTCTTCGTATCCCTAATGCCTTTCACGTCTCTCTTCTTAAACCTCTCATCCTCAACCGTTTTTCTCCTAAATCTGTTCCTCCCACTCCTGTTTCCGGCTCCTCGGACATCTTCTCTGTCAAAGAGATTTTGGCCTCTAAAAAGGTCAGGGGAAGAACTTTTTTTTTAGTGGATTGGGAGGGTTGTGGTCCAGAAGAGAGGTCCTGGGAACCTGAGGACAATATCCTGGACAAAAGTCTGATCCTCAGGTTCTCAGGCCCCAAGAAGAGGGGGAGACCCAAGGGGGGGGGTACTGTTACGCCGAGCGCTCCGGGTCCCCGCTCCTCCCCGGAGCGCTCGCTACACTTCCCTCACTGCAGCGCCCCGGTCGGTTCCACGGACCCGGGGCGCTGCGTTACTACCTCCGGCCGGGATGCGATTCGCGATGCGGGTAGCGCCCGCTCGCGATGCGCACCCCGGCTCCCGTACCTTACTCGCTCCCCGTCAGTTCTGTCCCGGCGCGCGCGGCCCCGCTCCCTAGGGCGCGCGCGCGCCGGGTCTTTGCGATTTAAAGGGCCACTGCACCGCTGATTGGTGCAGTGGTTCCAATTAGTGTTTACACCTGTGCACTTCCCTATATCACCTCACTTCCCCTTCACTCCCTCGCCGGATCTTGTTGCCCTAGTGCCAGTGAAAGCGTTCCTTGTGTGTTCCTTGCCTGTGATTCCAGACCTTCTGCCGTTGCCCCTGACTACGATCCTTGCTGCCTGCCCCGACCTTCTGCTACGTCCGACCTTGCTTCTGTCTACTCCCTTGTACCGCGCCTATCTTCAGCAGCCAGAGAGGTTGAGCCGTTGCTAGGGGATACGACCTGGTCACTACCGCCGCAGCAAGACCATCCCGCTTTGCGGCGGGCTCTGGTGAAAACCAGTAGTGACTTAGAACCGATCCTCTAGCACGGTCCACGCCAATCCCTCTCTGGCACAGAGGATCCACTACCTGCCAGCCGGCATCGTGACACCAGCTGTCAAAGCCCCACTTAATCAGCTTGTTATCCCCTATTCTCTGGGGTAGTCCAGATTACTCTGGGTAGCGGCTTCTGGACAAAATTTCTCTACAACAGCCCCTGAAGGACTGCAGCATTAAATGCCACCTCATATATATATATATATATATATATAGATAGATAGATCCATTGTGATAATGCATGGATAGGCTGGGTCCACCCAAATTTGCTTTTGCAGGGAGACTTTTCCATTTGGCTCACAAAGGGGGGGAGGGTCCTAAATTAAAGATCCCCTTTATGAAGTTTATATGTCTTAATAGGATATTAAGACAGTGGCTGTGTTTTGTAGAGAAATGGAAATGTTTATCAAGACAAATATACAGTAGAATTCTTTCATTCCACTAAAATTTAGCATTAACATTACATTTGCTAACAAGATGAAAAACTATGAATAACTTTTAAGAGAGCACATGCTGAGATACATTTTGGCAAAACTACATATTTTACATAGAATACTTTATAGCAGTTCTATCTTTCAAAAACTTTTGATATGTCATGTCAAAAGCTTGAGGGATCAGGTTCTCAGTACTGAGACCCCCTCAGATCCCTAAAAAACATGCAACTCATTACAGGAGATCCATATTGTCAGATCAAGGAATGAGCTTTGGAGTGAAGATTAGTGAGAATGTTAACACGGAGACCACAACAGATCAAAACTTTTAGCAGTTAGTGACAGTAACTCTTTTAATGTACATGTTCTTCAGGAAAAATAAAATAATTTAAACTCTATTAAGAAATATTTTCAAAATGTGCATAATAATGTCTGATGAATGTTTTGTTAGGTTGAAATAATATTTTAATATTTTGTACTGGTTTGTACAATTTGTTCCGGTTTCCCGTCCTCCATCTGAACTCCCTGCCTGCAATCTGCATCCCGTCACTGAATAGTGAATAAAGATTACCTGCTTGGTGAGTGTCGCCTGTTTTGCTTCTCTTACTTGTTGGATCACAATAAAGAATCCTGAGCTGATGTGGTGAGTGCGATCTTCTATATTCATTCTTCTTAGAACATGGAACATCTTAGCTATGAGGAGCGATTAAAGGAGTTACAATTGTTTAGTCTTGAGAAGAGACGTTTAAGGGGGGATATGATAAACGTATATAAGTATATAAATGGCCCATACAAAAAATATGGAGAAAAACTGTTCCAGGTTAAACCCCCCCAAAGGACGAGGGGGCACTCCCTCCGTCTGGAGAAGAAAAGGTTTAGTCTCAAAGGGCGACACGCCTTCTTTACCATGAGAGCTGTGAACTTATGGAACAGTCTACCTCAGGAACTGGTCACAGCAGGAAAATTTAACAGCTTTAAAACAGGGTTAGATACATTCCTGGAACAAAATAACATTAATGCTTATGAAGAAATATAAAATCCCATCCCTTCCCCAATATCGCGCTATTCCCTGGTTGAACTTGATGGACGTATGTCTTTTTTCAACCGTACTAACTATGTAACTTTGTAATTGTCATGTGCACTATTGAAGTGATCTGCACCTCCATGCTCGGACATACGTGCTGACATCCACGACCATATATATTGGACGTGAAGTGCCAGACATCTCCTACTGTTTGTGCTTTAAAACACACATTGGGCCTCATTTACTAAGAGTGTCGGGTTTTTACTAGTGGGAAAAGTTGTTTCAGACTTGCAGGATTCATCTCTATTTACTATTGGGAAAAGTCGGGAACATTTTCTGACCAGCTTTTTCTAGGTCGATATTTCCAGCCATTTAGCCACAGGATTTTCTGTGAATTCCATAGTAAATCAGTCGGGTTGTGAAACCACGCCCCTTTTTTGACCGGCCACGTCTCTTTTGCGGCAGACCACGCCCATTTTTCCGGTTTGCCGGATTTTTAAGGCGCACATTGTCGCACACTGGCGCACACTGTCGCAGACATGTCTCAGGCAAAATAACCAGACAAAAACTGGTCGGTTTCAGCTTAGTAAATGAGGCCCATTATGTCAGCTTCGGCAAAGGCCTGACTGCGCCATGGGATGAAATATTGACTGCTCACCTGTACATTTGCAGACTAAATTAATGAAGCTTTAGATCTGAAAATGGCTGGAACCTTTTGTTTGTCTTTTATGGTATTGGAGTGAACGGAGTGAGTTTCATGGGCACTGTTACTTGGAGAAAGGCAATGTGGTTTCAACAGATGGACTAAAGTATGGACAAAAGGGACTGTAAAAATCCCTGTGGGCTCTTGAAAGATCAGCCAAGTGACGGACTCTAATCCCTCCTCCTGAGTACAAGTAAAAGTTCAACTGTTTGACTGTAAACTGCAACTTGAAGTTGACCTCTGTAAAGTCCCAGCTGTATTGCTATTATGGTTGCTATTATAAGCTAAGTGGAGTAGTCCTTAAATAGATGCTACTCTTTCTAATAAGGACTTAGACTGAGACTGCGTTGGCTACTCTGTGACCATACTGCTTTTGCTCAGACTTTTTACAGCAGCCCACGAGGGATCCTTTTTTCTTTGTACTGACAGACACATGCTGAGGAATGTCTGATCCCAATCCCTTCCCCTCCCAGGGAGTATTTTCTTTTCTCTGCACACAGAAACATGGTCTATAAAAAATATTTAAAATGCAGCAATGTACAGTAAGGTAATACATCTAAAAGCACAGACAAAAAACAAATAAAAGAAAAAAAAAATCACTGGAGGACATCCAGATATAGCTGTATCTGTCAGGATGATGTGCATGAATGTGAAAACCTCCTTTAATGATAAGAGTGAAGGGAGACTGGAGATGCCAGGGGGTTTACTGCTAGGGAGATGTCCGTGACTTGATATGGAACAATACATAATTGTACAAGTGTATACAATACAGTACAAGCCTTTGTACATTTAACAATTTGACATTCTTCTTACAGTCTTATGTTGGGTGATAAAGCCCTGTCACTTATCTCTGATTTGTTGGACGCAGCTATTATTGTTTTCATGTGTATTATGTGTAGTGTAATACTTATGTTGCAGCTGTAAGTTAGATACATTTTGTAAACGTATATATACCATAAATACTCGAGTGTGAGACGGGTTTTTCAGCATGATTTTTTTGTGCTGAAAACGCCCCCCTCGGCTTATACTCGAGTGAACTCTCCGCCTGTCAATCCCTTCTCAGTGGTCTTCAACCTGCGGACCTCCAGATGTTGCAAAACTACAACTCCCAGCATGCCCGGACAGCCATCGGCTGTCCGGGCATGCTGGGAGTTGTAGTTTTGAAACCTCTGGAGGTCCGCAGGTTGAAGACCACTGGGGGCTTCGTCATCATCCAGACCCCTCCCCCCCTTTAGTTTTCTACTCACCTCCCCTCAGTGGGAAGGAAGGGTGAGCTGGTCCGGACCATCTATGCTGCAGGGACCGTCCGGTGGGGAGGGTTAGTCATTCCGGGATGTCCATTTTCACCAGGGGGGGCCCTCTTCTCCGGGCCTGCCCCGGACTAGTGACATTGCCTTGACGACGACGCGCATGGACGTCCCTGTTCGTCGTCGTCAAGGCAACATCACTGGTCCGGGGTAGGCCTGGGGCGCTGAGAAGAGGGCTCCCCAGTGAAAATGGACAGCCCGCAACGACTAACCCCCCCCACCGGACGGTCCCGCAGCATAGATGGCCCGGACCAGCTCACCCTTCCTTCCCACCGTGGGGAGGTGAGTAGAAAACAAAAGGGGGGGTCTGCATGATGACGAAAGCCACAGTGGTCTTCAACCTGTGGACCTCCAGAGGTTTCAAAACTACAACTCCCAGCATGATGGCCGATGGCTGTCAGGGCATGCTGGGAGTTGTAGTTTTGCAACATCTGGAGGTCCGCAGGTTGAAGACCACTGATGAAGGGATTGACAGGTGGGGATGATGAAGGGGGGGATGATGACGGGGGTCTGGATGATGACGGGGGTCTGGATGATTACATGGGGGGATGATGTATTTCCCACCCTAGGCTTATAGTCGAGTCAATAACTTTTCCTGGGTTTTTGGGGTGAAATTAGAGGCCTCGGCTTATATTTGGGTCGGCTGATTCTCGAGTATATACAGTATTTAAATCAGTTGCCAGAGCAATGAACCTGCAGTGATATAACAGTTCATGCAATAGAATGGAGATAAACATATTTAAAAGTATCTTTTCCCTCACTGTTTACCATTAATTATACTTTAGAATAAAACAAAACCTGCTAGGTAGAATGAACAGAATAACAAAGCAAAGACAAAGCCTTTCTTTGCCATATGTCCTCTGAATTTGCCTAAAACAACATCCATAAAATGTGGACATTTGGCATTTGAAAATGAACAGTGTCTCCAACCTCTTAGTGTTTTAGAACACTTGTTTCCATAGCAATGTATTTATTCATCTAATAATATACAATAGACCTAGTACTAAAAAAAATATATATATATACATGCCAAAGAAAATATGTAGTATCTCAAAGTCTGTTTTCAGAATAGGCAAGGAGCCCAGACATATACAGTATGTTTCACATAGGAATATTTATAAAATGCATCCAGACCCAGAAGATGTGACCTGTCATTATTGCTGCACAATTTATTTTGGGTATCTGATTTTTATCTTATTACTATTGCTATATAGCATTCAATATATTTTGTAGCACTGATTATCATCACACATACCAGCTTCTATTACTGATGGGTTTCAGTCTTAAGGGGGTACTCCGCCCCTAGACATCTTATGGATAGGGGATAAGATGTCAGATCACCGGGGTCCCGCTGCTGGGGACCCCGGGGATCGCTGCTGCAGCACCCCGCTATCATTACTGCGCAGAGCGAGATCGCTCTGCACGTAATGACGGGCAATACAGGGGCCGGAGCATCGTTACGTCACGGCTCCGCCCCTCGTGATGTCACAGCCCGCCCCCGTCAATACAAGTCTATGGGAGGGGGCGTGGCGAACTCGCTCTGTGCAGTAATGATGGCGGGGTGCCGCAGCTGCGATCCCCGGGGTCCCCAGCAGCGGGACCGCGGCGATCTAACATGTTATCCCCTATCCTTTGCATAGGGGATAAGATGCCAGGGGCGGAGTACCCCTTTAACTCTAAATCTATTAAAATGTCATAGAAGTCTATTAACCTACCTACATGCATGAAGAGAATATACAAACTCCATCTTGCTGGTAGCCTTCGTCAGATTTGAACCCAGGATACCAATAATGTAAGGCGACAAAGCTAATGCTATGTTCATGTTACGTCATCATGACAGTGTAATTTGAAAGATATGGTAAACCATTATTTTCCTTATCTTTTTTATTGTTAAGCTTTGATGTTTCTTGTTTAAGGCTGTCATTCTGCAGGATTTCATAAACACTGTGGCGGGTATTTATCAAAGGATTTATGTGGGGTTTTTTTCACGTAACTTTGGCGCAATACTTTGGCGCAGTGTCTTTTTGCGCCAAAGTTTGGCGCATCTTCTCCACTGTCATTTTTATAACTTTCTCAAAATCACACGGTCCTGTGTATGATTTTAACTTTAGTCAGTAATTCATCATTTGGCGCAATTTTGGCGCAAATCCCCGCCAAGAAATTTTGCACATGGAAAACACACTTAGCAATGTCAGAAAATGTAAAGACGTCAAAATACATGAACATTTTTTTGGGGGAAGCAGCAACGCCTCCAGGGCTGCTCAATACTATCCTGCCACATAGTTGTCTCTGAGGAACCTTCACCCTCCGTTGAGCCAGCATTGGACATGGCCACACAGGTTCAGGAAAGGTAAGCACTAAAGCAGTGGTCTCCAACCTGCGGACCTCCAGATGTTGCAAAACTATAACTCCCAGCATGCCCGGACAGCCAACGGCTGTCCGGGCATGCTGGGAATTGTAGTTTTGCAACATCTAGAGGTCCGCAGGTTGAAGACCACTGCACTAAAGTAACAAAAAAAAAAAAAATATCCAAGTTGAAAATAAAATCCATTTCACATGGTGGCTATAAACCCCACAAAAGAAAATAACTCATGTCGCTTGCTGATATACTGCAGGAGGGACTCCGAAATGGCTGCTCTACAGGGTAAAATACGCATCCTCTGTGGTGGTAAGTTCTGTGTAAAAGGCGCTGTGAACAGCTGATTTCAACATTTCAGCCAAAATTACTAACAACTTGCACCAAATGATAAATTTGGTGCATGTCCATGAAAACCAAAGTAAAAAAAAAAAGGGTAAAAAGAAACTGTCAACAGGCAAAATTGATAAATACCCCCCTGTGTCCATACATATTAGGTCAACGTTAGCCAAACCCACCAATTTAAGCGGCATGGGCAACCTAATGTGTATGGGAGCTTTCAACTTCCCCTTATGGAAGATCTTGGGGGGAAAAATAAGGATAGAACAATTTGGATTTTAGGCTTCCCAGTCTTTAGTTCCTAGGGGTAGTAAGCCACCATCAGAGCTGTCTGGCAGTGGCTTAATACCCTTTGCTCATTAAAAACACATGCGCACTCAGTCAACAGCAATCTAATGTGAATGGACACCTTTAGTGTAAGGACGCTCATATGTATGGTAAAGCAAGAATCACCAAGGTTTGTTTAAATAATAAAAATAAAAAATAAATATATATATATATATATATATATATATATATATATATATATATGTATATATATATATTTAATTATCATGCTTTGCCATTTGATGATCATATGAGCTGTTGATAAAGGAGCATACTACTGTATTCCCATATGAGTGCCCTTAAGCAGTACATTTTAACTTATATGTGCATCGTTGCATACAAAAACAAAATGGTGCTGGTCCCTTCTGCCCAGTGCTTGCTGCTCCAAAACAAAGAAAATGATGGCTCAGTCAATCACAGGCCCTGACGGGTCACAACTACAGCCATTGATTGGTTGAGCAAGCATATTCTCTGTGTTCAGAGCAGAGCAGGAAGCACTCAGCAGTAGGGACCAGCCCAGTCAGAACGGCTCTGGTGGGGATCGGAAACAGGTGAGTAGAGGTTTTTTTTTTTTTTTTTTCACGCCTCCCTGAGCACATCAAAGTAGAAAATTAAGGCTTAAATATTTTATCACAGTTTAGTAAAATGTCTATTTTGCAATCCATATTTAAAAGGAGTTCAACATCTGGTCAACCATTTTTTTAAATATATTTTGGAACAAGTCCCGAGTATTCAGCAGATACAATTGAGACACTCCTTATGACCTGTAATTTGCTTTATTGAAATGTGAAGTGCAAAACAGTTCCTTTATAACAATATGTTTTCTCCATCTGTACTCAAAGGAACGCTCTAACTACAGTTTAGCACCTAAGGAAAGTATGTGAACAGCGACTTCAGAGTGCTACTGTTCCAGTTACTGCTTATCAGACACTTGAATGGTTATCCCAAGATTTAACTTTTTGCCTCTATATCATAAAATTGGGGGTCTCTTTTTCCAGAGTGAATGGGCCAGTATGCCTGTCTGTTACCTCATTCACTCTCTAAGTGACTTCTGAAGATAACTAAGTTCTGTACTTGAAAAAAAAAAAGCAGTGGCTGAGCATGCACACTGCCATCGTGTTTACTTGGTGGACAAAGGACCTGCATTATTAAGATTTGTAGAAGGCCCTAAAGACTGATGAACACCAATCAGATACTTTTCACTTATGCTGTAAATAGGAAAGTTTTAAAGCTTAATATAAACAGTATAATGCCTATATATGTCTACTGTATAATGCCTAGGTCATGCTAATTATTTACATGTATTTTATATGTGTCTAGCCTCTGTATTTGGCTCACACATCCCATTGTTGCTGCTGAAGCTGATCACTCAATCTGACATCCCCTGCTTAGGAAGGGGTGTGTCTGATGCAAGCACTGAGCTCGCCCTTACTCACCATGCATCACTTCCCTCCTAAATCTGATGTGCTGTGCTGGGATTCTTCATCCTATCACTGCAGGCTGCTCTGTAACCCCTCCCTCTCTGTTTTTAGACAGGAGTCTGATAGACAGGCCAAGATGTAGAACATATAAAAAGTTTTTGACTCTGACTGTGGCCATTTAATGTTTAAAGGGGTACTCCTGTGGAAAATTTTTTTTTTTTAAATCAACTGGTGCCAGAAAGTTAAACAGAGTTGTAAATTACTTCTATTAAAAAATCTTAATCTTTCCAGTACTCTTTAGGGGCTATATACTACAGAGGAAATGGTTTTCTTTTGGGAACACAGAGCTCTCTGCTGACATCATGACCACAGTGCTCTCTGCTGACATCTCTGTCCATTTTAGGAACTGTCCAGAACAACATATGTTTGCTATGGGGATTTGCTCCTACTCTGGACAGTTCTTAAAATGGACAGAGATGTCAGTAGAGAGCACTGTGGTCATGATGTCAGCAGAGAGCTCTGTGTTCCAAAAAGAAAGAATTTCCTCTGTAGTATTCAGCAGCTAATAAGTACTGGAAGGATTAAGATTGTTTAATAGAAGTAATTAACAAATCTGTTTAACTTTCTGGCACCAGTTGATTTAAAAAAAAAAGTTTCCCACGGGAGTACCCTTTTATAGAAAAAAAAAAAGTATTTTGCGGACATAATTTTATTCTATTTATTGTTATGAAGTTTCCCTATTGGAACATTACTGGTAAGTTAACCCACAGTACAAAGTGTCTTTTGTTCCAGTATTTCCATTCCATATGTGTTACTTACAAAGTAATGATACAAAGTAAACATTCACATTTAGTGATTAACAGGTGATTTCATCATCATTGGAAATGTTCTCTTTCATCTTTTCCTATCTGCCCAAACCACCATGCTGGTTTTTCACCTCTGTAGTTTCCTGCCTAGCTGTCTTTGGTTTATACATTACTGCCACACACTTTACCCCCTCAATACAATACTGTGACACACCTTACACTATGTGTAATAAGCATTGACATACACTGTGCCCCCTAAAATATTATGTTCCCTGTTAGACTAAGTTTCCACTTGGTTTTTTTCTGGCAGTTTATGGAATTCTGCCACTGCAATTTTTGAGCCAAAGTCAGAAGTGGATCCATAAGGGAGGAGAAGTATAAGTCCTTCCTTTATTTGTCCTATTCCTTTTGAATACACTTCTGGCTTTGGCTCAAAAACTGCAGTGGCAGCATTCCAAAAACTGCCAGAAAAAAACCAAGTGGAAACTTAGCCTCAAGGTTAAATAATATATTTTAATATTTTAGGGCGCACAGTGTCTGGCGGTGCCTATTGTACATATTGTATAGTGTGTGCTCCCTTATAAAAGATACTTTGTCCCCTGTATTAATTTTTTTTTAATTTAAATTACTAGTACATAGTAAAAAATACCACACAACATTGAGAAATTATTGTCATGTGGCATCTGTCAGGATATATTCCCCATCCCCAATCTACCCCTGTAAAGGAAAGGAGAAAAAATAATAATAAAAAGAATAGGTTGTATTTTTCTACCCGCCATCCCTCTATTCCACTGTACCCAAGCAGTTTCAGAACGCTGCTCCTGAAGTTGGTTTCCTCTAGATATCCGAAATTCATAAGTTCACATTTTTTCCACCAACCTTAACCATTACTTTACAGTAGGGGTTTTATGAGAAAGCAATACTCTAAGAATTAATAATTGGTGCAAAAGAGAATCTTTAGAATCAAATTTCCTTGAGTTTGACAACTTTTAGGTTGCACAGTGTGTGGCAGTGCTTGTACATATGGTAAAGTGTATAGTGTGTATTCCCTGAATACAAGACTGTCACACACCATGTATTATACAGAATGTACAACAAGCACTGTCACATACTGTGCACCCTAAAATATTAAAAGATACTGTGTCCCCTGTAAAGGTTAAATTGTATATTTTAATATTATAGGGGCATACAGTGTGTGTCTTGGAGGTGTGTTTGGGGTCATTATCATATAGGAATATTATCCTGCGGGCCCAGTCTCTGAAAAGAGGAGATCATGCTCTGCTATATTATGTCACAGTACATGTGGACATTCATCGCTCCCTCAATGAACTGTCGCTCCCCAGTGCCAGCAGCATTTATGCAGCCCCAGACCATTACACTCCAACCACCATGCTTGACTGTAGACAAAACACACATGTCTTTGTACTCCTCACCTGGTTGCCACCAAACACACTTGACACAATCCAAACCAAATAAGTTTATTTTAGGCTCTTCGGACCACAGGAAATGATTCCAGTAATCCATGTCCTTAGTCTGCTTGTCATCAGAAAAATGTTTGTGGGCTTTCTTGTGCTTTATCTTTAAAAGAGTCTTTCTTCTGAGACTGAGCCATGCAGACCAATTTGATGCAGTGTGTGGCCTATAGTCTGAGCATTGACAAGCTAACTCTCCACCCTCTCAACCTTTGCAGCAATGCTGGCAGCATTCATATATCTATTTCCCAAAGACAACCTCTGGTTATGACGCTGAGCATATGCACTCAACTTATTTGGTCGACCATGGCGAGGCCTGTTCTGAGTGGAACCTGTCCTGTGAAGCCGCTGCATGGTCTTGCCCATTGTGCTGCAGCTCAGTTTCAGGGTCTTGGCAATCTTCTTATAGCCTAAGCTTTCTTTATGTAGAGCAACATTCTTTAACCCAATCCTCAGAGGGTTCTTTGCTTTAAGGTGGTATGTTGAACTTCCAGTGACCAGTATTAGACATTGTGAGAGCGATAACACAAAATTTAAGACACCTGCTCCCCATTTACTCCGGAGACCTTGTGACAACAATGAGTCACATGACATTGGGGAGGGAAAATGGCTATTAGGCCGAATTTGGACATTGCCACTTAGGAGTGTACTCACTTTTGTTGCCAAGGTTTAGACATTAATAGCTGTGTGTTGAGTTATTGAGGGGACGCAACATTAAACACTGTTATACAGGCTGTGCACTCACTTGAACTTAACATTGTAGCAGAGTGTCATTTCTTCAGTGTTGTCACATGAAAAGATAACATTTCATATTTATATAAATGTAAGGGATATAATCACTTATGTGAGATGCTGTTAATGTTTTAAGGAAGCATATCTAGATTTAATCTAGGGTCAAGGGTACCCAAGTAAGAATCCTGTTTTCCATTAGCTTTTCATAACTAGCTATTATTTTAACAGTCTGAGAGAACAGGGGGAAACCAACAGGATTGATCACAAGGTGAGGCAGTTGTGTCGTACTTTGCCCCGTGTTGCCAAGCTCCAGCCTTGAAGCAAACTTAAGGTCCCCTTTTACCTAAATGGGCACTGTCATTGAACATGATTTTTAATATTTTATTCCTTACAAATGATTTGTTTGATTCCAAACAAATACCGTATTTTTCGGCGTATAACACGCACTTTTTAGGCTAAAATTTTTAGCCTAAAGTCTGTGTGCGTGTTATACGCCGATACCCCCCCCAGGAAAGGCAGGGGGAGAGAGGCCGTCGCTGCCCGCTTCTCTCCCCCTGCCTTTCCTGGGGTCTAGAGCGCTGCTGTCGGCCCTTTTCACCCCCTGGTTATCGGCGCCGCTGCCCGTTCTGTCCCCCTGACTATCGGTGCCGGCGCCGATAGCCAGGGGGAAAGAAGCGGCGCCGACAGCCAGGGGGAGAGAAGGGGCAGCGGCACTCATTGCCGGCACCGCTGCCCCGTTGCCTCCCCCCATCCCCGATGGCATAATTACCTGAGTCGGGTCCGCGCTGCTCCCCTGCTCCAGGCCTCCGTCGTTGCTATGCGCTGAACGGCGAGGCGCATGACGTCAGAGCGCCGTGCCGTGCATAGAAACGACGCTGGTCCCCAGCGTCGTTGCTATGCACGGCGTGGCGCTCTGACGTCATGCGCCGCGCCGTTCAGCGCATAGCAACGACTGAGGCCTGGAGCAGCGGAGCAGCGCGGACCCGAATAGCGCGGACCCGACTCAGGCCTGGAGCAGCGCGGACCCGACTCAGGTAATTATGCCACCGGGGATGGGGGGAGGCAACGGGGCAGCGGCGCCGGCAATGGGTGCCGCTGCCCCTTCTCTCCCCCTGGCTGTCGGCGCCGCTTCTCTCCCCCTGGCTATCGGCGCCGGCACCGATACTCAGGGGGACAGAACGGGCAGCGGCGCCGATAACCAGGGGGTGAGAAGGGCCGACAGCAGCGCTCTAGACCCCAGGAAAGGCAGGGGGAGAGAAGCGGGCAGCGACGGCCTCTCTCCCCCTGCCTTTCCTGGGGGTATATCGGGGTATACACGCGCACACGCGCACCCTCATTTTATCATGGATATTTGGGTAAAAAACTTTTTTTTACCCAAATATCCTTGGTAAAATGAGGGTGCGTGTTATAGGCCGGTGCGTGGTATACCCCGATAAATACGGTAACTTTTGTAATTGGCTTCCATTAAAAAATAAATAAATAAAAAGAAAACATTTTATGTTAGTTTTTCTGCTGTATACTTCTGGCCACCAGGGGTCTCCCTTCTTGGCCAGAACATATTCCGTCTGGTCAAAATCTCAGATTTTGGTCTCCTGCTTGTAATGGCAGGAGACCAAACTCAGGAAGTGTTTCTCTGCACAGAGCCTTATTGAAAGCTGCAAAGAGCCTCACTGAAAGATACACAGACTGAAAGCTGCTGCACAGAGCCTGAGGTCTTCTATTCTTCACAACACTGCAACAATGTGAGGGGGGATGTGGTCTCCCAGCAGGCTTCAGTGATGTCATGCCTGCTGGGAAACACCCACTTTCTCCTGCTGGGAGATTGTACTATGTGAGCGAGAAGAAAGGTATGATACATAGCTTTATAAAGCTCTGAAATTTTTTTTAAGGGTGGGAGGAATGTTAGGAGTAGTTAGGGAACATAGCCTGAGTTAGTTTAGAAAAGTTTATTTGGTGCCCGGTACTTTTTAAGTCAGAAGTCAGCTAAACCCGCAACTCAGACAAACCCGCTTCCCGACTCTTCCCTGACAGATTATGTTGAAATTCAAATTGGGTTTTAACAACTCTTTCTCAGAGAGATAAGGGACCGTCAGAGCTGTCTGACAGCTGCTTACCCCTTCCCTCTTTACTGCAAACACATGTTCAGCTATGCAGAACGTTTCTGTGTATGGGGAGATTGGGAGATTTACTGTCTTTTCCACTCTCTCAAATAATATTAGGCTTGATGTGATCACTAATACGCAATCTTACTGAAATTCAATGAACACTCATCCCGTCCGTGTTCATGTCTTTATATTGCACATTTGTTTAGTGTGATGTATAAATTATCTTTATAAGAACAACAGAGATATTATTCACATAATCATTACAAGACCATGAGAACATGCTTCTCAAATATAAAATCTAAAGAATGCTGTTACTCTGGAACCAGCACTGTATTTATTTCAATACGCTCTGTCTGTTCTCAAAATATAGTGGTTTATCTCGCACAGACTATTGGTGTGAACTGAGATCCTGTAACAAAGATATAATAAAAATATCTTCTTGTTTGAAAGGAAGCTTTATTTACTTAAATATTTTACTATCTTTTTTTTTCTTGCTACCTCGTTCTGCTTACGTGCAACAATGCCTGTACGTATCTATACTCCCAGCTCATCCCAGTGATGTCATCCTAATCTTCTTAAATCTCACACACACACCAGTCATACTTGTGTATGAAGTCTGTGTCACTCTTAATCTTAGTACATTAATAAAGAACCAGGGGATAAATCCTATAATACAAATATAGATAATCTAACAAAGGAATGGGTGGTGCTCGTGGAAAAAGTCACAATTGTTTAATATCCACTAAAAGCGAATATTCAGTTCACTACTAAGTTAAAAAAAACAATCAGAAAACGTAAATTCTGAGGATCTGAGGACCTCAAGAACCACATTCAAATATATTAGGCAGGGTTATGTTTAATATTTTCTAAAACACATTTGGGAAGTGACTGATGGCTTTATATATACAGTTCGCATCCAATAAAAAATGAAGAAATCAAACAGATCCAACTAAAAGTTTATTGTAAACACCAAGGGGGACATTTATCAATGTTTGCTTATGTATTCCTTTTTTAGTTATTTTTTTCTTACAATTTTTATGCTTATTTATCAACTGGTTTCAGCGTATTGATACATTTCTTTTTCGTAAGCAATTGGTTTTTGTTTTTTGTTTTTGTTTTTTGCTTTGATAGTGGCTTTTTCTCCTCTGAGCTGGAGTAAATGTAGAAGTTTTTTCATGCAATGTGACTTTTTTGTGACTTTCGCACTTGATAAATCTCTGACCAATGCAAGTCAAAATCACTTTTTGCTCCGGTAACCAAGTTTCTTTTTTCTTTTTTTTCAAAAAGTTGGACAACAAAATAGATGTAGACACACATGCGACTTTTTTGCGACAATTTTAAGCAAAATAAAACTACTAAATGCTTTGATAAATGTTCCCCCAAGTGGCAACAATTTTGTGCTGCAAATTAAGAGTACGTTCACACAAACGCAGATTTGATGTGCAGGATTTAATGCATAGAATTTTTTTTGGCAGATTTCAATGTAAAGTAAATGACTGAGCACAGCTTCTAATCTGCAGTTACAAATCCTGTGCATCAAATCTGTGCAGGATCCTGTATGTGTGAACATACCCTAAAGGAGTTTTCTTGGGTATTGAAATGAATATTCTATACTGAGGGTAGGCCAACAATATTTTATAGAAGGATGCTGCACCCAGTAGCCCGGTCTATCAGTTGTTTAGCAGAGCCACTGTGCTTAGATGCCATGGCAGCTCTGTTCCTATTAAAGTGAAGGGAAGCTCATCTGCAATAACCCAGCAAGGCCACTGCACAATAAACAGATCTCTTTAGCCTCCATTCACACTTGCAGATTTAATTGCAAAATATGACTTCAATGCGGTCTGCTGTGAATTTTCCGCAGCGGAAATTCAGCTGCCAAAAATATGTCAAGGAGAACCTGCTTTGATTTACACTACTATCCCGCAATAAAATCCAATCGTGTGAACAGACCCTTAAATTTTACATCACTAGCTGTAATCCCATATACCATATTTTTCGCCGTATAAGATGGGGGAGAAAAGTTGGTGCGTCTTATACGGCGAATACCTGCGGCCATCAATGGCCGGGACCCGCCGCTAATACAGGGCATCACCGATCCCGGTGATGCCCTGTATTAACCCTTCAGATGCGGCGATCAAAGCTGACCGCCACGTCTGAAGCAATAACACTAACCAGGCTGCTCAGTCGGGCTGTTCGGGACCGCCGCAGTGAAATCGCGGCATCCCGAACAGCTTACAGGACACCGGGAGGGACCTTACCTGCCTCCTTGGTGTCTTCTCCATGGGATCCCCTTCGCTCTCCTTCGACGTCATCACGTTGTCGCGCACGCCGTCATCCAATAGGAGCGGCGTGCGTAGCGGCGTGATGACGGCGACATGATCATGGCAACGGAGAGCGTGGATCCCGGGGAAGAAGAAGCCCGGAGCGTCGGGGACACCACGGGGACACGGCGACAGCGATGGAGCGACATCCAGAGCAGCGGTGACGGGTTCGGAGCGGTGAGGACACGTGAGTACTACCTCCTATATCAGTGGTCTTTAATCTGCGGACCTCCAGATGTTGCAAAACTACAACTCCCAGCATGCCCAGACAGCCAACGGCTGTCCGGGCATGCTGGGAGTTGTAGTTTTGCAACATCTGGAGGTGCGCAGGTGGAAGACCACTGTTGGGTTCAGAATCTTAATTTTTTTAGATTTTGCACCTATAAATTGGGTGCGTCTTATACGCCGGTGCGTCCTATAGGACGAAAAATACGGTACCTATTATGCCAATTTTCCCAACTATCTTGACAATATCTTGAAAATAGCTTTAGTTACAATCAATTATAAAAAAAAAAAAAAAAAAATATGGATACCAAGTCATTACAGTAAAATCTGTATCTTACAGGAGTGCAACATACAGCAAAAGCATCTATCCCACACTATACATTACACCCCTGCACTACATACACAGTAATAAAGCATCACATGCCAATACCAACATGCGGGTGATTAGGGATGGGGGAAAGGGAGAAAGTAAATGGGGAAAGGAATCCCAGGCCCAAAGCTTTATTGAAGGACAGACAAATGCAGAGGGGTAAAAGTCTTCTTGTTCCTCATTGTCATTACTGTCCTGTCATGGAATAGAGGCTCTGGACCAGCCTGCAGCAGTCTTGAATGAACATCCTCTCCAAATTTATAATCAAGCGTTTCCTGGCAAACAAAAAGCGGCCTCATAACAGTTCATAAGGCACCATGCCTCCCAGTGAGCCCCAACCATGTGATCCCCAGGAAAAAGTTTGTAAAGCACTAAGTGATGTGATAGGCTACTCCTGGGAACAGAGTCTCTGAGTTCATATTCCAGGGCATCCAACAGGGCCTGAGCAATTGGACACTGCTAAAAGAGGTGCAAAGTTGTTCCCTCAATGAATGGGTAGTACCTAATGTTGCAAAGTCACTGTGCAATGCATGCATGAAAGTTGGGCCCATTATTAAGCTTGTTAGAAGCCACATATTTTCATCATTTCTTAGCTCTGGCTACAGAGAGCCCTGGAATAGATTCCATTGAATCCTTTGCTCAGGTGAACTTGTGGACAGTCTTTGGTTTCCACAAGTTGGGCATGAGTCTGTCTATCTGGTATATCCTCACAAACTTGAGACCTTCCTAGTAGTGTCAGTTGTAGCGGTAGAAGTTGTCCTCCATTATCCATACCTCCTCAAGAGAGGCCAGAGAAAGAATTGATATATGGACTGGCTCAGCGAGCATCTTTCCTGCAAACAGAGTCACATCCAAAGTCCACACAGCAAAGTGTGGATATGCAAAACTCCTTTCCCACCCATGCTTGCCTCCTTGTACATGATCTTCAGATTAATTCTACCTAATATGGAGCCCCAAAAGAAGTGAAATCTGACCTTGGTAATGGCCCGGCATAATGTTGATGTGGGTGTGCTTGCACCAAGTATCGAAGCATTGGTAAAATCTCAATACACAGCAAAAAAATCTCCACCTTGTCTGTTGTAAGTTGTCTGAGGCTCCACAGTCAGATTTTGGAGTTGACTTTGGTGGCTTAAGTGCCAATTGTGTCCCTCAGACTTACTGTATATACTATTAAAAGAAGTTGAGGAGATTCAACAAGCTGTCTTATAATAAGATAGCTTAATAAATTGGCCCTTTGGTACTTAAAGGAGTAGTCCGGCGCGCACTTTTCTCATTTTATCCCGTCCGGGCTGCAAACTAAAAGAAAACAAACTTTCTCTTACCTGCCCGGAGCGCCGGTACACTCCGGTACAGGTGTTTGGTCCCCGGGCTGTATTCTTCTTACTTCCTGTTAGCCCGACACGTCACACGGAGCTTCAGCCTATCACCAGCCGAGGCGCGACATCGCCGCGGCCGGTGATAGGCTGAAGCTCCGTGTGACGTGTCGGGCTAACAGGAAGTAAGAAGAATACAGCCCGGGGACCGAACACCTGTACCGGAGTGTACCGGAGCTCCGGGGGCTCGTTGGCAGGTAAGAGAAAGTGTGTTTTCTTTTATTTTGCAGCCCGGACGGGATAAAAGGAAAAAAGTGCGCGCCGGAATACTCCTTTAAGGCGGAACCATATTACTGTCAGTTAATAGTAAAAAAAATCAGTATATTCATTATGAATTTAAGTCATCAGTTATATTTAAGAACAGCTTGTAAATTAAGAGGTCCAGGAGCCTTGGTCCAGGAGTCAAGATGTTTGATTCTTAGCCAAGTTTTGACAGCCACTGACATAGTTACTCTAGTGTTAGGTTTCAATGATTCTATGATATCTTGGAAAGATAAAAACATTCCATGTCGCTGGCAGTGCATCACTGTTTTGCAGAATATCTATCAGACATTGGTTACGAATAGAACTACCATAACCGCCAAGCAAATTTGTTATTTGTATCCGTATTCTATTTTATAAAGACAGAAATAATAATATATGCATAACATTTTTTTTTTATTGCATGTAACTAAGCCCTGAGGTAAAACACTCAATAATAAATTATCATCTATGAATTTTTGTCCTTTATGTGACAAATGTACTATAGAATTAAATGTTAATAATCAGTGCAGGAAACTATGGGGAATTCAGATTCAAAATGTGTAACTATGTTTATTAATAATTTTATCATACTATATTATTCTGGAATATTAGTTAAATTAATAACGTAATTTGTAATTCCACCTCATCCGCTAACATTTCTTGCATATCAAAGGATCTGCTTGCCATTCAGAACTGACACTGACATTTATTCATATGAGGCGGAGCCAGCAAGAGCAAATGTAAATTTCTTTACCAAAAATCTCGCTCATTGATCTTTTATATAATGACTTCTTGCTGTGTTTTTATGATATACTATCAAGCTACCAAGGATATTTCCTGCAAATATGACTTTTTATTTTTTCACTTTCACTCTTCCCATCTGTTTTATTCCTTCACTAAGTAATAATTATGCATACCAACCTCTTCTTAGAGGAGGAGCCTTATCTCTAAATTGTAACACATATTTAAAACTACAGTGGTCCCTCAACATACGATGGTAATCCGTTCCAAATGGACCATCGTTTGTTGAAACCATCGTATGTTGAGGGATCCGTGCAATGTTGTATAGGACAGTGTATAGGACAGTGGTCTACAACCTGCGGACCTCCAGATGTTGCAAAACTACAACACCCAGCATGCCCGGACAGCCAACGGCTGTCCGGGCATGCTGGGAGTTGTAGTTTTGCAACATCTGTAGGTCCGCAGGTTGAAGACCACTGGTATTGGAGGTTATACTCACCTGTCCCCGCCACTCCGGACCATCACCGCTGCCCTGGATGTCGCCCTCCATCACTGTTGCTGCGTCTCCAGGGTGTCCCCGACGCTCCGGCAAGGCCTCTGCTTCCCCGGCATCCTCGCTCTCCGTCGCCGCCATCACGTCGTTATGCATGCCGCTCCTATTGGATGACGGGACGGCGTGCGCAGCAACGTGATGACGACGATGGAGAGCACCGACCATGCAAGGGAGCCCAAAGAGGACGCGCCGGAGCCCCGAGGACAGGTAAGTGATTGTCAGCGGACCACATGGGGCACCATAAACGGCTATCCATTGGCAGCTGAAGCAGTCTGCGCTGCCGGATAGCAGTTTATGCGATGGCCCCGACATACATAAGCATCGTATGTTGATGCTGCCTTCAACATTCGATGGCCTCTGAGAGGCCATCGCATGTTGAAATTATCGTATGTCGGGGCCATCGTAGATGGGGGGGTCTCTGCATATGGATTCATTTTTACACAGGTTAATATTTTATGTGAAACTATCTCCAACATTATCAATAATGTTAGTGATGTTAAGATGGTAGAGGAAACCTGTGGTCGTGATTCCACAAATATAAAAATTCTGAGCTATTTAATATTTTTCATGCTGTGCAAGTTTGCAAGGGTACTCCAGCTGGAGTTTAGAACCCACATGCTCTCAACACATTGTTTTAGTTTCTTAAATGAGGTTTAACTAAAGGCCAATGGGATTTTGGTACATGGGATAGTCCTTTATATAAACAGATTGCATGAAAATATCCTAATAGCAAAGTTGTTTTCCTACTTTGAAGAACAAAAGGCTTATTCATTGAGCTGAGTTCATCAAAAAATTAAGAACACAATGAGAGATATTCTATTTATTTTCTTTCCAAACAAAGAAGTTCCCATGCTGCTCATTACAATAAAATATTGTAACTTAGCAAAAAGATATTGTTGACGATTTAGCATGCTATTTGTATACAGCAGGGGGTTTACAGGAAAGTCAAAATTTTTTGACAACATATAAGAAACTGTTTAACTATTAAATGTATACCTATAGTAATGTAATATCTTTATTGTTCTTTATTAAATTCTAACACTTGTGAGAGAAAATTATTGATGTGCTTTAAAAACGCAGTTTGGGAGCAAGTGAAATGGGGATAATTTCCTTCATATAGTGATAGAGTTGAATATTCTCCCAGAGATTGGTATTTGTTCCACTCTCCTGAGTCAATTGACTCCAATCCTAGTATAATTTTAATTCACTCTTGATCCCTAAACTGCTATTAAAACGCCATATGTTGCCCCCCCCCCCCCCCGACGTTTCGCCGGCCGTAACCAGCTTTATCAAGGGTCGAGGTGCTAAAGCCGACCCTTGATAAAGCCGGTTATGGCCGTCGAAACGTCGGGGGGGTGCCAACATATGGCGTTTTAATAGCAGTTTAGGGATCAGGAGTGAATTAAAATAATACTAAGATTGGAGTCAATAAATTTACTCAGGAGAGTGGAATAAATACCAATCTCTGGGAGAATATCCAACTCTATCACTATATGAAGGAAATTATCCCCATTTCACTTGCTCCCAAACTGTGTTTTTAAAGCACATCAATAATTTTCTTTCACAAGTGTTAGAATTTAATAAAGAACAATAAATATATAAGTTTTAATATTAGGGGTTCCCTAGTATTGGGGAATCAGTCCCAAGAGGGCGTAAGCCTGAGTGGGAAATTGGATATATATTTGAACGTTGACATACTTTCTTGACTGCCCAAATCATACCATTATGACCAGATACCTACTGTATATTCATAATATAGGAACTCAGGACTGAAATAAAAGCACATATGAAAGCAGTGCAGATAAATGCTGGAGGGGTTGCATGCAATAACCAGGTTGCTATTTTTCTTCATGCGGGTTACGGAATGAAGAAAATAATCTGATTGCCAATAGAAACTAGAGACAATGCTTATGATAGATGTGCCCCCCAAAGGGCACATCTATCTTACATTTATGGCATATCCTGTAAAATGCCATAAGAGTCTAGTTGGGAATATCCTATTAACTGTTACCATTCTTGGAACAACAAACATGACTCCTTTTTTTTCCTGAATCATTAATATCTTTGTTGTTTATTCATTAAATAGATTATTTGTTGATATGACTATTTCTGTAATTTATGCATCATGATTTCAGTTTTAAGCAGCAATGTATAGTCAATTGTATATTGTTCCTCACAGTTCAATGCAGGCTACTGTTAAAGGGGTACTCCGGTGGAAAAATATATATTTTTTTAAATCAACTGGTTCCAAAAGGTAAGCAGATTTGTAAATTAATTCTATTTATTATTATTTATATGTATGCTTCCAGTACTTGTCAGCTGCTGTATACTACAGAGGAAGTTCTCTTATTTTTGAAATTATTTTCTGTCTGACCACAGTGCTCTCTGCTGTCACCTCTATCCATTTTAGAAACTGTCCAGAGCAGGAGAGGTTTGCTATTTTCCACCAGAGTACCCCTTTAAGGCAGCTGTTAGTAGCTAGTGAGGCACAACTGCAGATGAAATAGGTAATATTTATATTTTTAAATATGTACTGTATTTCTATATTTCTAAGTGGAATTTGTGCTCATTTTAATACATTTGAATAAGACCTATCTAGGCTGCTGTCCTGTCCATTTTAGTAAAAAATTGTAGCCCCCATAATATAACTATTCTGGAACAGAGCTATGACATTTTGCCATTTCTCTGGCATTCCTGTTGGAAGTTTATGAATTCATTGACAATGGGGGTTACTAGGTAGGTTACTAGGTCCCTACACAGTCTGAAACTACCCAAGCAGTACTAACTTTATCAGATGTGTAAGTACGCACCTCTTTAAAAAAGTAATTGTAACTTATGGTTATCAATTTATTCATATAGTTCTAGGAGGAATACATCGTAACAATGTAACACGGAGTAAAAGAGAAGACACTGCAGTATAATATTTAAAGGGGTATTCCGGGAAAAAACATTTTATCCACTATCCAAAGGATAGGGGATAAGA
Source organism: Hyla sarda (assembly GCF_029499605.1). Classification (NCBI taxonomy): domain Eukaryota; kingdom Metazoa; phylum Chordata; class Amphibia; order Anura; family Hylidae; genus Hyla; species Hyla sarda. The sequence continues at coordinate 254,660,856 of NC_079192.1, read as the reverse complement.
TGTCTAATCGCGGGGGCCGCTACTGAGACCCCCCCCCCCCCCCCCCGCGATCTCCCTGCAGCCCTGCAGCAGCCCGCATGCGGGGACTGCGTCTCTAGTTTCGGAAACCTCCGTGTTTCCGGGACTAGGGACGTGATGTCACGCCAGGCCCCCTCCATTCATGTCTATGGAAGGGGTCGTGATGGCCACCACGCACCCTCCCATAGACATGAATGGAGGGAGCGTGGCGTGCTGTCACGTCCCCAGTCCCGGAAACCTGAAGGCTTCCTAAACTAGAGATTCAGCACCAGCATAGAATACGGGTGCTGCAGGGAGATCGAGGGGGTCTCAGCAGCAGGCCCCCACAATCAGACACCTTATCCCCTATCCTTTGGATGGGGGAAAAAATATTTTTGCCCAGAATACCCCTTTAATGAAACTGCAAATTCTTACAAAAACAGGCATGTCAGGTTCTTTTTAAATGATGCACATTTACAGCCCCTTGTGTACAGGGAAAGTAATGTTATGCCAAGCTGTTGCCTTAAATTCATAAATCAAGAAAAGTGGAAAATGTTCCAAAATTCTTTATCCTACAAATTATCAGCATGTATGTGAAGTGTGAAAACATCCAGCAAATGGTGCTTAAAATAACTCTTGTATAATTAATGTCCCATGATTTTTCCACGTTCCATAAGACTGAGTTGGCATAAAGTATAACTTTGGTTAGCATGGCTTACAATGAAAATTCAAGAACTCTTTTCTACATAAAAATGTCTCTTCTTCAAACCACACAAAGGAGAACATGACAAAGTCTCCAGCACAAATATAGTGTTCATGTTTCTCAATTTCTAATGCCAGTATAATATCTCATACAATAAACCGAAGCTTTCTTTTTAAAAATGTCTATTTAAAAGGGAAATAAAATTGTTAAATGTAATGCTCAAGCAATGACCATGGTTATATAGAAGCTAAAATATCACTCACTGCTAGATTGTGTAAAATGAGTGATCATTATTGTAACATATAATATTAAGTATATGGCATATGGATGTACTAGATAAACATATGTGAGGCCAACCTTAGGGGTGTCAACCTATACAGCTGCACAGCGTCCAACACCACTTCCAAGTACTGGGTGTGCTATGGCTGCTAATATGGAGGATACAAGGTACTTCAATACATAGAGCCATAGCCCTTCTCAACCTAGTTGTTTTTTCTTTGCAAGAGTTGCTTTTGCATTGCCATATACTATATGTTACATGGTACAAAACCGAGGACTCCCTTAGAGCAGTGGGTGGGAGCTGCGTTTGACAATGGCTTCTGCTTTTCAGCATGTGGGAGGATACCTATATTTTTTCTCTGGTTAAAAAAGCAGTAGTTGTCAGAGCAGTTTGCAAGAGCTGCTGGTGGCTTCTGTAAGTACTGTCTGCACAAGTGAACAACAGGCAGGGACACATTAGGAGAGATTTATCAAAATCTGTGTAGACAAAAAACTAACCAGTTGTCCATAGCAACCAATCAGATTGCTTGTTTCATTTTTCAGAGGCCTTTAAAAAAAATTAAAGAAGCAATCTGATTGGTTGCTATGGCCTACTGCACCACTCTTCCTTTACACAGGTGTTGATCAATCTCCCCTATCAAGTATAAGCTTGCCTCAGGAACTTTAGCTGCCACTTTTGCACCAAATCGTTGACTTTGACACACTGTGATGAGTCAGAAAAGAAGGTTTAAAATAGCTCTTCTCAAGGAGGATGAAAGCTTTCTCTTTAGTGACAACTTTTGGCAGTTTATTCCATTTAATTCAATATCCGACCCATTAAGGAGTTATGGAATGTGACTCGGGATATTAGCCAAGGAAGGAAGCTGTTTCAGGGATGTTGCCTAATGTCAGTATAGAGCAGGGTACCTGCTGATTGGTTAAGATGACTTCAAATAGATCCTAAAGTGGATCATGTTTAGGGGATTCATTCTAAATAAGGAAAGGGGTGCTACCTGGAGAAGGAAGTGTTACCTTTTGAAGAAGAGAAACCTGGAGGGGTTAATGATAATACCCATCAGAGAGAGAAAAAAAAGTATACCTGGGAGAGAGACTGATACCCTGACACTACTATCTAGAAACATTTCTTCTTCCTATGTGACAAAACCGGGTGACGAGAAGGTGTCAAAATAAGCCTGCAATGGGCCCCATCTAAACTAAGGCGGGCTTTGTATTTGTGTATAGACTGTATAACACTTGTATTTCTAGTACTCATCAAAACCAAGTTTTCCTGGATCTATTTCAATCTGCCTTGGCAGCTTGATTCAATATGCCTGAAGTCTGGATGAGAATTTCCCTTTTAAACATCAACTTTTACTGTCTTACAGATTTTGTTTCAAAAGAATGCCTTGCAAAAGAAAACAATTCTTAGTGCGTAATATAAGCTTTCAACACCTTTCAAATGCATTGCATAAGCCAAGACTTTCTTTCCACTAAGACATTCAATGATGAAAACCTACTAGGAATCTACAAAGGATGGTGTAAGTGAGATTAACAGTATTTGACTTGCACCTATAGAGAGCACTCCAGTCTCTTAATGATGAATTACTGAAACATATGATATTTCCTAGGAGAATTTCTATACTGTCTGTTCTGTTTGGTGTTAAAAAAAAATCTGTGTTATATCATTGTGGAAATGGAAACCTTGATATTTCATAAGACTGTTATTATCTACTAGAATCTGTAAGATTTGCCAAGCTATGCCTAAAGAGAAAAGCAGAGATCCCTGTACGCCCGGTACTGGACACGGTACAAATAGCAAGACATTGAAAACTCTAGATCTGTATTTCTCATCACATGAGTTTAATATAGCGTGCAAATGTTCCATGCTGAGGTGAACGCCACACCACGCACTGATATTTACATCATTTAGCCATATAAACAGCAACACGGTTTCATAAAATATTCATTGTATCATTATTTATTTACTTCATCTTTTATAGATGTCCCTTCTAAAGAAAACAAGGCAATTGTCTGAGAGATGTTATGTTATACTACTGTAGAGTAACTAGTTCACTGCTTCTCTAGTCATTCTGGATCCAGTGATAATAAGAACATTTACCGTATTTTTCGCCCAATAAGACGCACCGGCGTATAAGACGCACCCAATTTATAGGTGCAATATCTAAAAAAACAAAGATTCTGAACCCAACAGTGGTCTTCAACCTGCGTACCTCTAGATGTTGCAAAACTACAACTCCCAGCATGCCCAGACAGCCGTTGGCTGTCCGGGCATGCTGGGAGTTGTAGGTTTGCAACATCTGGAGCTCCCCAGGTTGAAGACCACTGGATGGGAGGTAATACTCACGTGTCCCCGCCGCTCCAGACCCGTCACCGCTGCCCTGGATGTCGCTCCATCGCTGTCGCCGCGTCCCTGTGGTGTCCCCGACTCTCCGGACGTCTTCTTCCCCGGGATCCACGCTCTCCGTCGCCGTCATCTCCTATTGGATGACGGGACGGCGTGCGCGACGACGTGATGACGTCAAAGGAGAGAGCCGGCCAAGCAGGGGATCCCGGAGCAGACACAGAGGAGGCAGGTAAGGTCCTGTAAGCTGTTCGGGACCGCCGCGATTTCACCGCCGCGCTCCCGAACAGCCTGACTGAGCAGCCAGGTTAGTGTCACTTTCCCTTCAGACGCGGGGGTCAGCTTTGATCGCCGCATCTGAAGGGTTAATACAGGGCATCACCATGATCGGTGATTTCCTGTATTATCCGCGGGTCCCGTCCGTTGATGGCTGCAGGTATTCGCCGTATAAGACGCACCAACTTTTCCCCCCCAGTTTTGGGCAAGAAAAAGTGCGTCTTATACGGCGAAAAATACGGTAGGCTGCACACTACAATTTGTCCATAAGGGGATCTGATCTGGCTGGGGGATGGGAAAACCGTATTCCAGCCAGACCAAGCCCCCATCTCATTCGCTTGAATGAGCACACCAGAGTCAGATAGTGACTCCAGTCAGCTCATTTTTGCCCTGTATCCGGTTTTCTGTCCGGACTGAAAACCACGGCATGCCACTGTTTTCAGTCCAGCCAGAAAACCATATACGGGGAAAAAATGAGCAGACCAGAGTCATTATCTGACTCTGGGTGGCTCATTCAAATGAATGAGATGCCTGGTCTCCCCTTATGCAAAAAAAACGTATTGTGAATGCAGCCACAGGGAAGGAAAAAGCCCACTCTTTTATTAGAAATGATAGATCTACACCAGTGGTCTCCAACTGTGGACCTCCAGATTTTGCAAAACTTCAACTCCCAGCATGCCCGGACAACCATTAGCTACAATATCTGGAGGGCCACAGTTTAAAATCCCTGATCTATACTATACTGTATGTCAAGTTTGTATTGTTCAAACAGTTATGCTAATGACACATTCACTCTAAATATTAAAACAACTTGAATATAAAGGGTTAATCTGTTTTCTAGAATTGTGAATTTCCTTCATTCCATCAGAAAATCTTCATTACATTTGTACTTCTTCACAAGTCTCTCTTTGACTGTGACATTTGAAAAGCCTTTTATTCTTCTAACCAGTCTCCATATAATAGTAACAGGCCATGCAAATAGTACTGCACAGATCTAGTATACAGAAACAGGCCTACACAAGGAGACAAGAGGATGATAAAAGGATCAAAATAAGTCAAGTGTCAGCTCTCATGTCTGCAGAACTCCACCAACCTCTTGGATTCCTGGAAAAGGAATGTCTTTCTAAAACATTAACATTAGGACTGTATATGCTAATGTTTTATACTGACAAATATATTTTATTTAAAGGGGTACTCCACTGGAAAACATTATTATTATATATATATATTTTTTTTTATCAACTGGTGGCAGAAAGTTAAACAGATTCGTAAATTGCTTCTATTTAAAAATCTTAACCCTTCTAGCACTTATCAGCTGCTATATAATACAGAGTTCTTTTATTTTTGAATTTCCTTTCTGTCAGACCACAGTGCTCTCTGCTGACACCTGTCGATTTAGGAACTGTCAAGAGTAGGAGCCAATCCGCATAGCAAACCTCTCCTGCTCCGGACAGTTCCTGAAATAAAGTGTTTTTTCCCCTGACTTCTGGGCTTTGCTAGCCAGCAAAACGTATAAAAGGTGCAAACTTAAACTAGACAGTCAGACAGATTCACCAGCCTGAGGCACTGATAAGTCTGGTGCATTCTTAGACTGTCTAGTCTAAGCTTACACTGTCTAAGAATGATACAGTTATTATTTATTCCCCACAATTATGGACATTTATCAACGGGTTTAGTCAGGTTTTCTTTACTATAATTGTCGCAAAATTGTCGCAACTGCGACTACGTGATTTTTCCTGCGACATTTTGACTGGAAAGCGAGAAAAGCAAGTTTTCCAAAACTTAACTATGTAGTAATAATTTTAAAATGGACTACGGGTAGTCAGGTATTTATTAACTGCGACAGTCGCAACTGCGCAAAAAAAAGTCACAACAGCGTTAAAAATTGACTAAATTTACCCCAGCTCAAACATGGAGCAGAAAAAGCTACTACCAAAGTAAAAAAGGAAAAATTGCTTACGTGAAAGAAAATTATCAACAGGCTGAAAGCAGTTGATAAATAAGTCGCACATAAGCAAAAAAAAAGTAAGGAAAAAATTACTAAAAAAAAGAATACATAAGCAAACATTGATAAATGTCCCTCAATGTGTCTGAATCTGACATATTATTCCATGTGACATCACATGACTAAATTTCTTCACAGTTGGATGTGACAACATGTCACTCACACCTGCATTGTTTTATATGCAGCCACAGGATTTTGGTAATGGTAGCAAGAAGTAACTTACCGTATTTTTCGGCATATAAGACGCTCCGGCACCTAATTTTATAGGATAAAAATCTAGAAAATGAAGATTCTGAACCAAATACAATGTAAAGTATAGGACAGTGATCTTCAACCTGCGGACCTTTAGATGTTGCAAAACTACAACTCCCAGCATGCCCGGACAGCCGTTGGCTGTCCAGGCATGCTAGGAGTTGTAGTTTTGCAACATCTGGAGGTCCGCAGGTTGAAGACCACTGGTATAGGAGGTAGTACTCACGTGTCCCTGCCGCTCCGGACCAGTCACCGCTCATCACCGCTGCCCTGGATGTCGCCCTCCATCGCTGTCGCCGCATCCCCGGGGTGTCCCCGTCGCTCCTGGAACATCTCTGCTGCCGGGTATCCTCGCTCTCCGTCGCCGCCATGATGCCGCTACGCACGCCGTTCCTATTGGATGATGGGACGGCGTGCGCGACGACGTGATGACGATGAAGGAGAGCACCGGCCATGCAGGGGATCCCGGCACAGAGAAGACACCGAGGAGGCAGGTAAGGTCCCTCCCGGTGTCCTCTAAGCTGTTCGGGACGCCAAACAGCCGGGTTAGTGTTATTTTCGCTTCAGACGCGGCGGTCAGCTTTGATCACCGTGTCTGAAGGGTTAATACAGGGCATCATCGCGATCGGTGATCTCCTGTATTAGCCGCGGGTCCCGGCCGTCGATGGCCACAGGGACCGCCGCGATAGGTGTGTATTCGCCTTATAAGACGGACCAACTTTTCCCCCTCCAGTTTTGGGGAAGAAAAAGTGCGTCTTATACGGGGAAAAATATGGTAATTCATTTCCTATTGATAAATCCCTTCAAATTCATGATACTCCCAGAAAACTTCATAAAACTAATTAAAAATATAAAATTTACTGTGCGCCTTTAATAAGTGCACCATTCACAGACATAGCAAAGTGATGAATGTATTGGATAATTGCATAGTAAATATTTGCTTTGGAAACTTTGTACAGCAACTACATGGTCCATGTGACATTGATTGTTATCCCTTATAACAACAATCTACATCTTCAATATAAACTGTGCATGTTGAGAATTTTCTGTGCTATTCGTTGTTGAAGTCTTTGTTAAGTCCTTTCATTGCAAACATTAAGTTTCGCATTTATAACCGAAATGTAAATCATTTTTATTAACTTGCAAATGTCTTATGAGGTCAAATTCTTTTTTCCCATGGTGGATGAATTTGTGACAGAATTAGTCTTTTAAGGTTAATGTATTATTTTGTTTATATGTCTCCTATTTCAGTGGCCGTTTGTTTCCAGACTAGTAAATAGTTCTGTTTACATGCTAAAGCCAAGGTGGATTTTAGTGTGTTTCGTTGCCTCGGGGCGAAATAGCTGTCCAGGAGCCTGGAGTTTCCTGCAAAGGGGCCTTCCAGAGTGATAGATCTTGACTTTTGGCCAGTTCTACTAATTTGTCTCTTGTCTTACTTGCCCCTTCTTAGTATGGCGCTTTCTCTACCGCCTTAGGCATTTTACATAGACTATTCTAATTGCTTACTTAACATGACCTAAACTTTTTTTTTACTATGTTCTTCCTTTGACCAACTTCATCTTTTGTCTCCAAACTAACATATTTGTATGTCGTGTTTTATGTTATCACATGTCGACTCATTACTGAACTGTTTTAACTTTCATAAAAAAGTAGACTTTCTTAAAATTTGGTTAAATGCAACCCATGCAATTTATACCGAACCACTAATATATATAATGTATGTGTATTATTATGTCAATGCAGTATTTATTTTACAGTTATTGTTGCAATACATGCATGTAGTATTACCATATTTTTCGTCATATAAGACGCTCCGGCATATAAGACGCCCCCAATTTTAAAGGATAAAAATCTAGAAAATAAAGATTCTGAACCAAATACAATGTAAAGTATAGGACAATGATCTTCAACCTGCGGACCATCAGATGTTGCAAAACTACAACTCCCAGCATGCCGGGACAGCCAACGGCTGTCCGGGCATGCAGGGAGTTGTAGTTTTGCAACATCTGGAGGTCCGCAGGTTGAAGACCACTGGTATAGGAGGTTGTACTCACGTGTCCCCGCCGCTCTGGACCCTCTGGATGTCGCCCTCCATCGCTGTCGCCGTGTCCCCGGGTTGTCCCCGTAGTTCCGGAATGTCTCTGCTTCCCGGTATCCTCGCTCTCCGTCACGCCGCTCCTATTGGATGACGGGACGGTGTGCGCGACAACGTGATGACGACGAAGGAGAGTGCCGGCCATGCAGGGGTTCCCAGCACGGAGCAGACACCGAAGAGGCAGGTAAGGTTTTCCCGGTGTCCTGTAAGCTGTTCGGGACCGCCGCAGTGAAAAAACTGAGCAGCCGGGTTAGTGTCACTTTCAGCTTTGATTGCCGCGTCTGAAGGGTTAATACAGGGCATCACCGCGATCGTTGATGTCCTGTCTTAGCTGTGGGTCCCGGCCGTTGATGGCCGCAGGGACTGCCACGATAGGACAGGGTTTTAATGTGTATTTGCCGTATAAGATGCACCAACTTTTCCCCCCCAGTTTTGGGGAAGGAAAAGTGCGTCTTATACGGCGAAAAATACGGTATGTACTATGTATAAAATACTTTTTCATTTGCCTTTCTCTAGGTCTCAAAGTTTGTAGGTAACATTCTACATCTGTTAGTACTGTGATGAATTGTCTACTTACTGGTATTTCCATTTAAGCTAAATGAATGATATCTTACACACCATGTGATTAAAAAAAAAAAGTGAAAATTAAACTTCTCCTTTGAAAGACTATATTGGGCAGCTGCGTGAATAGAAGTTTTCCTAAAGCACAGGAGCATTTCAATAAGGTACAGTACATGAAAGACTAATGGAAATGTATTGTGCTCCAGAGCTTGCTTTCTGAATTTTTGTCATGGCACTACAGGGAGCAATGTTAATAGCAGCAGTATACTAGTAAATGAGTATTTATACAATTCTAAAATATATACCAAAGTTTCTAGATCATAAACATTTGCTCCATGAGCCATGTTACATAATGTTATTCTACTCCAAATCATGTCCTTTACATCCATGTTACACAGATGGAATTAAGGTTACATATCAATTCCTTAACCCCTTAAGGACACATGACGTTCTCATACGTCTCCATTTCCGAGTCCTTAAGGACACATGACGTATGAGAACGTCATGTGTTTACCGGCCCCCCGCAACCATCTGGAGCGGAGCCGGATGCCTGCTGAAATCGTTCAGCAGGCATCGGGGCATATCGCCCAGGGGGGTCATTATGACCCCCCATGTCGGCGATGGCCGCAGATCGCTGGTGTTACGCCGAGCGCTCCGGGTTCCCGTTCCTCCCCGGAGCGCTCGCCTCATCTTTGTTGTTGCAGCGCCCCGGTCAGATCCACTGACCGGGTGCGCTGCGGTCCCGCCTTCAGCCGGGATGCGATTCGCGATGCGGATAGCGCCCGCTCGCGATGCGCACCCCGGCCCCCGTACCTGACTCGCTCTCCCTCGGTCCTGTCCCGGCGCGCGCGGCCCCGCTCCCTAGGGCGCGCGCGCGCCGGGTCTCTGCGATTTAAAGGGCCAGTGCACCAATGATGGTGCCTGGCCCAATCTTCCCAATTAGCTTAATTGGTTCCCACCTGTTTCCCTGGCTATATCTAGTCTCCTCCCTTGCACTCCCTTGCCGGATCTTGTTGCCCTTGTGCCTAGTGAAAGCGTTTTGTGTGTTTAAAAACCTGTGTACCAGAACTTCTGCTATCTCCCCTGACTACGAACCTTGCCGCCTGCCCCCGACCTTCTGCTACGTCCGACTTTGCTTCTGCCTACTCCCTTGTACCTCGCCTATCTTCAGCAGCCAGAGAGGTGAGCCGTTGCTAGTGGATACGACCTGGTCACTACCGCCGCAGCAAGACCATCCCGCTTTGCGGCGGGCTCTGGTGAAAACCAGTAGTGTCTTAGAACCGGTCCACTAGCACGGTCCTCGCTATCCCTCTCTGGCACAGAGGATCCACCTCCTGCCAGCCGGCATCGTGACAGTAGATCCGGCCATGGATCCCGCTGAAGTTCCTCTGCCAGTTGTCGCTGACCTCACCACGGTGGCCGCCCAGCAAGCCCGACAGATCGCCCTTCTAACCCGTCAGCTGTCGGAAATGTCCACCATTTCGCACCAACTTCAGTCGCAACTTCTCCAGCAATCTTCTCCTCCGCCAGCTCCTGCACCTCCTCCGCAGCGAGTGGCCACTCCTAGCCTCCGCCTGTCCTTGCCGGACAAATTTAATGGGGACTCTAAGTATTGCCGTGGCTTTCTTTCGCAATGTTCCCAGCACTTGGAGATGATGTCGGACCAGTTTCCTACTGAAAGGTCTAAGGTGGCTTTCGTGTTCTGCCTTCTGTCTGGAAAAGCCCTGTCATGGGCCGCACCGCTCTGGGACCGCAATGACCCCGTCACTGCCTCTGTACACTCCTTCTTCTCGGAAATTCGAAGTGTCTTTGAGGAACCTGCCCGAGCTTCTTCAGCCGAGATTGCCCTGCTGAACCTGGCCCAGGGTGTTTCTTCCGTTGGCGAGTACGCCATTCAGTTCCGTGCTCTTGCTTACGAGTTGTCCTGGAATAGTGAGATTCTCTGCGCGACCTTTAAAAAAGGCCTATCCAGCAACATTAAAGATGTTCTGGCCGCACGAGAGACTCCTGCTGACCTACATGAACTCATTCATCTAGCCACTCGCATTGACATGCGTTCTTCCGGATGGCGTCTGGAGCTCCGCCTGGATATGGACTTTGTTCGCACGAAGCGTTTTTTCTCTCCGGCTCCTCTCTCCTCTGGTCCTCTGCAATCTGTTCCTGTGCTTCCCGCCGCGGAGGCTATGCAAGTTGACCGGTCTTGCTTGACACCTCAAGAGAGGACACGACGCCGCATGGAGAATCTTTGCCTGTACTATGCCGGTACCGAACACTTCCTGAAGGATTGTCCTATCCGTCCTCCCCGCCTGGAAAGACGTACGCTGACTCCGCACGAAGGTGACACAGTTCTTGATGTCAACTCTGCTTCTCCACGCCTTACTGTGCCTGTGCGGATATCTGCCTCTACCTTCTCCTTCTCTACTATGCTCTTCTTGGATTCCGGATCTGCAGGAAAATTTTTTTTGGCCTCTCTCATCAACAGGTTCTACGTTCCTGTGACCAGTCTCGCCAGACCCCTCTACATCTATTGTTTTTACAATAAAAGATTGGACTGTCTCGTACGTTTCCACACAGAACCCCTCCTAATTTGCATCGGACCTCATCACGGAAAAATTGAGTTTTTTTTCCTCAGGTTCTTTGGCCCCAAGAAGAGGGGGAGACCCAAGGGGGGGGTACTGTTACGCCGAGCGCTCCGGGTTCCCGTTCCTCCCCGGAGCGCTCGCCTCATCTTCGTTGTTGCAGCGCCCCGGTCAGATCCACTGACCGGGTGCGCTGCGGTCCCGCCTTCAGCCGGGATGCGATTCGCGATGCGGATAGCGCCCGCTCGCGATGCGCACCCCGGCCCCCGTACCTGACTCGCTCTCCCTCGGTCCTGTCCCGGCGCGCGCGGCCCCGCTCCCTAGGGCGCGCGCGCGCCGGGTCTCTGCGATTTAAAGGGCCAGTGCACCAATGATGGTGCCTGGCCCAATCTTCCCAATTAGCTTAATTGGTTCCCACCTGTTTCCCTGGCTATATCTAGTCTCCTCCCTTGCACTCCCTTGCCGGATCTTGTTGCCCTTGTGCCTAGTGAAAGCATTTTGTGTGTTTAAAAACCTGTGTACCAGAACTTCTGCTATCTCCCCTGACTACGAACCTTGCCGCCTGCCCCCGACCTTCTGCTACGTCCGACTTTGCTTCTGCCTACTCCCTTGTACCTCGCCTATCTTCAGCAGCCAGAGAGGTGAGCCGTTGCTAGTGGATACGACCTGGTCACTACCGCCGCAGCAAGACCATCCCGCTTTGCGGCGGGCTCTGGTGAAAACCAGTAGTGTCTTAGAACCGGTCCACTAGCACGGTCCTCGCTATCCCTCTCTGGCACAGAGGATCCACCTCCTGCCAGCCGGCATCGTGACAGCTGGACAATTCAGTCCAGCGATCTGCGGCGGATTCCGGGTCAATCGGGTCTCCAGTGACCCGGTGACCCGGAATTATTGGCTGATTGGGGCCGTCAGAGACGGCCCCGAACAGCCAGAGCCAGCAGGGGTGAGGTGGCACTGGTGCCACCTCACGATCGCCCTGATTCGTTGGCCGGATTACCGGCCGACCAATCAGGGCGCCTGCTGCGGGTATCACTCCCGCAACCCGCTCCGCCCCTCTTCCGGAGGACGTGAGCGGGTGCGGGACGTGCACCCCGGGTGCTGGGGACCCCGATCCCCGGCGCCCCTAATGGGATCGGGGCCCCAGGAGCAGCGGCGGCGGCGGAGACGACGAGGGACTGACCTGGTGCAGCGAGGATCATTGGAGGTGAGTGACAGCCTCCTGCTGTTGCTTAGCAACAGCTCCCAGCATGCAAAAAGGGCATGCTGGGAGCTGTAGCTATGCAACAGCAGGAGGCAGACCACCACAACTCCCAGCATGCCCTTATGGGCATGCTGGGACTTGTACTTTTGCAACAGCTGGAGGCACATTCTCTCTATGGAAAAGTGTACCTTCAGCTGTTGTGTAACTACAACTCCCAGCTTGCACAATCAGCTAAAGTGCATGCTGGGAGTTGTAGTGGTGCATCTGGTGGTTGCATAATTACAACTCCCAGCATGCCCGTTGGCTGTCGGTGACTGCTGAGAGTTGTAGTTTTGCAACAGCTGAAGGCACACTGAGTTAAGTAGCAAACCAGTGTGTCTCCAGCTGTTGCATGACTACAATCCCCAGCATCCCCAGCCAAAGTAGTATGCCTCCAGCTGTTGCATAACTACAACACCCAGCATGCCCTTCCGCTGTCCGTACATGCTGGGGGTTGTAGCTTTTGCAACAGCTGAAGGCACACTGGTTGCAAAACACTGAGCTTGTTACCAAACTCGGTGTTTCACAACCAGTGTGCCTCCAGCTGTTGCAAAACTACAACTCCCAGCATGCACTGATAGACCGTACATGCTGGGAGTTGTAGTTTTGCAACAGCTGGATTCCCCCCCCCCCCCCCAATGTGAACGTACAGGGTACACTCACATGGGCGGAGGATTACAGTAAGTATCCGGCTGCAAGTTTGAGCTGCGTCAAATTTTCTGCCGTAGCTCAAACTGCCAGCGAGAAACTACTGTGAACCCCCGCCCGTGCGACTGTACCCTAAAAACACTACACTACACTAACACAAAATAAAATAAAAAGTAAAAAACACTACATATACACATACCCCTATACAACCCCCCTCCCCAATAAAAATGAAAAACGTCTGGTACGCCACTGTTTCCAAAACGGAGCCTCCAGCTGTTGCAAAACAACTACTTCCAGTATTGCCAGATAGCCGTTGACTGTCCAGGCATGCTGGGAGTTTTACAACAGCTGGAGGCACCCTGTTTGGGAATCACTGGCGTAGAATACCCCTATGTCCACCCCTATGCAAGTCCCTAATTTAGGCCTCAAATGCGCAAGGCGCTCTCACTTTGGAGCCCTGTCGTTTTTCAAGGCAACAGTTTAGGGCCACATATGGGGTATCGCCGTACTCGGGAGAAATTGGGCTTCAAATTTTGGGGGGTATTTTCTGCTATTACCCTTTTAAAAAATGTAAAATTTTTGGGAAAACATTTTAGGTAAAAAAAATATATATTTTTTTACATATGCAAAAGTCGTGAAACACCTGTAGGGTATTAAGGTTCAAATTACCCCTTGTTACGTTCCCCGAGGGGTCTAGTTTCCAAAATGGTATGCCATGTGTTTTTTTTTTTTTGCTGTCCTGGCACCATAGGGGCTTCCTAAATGCGGCATGCCCCCAGAGCAAAATTCGCTTTCAAAAAGCCAAATGTGACTCCTTCTCTTCTGAGACCTGTAGTGCGCCAGCAGAACACTTTTCACACCCATATGGGGTGTTTTCTGAATAGGGAGAAATTGGGCTTCAAATTTTGGGGGGTATTTTCTGCTATTACCCTTTTTAAAATTGTAAAAATTTTGGGAAACCAAGCATTTTAGGTAAAAAAAATATATATTTTTTTAAATATGCAAAAGTCGTGAAACACCTGTAGGGTATTAAGGTTCACATTACCCCTTGTTACGTTCCCCGAGGGGTCTAGTTTCCAAAATGGTATGCCATGTGTTTTTTTTTTTGCTGTTCTGGCACCATAGGGGCTTCCTAAATGCGGCATGCCCCCAGAGCAAAATTTGCTTTCAAAAAGCCAAATGTTACTCCTTCTCTTCTGAGACCTGTAGTGCGCCAGCAGAGCACTTTTCACCCCCATATGGGGTGTTTTCTGAATCGGGAGAAATTGGGCTTCAAATTTTGGGGGGTATTTTCTGCTATTACCCTTTTTAAAAATGTAAACATTTTGGGAAAACAAGCATTTTAGGTAAAAAAAATATATATTTTTTTTACATATGCAAAAGTCGTGAATCACCTGTAGGGTATTAAGGTTCACTTTACCCCTTGTTACGTTCCCTGAGGGGTCTAGTTTCCAAAATGGTATGCCATGTGTTTTTTTTTGCTGTCCTGGCACCATAGGGGCTTCCTAAATGCGGCATGCCCCCCCAAAAACCATTTGTCGCTCCTTCCCTTCTGAGCCCTCTACTGCGCCCGCCGAACAATTAACACAGACATATGAGGCATGTGCTTACTCGAGAGAAATTGGGTTTCAAATACAAGTAAAAATTTTCTCCTTTTTATCACTTGCAAAAATGCAAAAATTGGGTCTACAAGAACATGCGAGTGTAAAAAATGAAGATTTTGAATTTTCTCCTTCACTTTGCTGCTATTCCTGTGAAACACCTAAAGGGTTAATACACTTACTGAATGTTTTTTTGAATACTTTAGGGGTGTAGTTTTTATAATGGGGTCTTTTATGGGGTATTTCTAATATGAAGACCCTTCAAATCCACTTCAAAACTGAACTGGTCCCTGAAAAATAGTGAGTTTGAAAATTTTGTGAAAAATTTCAAAATTGCTGCTGAACTTTGAAGCCCTATGGTGTCTTCCAAAAGTAAAAACTCATAAATTTTATGATGCAAACATAAAGTAGACATATTGTATATGTGAACCCAAAAAATATATTTTGAATATCCATTTTCCTTACAAGCAGAGAGCTTCAAAGTTAGAAAAATGCAAAATTTTCATTTTTTTCATCAAATTTTGGGATTTTTCACCAAGAAAGGATGCAAGTTACCATAAAATTTTACCACTAAGTTAAAGTAGAATATGTCACGAAAAAACAATCTCGGAATCAGAATGATAACTAAAAGCATTCCAGAGTTATTAATGTTTAAAGTGACAGTGGTCAGAATTGCAAAAAACGCTCCGGTCCTTAAGGTATAAAATGGCCTGGTCCTTAAGGGGTTAAAGGGGTTTTCCAGGAAAAAAAACTTTTTTTATATATATCAACTGGCTCCAGAAAGTTAAACAGATTTGTAAATTACTTCCATTAAAAAATCTTAATCCTTTCAGTACTTATGAGCTTCTGAAGTTAAGGTTGTTCTTTTCTGTCTAAGTGCTCTCTGATGACACCTGTCTCGGGAAACGCCCAGATTAGAAGCAAATCCCCATAGCAAACCTCTTCTAAACTGGGCAGTTCCCGAGACACGTGTCATCAGAGAGCACTTAGACAGAAAAGAACAACCTTATAAGTACTGAAAGGATTAAGATTTTTTAATAGAAGTAATTTACAAATCTGTTTAACTTTCTGGAGCCAGTTGATATATATATATATATAATTTCCTGGATAACCCCTTTAAAACAAATGGCCTAATAATAAGATTGAAAAGCCTACAAGAAAAATAACATAGTTACTGATGTCTGCATCCCAGGGAGTGGCAATATTCAAGTTTCAAGACTGGTGGTGACAAGTGAGCAAATAAGTTGGCAATAGAGCAGGACAAATATTAGGACAAAGAAAACCATGCAGCCGATGGCTTGGCTGCCAGACAAAGGATGGCATTGTGGAACATCTGCAGAGATCCCCACTGATTAATTGCCCTAACCATTAAAACAAAAAACATGTCTGATTCATGTGAACAATAGAGGGGACTTTTAGAAGATAAGTGCTAATATGGTAGTGCACCTTTTATGTGATGACAACGCCGTTTTCCAGTTTTGTCTGACTGATGCAGATGTAGAGAATGTCTATTGATTTCTAGGCCTTTTTGTGTGGTAAGGGCAGAAATATAAGTAAATGGGTCGCTTTTTGTTGACCACTGGAGCCAGACATAAAATTCTGTGGAAAAAACGAATGAAGGTCTAAAAGGTTTTTAAAGCCGGAGGACATATATGGCAACCATATGTTACCTTTAGTGTTTATAACACAATAAGAAAAGCAACTTTGCTAATAGTTTTGGTTGTAAAAAAAAAAATTTAATTGTATTGTGTCTGCAACTCCTATGCAGACCTGTGGTTGCAGACTACAAACAAGCCTCTTATTGCTATGCTACTGACAGTACTAGAGGAGGAGGCAGTGAAGTCTTTCTAGTCTTTATTCATGAAGCATACCAATTGTCATTTATTACAAAATATTAGAGAATTACATAGGGGGAGATTTATCAAAACCTGTGCAGAGGAAGAGTGGTGCAGTTGCCCATAGCAACCAATCAGATTGCTTCTTTCATTTTCCACAGGCCTCTTTAGAGGCCTGTGGAAAATGAAAGAAGCAATCTGATTGGTTGCTATGGGCAACTGCACCACTCTTCCTCTGCACAGGTTTTGATAAATCTCCCCCATAGTGATTGATGACTGAATATCACTTTCATCCAGTCCTTACATTGTTTTTTCCGCTCATGTGTTGGTGGCAGCGTTCCTTTTGCTTTTCTGTATGTCCTTTCATTGTATTCAGCCTATTGTTTCCACCCATTCTGTTTTGTTTCCACCTATTTCATTTTTGGGTTGTTCTGCACATCTTTTATTTTCAAGATATATTGTTTGAGTTTTGTAACCTGCTTCTTTGACATCATAAAGATTTCCTTTTATAACCTTCCTATTTTGTGTATAAATGCAACAAACTTAACTGACTGGAAACAACCAACATCTATTACCACACTAAATGTTACATTTCCATCTTGAAGTTGTGTTTTAATCCTTTTCATTGTAGTGCTTTTCATTGTGTTTAGTTGGCAACTCTTTTTGTTGGAGCCATGTTTTTTTTTACAACTAATAAGATCTGTAATCACTTTCTCTTATAATTCCAAACTAATTTGCATGTTTTGACTTGTGCTTTTTTGTTTTTAAAAAATGTAAATACCATTGTGTTTTTCCAGTGAGTCCGTGTTTGTTTTCTTTACTTTGTCTAAAAAAAGGTAAGTTTTATATAGCCAAAATGTTCAGCTATTACATGTTCATTGTTTTGTGTCATATATGTGATTTTTACAGATTAAGTGATAGGTTTGCTTTTAGGTTGTGGTAAAAGTGTTGTTCCAAGATTCAAAGTTATCCCCTATAGTGAACAACTAGATTGTTGGTAGGAGTCTGACCACTGGGATCCCACTGGTCATAAGAACAAATATCAGTTGTCCCTATGTGCATGCTTAATAGTGTTGAGCGGCATAGGCCATATTCAAATTCGCAATATTTCGAATATATGGACGAATATTCGCATATTCGTAATATTCGCGTTTCATTTTCGCACATGCAAAAATTAGCGTATGCAAAAATTAGCATATAAGAAAATTTGCATATCCCAAAATTAGCATATGCGAATTTTCGCATATGCGAAAATTCGTACACCAGTCTCACACAGTAGTATTAGAGTCTTCTTTACACCACCCAAGCTGGAAGCAGAGAGGGATGATCACTGTGATGTGTACTGTGAAGAAAAAACAAAAAAACGAATATTTGTAATTACGAATATATAGTGCTATATTCGCGAATATTCGTGAATTCGCGAATATGCGATATTCGCGAACAAAATTCGCATTGCGAATATTCGCGAGCAACACTAATGCTTAACCACCCCTCCATTCATTATGTATGGGGCTTCTAAATATTACTGGGTACTGTAGTTTTAGCATGTTGTTTAGGATATACACTTTGTATGTGACAGAAGCGTTTCTTTCAATAAATGTTTACAAACAAATAATTTAAAATTCAGAACTCCATTAAAGGGGTGCTCCACTGGAAAACATTTTTTTTAATCAACTGGCTCCAGAAAGTTAAAAAGATTTGTAAATTACTTTTATTTAAAATCTTAATCCTTCTAGTACTTATCAGCTGTTATATGCTCCGCAGGAAATTATTTTCTTTTTTTTTTCATTTCCATTCTGTCTGACCACAGTGCTCTCTGCTGACATCTCGGTACATTTTAGGAATTGCCCAGCGTAGGAGAAAATCCCCATAGCAAACCAATCCAGTTCTAGACAGTTCCTGACATGGACAGAGGTGTCAGCAGAGAGCAATGTGGTCTGACAGAAAAGAAATTCTAAAAGAAAAGAACTTCCTGTGAAACAGACAGCTGCTGATAAGTACTGGAAGGATTAAGATTTTTTAATAGAAGTAATTTATAAATCTGTTTAACTTTCTGGCATCAAATGGTTTTTCACTGGTGTACCCTTTAATTCACAAGTTTACATACACCAGGTTTACTGTGCCTTTAAATAGCTTGGAAATTAAAAGAAAAAAATATGTACTATCATAGCCTTGGAAGCTTAAGGTTTACTTGTAAGGTCTATTTGCTTCTTTGTTTAACATCATGGGAAAATCAAAAGACGTCGGCCAAGACACCAGAATATGAATTGTTGGAGTAATTTCCAAACCTGTTAAAATGATAATATGCAACTTTACAACCATGGGACCATCATACCATTCAAGAAGGAGACGCATTTTGTCCATTATTCTGTATGGAGATAAATGGGGAAGTTTGTAAGCCACATACCACCATCCAACTGTAAATCATGGGGGGGGGGGGGGTCTATATTATGCAGCAGGAACTAGTGCACTTCACATATTGATTATTATGAAGAAAAACTATGTGGCGAATTCAAATATCTGATCACGGGGTATAGTAGCTTCCTGACATCACAGCTGCTGCTTCTCTGCCGGGTCCTGCTGCTAGCAAACAGCAGACATCAGGAAGTTTGCTGCAATTCAGCTCCGGGACAGGGGATATGGAGGAAGGTAGCATAATATGGTTGTCATCAGTGTCACCTGCACTACCTGTGTGTAGCGACAGGTTAGAGCAGGTGACACTGATGACAAATTTCCTTCAACCCCCTGAAACATACTGATGCCCTTAAAACAAAACCTTTAATATTTCATAATGTATCAGAAATAAGGAGATAAATAATCACGTTCTTGCATGATACCCCAAGGCAAAAGAAAAAGCTATTAATAGGGTACTCCGCCCCTAGCATCTTATCCCCTATCCAAAGGATAGGGAATAAGATGCCTGATCACGGGGGTCCCGCCGCTGGGGACCCCCATGATCTTGCATGACGCACCCCGCTAAAATCAGTCCCAGGAGCGCGTTCGCACCGGGTCTGATTACTGTCGATCACAGGGCCGGAGCATTGTGATGTCACGGCTCTGCCCCCGTGTGACGTCACGCTCTGTCCCTCAATGCAATTCCATGGGAGGGGGCGTGACAGCTGCCACGCCCCCTCCCATAGGCTTGCATTGAGGGGGCGAACACGTTCCGGGGACTGATTTTAACGGTGTGCTGCATGCAAGATCATGGGGGACCCCAGAAGCGGGACCCCCGCTAGTTAGTGTTGGGACAGGAAAAAGGGATGGGGCAGGTGGAAGAGAGAAGATTTATTGCTGGTTGATAGAAAAAGTGAGGGGAGAGAGAAAACATTAGATGTCTAAGTGCCGGAGTACCCCTTTAATGTTAAAAATATTGCCCAAAATTTTTCCCTATTTTACGGATGCATTTTTTTTTTACAATGAAATGCACGTGAAAATACACCTTCTGAACTTAGCATTACAGTAACTGTTTAGTTTTAGAGGATGAAAATCAGTCCTGATCATGTGAAGATCACATAGTTACATGGCTCATGACAAGACAGAGCTCTGATAACTGATACATAAAGAGAAAAGAAAACCAGGGCGACTCACCACATACGTATACTTCAAACTTCTTTATTAATCCATGAAGGGTACAAACAGTGCAGGACACGGGTGGACGGGACACAGGGGGACGTTCGTTCGGGGCTACGGTGCCGTTTCGCAAGATATGCTTCAACTGGCCCACATCGTCTTCCAGCCGGAAACACATTTAAATAACCCTCCCCTCCGTTGCCATAGAAATTATCCAAACAAAAGGTAAGTGCAATTAAAATGTTAAAAACAAATACATTTATATTTATACTAATAATGCACTGAGCTCAGTACGTTCATGAAGACCTAGAGGCCCCATTGCTTCTAAACGAAGAATCCATTTCGTTTCACTTCTTAATAATATTTCTTCTTTATTTTTACCAGCATATCCATGTTCAATCCTCTCCAGCCCGGCAAAACGGAATCCATGTTTTTCTTTAGAATGAACTTCATTGATATGCTGTATGAATCTAGTGGCTCCGATGCCGGTCCTGAGGGATCGAACATGCTCGCGGATTCTATGAAATAAGGGCCTCTTCGTCTTCCCAATGTAAAATAAGTTACATTTACAAACTAATGCATAAACCACATGGGAGGACCTGCTTGTAATACATTGTCTCACAGTGATACTGTTACCTGCTAACTCTAAAGTTCTACACCTCATATTAAGAGAGCAAAATGAGCATGAACCGCAAGTAAAATTCCCTTTTGGTCATAATTCAGACAGCCAATTTAGTTCAGATGCGTTCTTTTTCTTTCTCAACAAATCTCCAACTGTTTTATTTTTTCTATATGTAACAATCGGTTTATCATTGGTGTTACGCCTAGCGCTCCGGGTCCCCGCTCCTCCCCGGAGCGCTCACGGCGTCTTTCTCCCTGCAGCTCCCCGGTCAGTCCCGCTGACCGGGAGCGCTGCTCTGTCATGGCCGTTGGGGATGCGATTCGCACAGCGGGACGCGCCCGCTCGCGAATCGCATCCCAGGTCACTTACCCGTTCCCGTCCCCTGCTGTCATGTGCTGGCGCGCGCGGCTTCGCTCTCTAGGGCGCGCGCGCGCCAGCTCCCTGAGACTTAAAGGGCCAGTGCACCAATGATTGGTGCCTGGCCCAATTAGCTTAATTGGCTTCCACCTGGTCCCTGACTATATCTATCCTCCTCCCATGCACTTCCTTGCCGGATCTTGTTGCCCTTGTGCCTAGTGAAAGCGTTTGTGTGTTTAAAGCCTGTGTACCAGAACTTCTGCTATCACCCCTGACTACGAACCTTGCCGCCTGCCCCCGACCTTCTGCTACGTCCGACTTTGCTTCTGCCTACTCCCTTGTACCTCGCCTATCTTCAGCAGCCAGAGAGGTGAGCCGTTGCTAGTGGATACGACCTGGTCACTACCGCCGCAGCAAGACCATCCCGCTTTGCGGCGGGCTCTGGTGAAAACCAGTAGTGTCTTAGAACCGGTCCACTAGCACGGTCCTCGCTATCCCTCTCTGGCACAGAGGATCCACCTCCTGCCAGCCGGCATCGTGACAATTAGTAATATCTGCTATATCAGCATCTTCTTGTAAGATATACCAATTATTCATAATTGCCTTTTTCACAACATTATTAATTGGAGTATTTGAGAAAGAAAATATGCAACGATTATTGTTTTTTCTATCTTTCGTTTTCAGCAAAACTTCTCTTGGTACTAGTTCTATTTTCTTTCTTGCATCTACAATTAAATTACGTGGATAGCCTCTCTGTTCTAGCCGATATTGTAAGTCATCTGCCTGTTTTTGAAACAGCGTATGGTTACTATTGATTAGTTTTAGTCTAACCAGCTGACTATATGGTATACTATTTTTAACCTGAGGGGGATGAGATAATTGATAATGCAATACTGAATTCTTAGCAATCGATTTTCTAAAACCAGATGTCACTATTTTATTTTCTACAATATCTATCTGAACATCCAAAAATTCAAGATGTTGATCTCCAAATACATGCGTGAAAAACATATTAACCTCGTTAACTTGGTTAAGATAGTCAACAAAGGCGGCAAAATCCTCCTGTCACCCATCCCAAATAATAAAGAGGTTATCCACGTATCTGAGAAAAAGTTAAATTTTTCCAATAAAAGGGTTTTTGGATGTAAAAACCCACTTGTCTTCCAGCATGGAGAGGAAAATATTAGCATAAGCACATGAGGTAGGAGACCCCATGGCTGTACCATACGTCTGTTTATACCAATCCCCTCCATACTGGAAGACATTATTGTTCAAAACGAATGTGAGGGCTTCAGTAACAAAATTAACAAACTTTTCCTCCTATTGAATTGCTCTGATAACTGAACTGTAATGAGTTATGATAGATGCATTACATGACCAGGAAAAGTGTTTTCTCTAGTGGTAAACAGCTCCGCTTCAGATTCTTTGCATGCAAAGATCTTGATACCAATAAGTAAATGATTCAAAAACAAATATATATTAGAATGTTGCAGAACTTTTTATTATGCAATAAAAATGCCTTACTAACTGAAACCAAAATTCCCCATTAGTTTTGGAATTGTCCTGTTTAGTTTTGGAATTGTCCTGTTTTGTTTTACTTAAGCTTTACTGCAAATCACTGTAACAATAGAAAATGTTAGATCGTATTATGTAAATATAAAAGGGCTAATCTACTTAAATGTAAATGATTTACTAGGAAAGTTTTTCTGTAACAATATAATGTTCTCTTTCCAATGAAGCTAAAACATCCTTTTAGGGACAACTTTAAAAGATGAAAATAGATCAGTCACAGTAAACCACTGACACCAAGCATGTATTTCATACTAACGTCTGCAGCCCTATTTAGAAGTTTAACTTCTGAAGCTGGAAAGGCCAAAAATATTGTTTTAATTTTCTCAGTCTCCATATTCAAAGGAATCACAATACTGAAGGGGTAAAAGAAAAATCAAGCACTGTATAAAGGTGAGGTATGTTGTTATTTCAAAGATTTATTTGTGTTCTTAAAACATGACAGACTATTATGTTACAAACATCATATTATATATATTAGATAGCTTAAAAGTCAACCAAATGCTAAAGGAGTAATTTACTGTGTATATTTCAAGAAGGATTTCTAATGTGTGCTAATGCTTCGATTCCCCCCAAAAAACCACAAAGTTGGATGTAAGGAACTTATAGGGTAATTTTTTAATTCATAGGCATACAAATATACTATTACACAGTATAAACCACCATGAGCTCCAGAGGAAAAAGATGAAAATCAACTGGTGCCAGAAAGTTATACAGATTATACAGATACAGATACAGATTATACAGATACAACACCTTTAAAGAGGCACTTTCATTGTTGAAAACTTTTGATATATTGCAGGACTCATTATAATATGCCATTTCACAATATACAACTGTGAAAATGTAAATTTTCACCCGAAATTGAAGCTCAAAATAGCCGCCACTAGGGGTCGCCTGTCTTTTAGCCAGACAGACTAGTCTAGATTTTGCAACATATTGGATACCGTCCGTAAAGCGTGCCGGTATCCAGTACAGGCGATCCCTGCAGTATCAGGTAGAGTGAATAGGTTGGCATGCACTGCCTCCCCCAGCCCCTTCCCCCTGCCTGCCTCTGGGACACGCACCAAGGTTAGTTTCATAGTAATTCAGCTCCTGCAGAGCTGTGAGCGAGGCATTACCTTGCATAATATAAGGTACGGAGGAGTACTGTCTGTCCCTTGTGCTGCTGCAGCATGGAGCTCTGTACTAGAGGGCTGCATTGGAATTGTGCCCCCATGTGTATAGCAGTGTGTGTGTATGTACATTTCTATACAGGTGGGGGTATGTGCAGAGAATTGCACCCTAGTCTGTGCTACTGACAAGGGTGCAATGCTCTGCACATACCCATACCTGTATAGGAATGTACATACACACACCCTGAAAGGAAAGGGTTACAGAGTAGAGAGGAATGATTGGCTGACTGCCCAGGCTCGCTCTCGAAACTCAGAGCAGATGAGTCATCACTGTGAGGGAGACCGATAGACATGCCCCCTCCAGCTAGCAAGATGAAAAAGTAACTCAGCAGCAGATAAATGCTTTTTTCTCTGGATATATAGGTCCTAGGCACATAAAAATATATGCACACGATCAGGATTAGGTACCGAGTTACATATACATTTTTTATTTTTTTGCACTATGACAGGTTCACTTTAAGCCTTCTAGTGTTTATCAGCTGCTGTATGCTCCAGACATTTTTTCCAGTCTGCCCACAGCATTCTTTGCTGCCACCTCTGTCCATATCAGGGCACTGTAGTCAGACTGGAAAGAACTACACAACTTCCACTTCCTCTGGAGCATACGACAGCTGATGCTAGACGGCTTAAGACTTTTCAAATCTGTATAACTTTCTGGCACCAGTTAATTTGAAAACTGAAGTACCCCTTTAATTGACATATTTTACTTTTTGTTATGTATTCCCATTGTGTGGGGTATAACAAAACAAACCTTTACTTACCTCAAGTACTCCTGTGGTGCCTCCAGTGTCCTGCTCCAGTCCTCCACAGCGATCATCTGAGCTGAAGCATGACTGTCGGGCTCAGAAACCATGGGCCCAATGTGTCATACTGACGCTCAGTGAATTTCTGGCCAAGGCAGGACATTGCTGCAGGCAGCGATTTGCACAGAGGCAGAGTGACACACTGGGCCAGGGCCTGACATGTCATGCTGCAGATCAGAAAGACAATTGCTGTGGGGACCAGAGCAGGACACCGGAGGCACAGCAGGAGTGCTGGAGGTAAACTTATTCTTAAAGGAGAACTACGGGATTGAAAAATGTATCCCCTATCCTAAGGATAGGGGATAGGTTTCAGATCGCGGGGGGTCTGACCGCTGGGGCCCCCCGCGATCTCCCGTACAGGGCCCCGGCTCTCTGGTTAGAGAGGGCATGTTGACCACCGCACGAAGCAGCGGCCAACACGCCCCCTCTATACACTGCTATGGGAGAGACAGAAATTGCCGAAGGCAGCGCTTCGGCTCTCTCATAGCAGTAAATGGAGGGCGCGTGTCTGCCACCGCCTCGTGCGGTGGTTGACACGCGCTTTCTATGCAGAGAGCCGCGGCCCTGTACGGGAGATCGTGGGGGGCCCCAGCGGTCGGACCCCCAGCAATCTGAAACTTATCCCCTATCCTTAGGATAGGGGATAACATTTTCAATCCTGTAGTTCTCCTTTAAACTTATTCATTATTATAGGGGTATTCCAGGATTTTTTGTTAATTGAATGTAAGACAGGGACAGCAAAATGATTCTAGTTACTTATACTTCACTTACCTGTGATTGGTGGCTGTTATTGACTTTCCTTGTCTTTCTTTTCCCTCGTTCCTTTTCTTCAGCCTACAAAACAAAACTTTTTCCAGCTTTCTGTGCGGCCTGAGACGATACATCACAAGTCAGGTGCTAGAAGGGGGCTTGACTACATTGTCTGTTACGTTTAAAGTCAGCCCACTGATGATGTTAGTGGTGCACATGTGCATGCATTCATCATTTTACAGGTACACAGCTTGTGTGTCAGGTTGTGCTGTGCTACAATGGGTGGGGTGACCGATGTGTGGGAGGACAATAAGTCATCTCCAACCTTGAAACAAAGGATCCTGGGGATTGTAGCCTGAGGGAGGCCACATAAACAGGAAGTAGCCAGTTCCCAGCATGATGGGGGACACAGGACATGGCCATTTACCACAAACACAAGCATAGATTCTTGGTAAGCATGTCCATTACTACATGACACTTAATTACTAAAGTAATCTTATGTTGGATAACCCCTTTAAGCAACACTTCTTGAAAGATGGCTCATTAATGCACTACAAAAAGTAAGAGATGTCTTGCCTCAGCCAGTTAAATTTCTTAACGTAGAAATTATGTTAAAACTGTTCAAGCAGCATTTAAAAACTATTAGGCTTAAGTTATTTAATCTAAGACCATTTAATATTTGGAGTTAGTCAAGCATGTCATTTTTATCCACTAACTTAGCTCATTCTGATCATTTGAGGATCTCATGCAGAGATGAAATCTGTTCTTTCTTTCATTTCAATCAAGCTTGTATAAACAAATGGGAAGTGTACCCAATTAATCCTATTACAGTCAATTGAACAACATAAGGCACAGTATAGTTTAAAGCATCAATGAATAAGTGGCTGTACAGGCCCAGTAGCAAAACAATAAAAAAAAAATAATACTTTGCAATGGTACATCACTACCTGCTGATGCTGTCCCAGAGTACACATTGTATCTTTGATGAAAGAAATTAAATATATTTTTTTTATTCTCAGATAGTACACTATGGAAAAATGAAACTTGTAAGTAACAAGAATTATAACATTTTAGATGGGATACGGTTGAGGCCCATTAAATGTTGAGGCCCATGAGAAAGTAGATTGCACATTGCGTGTTCGCTCCGGGACTAATTACGGTCGACCGAAGGGCCGGCGGCATGTGACGTCATGCCCCCGTGTGACGTCACGCTCCGCCCCTCAATGCAAGGCTTGCATTCAGGGGCGGAGCGTGACGTCACACGGGGGTGGTGGCGTGACGTCACACGCCATCGGCCTTGCGGTCGACTGTAATCAGTCCCGGAGTGAACACGCTCCGGGGACTGATTACAAACAGGGTGCCGTGTGCATGATCACGGGCGTCCCCAGCTGCAGGACTCCCGCGATCAGGCATCTTATCCCCTATCCTTTGTATAGGGGATAAGATGTGTAAGCACCGGAGTACCCCTTTAACTTCCATGAGAGTCAATAGGAGTTATGCAAATTGCGTAACTCACCAGATTCAGCTGTTTTTGGCTTACGACCACCTCCATGGGCCACAAATAGGCTGGAGGGGACCATTTGTAAAGATCAGAAGTCTCCTTTAAGTTTTACAAGCCAATTTATGAGAGGAAGAGAAAATCAAAAACATGGGTTAGGGAAAATGGTAAAAGTGAAAGGTTTCCGGCATGAATGTTTGGTCTACTTTGTTGAAGGTCTTTGCAGCGATTTCCAAATGACCAATGGGCAGTCTTTAGAAATTTGAATACAAAAGTACAGTGTTACATTATCTTCCCCTGTCTTCCTCTTACAAATCCTACCTGTTTAAGCTAATCTGCTGTACGAGGTGCTGCAGGGGCTTTTTCCTAAAACTATTGTCCTTTTTGCATTGATGTTAATGTTGATAGAAGAAATGATAATAAAGGATTTCACTTTGATCATTTCAATCATGCTTATGCTCTTCAAAACTTTTTAGAGGCACCAATTTTTGCATAGGTATTCCAGTATATTTGTTTACAAAGTTACTGGCCGACATTTATCATTGTCTTTAGACAGTTTTTTTGTGTCCAGAAAAGGCGCAAACAGGATTTATTTGCGCCTTTTGGTTTACACATTTCTGCAGATTGTTAGTTGCAATCCACTGATTTTGGCAATACACATGATATAGAAGGGTTTTATGAACTGCATAAAAGGCGCAAAAAAGGTGCAAAGCCACTGAAAAGTCTCTAAAACGACACCAGCCCAGACTTAGCTTAGCTTTTTTGTGTATGTGAAGAAAGAGATTTCAGAAAATGTAACCTGCACAAAATATATCATATGCTCTGCGACCATTTAATAAATTTGGTGCTCCTGCACATTACCAGCACACAAAAAAAGGTGTAAAAAATGCTTCACTTACGCCTTCAATGATAAATGCTTCACTTACACCTACAATGATAAATGTTGGCCATTGTGTTCTACATTCACACTCTATTTAATAGCTAAAACAGTGCATTTACCTACTTAGAGTCCTGCCCTTGCACATAATGCATTCAATGGCATTGATTTCTTGGTGCAGAATCCTTTGGCAAAAGCCTCTTGGTCTGCCTATTCTGCATTTTCCTTGTGGATTCTGTAAATTTCATCTGTGCCTTTTCTTAGGGTCCAGTGTCCAGTACATCTCCATTTGATGTCAAATTCTTTTGTCATCTGTCGGCACCATCAATGCAGTTCAGTGGTTGATAAAGACTTTTATGTTTTGCACTTTTCAGTTACACCTATTGCGTCTTCCTCCCAAAGAACAAGACCAATTTTACGTTTGAGTTCATCTGAGCACTAAATGTTTTGAAGACTTGCTGATGTGCTCCTTGCCTACCTGATCCTGGCAGGTATATAAATCTTGGTGCCACTCTCTGGTGCAATGTGGCTTGCAAGATACCATAAAGTTTTGCCTCTTTCAACTGGTTAATCTGCTACAATGAAGCTGTAGAGGTTTCCACAGTCATTTTCATCAATTTGGTTTTGGCGATGTTGATGATTAAAGCTGCTTTGGTGAAACAGCTGAATAGGTCTTTGAGCTCACTCTGCATATCAGCAAAGCATTGTGAAAATAAAACAAGTTCATCAGCTAGATAATAGTGAGATGCTCAATGCTGAGAGAATGGCAGAGTATCCACCTATTGAGTTTGCGATTAATTGCTCTGGCTAAAATCTCATTAATCACATTGAGAAAAAGTAGCTGGGTGGGATAAGATACATCCTTGTCTCACACTAGCAACTCCAAGATAGGGTTTGACAAGGATCCATTATGCAAACTCCTCGTACTGCACTATGATGTGATCAATGATCTTCTCAGGGACACACTTATGTCTGAGAGCATCCCACAGATAACTGGTTGAGTTGGTAATCATCAAATACAAAATAAAGATATTCTTGGAATGTACAGTATTAAACTGCTCCAGAATAATACAGAGTATAACAATGTGGTCCGTACAGGATCTGCCAGCATGAAATTCTGCTTGGTGCCACCGGAGTGTGGCATCTATCTACTCCTAAATCTGGAAGAAGGAAAAAAAGGACAGAAGAAGTATGCTGGTCATATGAAATGGCCGTCGCCTCTGAGCAACCCGATGCTTCTACAACTGCCTACCCAAGAAAGTATCTGATGCATTGGAGGCATACATAAAATCAACATCGGTGAATGTCGTGCCATTTCTATATCTTCCTGCTCTGTATTCATTGTATACTACACCTAGTTGGATTGGATTTGCCAATTTTACCTCTCCATCAAGGGACTGGTGGTCCTATACTGGCAGTGTAGATACTCAGCAGTGTCATCTCCTTTATTGTATACGTACATTTTTTATTATGTTTTCTGTTTGGCCATCTGAGACCCAGGTGACCTTGTATGTCGGTTGAAGAGCAATCCCCAATAACCATGTTGTTGTTACCACAGAATTCAGGAAACAGCTCTCAGTTTTTTCTTATTTCTCTAACAACATGACACTCCATGATGCATTCAAGCTCAGTGTTGTCTGAGCCAATCTTTGTGTTAAAGTTGCCTTGATAGATTTGGATATAACCAAAAGTGTGGGAACTCTTCCACATAAGGGCTGGACCTGCATGGTCCTGCTAATGAGAACAGTGTTCCTGCTGTGGAAAAAGTCCAGGAACTCAATTCCCATGCGTTCCTGCAGGACTTTAGCCCTGCATAACCATTCAACATTTCACCCAAAACACCATTTAGCTCACTGTAGAAACTCTGAGGGAGATTTATCAAAAACACTGTATAGGAAGAGTGGTGCAGTTGCCCATAGCAACCAGATTGCTTCTTTAAATTTTACAAAGGCTTCTGAAAAAATGATAGAAGCAATCTGGTTGTTTGCTATGGCACCTGCACTACTCTTCCTCCACACAGGTTTTGATAAATCTCCCTCTCTGTCTTTTAAGTCGGCAGGATCTGTCTGCACATCACATTGGATGATAGTGACAATTTGTACCCCGTGTTCGGAATTCCCTCACTTAGGCTATGTTCACACACTTGGAATTTCCATGCAGAATTTCAAGCGGAATTCTGCTGCAGCAAAGTCTCATTAAATTCAACGGGATTCTGCTGCGCTGTGCACATGGCCGAATTTCCCTGCCAGATGTTTCTAGCACAGAAATTCCCTTTTCTGTGCCCGCAGAAAGAATTAATCTGTTCATTCTTTCTGCTGACACCACACAGAATGCGTAGCCATCTATGAGACTGCCTTCCCGTGCGGTCCTAGCTCCGGTATATTATGTCAGCGCCAGCAGTATCTGGAATGTCTGCACAAAGATTTTCTGTGCAGTCATTCCGTAGTGGAACGTAGCCTTACTGGTTCATATATGATGAGTGCAGGCTCAACATAAGTCCAACTTAATTGAAAGCATATTTTTTCCTCCTAAGCCAGAGTAAAGCAGCAGTTGCCACGAAGACAGTCTGTCCAGAATCTTTTAGGTGCCCTGCCTCCTTAGTAAGTTGTGCCAGCTTGCCTCCTGTGCAAGCATCAGTATCTTCTACCACTCAATCCTTGTCTGGTTTTTCATGCTAAAGCTTGTTGAAAGGAAATCAGTCTGTTGCCTTTATTCGTTGGTTTCTGTAACAATTGTAATGGCTGCCACCTGGGGTTTAGCTTTTGAGGATAAGCAGTTCAAAAGCCACTGCCAGAACAGATGCCATTTGAACCATCATTACCCTTTAGTACCAATGCTGTTGGGTAGGGTGATGTTGATAGGGCTAATTCTTTCTTAAAGGTCGTACTGACTTGCCTTGTCAGCGCTGTCTTTCAGATATTATGGAGTTTCAAAGAAACTCCAACTCCAGTTTTACCCCACCATTTTCAGCTCTTGTGACTTTTCCAGGACCGCTAATTTGACTAACCCCATGTCTGGGAAATGTCCCACTATTGGCAACCTGTAGACCTGCCCAGTTGCTTGCATCTTTGTCAATCACAGAGCTCTCACCTACACTCTGTTTTAACTTTGTGCTTTTTATATAACATTATGTTTGTAGAGGCATCCTACACTTTATGATGCTATCCATTACAATGTTCGGAATTCTCCCCCAGGTTAAATTGCTTTTTTCTGACTGTCATTTGCTGGACCTTAAAGCACATATTCCAAAACGAGGAATATAAAATAAAATTACCAGTTTAAGTTAACAGTGCTTTCCTATTGTTATTATATCTCTAGAGCATTGCTGCCTAGGGGAAGATTACAAGAATGCAATGTCTTGTTAAAACCTGAAAGAGCAATGAACAAAAAAGAAGTCTTCTTCCAGTGAGCAAAGTCATTCTGATAATAAGTAATGCTTTTCTTCCTGCTGTGAACACTGGTGACCTGGCATGTAGACCACAGCAAAGTAGTGAATAATTCACAGAGTCACTGGCCTCCTTGTCGATCTCTTTAGTGCTTTGTCCTACAAATATGTTCTCCCACAGCACTGAACTTGACAGAGGTTGTACAGTCTACAAATGTTTAAACTAAAATTGTGTCTGATGGAGAATGTGAGAGACACACACTCAAATTATGGAATGCTTCAAGAATGAGATTTCACTCAGCCATTTGCTCATTATCAGCTAGTTAACACCATTTGTCATCATAAATCTGTACGTGCTGAAGTAAGGAGCAATAAAACACATGCACAGCTCAGATAAGGTGTTGGTTCACATACCACTTATGTTTTGACTGCCCAGGAGTACAATATCAATATTCATCATTAATCTTCATTATCCTAAGAACTTCACAGCCTCATTTTATTACTGTGAGAAAAAAGATGGTTAAGGATTCATAAGCTTAAAATACCTTCTCTATAACCTTACTTCCAGGGAAAGCAGCAGAGTATAAATAACCCAGCTCATTCAATGCTCTATTATTTGTTGAGAACTACTTTTCTCATAATACTTTCCAATACGCATAATAAAAATGTGCTTACATTTACCACACTAGGGCAGTACTAATGCTTTCCACTGCAAGGTCTTAGTTCCAAGACTTTAAATCTAAACATACTGAAGCAAGCACTCATTGCTGCATGTCATACATTTTCTGTGACATGACCCAGCTAGATGGTTACAGCTGTAGAAACTACATCATACACGTTGGTATGCGTAGGCAAATGCCTGACTGAAACAGAGGCCAGTATTGAAAAGCCGAAATAACATTTTTTACTACCTATATATGGAAAGTTATGGACTGTAAACCCATGTACTTACTGTACGATCCTGGATCATTCTTTCATCTAAATTCTGATCAAGGTGTTAAGCAAGAATATGTTAAACAATAATTAAGTCAGTTAGTTTTAAAGAAAGAGGTTATTTTAAAACTACATCTAAAGGGATATTTCCATCTGATAACGTGATATTGTCTAGCTCCTTACAAAAGAATGCCATTAGTTCCCTATGCAGATGAATGGCTGGGAGCAATGCTGTGGAGCTATACGTCAGATCCTATCAAAACAGGAATAACGAAGTATAATATGACGCACTGCAGCAGGCCCCATTTACTTCAATGGCCCAAACATAGTTGGCTAGTGACCACTTTTTGTATCACAGCAACTAAAAATAACCTTTTTCTAAAACATATATACTTTAATGATATGCTTTAAAATAAGAATAACTAAAGCAAAAAAATATAATAAACTATAATTAGTGACCTATAGGTGAATAAAAAAGGGGGACACAGGTCCTATTGATAAATGGGCAGCCCCCTATGAGAGAGACAATGCACCACAACCATCGATCACTACGGATATATCAGTGGTGCAATTAGATACATTCTCATATATATACAATGGTGCTACTCATTATTTAGGACCTCTCCCCACACCACGTGAGAAAAGTGATAAGATAAATGTTACAATTTGGTATCCGTTCCGACGCGTTTCTCCCCAACTTGTGGGGTTTCTCAAGGAACTAATGGAATACAATCAACAGTCATAAAAATCGTCTCTGGTGTTTTTAGATTGTCTCTGATGCAGTAGGTGCCACAACTTGATTGACACCACTCTCAAGGCAGATAACTTATGGACAGTACATTGTACTGCATCTCCAAAGAAGAAGCACTATCTTATGCCCGCCTTGTACCAACGATGGATACCTAGCGCCAAGATAAGCGCACTGTTTAATCACAGGCGGCACTTCCAGCGTGTATATGTTTGATATGCTGTACTCTAGTGTGGCCTGCTGCACTATTAAAGGAGTACTCCGGAGCAAAATTTGTTTGGACCATTGAAAAGATAATCATAAGTGATATAACATTGTTAATTACCTCCACTCAGTAATATACACGCATCGCCAAGTTACAGAAATCCGGAAATACAGCCTGGGTTTCTCAATGATGAATTTTGTCCCCCTATTCATTTGTCGGGCCGCGGCCATTTTGGTAACAAAACATCACCTTTCTTCCCCGCTCTCTGCCGGCCCCCCTAGCCTCCTGTGGGTCACTCCCACACTCCCGCAATTCGCTGGGCTGTGCAAACGCATCTG
The DNA here is from genome assembly GCF_029499605.1 of Hyla sarda. Taxonomy (NCBI): domain Eukaryota; kingdom Metazoa; phylum Chordata; class Amphibia; order Anura; family Hylidae; genus Hyla; species Hyla sarda. The sequence continues at coordinate 254,627,614 of NC_079192.1, read as the reverse complement.
TATTCCCCTGGCCAATCACAGCTTCCGTCCGTGCCTGCGCACTAACTACAGCGCCGGGACTGGACATGTGACATAACCCTGCTAGTTACGCTGCTGTAACTAACAGGGATATTCATGAAACCATTTAGTAAATATTTTAGAGCAGGCTTACTTCATTGCGCATGTGCAGCCCAGATATCCCTGCTATTTACGCTGCCGTAACTAACAGGGATATTCTGAAAACCAATTAGTAAATATTTGTAATATATTTCACAAATATAGTGCCTCCAGCAATTGCAAGACTACAACTACCAACATCCACTATATAGGCATGCTGTGAGTTGTAGTTATGCTAAAGTTGGAGGCTACATGTGTGTAACTTGGTGTATTTACAGTAAACGTGTGTGTTTGGGGGGGGGGGGGGGGGGACTTTATTTACCAGTGGGTCCATGTGTGTGTCAATGTGGGAGTCTGTCATGCTGCTTCTCCAGCTGCACAGGAGATGTAGCTATGAGAACAGTGTCCTCACATAGCTAGATCTCTGCTGTGAGCCGGGTGCAGCGGCGGGGCTCCCATTGATTGGTGCGGGGGAATGGAGGGAAGGGAGATGCAGATTCTGGGGGTGTGTTTAGTAGCTTGGGCAGCAGCAGGGGGCAGGTTTATTGCAATTACTAAGGAGGGGAAAGGATGAGCTAGGGGAGGGGATGAGGAGGAGTGAGGCACGGAGGGACCGAAAGCTGGAGCACAGCACTCCACACCACCATAACCCGGAAGTACAGGAAAACTTGCGGGACTGCAGCGGGAAAACAGCAGACCAATTTCAGAAAGAGGGACATTGATAGAAAGGTACAACTGCGGGGAACATTTTGGGCTACAAAAAAAGTGCATCACAGTACTCCTTTAAGTTCAGCAAATTTATCATATACGGGCAGTAAGCGGCCTAAACGTAGTCACCAGCTAACTATGTCCGGGACATTAAAGTGAATGGGGCCTGCTGTAGTGCATCATAGAATACATGGGCATCCTTGGTCATCCCTCAGTTGAGATCCAAAGTATAGCTAGAACTGCATTAACACAGTGTGAAACCAACCTAAGTTTGGCATCTCCCCAGTAGCTTATTCTGTATAGGTTTGATACTACAACCCGAGCAACTCTCCTCTCATGTGAGCGCTCTCCTCTCATGTCCCCGCTGCCATTGGGGCTGGGATTCACATTGCAGGATGTGCCCGCATGCGAATTCCAGCCCGTCACTCACCTCCCTGGTCTTCCATGTTCTCAGTCCCTGCGCGTGCGCCCCCGCTTCCTAGGGCACGCGAGAGCCGGAGCTCTGTGATTTAAAGAGCCATTATGCCCTAATTAGTGTCTTCACCTGTTCCTTCCCTATAAGTGTGTGCACCTCCCCCTGCCCTGTGCCAGATCTCTGTTGCCTTTGTGCCCAAGAGAAAGCATTCTTGTACCTCTACTTTTCCGTGTTCCTGACTCTTGCTCCGTGAACTGTTCCTGCTTCGCTGCCGCCTGTCTATTGACCTCCTGCTATGTTCTAGACTAGGCTCCTGTGCTGCCTGCCCTTACCTACTGCCATCCTGTCCACAAGTTCTCCTGTGCCTTGCATCTCCTCAGCCGCCTGTGTGGTCGAGTCATGCCAGGGGTAGCAACCTGGGTGCCGCCTGCCGCAGCATGACCATCCCGCTTTGCGGCAGGCTCTGTTGAAAACCAGCGGCACCTTAGACTGCGCTCCCTGGCACGGCCTGCGTCATCTGCCACACAGGTCCAGCGGATCCACTTCCTCTCTGAGTGTCCTGCCAATTGCCGTGAGTCTTTACAATAGTCCAGTTTTCATGGCCACTGAACATTAGAGTGACACTTTCTGATTTCTGCATCACATTAGTTTCATCACATTAAATATAACATGTTCTATTGCATGCCATGTATTTAAAGGAGTATTCCGTTTTTTTCTTTTTTTTTTTTTGTTATGCTACAGGGTCTATGCTTTACTATGCTACAGGGTCTGTAAAGTTAGTACGGTTTATAATATAGTGAAAAATGAAAGGCAGATGATCCAGCACTATTTCCATGCAGCTTTATTAGGAACACAGCACACAGGTAAAATCAGCCTGAACTCAGACGCGTTTCGAGCGCATGCGCATGCTCGACAAAGAGCGCATGCGCTCGAAACGCGTCTGAGTTCAGGCTGATTTTACCTGTGTGCTGTGTTCCTAATAAAGCTGCATGGAAATAGTGCTGGATCATCTGCCTTTCATTTTTCGTTGCTGGTGTTGGCTGGACACCGATCCGGGCACATTATAGGGGATTGGAGAGCTGGTATTTTCATGTGGACTCTGCTTTATAATATAGTGTCTGTACCTGTGTTTAATGGCTGATCTTGCAATTCTTATGTAATCTTTGCCCCAATGTTTATTTTTAGCACCATACAAAAGTGTTGTCTCAGCAATTCCCAGGTTAAAGTGCAGCCCAAAACATTACATCACTAATCAGGTGTCTGGCGGGAGCCTGTCTTTTCTTCAATGGGTGGAGCAATTGCTGGGTGAGGGGGATCATTTTCCATGGGGCTTCAAGGAATTGTAGCTCATCTGTACTGCAATTTAATTTAGCGTTTACACAGGGAGATGTGCTAATGGTTAAAAATTATTTTAGGGCCACACAATCTTTGCAGTCAGCCAGTGAATAAGCAATTACTCTTTTATTAGATGATTATGGAGTTTTATACATTAAGTTGCCTGTTTGGCCAATATTTGCCCAGTGAAAAAGACCCTTTAGCTCAGGAGTAGTGTTGCTCGCGAATATTCGCAATTAGAATTTTATTTGCGAATATCGCATATTTGCGAATTCGCGAATATAGCACTATATATTCGTAATTACGAATATTCGGGGTTTTTTTGTTTGTTTTTTCACAGTACACATCACAGTGATCACCCCTCTCTGCTTCCAGCTTGTGTGGTGTAAAGAAGGCTCTAATACTACTGTGTGATAATGGTGTGCGAATTTTTGCATATGCGGAAATTAGCATATGCTAATTTTAGCATTTGCGAATTTTCGTTTATGCTAATTTTTGTATATGCTAATTTCCGCACATGTAAATTTTAGCATACACGAATTTTCCCATATGCGAAAATAAAACGAGAATATTACGAATATGCGAATATTCGCGAATATATGCCAAATATTCGTCCATATATTCGCGAATATTCGCGAATTCGAATATGGCCTATGCCGCTCAACACTACTCAGGAGAGAGGTAGAGGGTTAGGCTCACTGCTGTTGATGTCCAATATATTGCCATACTGCAGTGATAATAAGCATTTTTTTTTTTGTGTTCACACCAACAAAACCAGTAGGACCCAGCTTGCCTCTGGCAATTTGAAACAGAGTTTGGAATAAATTAATGTTGTATTTTTTTTATTTTTTTTTGCAATGACTGTTTAATATTAGTTGAAAGCAGAGATGATGACATTTATTGTCATAATTATATTGTTTGTTTTCCTAACACTCAGCTTTACTATTTATCCATCTGGTGATTCTCACTTTCTGCTATTGACAAAACCCTTTACTAGAGTGCTTCTGGACTCATGGCCAAAAACTAGCACTGTCATCTGCTAGTGTTCACATTTAAATTTGATGAATTTTATACTAAACCAAATGTTTTAATTAATTTGTCAGAGCTGCTGGAAGTGTTTCTTACATGCTGTCTGCTACTCTTTGACTCTGCAAACAAATTGGATATGTGTTGGCTTTATACTCTCTGCCAACCTCTACCAACCACTGCCAATGAGTAGAACTAATGGGTTCACTTGTATCACATAGTACAGAATATTAATGACAGTAATAATTATTCTTGAGCCTATACCTGGCTATATACCTATAAGTAGAAACCTTACAAACAGTTGCTGTACAACAGTTTTTGCACCTTATCAAGTAAATATATTGAAGTTTAAAAAATAAACAACTTTTGTATATATATATATATATATATATATATATATATATATATACCAGAATGTATTAGCAGCCTTAGTCCAATAGGAGAAAAGCGAGTGCCAGCGTTCCAAACCCGATCAAGGTTTTCTTTAGATAATCATACAACAGCGCAGCACAGCAGTAGTGTGAAATTAAAAAGGTACACTTTATTCAAGCCATGTCAAGCAGCAACTTTTTAATCGTTCGTTAGAATCATTTTCAAGCAGGGTTTGAAAAAAGATTCTATTGAAGGATTGAAACGTTGCTACACAGGGATTATTTTTTTACACTTTTTGAGAAGGAGGTAAAATTGGGTTTTTAAAGGGACACAGCTGTCCAACACCTAACACCTTCAGGGGTCCATTCTGTACAGTTGATGCAAAAAAACAGGAGGACTTCTGAAGTACAAGATGTCCAGGCCACCCAAAGACTTCAGTGGAGACAGTGAACAGGATTTCAGCATCCAAACCATGTATGAGTGTAGTCATGGAACGTTAACCAGGTTTGTGACTGTTGCGTGACTCACCAATGTTACACTGGCCTTCACCACTGCCAGATCCAACATCCTGTGACTTTCTGTGGAGCTACATCAAGCAACTAGCTTTAAGTAAGGCAAGCTTTGGCTGTTTAGTGTCTGTGGCTAAATTGTCTTATTTATTTACGTGAAGGAATGACATTCTGACCTGCAATGATGGGTCAGCAGTGACATCGAAGCCTGAAGGGAACATATGGTTTTAGTAAATAATAATGGATGACTAGGATTCATTAACCAGTCATGTTTTTGGAAGCAAAGATTTCATTTTGACAATAGCATGAAATATTTTTTTTTTTCAATTTTCACAAGCTTGCTTTATTGACCATACTGTATATATATCATTCAGTTTGGAAATCTTTCTACCAACTATATCTGTTAAATGTATATTCACATCTGCACACCCCATTTCATATGTCCTCATAGGGCATATATTACTAATGTTTGTTCTATTAACAAAAAATTAATGTCTCTATAGGCCCTTATTGAAATTACATTCAGCTGTTGGAAAGCAAACCTAAAAACTGCTTTAATAGTTTTCTATACATATTATAACCCAAATAAATCATTTTTATGAGAAAAATATATATCTCCCCTTCAGGGGGTTGGTTGTTTGACAGCAGAAAAAAGAATGTTCCAAAATACATGGAAATCTCATCTTTTTCTTTAGCTCTTAGTATCATCTGTTATTCTAAGTGGAAATATATGACTAAATAGCCAACTGGGTGGTGTTACTAGTTGGGGAGGGGGGGGTTACTATTATATGCCATAGGCACTACATGTCAATTGATACCTCTGTTCAGGACTGTTATTTGATAGTCTCCCCTAAAAGCAATGCTTCTATGGAACTACACTTCAATATTTCAGCATCCAATGTCAACATACAGTGTTAAGGTTTTATGGAGCAGTAATGCAGCTGTGTAATATTCTGTTATACTTTTTTTCAAATGTGTAATAAAAGGTGAGATAGATTATTTATATGTTAAAAAGAAACCTTAATGTGTGAAATGAATCATCAACTATAATATTCTCAAACTAAACCACTTATTCTCAGTTTACATGGACTTGGCAAGTGACAAATGTGGTGCCAATATTTAAAATGGGGTCAAAAATTGACCCCGGGAATTAAAGACCTGTTAGTTTCAACTCCGTTGTATGCAAATTGTTTAAGGGTTTTCTAAGGGATGCTATTTTGGATTATCTTGACAAAAATAAATGTATAACTCCATATCAGCATGGGATTATGAGGGATCTGTCCTGTCAAACTAACCTGATCAGCTTTTATGAGGAGGTGAGCTCCAGACTGGACCAGGGGCAATCACTGGATGTCGTATATCGGGATTTTTCCAAAGCATTTGATACGGTTCCACATAAAAGGTAAGTAACTGCCTCAGTGAAAGGAAACAGAGGGTGGTAATTAATGGTACTTATTCTGACTGGGTGACTGTTACTAGTGGGGTACCACAGGGGTCCGTCTTGGGTCCTGTCCTATTTAATATATTCATTAATGACATTGTAGGGGGGTTAAATAGTAAAGTAGCAATCTTTGCAGATGATACTAAGCTCTGTAAAGCGGTAAACACAATAGAGGACAGTGCACTGTTACAAATGGATCTGGATAGGTTGGAGGTTTGGGCTGGGAAGTGGCAGATAAGGTTCAACACTGATAAATGTAAGGTAATGCACATGGGGAAGAAAAATCCGGGCTGGAAGAACACTTGGGATGACTGACATGGAAAAGGACTTGGGAGTCTTAGTTAACAGTAAATTTAGCTGTAGTGACCAGTGTCGGGCAGATGCTGCCAAGGCAAATAAAATCATGGGGTACATAAATAGGGGCATAGATGCCCATGACAAGGAAATAATTCTACCCCTGTACAAATCACTAGTCAGACCACACATGGAATACTGTGTACAGTACTGGACACCAGTGTACAAGAAAGATATAGTGGCGCTGGAGAGGGTTCAAAGACGGGCAACCAGAGTAATACGGGGAACGGGAGGACTACAGTACCCAGAAAGATTATCAGAATTGGGGTTATTTAGTTTAGAAAAAAGAAGGCTTAGGGGAGACCTAATAACTATGTATAAATATATTAGGGGACAGTACAGAGATCTCTCCCATGATCTATTTATAACCAGGACTGTATCTATAACAAGGGGGCATCCTCTACATCTTGAGGAAAGAAGGTTTCTACACCAGCACAGTAGGGGTTCTTTACTGTAAGAGCAGTAAGACTGTGGAATGCTCTGCCTGAAGAGGTGGTCATGGTGAACACTGTAAAAGAGTTCAAAAAGGGGTCTGGATGCATTTTTGGAGAATAATAACATCGCTGGTTATGTATACTAGATTTATAGGGACAGAAGGTTGTTTCAGGGATTTATTCTGACTGCCATATTTGGTGTCGGGAAGGAATTTTTGCCTCTAGTATGAGGGTTTTTTGCCGCCTTCTGGGTCAACTCAACTCAATAGGGACTCATTAGGGGTATAGGTTGAACTTGATGGACTCTGATGTTTTTTTCAACCTTATGAACTATGTTACTATGTTTGGCATGGGCAGGCTCTTAACAGGATATAGTGGGACATTTATTTTTGTGCTTTAGTTTTGCTTATATGCTACGTATTTATCATAATATCACAGGATAGAAGAAAAGTATTGCCGGGTTTCTGGCGCAATCCCCTAAGGAGATGAAGCAGAATATACTTAAAGTAATTTTATTAGCCAAACATGACGCATTTTGGAGCATAGGAGCTTCTTCTTCAGATGAAATTGCACTTATATTGCCATTTCATCTGAAGAAGGAGCTCCTATGCTCCTAAACGCATCATGTTTGGCTAATAAAATTACTTAAAGGATATTCTGCTTCATTTCCTTGGTGGATTGCGCCAGAAACCCGGTAATACTTTTCTTCTTTCATTGGATTCACGCTGTTCGGCCAGGATTACTTCAGGTTCCGACATCGGAGGCAGCACCACCTTGTATTATTTCATGCGCATATGTTTGTGTCTGTTACACAACTAAGCAAGGTGAGCAGAATACGATCACTTGTGTAACCACTCTCTCACCTTCACCATTTCTACCAAACGGTAATTGTTCCATGAGGAGCTCTAATTTTTTTTTTCTTATAGATCACATATCATATCACAGGGGGTTGATACATTTTGCTCACATAAGAATAAAAACATTAAATCACGTTAGAATACAATTTTTTTAGCACACAAAAAACAATAAATTACTTCAGAACACCACTTTGTAACCCCACCTCCCCTCCACTGAGACTTTTCTGCTATAAAGTCGCAGTTGTGAGAAAAATGTGCAATATTCATATATACTTTACAGGCTTAGTAGTGGAAGCTATCTTTTAGATGGGATCCATTACTAAGCCAGGGCTTAGCATTAGCCTCAAAAACAGCTATCGCTAATACCCTGACCCTGGTAGCGTCAGGCTGTTGCTGCTTGGTTTGTATCTGGCTGAGAATGAAAATACTGGTAACGGCACATGTTTTTTGCATAAATAATTTTTTTAAATGCCCTTACAGTGAGGACAGCTGGGAGTTGTAGTTGCAACACCTAGCGGGCGGGTGGTAGATGCAGGCTGGTGGCCAGAGTGCGGAGCCAGAGACAAAAGTTACACAAAAATTTGCTTAGGCGCACATGCAACTTTTTGTGCGACTTTTGTAAGCAAAAAAACCCCCTCCGGATCCCTTGATAAATCTCCTCCATCTGAAGGCAATATTCATTATTAGGTTGGTCAAAAGTTTACTAGGGACTGAGCATCTTTTTGTTTCCATTCTTTTTCCTGTCGACCCTTGTGCATTTAGCTTTAGTAGTTTTTGAACATGAACAACTTGTAGCCATTGAGAACATGCCGGCCATAAATTGGTCACATTCTTACAACCAACAGACCAATTGCAAACAGATGTGTTGAAAAAAAAACAATCTGCTGTGTAAGATTTTGACTGTTATATAAGTTTATCTGATATCATTATGTTTTCTACATATGGTAATTATCGTGGACTGCGGTCAGTGAAGCAGATGAGTGACGTTCTCTGCAGGCTTCTCTGCGCGGCATCAGAGACGTCACTTTTCATTTCCTGCAGTCGCCGCACTCCAAACTCTGACTAGCAACGGCTGCAAGAAAATGAAAAGTGATGTCCTTGATGCCGCGCAGAGGAGCCGGGAGAGGACGTCATTCATCATCTTCTTCACTGACCGCAGCCCACAAGACCCGCCGCCTGACTTGGCCTGCCGAAGTGCAGCCAGGTAAGGAAAATAAAAAAATCTATGAAAAGCAGGCAAAAGGGGGAATGATGAAGGAGGGGAAGAATAGCATGGGAGGAACATGATGGGGGGATGATGAGACAGGGGGAAATGATGAGGGGGAATGATGGGGGGCATGATGAGACAGGGTGGGGGATGAAGAGACAGGGGGAAATGATGGTGGGGGGAGGCACTAAAGGCTTAATGTCTGTATGGCTAGTGGTGGTCTATGACAGTTGGAAATGATGAGACATGGGGGGATGATGAGACATGGGGGGGTGGCGATGAGAGGGGTAAATGTGGCACAGGGACTGATAACAGGGAAGGAATGATGTGGCACTGGAGGGGACAGGACCAAACTGAGGTGCATAAGAAAATGAAGTTGGGGGGATGATGTGGCATTTAGTCCAAGTCATTTATTTTACATTTTATTTAGTTTTTACTTAAATTTCCCTGTTAAAATGGGGGTGCGTGTTTTACGCCAGTGCGTGTTACACGCTCATAAATACGGTAAGTTTTACTTGTCGTATTTTCCAACTTGTTTTTATTCTTTAGAATAGTCCATATACAGTATTGCAGTGTGGATTATTTTCAATATATACATGTGGTAATGGGTGCAGGTGCATATAAAGTGCATATACTCATCAGTATTGCACATATGTCAATAGAGTTAGTTGACTCTTCTTATTGCACAATTACCCAGTAGTCAATAATATACTTGTCCCCTCGTTCTATTGTATTTGCACACTTTAGTCAAAGTCCCCCACCATTAACAAATCTGTGGTGTCCCAGTACCGGAGTGCATCCTGTCAGGTAAATATTGCTTCAGGTGCCTGCTGCTCGGGTGATGCTTTAATATTTGTTATCATCTATGCCTGTTAATTTATATTGTTTTGCATTGTATCTTTAAGAAATGTGCAGGATATCTGTAAGGAGGCATGATGCAGAGTACCCATGTGACCCTGATTGCCCAATGGGAGGTCCCCCATAGCTAGCCCATATATAGTCCCTAGCAAGGCCATATATAGTGTAGGGGGGGAGTTATGCAGTTTAGTGTGTCCATAGCTCAATGTGAGCTGCAGTGTGGAGCAGAGACAGGAGTGTGAGGTGATTAAAGGGAAGCCTACAGTAAACCTTCAAGCAAGCGACCGCGCCATTCTGCAAGTGTTCCCCCACCCAGGAGGATTCAGAAATTTCTAATTGTGAGCATAATACCCAGTGATCCACACAGGGGCCTGACAAAGCACCAAGTGCACAATACGGACTGTCACCCATCCACTCCTTCCCTCCACCGCTCCTGTCCGCTCCCCTGCATGTATACCTTATTGATGAAATAAAGAAGATTTTGAAGCAAGAGACCGGATGAGTCCTCTATTCTTGTCACTTTACAGTGTTGTTTGCTAGATTTTTTCAATGGGAGCACTGAAGATGCCTCACCACTGCATTTAGCCGCAGGAGCTACAGACACTGTCCGATTATCACAGTGACAGCGGTGCCAAGGTGTTTTCTTACACATGGGAGATTCATTATATCTTAGATGTTCCCAGTGGGACCTCAGATCCCTACCCCATATCCTCCGCTGGGTGGAGGCACTGCCTCAGAAATGTACCCCAGCTCTCAGGAAGTGGAGGCTCAAGATCAGCCTGCCAAGCTCAGAGAGGTAACAAGGGTAGGGGACCCCAAAACCCTGTTAGAGACTCTTTACATGGCACTGGTACTGGACTGGCGCTGCACAGTCAGGTGGCATTATTTTGCCATTGTTCTGCACTAATACCATGATGAACTCACACACATTGTACCTATCTGTGCCTTACTGCACTACTACACATACAAAAGGAGAAACTTGAAGGATAAGTTTGTATCACCTGTGAGCTGGTTTACTTTGCTACAAAAACCTGTGCCAGAACCTATACCAAATCTAGAAACAAACACAAAGTTTCTTTTTATTCCTGACCACACCACTGGCATCCCATGGTATACATGCAATGTACAGCCAATATATGCCTCCTAAGAAATCTTTTATTTACAGTACCGATATATATACAAAAAGCAAAGACACTGATATATTAATGTGACAAAATGTAGTTACCCAGTACACCTATTCCAATTCCTTTCCATAAATTGGTGTGTGACTAGGAGTAAAAGATTTAGCAAAATACATAAAAGTGTATAAGGTACTATGCATTGATATACAAGTGTATTATGTGCATTGTCCACTTTATTTGCATACACTGAGGTCTTACAGAGTGTAAAGGGTAAACAGATGAATGATGCTTTGGTCACATGCTTCCGAACCAAAGATTGCAGGAGAGGTCCCTAGTCCAACTATCTTTCCAAGGAGAAAAGATGGACCCAAACCTGTTAGAATCAGTCTAGGTCTGGTTTTAGCCAGAGCAACATCTCCTAGCTCTGCACTTGTCCACTGAAAAGTCCAGTCAGTAAGCAAAGTATGCATACTTCCTACCTACTGCTATTGCTAGGAATACTTACACCTAGCCTACATGTCTACTTAAGCAATTACCAGTCTTCAAAAAAATCACTGTTTCTGTTTCAGTTGCCAGTCAAAAATGTTTGACTGCTCCAAATCCCTCTTATCTGTCTAGCAGCCAGGTCTCGTCCAGACGCAGCTCATTCTTTGTCTTGGCCTAATCGCTGTTGCGTCCTCCTCCTCTAACCCGTCAGTTATCTATTGTGGAATCTATGTCATACAGACAACAGTATTTGCCCAGTCACCCTGTTGTAGTGCACCTTAATTTGTACTTTGCCAAGTTGTTGTAGGTGCAGGCACTACCGTGCCATCTTGTTCTGTCCAGCCCAGGTGGTACGTACCTATTAGCCATTATTTTGCCCAAAAAGCCGTCCCCGCTTTGCGGAGATGGTGGCCCACTCCAAGCAAATTTCAATGTTCAGTACCGTGCAGGCCACAATAGATACTTCAAGTAGTAGCTATGGCTAAGGCCAATACATGTCTTTTATGGCGGCACACTGGGTCAACATCTTGCAGAAGCAGCATCAGTAAACCATATATTGGCTGAATGGCACAGCCTGGAGTTGGCTGAAGCATGAGGAGACCACATAGTGTCTGAATGGCACAGCCTGGAGTTGGTAGCAGCATGAGTAGACACTAGGGTTTCACAATCCCTAAGATTAAAAGATAAATTCTAAATTTAAAATTGAAGATTTTGGGAAGCAAGTGCTACCATAACAAACTTTTTAGGCCAAGACCCAGGCCCAGCAGCATCAGTAAACCATATATTGACTGAATGACACAGCCTGGAGTTGGCTGAAGCATGAGGAGACCATATAGTGTCTGAATGGCACAGCCTGGAGTTGGCCGCAGCATGAGTAAACACTAGGGCTTCACAATCTCTAAGAATAAAAGATTAATTTTGAAATTTAAATTCAAGATTTAGGGTAGCTAGTGCTACCATAACAACATTTTTAGGGCCAGACCCAGGCCCAGCAGCATCAGTAAACCATATATTGGCTGAATGGCACAGCCTGGAGTTGGCTGAAGCATGAGAAGACCATATAGTGTCTGAATGGCACAGCCTGGAGTTGGTAGAAGCATGAGGAAACCATTGAAATCTAAGAATTTTTAATAGAAATTTAAGATTTTGACATTTTAATTGAGGATTTTGAAATTGAACTTTTAACTCCCAAGTTCTAGTGTCCCGGGCCCCGGCATGTGGGTACAAATGGCCAAATCTAACAAGGAGTCACGTGTCAAATGGCAGCACAATGACAGAGCCTGGAGGTGGCATCAGTATGAGGAGACCATATAGTGCCTGAATGGCTGCCTGGAGTTTGTGGCAGCATGGGGAGACCATATAGTGTCTGAATGGCACAATCTGTATTTGGCTGAAGCATGAGGAGACCATATAGTGGCTCCTGCCATCTGTTTTCTGAAAGGTGCAGAGTCCACCACTTGAAAAGGGAGGGACTGCAACACCAGCAACTTGGACAGGAGCACATTCTTCTGCGCCATTGGATGAGTGGGCGCATACTGTTGTCTCTTGGACATGGCTTCGCCGATGGATTGTTGGCAGAATGGCTTACTTAAAGTAGGAGGAGCAGGAGCATCTGGAGCAACAGAAGGAGGGTATGACACACAGCTCCCTTTGGCTGAGATGGTGGAGCCTTGGCTGGCTGAAAGAGGGAGCGGCGTGCCAGTGGGTGATGCAGCAGGCTGGACCACTACATCGGAGCCACAGTTCTCCCAGGCCGTTTTATGGTGGAGAAGCATATGTTGACGCAGGGCAGTGGTGCCAACATTGAGACCCTGGCCACGCTTCACCTTCTGCCGACATATCTTGCATGTGGCTATGTGAATCTCCTCCGGTTGCTTGATGAAAAACTGCCACACCGCAGAGTAGCTGATTTTTCCACCAAGAGTGCGCACTAATTGTCTGCTACTACCGCCGTCTCCAGGAACCCCTGTTCCACTACCTCCCTGGAAGGTAGGCTGCTGCGAAGCAGGTGGTCTCCCCCAGGCACGTTTGGCTCCAGAATTTCCACTTCTGCCACCATGCTGACTGCCAACCATGGTACCACCTTGCTGGCTCAGCTGCTGCCTCAAGGGCGACCTGCAACTCTCTTCTCCTGATGAGGATGAAGCCCCTTCTGAACCCGGCTCCCAATTGCGATCAGCTTCATCATCATCAACAAGTGTCTGCACGTCACTGATTACTAAAAGACCACCGAGGTGGTCCAAAAATACCATTGGGTTCCCAACCATCAGATTTTAATTATATTGTGTTAATAAATTATATACAGGACTTTATTAATTTGTTTGGTACATAAATTAAATCAAATTAGTGAAAAGAAATCACACTTTAAAAAATACTGCATGAACTCAGCCTGAATAATTCATGTATGACAGGGCTTAACTAGTTCCTTTAGTATTGGTCTGATTGTAGGGGGCATTTCACAGGGGTATTATATAGGGCTGTGACATCACAGGGGTGACTGGCTGCTGTTAGGCTGCATCCTGCATGTGATTCAGGGTCATCCCGCCTACTTCCTTTCCCATCTTGCCTTCCCAGCGTTCCTTGTCCTTGTGATTTGCGCGATAGAATCGCAGCAATATTCGCATTCATTGCGAATCGAATATTTCATAAAATTCGTAACGAATTCGGGTTCGTCAGCTTCGATTCGCTCATCTCTACATCTGGTATTCCACCCTTCTATAAATCCTCACCAAAGGGATGTACAGCACCACCTGAACCACCAGGTTAATACATACCTCAGCTGTACCCTTTCTCTGACAGACACCATGAGCCCAGACCCCATGGACTTCTGGATAACGAGATTAGACCATTGGCCAGAACTTGCCCAGTTTGCCATGGGTGTTCTGTCTTGTCCACCCTCCAGTGTAACATCAGAAAGAGTTTTCAGTGCAGCAGGCGTTGTCGTCATCCCTAAGCAAACAAGATTATCTGGCAATGCTAAACAGTACTACCACCACCCCTGCCACCCGCTGGCTACTACAACTCTCAACAGTCTGCCACTGCCTGCCGTTTGCTGGCAACTAAAAAATCTATCTGTTTGATGGAAGTCATAATAGCCAGCAGTCAACCACTGCCTGCTGTCCTGTCTGCTGGCTACTACAACTCCCACGAGTCCACCACTGCCTGCTGTCCCCTGGCTTCTATAACTACAACCAGTCCCCTACAGCCTGTTGTCCACTGGCTACTACAACTACCACCATCCCACCACCCTTGCTGCTGCTGCTGCTACCAGCAGCCACACCTACACAACCCATGATCCCCCAAAAAAAGGGATAATTTTGTTCGGCTTTTTATACAAAAGCTATTGCTTTCTTTTTCTTTCTTTTTTTTTTCCCACTTTTTTAGGACATAAAAATATCCTGTTGCAACTTCCAAAAGGGATCATTTTGAAATGCTTGGAAAAATCAATGGCATCTTCACTTGCCAGACTCAAAACTTGTTGCTACACCAAAAAAGGGATCATTTTTGGAATGCTTGGAAAAAGCTGTTGTATCTTCCAAACCCTTGGTGTGCAATTTAACACTGGCGGCATCTGCCAACAAAAATGGATACTTTAGGCAGCTTCATATTAGTGTTACAAAGCATACAAAATAAGCTAGTGCAGTGTTTTTAAACAAGCTGTTAGTTACCATGGGTTGTAACTTTAATATTAACTGGACTTTAAAATATTCCTATCTGACATTAGTAGTGTTATACAGGGCTCTAGAGCTCTTAGCAGTGTTATTCATGTTTTGAGATATATTTAATTGCCAGTTCACAGTGAACCTTTTCGCCATGAACCAAATATTTTTTTACTGAAACTTTGGCAACACTGCCGAGCTGATCTTTTGAAAAGTGTGCTTAACTCTAATCCGAAACTGTACCAGCGCAACTGTATTATATTGGATTTGTACAAGACCTTTCAGTAAAGTTGTTAAAGTTGTTTCAGAGAATCCTACTGTCTGTAGATCTCAACAGGAACATAAACAGTAAATAGAGACATAGAAATATAAAGGCAAACTGGGTGTGTAGGTGCTTATTAAAATTATTTTCTGCATGATCTTTAAATTTACCATTAGGCTTGGTTTCCACACAGTTTATTTCTGGTGTTTTTTTGAAAAATGGCACAGCAGTTTTTAAGCCAAAGCCGTAAGTGTATTCAAAAGAAATGGGAAATATAACGGAAGCACATTTCCTTCTTGCTGGATCCATTTCTGACTTTGGCTCAAAAAATGCAGTGGCAGTACCCCCCCCCCCCCCCCCCCCCCCCCCCAAAAAAAAGCCAAAAAAAAAAACCTGTGAGGAAACCTAGAATAATCCTATTATTATAATTATTTATTATAGAAATGAAGGAATGCTTCCTTGTCTTACCTAGTGCATAAAACTAGTGCAGAGTGGCTCGAAAAATTATCAGTCTGGAGGGCCCAGGGGTTGTTTGTAGAGTACATAGAGAATACACTGATTTTAATTGCCACTATGTAATGGGCCTTTTTTTTTTACCTAGGGTGGCGCTGAAGGTAATCAAACACTTGATGCCAGTTTGTCCCACAGATTATGGCTCAATACTGGGGTCATTGCAGTGCAACAAATACATTTGTCACCTTATTGGAGTAGTTGAATGTACATTAAGAATACAGTACGTATTCAACAAATATAGCAGTACATGTAATGTCTAGTATTCTCTTAGATGAGGCTAAGGTTACATAGAGAACTTCACCATAATAATGTTTAGTGACAGTCAGCTGGGTATGTATCCCCAACCATATGATCGATAGAGCTAGTTGACCCCAGTTAGTATTTTGAAACTGTATTCATTTTTAGAATATCTCTACTTTTAACATTTACAGTTCAAATGAACTGGAACAACAAGTTCCAGTTGAGTAGTTTCTTTATACTCAAGGATATCTTCCAAGCCTGCCTTGCCCTACAAGTACATAGCTCTCCGCACCATCCCTCACATATTGCTTTAGTTATCACTGATTCAGCAATGTGCTTAACATAACATACTAGGACCTTTAAATGATGCTTTGCCTTGGTGAATTGGCAGACTACAACATGATAGAAAAAAAGTGTAACCTGGGGGCAAATTCCAGAGGTTTTTCATTTTCCAGGTTTCAGTATTTTACAGGCAATTTGTTTATTTACATGTGTTCATGATAGTTCATTTAATATAGAGGAACTGAAAGGAGTTTAGCAACAGTTATCTTTGCAAAACACTTGAAAAAAATTAGGTTATTCAAAGGCTAGGCCAAAAAACAGTTTTAAATAGCATTCTCAGAAACCATATGAGCTCCAACAGTTCTAAGGAGTAGTTTAGGGTGTGTATACCTTGACCATTTCCTTTATATACACCCAAATCACGAGACACAAGTGTATTTTTGTTTCCCCTGTAAAAGGGGCCAAAATGTTATTTTTTTTAAACGAAAACAAAATTTTATAGCATTGCATGCTAAGCTTGCTGAGCTTCTGAATTGCGTTTTTCTTTTTACATAGGCCCTTTGTTGATATTGCCTACTGTTTGTTAAATAAATAAAATTTACAGCTCTTTTATTCCACCTCTAAAGACCTATATAAATGCGTCATAAAAGGCCCCATGAGATGTCAGGCCTTTTGGCAACTGTAACTTCTGAGATTTCCTGGACAGAAAATAGTTCTGAAGTAATCAGCATTCTATATACCCATTTGGTAAGACAGAACCACCATTGGGGAGGGGGGGGGGGGGTGGCAACCAGTTAATCGATTATAGTAGTCATCAAAACACTGTATGACTGTGTTTAGGACCACTCTTTGGAAGATATATGCACACAGCATATGTAATACATAACACAAGGATTCAATGGCAGGTTCTATATATATATATATATATATATATATATATATATATATATAGCATAACCCTTTCTAAAAAAAAAAAAAAAAAAAACACTTAATTGAGAAGACCGCTCTCTTATCCAGCACAGATTTTGTGTAATGAATCTTTAATCCACCACACATTATTCATAGTGGCCATTTTCTTTGCCAAGATCCCCTCCCGTTGATCCCTTTTTAATGCCATTTTGGTTGGTCTTCTCAAAGAGGTTTCACGGTATTGAGATTCTGCCTAATGCAGTTGAGCTCTGACACTCACTTAGCCCTCTATTCATCACTCACCACACCTTGGGTGTTCATCACTCACCACACCTTGGGTGTTCAGTGCAAATATACAGGGTTATCAAGGAATATAACAATATTCAGATCTAGGAGAAAGTGTGCAGATCTAGAAGAAAGTGTGCAGCACTCCGTTTAGTTAAAACTTCTGACTGTATTCGGTTATATAAATAGAAATACAGTAGAAATGTATAAGACAGAGTGAGGCTCTTTCAACACTACATGCACTTTATCTTGGTTCTTCAGTTGCACCAAGCAGCATGCCTGTTAAATGACCAACCCAGCAAATAAGTATATACTTCTCACACCCCTTCCGAAAGATCAAGCAACTGGATTCTGCATGGAAAAAAAATAATCCCCACTAAACATGCACAAATAAGAAATGCATAAAAATTTATAAAAACATACAGATAAAAGATGTTATGTTTTCGCATGTCAAATATATCATGCATAAAGGTAGTTAATGTGCATGTATGAACAAAGGCTACAGTGTTATTTCATTAAACTTTTGACATGTTAAATGATTGTTAGAACAAACCAGGAGAAGCGTGCTGCTGAGCACTTTCCCATCTTCAGTGAGACAGGGAGAGCAGCATGCCCTCTAAAGTCTTTCTATAGGATCTGCCTGCTGCAGGGAGACGGGGAATGCAGTGAGCCAGGGAAAGAAGTGCTCAACAGTGGGCTTTCCCTGGCTAATTCTGAACACCCATACCCAACCAAACAAAACTTTTGATGTGTCTATGTGATTTCAAATGACAAGGTCACTTGTCACCTTAAATCGATCCTATCATTGAGAACCAAAGGTCCCATCTCAACTGCATCTGTCAAGTAGCTTACATATACACTTGCTTCTCATATCTAGACTTCTTATGTCTAGACTTGGATATTCCACAGCTAGATTCTTGTAAAACTTATTATTTTTAAGCTTTTAGTTTTCTACTATATTAATATATTGTCTTTGCATTATCATGAAAATATATCCTCCATTGCTCTTCCTGTCCACTGTCGCAATTACAGTATTGAGTATGTAGAAAGTGTTAAGGGTTAGATGCAACATGTAGAGTATGTTAATTGCACAGTAACTAAAGGAGTTGTCTTGCTGGTAAAAAAAAAAAAAAACCCTTGCAGAATGCAGCTGACCCAGTTATTAGCTGACATTGTTGGGGGTAGATCCAGACGGCCATGTATTTCCCCTGCAGCAGCCTTAGTAGGGCATATAGACAGTGGGTGATCTCATGGGAAATCCACATTTATTTATTTATAAATAACTACATTTCTATTGAAGAAAAAAGATTTTATCATTATCACAGATCGGGATTCTTTAAGGTAAGAGCGGTGAGACTATGGAAAACTTTCCCACATGATGTTAAGATGGCTGACTCAATAAACCACCTCTGATTCACTAATATACAACCATATTAAAGGTATACAGCCACAATGAGGGTATTTATTTGACTTGTGATTCAACTTGTTGTTTGTACTTCATTACTATGCATTTTTTTCAGCCTAAGGAAGGGAACTTTTGCAATATTTTATGGATATTTAAACCTTATATTATCTGAATTTATATGTTTATTTTGAAGAACTGTGTTCTCAGAATGTGCGCACTTAAATCAATAAAATCCTAATAATGACAATATGGGGGAGGAGTGGAAAATAGCAGGATAACCTGCTTTGTGAGGGTAAATTACTGGACATGTTAAATACTACAGCAAGTAATATATGTTTCACACAGTCTAGAATTGCTTTTGTGCTTGTATATTATTAAGGATTTGAAAAAATAATTTGGCAAAGAAGCATGTCATATGAGGAGACACTTTTTCTCATTCAGCCAAGATGGACAGACTGAAGTGTTTGTAGAGACTGTGTACCAGCATCAATTAAGTGTCCATGCATAGCTCCCTGCCCCAGGGGCAATAGCTGCTCAAGTGAGACAGACGTGCCATTGATGTGAAAGACATTAGACACCTTCCTTGGCTGGATACAAAGTGCAATACCACCGATGTAAATGAATGCTTGTAAGCCAAGATTCCAAAGAACATTATAAATCCCAGTCAGTATGAAGTGTTTATTATATTTACTGGAGTTTTATAGTAAAACATACTTCCTATAGTTAAGTGATAATTTATTTGCACATTTTAAAGCAGCACTTCATCCAAGCTAATATTGTAAATTATTAGCGTTCCATTGTAGTGTTCAGTGTATGAATGGATGAATTAAAAATACACAAAATTTAGCACGAAACCTTTGAAGAATTTCTCTGAATAAAATAAGACAACTCACTGGTTAATAAAAAAGATCCCATGCAAATAAATTATTATAGGTTAAGTGATTTGAAAGGATTTTTCTAGGATAAAATTATAGTGGCACCCAAGTATAAGAGCCAAAAGCATTGGCCCTGTACATTATGATAGTGGTGGTGCCGGGTTAGTGCAGTGCAGCCCCCATTAAAGTGAAAATCAGCTTGTGATGGCCTGTCCTGTGAACACCCCTGTGAAAACCCCTTTAATTCACACTTCTCTCATTTTTACCATGGGTGTCTAGATGCACATGAGTAATAATAAAATCCTGAATTGCCCCTGACAATCAAAAGGGAATGAATGCTTTAAATTTCCAGGAGTTGTCTCACCTCTTCTGAAAATAAACCTGACCTGGAGATCAGCTGATCAGAATTGGTAAGGATTTTTAAACCATCATCTGTTGCCAGTGGGGGGGATTTATGTAGTATACATACCTAAAGGGTATATTGGAATATTTTAAAAATTAATATTTTGCTGGAGCTAGGTAAAATAGAAAAAAAAACTTATACTTGCAACTCCTGTTCAGCTTTTTCCGGTCTTCTGATCTTCTATTCCTTCTTGCTTCCAAGACAAGCACTTGATGCAGGACATTCTGGCTCAGCGTATCACTGGTCAAGATGGGACACAGATGTGACTAGTGATTGGCTGAGCTGGCAAGTCCTGCACTAAGCAATCATCTAAGGGGACCAGGAACGAGCACAATAGAGAATTTGGAAGATATCCCACGCTGCCAATCTCTCAGAGGTAAAGTAAGGGCCAAAAATTAGCAAAAGATAACTTTATTGTAGCATACAACGCGTTTCAGAGCCGGGATGGCTCTTTCATCAAGCATGCAAGTATAAGTAAAAACCAGTACATGTAGATAGGGAAGGTAGACATAATTGGACACATGACTAATCAGCGGAAGTGATGACAAGACATGCTAGGTAAATTCAACAGATGGGGAAAAAGTATTCCAGTTAAAATTGACACACAAAATAGCAGCAAAAATATTTCTATAAATAGCTTATAAAGGGGCATTTGTAGAAATACATATATCTGTTTCCATAAAATGTATGAATTATAAAAAAAAGAAACATACGTAAATTACAACATAAATACAATAAAAACAATACAAAGCACATATCAAAAATACAAAATATATATATTATCTTATAGTTCTTTCAATCATCTTGTTTAACCCCTTCCCGACCTATGACATACCTGTACGTCATGGGTGGCAAGGTGTTCCCGACCCATGACATACAGGTACGTCATGAACATTTTTGCCGCTACTGGCGGCATCCCGCAGCGCCCGGTAAGATGGTGGCTATCACTGATAGCCAGCCATCTTACCATGCGACCACGGGGGGGTTCATCCCCCACCCCCCCCCCCCAGCGATCGCTGCTATCAGCTAATCAAATCTGACTAGCTGATAGCAGCGCGGTGTGTGAGTCCCGATCACGGGGATCGGGACACACACCGCTCTGCTAAGTGTCCCTGACCCGTCCCCCGGCGTCACTTACCCGGCCATGCGGTGTCCCGAGCGGTCCCGGCGCGAGCGACGTCCTCCAGGCGGTCCCAGCGGCGCTGCGTCCCGGCGGTGAGTTTCCGGCAGCAGTGCGGCATCTTCATTGGCAGCAGTGAGATCGCCGTAAAGCGATCTCACTGCTGCCTCTGTGAGTTTCAAAACTGCAACTCCCAGCATGCCCAGACAGCCTTTGGCTTTCTGGGCATGCTGGGAGTTGTAGTTTTGCAACATCTGGAGGTCCACAGTTTGGAGACCACTGTATAATGGTCTCCAATCTGTGCTCTTCCAGATGTTGCAAAACTACAACTCCCAGCATGCTCAGTCTGTCCAGGCATGCTGGGAGTTGTATTTCTCTAACATCTGGAAGAGCACAGATTGGAGACCATTATACAGTGGTCTCCAAACTGTGGACCTCCAGATGTTGCAAAACTACAACTCCCAGCATGTCCAGACTGCCCAAGCATGCTGGAAGTTGTAGTTCGGCAACATCTGATCCTTCAGATATTGCCAAACTACAACTTCCAGCATGCCTGGGCAGTCTGGGCATGCTGGGAGTTGTAGTTTTGCAACAACTGGAGGCACACTAGTTGGGAAACATTGTCCGTTTCCTACCTCAGTGCCTCCAGCTGTTGCAATTGTTGCAAAACTATAACTCCCAGCATACACTGACAGACCATGCATGCTGGGAGTTGTAGTTTTGCAACAGCTGGAGGCACACTGGTTTGGAAACACTAAGTTTGGTTGCAAAACACTTGAAAGTTTATTACTTAACTTAGTGTTTCCAAACCAGTGTGCCTCCAGCTGTTGCAAAACTACAACTCCCAGCATGCACGGACAGCCAAAGGGCATGCTCGGAGTTTGCAACAGCTGGATGTTTGCTCCCTTCCCCCAATGTGAATGTACAGGGTACACTCACATGGGCGGAGGTTTACAGTGAGTGCTGCAAGTTTGAGATGGCACAAATTTTGCGCTGCAGCTCAAACTCCCAGCGGCAAACTTGCTGTGAACCTCTGCCCATGTGACTGTACCCTAAAAACACTACACTACACTAACACTAACCTAAAATAAAAAGTAAAAAACACTACATATACACATACCCCTACACAGCCCCCCCTCCCCCCAAAAAATGAAAAACGTCTGGTACGCTATTGTTTCCAAAACGGAGCCTCCAGCTGTTGCAAAATAATAACTCCCAGTATTGCTGGACAGCCATAGACTGTCCAGGCATGCTGGGAGTTTTGCAACAGCTGGAGGCACCCTGTTTGGGAATCATTGGCATAGAATACCCTTATGTCCACCCCTATGCAAATCCCTAATTCAGGCCTCAAATGCGCATGGCGCTCTCTCACTTTGGAGCCCTGTCGTATTTCAGGGCAACAGTTTTGGGACACATATGGGGTATCGCCGTACTCGGGAGAAATTGCCTTACAAATTTTGGGGGACTTTTTCTTCTTTAACCCCTTATGAAAAGGTGAAGTTGGGGTCTACACCAGCATGTTAGTGTAAAAAAATAAATTTTTTACACTGACATGCTGGTGTTGCCCTATACTTTTCATTTTCACAAGAGGTAAAAGGGAAAAAAGACCCTCTAAATTTGTAATGCAATTTCTCCCGAGTACGGAGATACCCCATATGTGGGCGCAAAGTGCTCTGGGGGCGCACAACAAGGCCC
This sequence comes from Hyla sarda, assembly GCF_029499605.1. Taxonomy (NCBI): domain Eukaryota; kingdom Metazoa; phylum Chordata; class Amphibia; order Anura; family Hylidae; genus Hyla; species Hyla sarda. The sequence goes on along the minus strand of NC_079192.1, from coordinate 254,604,747 downwards.
AGAAGGGAGAGTGCACCATGTACATTTGAGGTGATTTGCACAGAGGAGACTGATTGTTACAGCAGTTCTGACAAACACAAAACAATAAATATCCATATGTGACCCCATTTTGGAAACTACACCCCTCACGGAATGTAATAAGGGGTGCAGTGAGCATTTACACCCCACTGGTGTATGACAGATTTTTGGAACAGTGGTCTGTGAAAATGAAAAACAAAATTTTTCATTTGCACAGTCCACTGTTTCAAATATCTGTCAAACGCCAGTGGGGTGTAAATGCTCACTGCACCCCTTATTAAATTCCATGAGGGGTATAGTTTCCAAAATGGGGTCACATGTGGGGGGGTCCACTGTTCTTTCACCATAGGGGCTTCCTAAATGGGACATGCCCCCCAAAAACCCTTTCAAAAAAACTCACTCTCCCAAATCCCATTGTCGCTCCTTCCCTTCTGAGCCCTCTACTGCGCCCGCCGAACACTTTACATACGCAAATGAGGTATTTCCTTACTCGAGAGAAATTGGGTTACAAATTTTAGGGTGATTTCTCTCCTTTTACCCCTTGTAAAAATTCAAAAATTAGGTCTACAAGAAAATGCGAGTGTAAAAAATGAAGATTTAGAATTTTCTCCTTCACTTTGCTGCTATTCCTGTGAAACACCTAAAGGGTTAAAACACTTACTGAATGTCATTTTGAATACTTTGGGGGGTGCAGTTTTTATAATGGGGTCATTTATGGGGTATTTCTAATATGAAGACCCTTAAAATCCACTTCCAACCTGAACTGGGCCCTGAAAAATTACGATTTTGAAAATCTTGAGAAAAATTGGAAAATTGCTGCGGAACTCTGAAGCCCTCTGCTGTCTTCCAAAAGTAAAAACTTGTCAATTTTTTTATGCAAACACAAAGTAGACATATTGTATATGTGAATCAATATGTAATTTATTTGGAATATCCATTTTCCTTTCAAGCAGAGACTTTCAAAGTTAGAAAAATGCTAAATTTTCTAAATTTTAATGAAATTTTTAGATTTTTTACCAAGAAAGGATGCAAATATCAGTGAAATTTTACCAATAACATAAAGTACAATATGTCACGAAAAAACAATCTCGGAATCAGAATGATAAGTAAAAGCATTCCAGAGTTATTAATGTTCAAAGTGACAGTGGTCAGATTTTCAAAAAATGCCCAGGTCCTGAAGGTGAAAATGGGCTGGGTCATGAAGGGGTTAATCCCTCTGGATTTAAAGTGTGAATCTTAAAAATCCAGAAGGATTCCCAATTGATCAGTTTTTGTAAATGGTTCGTACTGTCCAGAGGGATGGAATCTATTACACAAAGGGAGAGATAATATATATATATATATATATATATATATATATATATATATTGTATTTTTGATATGTGCTTTGTATTGTTTTTATTGTATTTATATTGTAATTTACGTATGTTTCTTTTTTTATAATTCATATATTTTATGAAAACAGATATATATGTATTTCTACAAGTGCCCCTTTACAATCTATTTATAGAAGTATTTTTGCTGCTATTTTATGTGTCAATTTTAACTGGAATACTTTTTTTTCCGTCTGCTGAATTTACCTGGAATGTCTTGTCATCACTTCCGCTGATTAGTCATGTGTCCAATTATGTCTACCTTCCCTACCAATATATATATATATACTGGCTTTTTACTTATACTTGCATGCCTGATGAAAGAGCCATCCCGGCTCTGAAACGCGTTGTATGCTACAATAAAGTTATCTTTTGCTAATTATTGGCCCTAACTTTACCTCTGAGAGATTGGCAGCGCGGGATATCTTCCAAATCCTCTATTGTGCTCCTTCCAGTATCCATTGCACGCCAACCCGGCGTGGGAAGTCCGCAGCAGCCGTGCAGCACTTTCGGTGTGATCTCTGTTAGACTCTCTGAGGGTTGTGCCTCGTATATTGCACAACTATACAAGGTGAGCTTAATATCCACCTTCCCCATTGTCATTTACCTGGTGATCCCAAACATGAAAGCGCTCCTGTCCTATTTTATCATCTTAGTGGACCAGACAGAGAAGAACTGGAGGTGCGGAGGACCAGCGGGAGACTGGAGCTAGCTAAGTATAGGTTTTTATTTTATTCTGCCCCCAAACACATATATACTTTCTTTTAATTGGAGAATGCACCTTTAATGTACATAGTGTTCAATATTGTGACACAGGGTAGGTTTCACTTGGTAGCACTGTCTAGGCTGTTCACATGTCCTAATAGGGCATATTGGCAAGAGTATGGTGATAAGTGTATGAATGCTGGGGGGGCACTGCTAGGACCTCCACTGATCACCTATTTAACTCTAGGAATAGCATCAGCCAAGGGGAACATGCCCTAAGAAAATATTAAGAAGGTCAAAAAGAATGTGAAATAAGAACATACCAATACTTTTTTCCCATTATTACATCAGGACTATTTCAATCACTGACTACTTTTTTTTTTAAATACTTTGAAGCTGACATCTTCCAAGTGTCTTATGAAGCATGTTGCTGTTGTAAATGCTAAGCTATCTTGAGTGGTAAATTTTCCATCAGTCTAGTTTGTGATCGCCAGGAAGTAAAGACTGATAAGCAGCCCATGTTAAAATCAATGAGAAGAAAAGACAAAAGGAATTAATAATATCATAGCTGAATCACTTCCCTTTTCTGTACTGCAGATAAAAATGTGTTTACATGCATGCCACATCGTTTATCTGCTTCTACCAGTCCATTCCTAAAATAATACGAGCTCATAATATAAAGAGTAACTTCATCTCATAAGGTTTCCGGAGTTTACAAGCCATACATTAAGGTGGTTATGAACTTGAAATAATTTAGTAGTTTGCCAGAAGCTGACGTCCGACCCCCGCAGGAAGCCGTGGCCGGCACACCACCTCCATGTATCTCTATGGGGTACATGGAGGGGCGTGTAGGCTGGCACTCTGTGAGGGGGTAGGCATGCCCCCTTCCAGCAGACTGCCAGAGCCCCATGCAGGAGATCGCAAGGGGGTCCCAGCGCTCGGACCCCCCGTGATCTATAACTTATCCCCTATCATTTGGATAGGGGATAAGGTATTTTTCACCAGACAACTCCTTTGAGGAAAGTGTACATAGGGAGATGTTCATAAATAAGTAAATCAATTTCCCTTGTCCCTAAAATGGTCAATGTCAGAATCAAAAACTGTTATCTTCTATTTATAGAAACCATGGCTTATAAAAAAAAAGACCACTAGGGGTCTCCTTACCATTTAGAACATAATCCTGTTTGGCTGAAGCATCATCTATGTCCCAGCTGAAGCACAGGCTAGGACAAAGTCCAGTAAGTGAGAATGGGACGAGCACTCCTCTGTTCTCACTTCTGTCTTGTCTATCAGATTCCTGTCTGAAAACAGTGAAGAGGGGGTTACAGAGCAGCCTGCAGTGATTGGATGAAGAGATCCAGCACAGCAGACTCATAGCACCCTATATACAGACACACATCCCTTGTCAATCCAACCCTTTGTATACAGTGGGCTTTAGATTAGTTAGTATAATGGGGTGGTCAGTTTTAAAACAGTCATACTTGTTCCAAACTTCTTTCATCTAAGTATTATGGAAGCCACTGTTACCTTGTGAATATTTGTTGTACTCTCTACAGATCTGTGCCTCCATGCTTTACATATATATATATATATATATATATATATATATACATATATATATATACATATATATATATAGGCACGGGAACGGAGCCCCCATGAAGACAAACAGACATAGAAATAAATGGAGCCAAACACAGTAAATTGGATAAATAAGGCCACAGGTTTTATTTTCGGGGTGAAAAGATCAGTGATACAATAGAAAACATAAAAGTAGTTCTCTCAGAACAACAGAAATAAGCAGCTGATCAAAACCCAAAGTTCACCCAGCAATTATGACAGGGCAACTTTACCCCCACAAGGCAGCCCCCCCCCCCCCCCAAACAACAAAACCCGGCCTCAATCAGGGACTTCAAGTTTAAATAAAAAATATCGAGACCAAAAGGGGACAAATAAGTACGGTCAGAAAGATAAAGACCTTGGACAAAACCCTCCAAGTCCACATGCCGAAAAGATAGACCACTCAAAACCGGCAAAAAAAATTCTAAGTGTCTATTTACACGTTTATGAATTTTGTCAAGATGGATAGTCTCAGAAGAAGCCCAAGACGGGGGGATTATTTCAGAAAAAAAAAAAAACAGTATTGGGCAAGATACACTTTAACCTAGCAAAATCCTGTTTCATTTCACGGATTAACTCAAGGATACAAACTTTGCCTATGTCGTTACCCCCAGCATGAATGATAAGGACATCAGGAAGGGGAAAAGACGAGGCTGAACAGACTGGGAAAAAGTAACCGCCACCAAAGACCCCTAATGCCAAACCAAAACACAGAAACAGACTGGCTATCGAAAGATAAATTAGGAGAATAAGGGCAAACAGCAGCTCGCTTCCTAGCCCAGAAGATAAATGAGTGGCTAAGAATCCAAACAATCCTGCAAGGACCTAAAAGAAACAGAAAAATTATAAAACTAACAAATTAGGATGAATATAAGAACGAAAACAAGAAGAAACCCACCTGCCAAGACGTTTAATGACACCTTCACTCAGACTCAAAGACGCAGCATCGGTAGCCGTACCAATGCGGAATGAGTGAGAAGAAAAGGAATAGTGAGAAAGACCACAATGAACCAGACATTTATTGAAGACAGAAATAAACTGGAAACGAGACAAAGACAAACTATCAGAGTGAACCACAGAGAGAGACCACCAGATGGACGGGCAGAAAGAAACGAAGAAAGAGAAGACACAGGAGAAGAGAGAGAGAAGAGCCAGGTAATGGATTAAAAAAAACAGAACAACCCCTAGAAAACTTTTGGACCTACGAACAAAAATATGAAGATCAAAAAAAGACAAGGAAACATCAGCAAGAAAAAGACCTGAAGAAGATCTCTTATTAACCGAAACCAACTCAGATAATCTAAGAGCAGCAAAGAAGGCAAGTGAAAAGGCAACCTTGAACAACAAAGCAGATGGAACAAACAGATGGAAGAAAAGAAATCAAGCGAGACATAATTCCAAAAGACACAGGACCACGACCTTCCGGCTGAAAAGAGCCCTTCCTGTAACACTTCAAAACCTGCTTGACGGGGAAAAACTAAAAACACCTTGGAAACCGTTCAACCTAGGGAAAAAAGAAATTCCAGACAAGGATTTAGAAATAAAAGAAGCAGAAAACTTACGGGATAAAAGAAGAGAAACAAACCTAAGGGTCAAGGAAACATCAGACTGAAAAGGGGTAGTATGACAACTGTGGCAAAACAAACACCAATCCCTCCATGATCCATAATCTGCCCATGTTCTTTTGGAAAGGGAATTTATAATGTTACTGGAAATCAATGCCATACCGTCTCCAGAAGGTGACGAGGGGAAGGTGTCCCCTCCAGATCCGCAGATGGAACCAACTCCAGGAAAGTGGACAACTGCAAACGAGATAAAGAGTCTGCTATCAAATTAGTAGCACCAGGGACATATTTAGCCTTAAGCCAAATATTGTGAGACATACAATACAAAACAAGATGACGCAACAAGAAAACAACTGGAGAAGATTTGGTAGAAAATAATGAATTCGCAAACACTACACCTTTATTATCAGAACGAACAAGAATACGCCTGTTAGAAAAAACTGAACCCCAAACTACAACTGAAACAACAACAGGAAAAAGCTCAAGAAACACAATATTCCTAGTCAGAAAAGAGGAGTGCCAAACAGCCGGCCACTCACCAGCAGATCAATGTCCCTGAAAAAATGCAACATAGCCCACAGAACCTGTAGCATCTGTAAACAACTGGAGAGAATTAGAATCAACAAACTCGGACTGCCAATAACTGTGACCGTTAAAAGAGGACAAAAAATCAAGCCAAACCCTTAAATCCTCCTTAAGAGGCCTGGCCAATCTAACATGAGAGAAGGGAGATTAAAGACCACTAGTGGCAGAATTTAAATGAGAGGAGAAAACAAGGCCCATAGGAATGACTCTAGTTGTGAAATTCAATAAATCTCTCTAACCTGTCAGAAGGAAGACAAATAATCATATTCTCAGAATCAATGGTGATTCCGAAAAAATCAAGAGAACAACAAGGATACACAGTTTTTTTCCACCGCTAAAGGAATCCCAAACTAATCAAAGACAGACATAAATCTCTCCAAAGCAAAAAGACAGACAGTAGAATCAGGAGGAGCAATAAATAAAAAGTCATCCAAATAATGCACAATCCCCACGGCGGGCAACAAATGTTCCAACACCCAATGAAGAAAAGTAGAAAAAGCCTCAAAATAAAAACAGGACAGAGTGAAACCCATAGGAAGACATTTATCAAAGGAAAAATAAACCGTCAAAACTGAAAACCCAAGGAGTTAAATCCTCTAGGATGAATAGGAAGCAGTCTGAAAGCAGATTTAATATCTGCCTTAGCCATAAGAGCGCGATGACCAAACTTCCTCAACAAAAATACAGCAGATTTAAAAAAAAAAGCATAATGGACTGAGGAATTATTATGATCAGTGAGATCATTCAAAGAAAAATCCTTAGGAAAAGAAAGATTATGGATCAAACAAAACAAATTTGGTTCCCTATTTGGAACAAGCCCAAGGGTGGACAAACGAAAATGCTCGAAAGGAGGAACCAAAAAAGAACCAGAAATCCTACCCAGAGCCAATTCAGACTTAAGTTTGTCCGCTACAATTGACAAATTAACAGAAACAGACTTAGCATCATCAATCCATTTACAACTTTTTGAAAACAACTCCCTTGTACCTGCCGATTGTCTGGACTGACTAGCATTTTGACATGGAGTGCAGCCCTCCACAGAAAGCGCACTCATGGCGGTAGTGGCAGTTGGAAGCCCACTTGCACACATTCTTATTAAAGGCAAAACAGAGTCCTTTCCTAATGCTGCCCTGACCGGCAGTGGGCTGCCTCAGAAAGGGCGAACACTGAGGGAGCATAAGGCTGAGCCGCAGGCTCAACTCCTTACTACCAAATTTAAGGGAAGAGTGCCCTGCCAATTTCTGACTAAACATTTTGTCATAATTGAACTAGCTTAAACCGCCAATATTGTGCTGAAACAGCTGAGAACACTTCTCAGGCTGCCGCTGCCCTAATACAGAAGCAAAAATACTAAAACCTTGCAACCAATTAAGAAAAGATCAAGGAGCCGCACTTTTCATCCATTTTTTTTTTAAGACAAGGTAACAGGGATAACAAATCTACAAAATCATTGCACCAAATCTTCTCCTTAACCGAAACAGGTAAATGAAAGCCAGGGACTCTTTCTAACACAACTCAGACACACCAGGAATCACATCCATTTGAGGATCGCTGACACCAGAGCGCCCAGCACTTAGAGGAGCAACATCACTAACTGAACCATCCATAGCAACAAGAACATAACACCCAGCGTCGATCTGTGACAATAAACTAGGTCCGGGCTGAACCACAGGAGAAGCACCAACAGACTGCAAAGGAGCACTAGACCCGGGTCTATTACCATGGTAACCAGAGGGACCCGTCCACACACTACCAAGGGAAGGCCCGGCCTGTGACTGGGATAAAGTAACCACTGCTGCATGAAATTAGCAAACATGGCATGAGACATTACAGGACCACAGACAGACCAGGTTGACTGGTTGCACATGAACTCTCATCTGCAGTAGGACCCGAAACAGGAACTGGCATCTCCGGTGCTTGCACTGGAACAGCAGGAGGGCAGTAAGCCTGCTGGACAGGCAGCTGGCTTTGATCCCAATGAGCAGCGTTCCTCCTTGCTGGCCGACCCGCCGGGGGAGCAGGAGCTGAAGGTGGCTGCTGCGGAGGGGGTGCAGGTGCGGCAGGGCGCTTCCTACTCCGACTCCTGGATGGGGAAGGTGCCGGAACCAGAGTGGATGACAGGGGCACAGGAGCAGGAATTGAACTAGAGCACTTCCACTGACAGACGGCTCCTCCAGCCGCCTACGCTCTTCCTCTAAACACTCCTCCGGCACACTAGGGGGAGCTGGAGAGTTAGCCTCAAACATACTATGCTGAGGGGAAAGTACGGGGGAAACAGGAGAGTCGGCAGACTCAAGGCACCTGTGGAGCCACTCCTCTCCATCGGGGGCACCAGCCCTATCAATCAGATGCTGAAAAAGAGATTCCATGATGCTGCGAGCAGGACGTTGGACACCGATGTAGGAAGCTGGAAAATTTGCCACGAGGTTCCAAGAGGACGCCGGCAGGACCAAGCTGCCTTAAATCAACTCTGCAGAATGGAACCAATGGGGACCGGAGGAAGCGGGACCACAGCTGCAACCTAATAGGTGAGTAAAAACCAGGGGGGGAGAGAAGAGGAGAGGGAGGGAGGACCCGTTCCCGTGTGTCCCCGGCTCCCTATACGGGGCGGCGGGGACGTGACAAAGGTGTGTCTTTTCATCCAATCAGCTGAATTTACCACAGGTGACTCCAATCACACTGTAAAAAACATCTCAAAGATTATCAAGAGGAATTGGAGTCATACCCTGACACCTCCCCGCCCCCACCAAAGTTAAATTTCAAGTGTCATAGCAAACGGTCTGAGTGAAATTTTAGTTTTTCCTTTTTTTTATGAATTATTTCATTTCTTTCTTTCTTTTTTTACATTCTCAATATAGTATATTGGTTGCAGATTGATGTTCTGAAGACTTTCCAAATGCATTGTATCAGCCTTGATAAGACCCCATGTCATTTTGGCCTGTATCTCTTCCCTCCCTTGTCTTTAGTGTTGGAACATTTTTTCTACACCCACTTGACTCATTTTCTAACCTTAAAGTATTTTATTTAGAGTCCATGCTTCACTTCAACATTCCACTGACACAACACTGACTAATGTGGACAGAGATCTGCAGTTACAGCATTCCCTGTTTAGTTCCCTCACATTATCTGTTGTATTCAATACGTTATATTTTTATTAGTGTTATCTTTCTGTATCTTAAAAGCTTTGCTTGCCATACCATAAAATGATTAAATGTTGATGTCCTCAGCAAATAGACAATTATCAACATTATCAACATTCATATTTTTAGATTTCCAATGCCAGTAAGACTAGATAAGGGATTAGTCCTTTGTGAGTTTTGATGGTATTTATGGAGATCAGACACTTAAGATCTTTGACAGCTGTGAATGGATGGGTATTGTAAGTGAATAAAAATACTTGTATCAGGTAACTAGGGAGTAAGCAAACAACAGAGAGAAAAGTTGTGTCCCAAATTACTATCTGCAGGAAATGCTTTTAAATGTTTCAGAGCAGCATACCAAATGTTGGGCATAACATGTAATCCAAAACCTCCCACTAGCACTGGCAATTAAATATTGTGTCAAGCTCTCCTGTGTGGGATGAAGGAACTTCATAGGCACCTGCACAAGTAAATAATGGGACCTATGTGGAGGTGATCAGAAATAATAAGCACTTTCAGCTAACAACTACTATAGATTCTGGAGGCCTTGAGAAGTCACTGTCCTTCCGATGGCGATTGGTTCTACTAATATAATGTGCAGAATAACACGTTTTGGCAACTATAGACTAAAACATACAATAAAATATTTCATACTGTATTTCCTATTCTGTCTCTAAATGTGATTTATATTATCATATGTATGGACATTTATCAACGGGTTTAGTCAGGTTTTCTTTACTATAATTGTCGCAAAATTGTCGCAACTGCAACTACGCGATTTTACGTGCGACATTTTGACTGGAAAGCGAGAAAAGCACGTTTTCCAAAAATTAACTATGTAGTAATAATTTTCAAATGGACTACGGGTAGTCAGGTATTTATTAACTGCGACAGTCGCAACTGCGCAAAAAAAAGTCGCAACAGGGTTAAAAATTGACTAAATTTACTCCTGCTCCAACATGGAGCCGAAAAAGCTACTACCAAAGTAAAAAAAGGAAAAATTGCTTACGTGAAAGAAAATTATCAACAGGCTGAAACCAGATGATAAATAAGTCACACATAAGCAAAAAAAAAGTAAGGAAAAAATTACTAAAAAAAAGAATACATAAGCAAACATTGATAAATGTCCCTCATGATGTTCAATACTGATAATAATTGTTGTTCACACAACACACCCAGACACAAATGTCTGATTGTTGCAAAACTTGACATGCAGTTATGTCTCAGACACATATGTAAATTAAGACAGGTGTTATCGAATTAGACACTGGATCTTGCCACAAGAGGGCATAAAAAATGCTTTCCCTGCTGTCCTCTAAAAAGGCTCTCAAAGGCTACATTTGGGAAGTGTACCTTTTGGTGAGGGATTGTTGAACCCTTTACATTCCTTTACGAAGCACTCAAAGACAATTTGCCCAGTTGGCAGAAGTTAAGAGAGGGTGCATTACTGGACTGAGAGAAGCAACATGGTTATATTGACAAACTGTCTGCTATCTAAGCCATTCTGATCAAGCTGTTAATAGATGTGGTAAGCAGTGGTTATGTGAGAGCACATACACATGGTAAACAGACCATCAGTATTGTTAAATGTGCCAGTAGCTTCCAGTTTCATTTCCTACCATCTAGACACAGGTGATACCTTTTCCAGGCGCTTAACAGAAGGAAATATGGTGTCACAGTGCTGATTAACTCTCCTGCCATTGACAACCAACCACCACTGCCTTAACCCCTTAAGGACATAGCGTTTTTCCGTTTCCTTTTTTTTTTTTATTTTGTCCTTACCTTTTAAAAATCATAACCCTTACAATTTTGCAACTAAAATCAATTTGATGGCTTATTTTTTGCACCACCAATTCTACTTTGCAATGACATCAGTCATTTTATCCAAAAATCTACGATGAAGCGTAAAAAAAAAAAATCATTGTGCATCAAAAAGGGAAGATAAAAACGCCATTTTGTAACTTTTGGAGGCTTCCGCTTCTACACAGTACATATTTCGGTAAATATGACACCTTATCTTTATTCTGTAGGTCCATTTGAGTAAAATGATACCCTACTTATATAGGTTTGATTTTGTATTACTTCTGAAAAAAATCATAACTACATGCAGGAAAATGTATGTGTTTAAAATTATCCTCTTCTGACCCCTATAACTTTTTTTTATTTTTCCACGTACGGGGCAGTATCAGAGCAAATTTTTTGCGCCGTGATCTGAAGTTTTTATTGGTACCATTTTTGTTTTGATCAGAGTTTTTGATCGCTTTTTATTATTTTATTTACATTCACAAAGTTACTAAAAATATACTATTTTGGATATTGGAATTTTATCTGCGCGTATGTCATTGACCGTGCGGTTTAATTAACAATATATTTTTTTAGTTCGGACATTTATGCACACGGCACTACCACATATAATTATTTAAATTTTTATTTTCATGTTTTTTTATGGGAAAAGGGGGAGATTCAAACTTTTATTAGGGAAGGGGTTAAATCATCTTTATTAACCTTTTTTTTTCACCTTTTTTTTTTTTGCAATGTTATAGCCCCCATAGGGGACTATAACATGCAGTACATTGATTCAATACACTGATCAATGCCATTGCATTGCAATGCATTGATTAATGTTATCCACAGTTGATTGCTCAAGCCTGGATTTCAGGCTTGGAGCAATCGCCGATTGGACATGCAGGAGGCAGGTAAGGCACCCTTCTGCTGCGTCCTAGCTGATCGGGACATCGCGATTTTACAGCAATGGTCCCGATCAGCCCTACTGAGCTGCAGGGAAGCTTTTACTTTCACTTTAGATGCGGCAATCAACTTTGATCACCGCATCTAAAGAGTTAATGCCGGACATATACCTGAACAGCAATTTCCGGCATTAGCCACGGGTCCTAGCTGCTGCTAGCAGCCGGTACCGTGCGGGTACGATGCGAGCTCAGCTCCTGAGCTAGCTTCATAACCCTCCCGTGCCGCAGCGCCGTTTAGAAACTGCTTTTGAGGCAAGGGGTTAATTGGCAGTGGTGTTATGAACAAGAAACCTGGTCTGCTACGAACTGAATCTACGATTAATAAAGGTTTTGTTTGGGATTTAACAATGGTTGAGTTTGAGTATGGAGGCCTCATGGGGAGTGCTTTAGCCTTGCTTTTGCTGTTGAGGGACAAACTGCCCCAATTGCTGGGTTGATTATCTGTGTCTCATAAGGCAGTCAGCCACCCCTGCAAATGAAACAAGGGAAGGGGGCGCGAGGCCATTAATGATATGGTATGTTCGTTGGACATGATGTATCTTTCTGCTGCCGGATGTATTTCTTAGACTCATTACAAATAAGTGATTTCTGTCAAATTTTATGTGGATTTTGTTGTAAAATCAGCATCAATATCCTTATCGAACCAGATTCTTGAAAACAAATCCTTAAAGCATTAGTATCATAAAAAAAAATTGACAAAGATTTTGATCAGTGAGGGTCTGGATGTTTAGACCCCCCCCCCCCCCCCCCCATGATAGATAGAACGAGTGGGGAACAGAGATCGACTGAGGGCTTCTATCCCTGGCTAAATACTTTCCACGTCGCCTACACTAAACTCCAGGGACTTACTATAGAATCCATTACCTGCAGCAATCCTGGGAGAGCAGCGAGAGTCGGGCAGAAAAGTGCTCAGCACAGCGCTTTTTCTTAGCTCCTTCTAGGGATGGATTGGGTTCTAAACACCCATGCAGACTGATCAAATCTTTTGACTTGTCTCTATGACAACCACTTTGAAAGGTGCATAGTGTTTAATATAGTAGTGGCAGTTTCAGACTATGCGGTAAGAGATCATTTTAGATGACATCTCCTACACCAGAGTGGCTTGTTATTATGTGTTAATCCATATTTCATGCAACTGATCCATCTTGAAATACCTGTTTCCCAACAATCATTACATCTATGCATTTATTTTGTATCTATTCTTTTTATTCCACATTGTTTTCATTGTATATGTTGCAATGACATCAGCCTGTCTGTGGTTAAACTGATCTCATTTTACTAGCTGTAACCTACAGAGAGGGACCGGCTGTTTAGAACCCACATCCAGATGTCCCTTCCAAAGGAAGAACAAAGCAATGTTAGTCATCAAGCCAGCAACCCAAAGTAAACTTAGAGTTAATAGATGAGCAACCAATAAGTAGCCTGTTTTGAAACAACAATGCTATATGTCATTAAAGGTGTATATCACCAGGTTTGTGGTGCAACATTCTTTGATCACTCTTCACACAACTCATATTGTCAGCTCAGGATTTTGACTAATATACTTACAGTGTGTTACAGAAGAGCATTAAATTAGACCTTTATGAGGTTATAAATTACCTGTCCAGTAATAATCCCAGTCTTCGCGACCTGCATTAACTTTAATACAATTTGTGATGAATATGAAATGCTCTTATAGCAATAACTCTTTTGCATGGTTTTGCATGTCTACTCAGCAAATAAAAATCGTGTTTTCGCAGCAATCATGTTCATTACAGAATATTATCAGAAATGATCCTTCGACTAAGAGCTTCTCCTTCAAAACACATCAAAACCCAGTAACTGCCCAAAAATATACATTTTTTAAATGGTTTAAAAAAAATATATGTGCTAGACTTAAACTCTTCACAAGTCTAACGTTTTAATTTCCGGTCCATAAGAGAGGCTAGGGTCCAGAAAATGTGCTGAATTTTTTAGGTATAACGGTAAACAGTTTTATATAAAGTAAGCTTATTATTGCATACAGATAACTTTGTAATTTACTGATACACCATGGGGGAGATTTATCAAAATCTATCTAGAGGGAAAGTTGGCCAGTTGCTTATAGCAACCAATGAGATTGCTTCTTTCATTTGGCAGAGGCCTTGTTAAAAAAATAAGCAAGCTGATTGGTTGTTATGGGCAACTTTTCCTCTAGACAGGTTTTGAAAAATCTCCCTCCATATGTTTATTACTTACACTATAAATGTTTCTGTAGGCTCTTTAACATATATGAGCTAAAGTATTGATCACGGAGCAGACATTATCCCAGAAAATCCATGGATGAGCAAAAATGGCAGCTTGGCAGACACAACAATGTTTTGTATTCTGCCAGTATAAAGGTATTCTGCCAGTATAAAGGAAGAAGGGGTGATCCAGTGTTGTGATAAAACTAAATTCTATATTGCAGTTACAATAAAAATTCCATACAACGGGCAAGGTTCATTATTCAAAGTGTTTTAGGCTTTCAAATAGCAGTTACTAATGGCATAAAAAAAATGAAAGGTAAGCTCGAAATGCATCAGATAATTAGTATTTTCCTGTATATTTAATGTAACCACAATAAAGAACCTATCAATATCACAATTCAGAACCATCACTTCTTCCATTAGGGCTCGTTCACGTGTGGATTTAATTTCAAATTCTCAGTGGGTTTCCCGCTGCGAGTTTGAAAGGGACAGGCTCTCCGCAGACTGTGCGCAGCTGATTTTTAGCAGCGGAATATCCACTGTGGTAAATCCACTGCAGACCCCTTTGAAGTCAGAACCAGAGCTAGAACCAGAGATGTAGGCAGCAGCTTATTTATTATTGAGAATACTTGGTCATTCACATATATGAGGAGGGCAGGAGGAATAACTCACAGCCGAAAGCTAAAGGGGCTACTTTAAGTATAGAATATATGTACTTAACCCCTTGGGGACGGAGCCCATTATGACCCTAAGGAATTTTTTGCTAATTTGACCACTGTCACTTTAAGCATTAAAGGGGTCCTCCGGTGACAACCTTTTTCTTTTAAATCAACTGGTGGCAGAAAGTTAAACATATTTGTAAATTACTTCTATTAAAAAATCTTAATCCTTCCTGTACTTATTAGCTGCTGAATACTACAGAGGAAATTCTTTTCTTTTTGGAATGCTCTCTGATGACATCACGAGCACAGTTCTCTCTGCTGACGTTATTATAATAATAATAACGCTTTATTTATTGTTGTCCTTAGTGGGATTTGAACCCAAGTCCCCAGCACTGCAAGGCAGTAGTGCTAACCACTGAGCCACCATGCTGCCCTTAGCATACATCTGCTATGCATGGTTGCTAAAATGGACAGAGATGTCAGCAGAGAGCACTGTGCTCGTGATGTCCTCAGTGTTCCAAAAAGAAAGGAATTTCCTCTGTAGCATTCAGCAGCTAATAAGTACTGGAAGGATTAAGATTTTTTTTAATAGAAGTAATTTACAAATATGTTTAACTTTCTGCCACCAGTTGATTTAAAAGAAAAAAGGTTTTCACCGGAGTAACCCTTTAATAACTCTGGGATGCTTTTACTTATAAATTTGATTCCGAGATTGTTTTTTCGTGACATATTCTACTTTATGTTAGTGGTAAATTTTCATCGATACTTGCATCATTTCTTGGTGAAAAATTCAAAAATGTTATGAAAAATTTGAAAATTTAGCATTTTTCTAAATTTGAAGCTCTCTGCTTGTAAGGAAAATGGATATACCAAATAAATTATATATTGATTCACATATACAATATGTCTACTTTATGTTTCCATCATAAAGTTGACATGTTTTTACTTTTGGAAGACATCAGAGGGCTTCAAAGTTCAGCAGCAATTTTCCAGGTTTTCGCAAAATTTTCAAAATCGGAATTTTTCAGGGACCAGTTCAGGTTTGAAGTGGATTTGAAGGGCCTTCATATTAGAAATACCCCATAAATGACCCCATTATAAAAACTGCACCCCCCAAAGTATTCAAAATGACATTCAGTAAGTATGTTTACACTTTAGGTGTTTCACAGGAATAGCAGCAAAGTGAAGGAGAAAATTCAAAATCTTCATTTTTTACACTTGCATGTTCTTGTAGACCCAGTTTTTGAATTTTTACAAGGGGTAAAAGGAAAAAATCCTCTCAAAATTTATAACCCAATTTCTCTCGAGTAAGGAAATACCTCATATGTGTATGTCAAGTGTTCGGCGGGCGCAGTAGAGGGCTCAGAAGGGAAGGAGCAACAATGGGATTTTGGAGAGTGAGTTATTCTGAAATGGTTTTTGGGGGGCATGTCCCTTTTAGGAAGCCCCTATGGTGCCAGGACAGCAACCCCCCCCCCCACACACACACATCGCACACTGTTATGGAAACTACACCCCTCAAGGAACATAACAAGGGGTACGGTGAGCCTTAACAGCCCACAGGTGTTTGACAACTTTTTGTTAAAGTCGGATGTGTAAATGAAAATTTTTTTTTTTTACAAAAATGCTGGTTTTTCCCCAAATTTTACTTTTGTACAAGGGGTAATAGGAGAAAATGCCCCCCAAAATTTGTAACCCCATTTCTTCTGAGTATGGAAATACCCCATGTTTGGACGTCAAGTGCACTGCGAGCGAACTACAATGCTCAGAAGAGAAGGAGCGCCATTGGGCTTTTAGAGAGATAATTTGTTTGGAATGGAAGTTGGGTGCCATGTGCATTTACAAAGCCCCCCCTGGTGCCAGAACAGTGGACCCCCCCCCCCACATGTGACCCCATTTTGGAAACTACACCCCTCACGGAATGTAATAAGGGGTACAGTGAGCATTTACACCCTACTGGTGTTTGACAGATCTTTGGAACAGTGGGCTGTGCAAACAAAAAAACATTTTTCATTTTCACGGACCACTGTTCCAAAAATCTGTCAGACACCTGTGGGGCGTAAATGCTCACTGTACCCCTTATTACATTCCGTGAGGGGTGTAGTTTCCAAAATGGGTTCACATGTGGGTATTTATTTTTTTGGGTTTATGTCAGAACTGCTGTAAAATCGGCCTCCCCTGTGCAAATCACCAATTTAGGCCTCAAATGTACATAGTGCGCTCTCACTCCTGAGCCTTGTTGTGCGTCCGCAGAGCATTTTAAGCCCACATATGGGGTAGTTCTGTACTCAGGAGAAATTGCGTTACAAATTTTGGGGGTCTTTTTTTCCTTTTACCTCTTGTGAAAATAAAAAGTAAAGGGCAACACCAGCATGTTAGTGTAAAAAAAATTTTTTTTACACTAACAGGCTGGTGTAGACCCCAACATTTCCTTTTCATAAGGGATAAAAGGAGAAAAAGCCCCCCAAAATTTGTAGTGCAATTTCTACCGAGTACGGAAATACCCCATATGTGGCCCTAAACTGTTTCCTTGAAATACGACAGGGCTCTGAAATGAGAGAGCGCCATGCGCATTTGAGGACTAAATTAGGGATTGCTTAGGGGTGGACATAGGGGTATTCTACGCCAGTGATTCCCAAACAGGGTGCCTCCAGCTGTTGCTTAACTTAACTAGCATGCCTGGACAGTCACTGGCTGTCCAGAAATGCGTGGAGTTGTTGTTTTGCAACAGCTGGAGGATCCGTTTCGGAAACACTGCCGTACAATACGTTTTTCATTTTTATTGGGGGGGGGGGGACAGTGTAAGGGGGTGTTTATGTAGTGTTTTACTCTTTATTAGGCGTTAGTGTAGTGTAGTGTTTTTAGGGTACATTCACACTGGCAGGTTACGGTGAGTTTCCCGCTAGAAGTTTGCTCTGCGGTGAAAAATTTGCCGCAGCTCATACTTGAAGCAGGAAACTTACTGTAAACCCGCCTATGTGAATGTACCCTGTACGTTCACATGGGGGGCAAACTACAAAACTACAACTCCCAGCATGTACTGACAGACCGTGTATGCTGGGAGTTGTCATTTTGCAACAGCTGGAGGCACACTGGTTGGAAAGCCTTCAGTTAGTTTCTGTTACCTAACTCAGTATTTTCCAACCAGTCTGCCTCCAGTTGTTGCAAAACTACAACTTCCAGCATGCACGGTCTGTCAGTACATGCTGGGAGTTGTAGTTGCGTACCTCCAGCTGTTGCAGCTGTTTGCTGTTTGGGCATGATGCGATTTGCAGTTTTGCAACATCTGGAGTGCTACAATTTAGAGACCAGTGAACTGTGATCTCCAAACTGTGGACCTCCAGATGTTGCAAAACTACAACTCCCAGCATGCCCAGACAGCAAACAGCTGTGTGGGCATGCTAGGAGTTGTAGTTTTGCAAGATCTAGAGGGCAGTATAGAGATCACTGTGCAGTGGTCTCTAAACTGTAGACCTCCAGCTGTTGTAAAACTACAAATTCCAGCATGCCCACACAGCAAACAGCTGTCTGGGCATGCTGGGAGTTGTAGTTTTGCAACAGCTGGAGGTCTACAGTTTAGAGACCACTGCACAGTGATCTCTATACTGCCCTCTAGATCTTGCAAAACTACAACTCCTAGCATGCCCACAAAGCTGTTTGCTGTCGCATTTCGAAGCAACAGTTTAGGGCCACATATGGGGTATCGCCTTACTCGGGAGAAATTGCCTTACAAACTTTCGGGGGCTTTTTCTCCTTTCACCCCTTATGAAAAGGTGAAGTTGGGGGTCTACACCAGCATGTTAGTGTAAAAAAATAAATTTTTTACACTAACATGCTGGTGTTGCCCTATACTTTTCATTTTGACAAGAGGTAAAAGGGAAAAAAGCCCCCCAAAATTTGTAATGCAATTTCTCCCGACTACGGAGATACCCCATATGTGGGCGCAAAGTGCTCTGGGGGCGCACAATAAGGCCCAGAAGGAAGAGTGCGCCATGTACATTTGAGGTGATTTGCACAGGGGTGGCTGATTGTTACAGCGGTTTTGACAAACGCAAAAAAAAAAAAAACACATGTGACCCCATTTCGGAAACTACACCCCTCACGGAATGTAATGAGGGGTGCAGTGAGAATTTACACCCCACTGGTGTCTGACAGATCTTTGGAACAGTGGGATGTGCAAATAAAAAATTTTGTACAGCCCACTGTTCCAAAGATCTGACAGACACCAGTGGGGGGTAAATGCTCACTGTACCCCTTGTTACATTCCTCAAGGGGTCTAGTTTCCAAAATGGTATGCCATGGGGGGGTTATTTTGCTGTTCTGGCACCATAGGGGCTTCCTAAATGCAACATGCCCCTCGAGCAAAATTTGCTCTCAAAAAGCCAAATATGACTCCTTCTCTTCTGAGCATTGTAGTTCGCCCGTAGTGCGCTTCAGGTCAACTTATGGGGTACCTCCATACTCATAAGAGATGGGGTTACAAATTTTGGGGGGTATATTCTGCTATTAACCCTTGAAAAAATGTAAAAAATTTGGGGGGGAAACACACATTTTAGTGAAAAAATTTTTTTTTTTACGTATGCAAAGGTCGTGAAACCCCTGTGGGGTATTAAGGCTCACTTTATTCCTTGTTACGTTCCTCAAGGGGTCTAGTTTCCAAAATGGTATGCCATGTGGGTATTTTTTGCTGTCCTGGCACCATAGGGGCTTCCTAAATGCGACATGCCCCCGAGCAAAATTTGCTCTCAAAAAGCAAAATATGGCTCCTTCTCTTCTGAGCATTGTAGTTCGCCCGTAGTGCACTTCAGGTCAACTTATGGGGTACCTCCATACTCAGAAGAGATGGGGTTACAAATTTTGGGGGGTATTTTCTGCTATTAACCCTTGCAAAAATGTGAAATTTGGGGGGAAACACACATTTTATTTAAATGTTTTAACATTTTTTTTACATATGCAAAAGTCGTGAAACACCTGTGGGGTATTTAGGCTCACTTTATTCCTTGTTACGTACCTACAGGGGTCTAGTTTCCAAAATGGTATGCCATGTGTTTTTTTTTTTCCTGTTCTGGCACCATGGGGGCTTCCTAAATGCAACATGCCCCCCAAAAACCATTTCAGAAAAACGTACTCTCCAAAATCCCCTTGTCGCTCCTTCCCTTCTGAGCCCTCTACTGTGCCCGCCGAACACTTTACATAGACATATGAGGTATGTGCTTACTCAAGAGAAATTGGGCTGCAAATAGATGTATACATTTTATCCTTTTACCCCTTGTAAAAATTCAAAAATTGGGTCTACAAGAACATGCTAGTGTAAAAAATGAAGATTGTGAATTTTCTCCTTCATTTTGCTCCTATTCCTGTGAAACACCTAAAGGGTTAAAATGCTGACTGAATGTCATTTTGAATACTTTGGGGAGTGCAGTTTTTATAATGGAGTCATTTGTGGGGTATTTCTAATATGAAGACCCTTCAAATCCACTTCAAACCTGAACTGGTCCCTGAAAAATTGTGATTTTGGAAATTTTGTGAAAAATTGGAAAATTGCTGCTGAACTTTGAAGCCCTCTGGTGTCTTCCAAAAGTAAAAACACATCAATGTTATGATGCAAATATAAAGTAGACATATTGTATATGTGAATAAAAAAATATATATTTGGAATATCCATTTTCCTTCAAAGCAGAGAGCTTCAAAGTTAGAAAAATGCAAAATTTTCACATTTTTCTTAAAATTTTGGGATTTTTCGCCAAGAAAGAATGCAAGTTACCAAAAAATTTTACCACTATGTTAAAGTAGAATATGTCACGAAAAAACAATCTCGGAATCGGAATGATAACTAAAAGCATTCCAGAGTTATTAATGTTTAAAGTGACAGTGGTCAGATGTGCAAAAAATGGCCGGGTCCTAAGGTGTAAAATGGCTGGGTCCTTAAGGGGTTAAGATCATTTTATGGAAGGGCATTTATCTAATAAGCTATCATATGAAGGGAAGTTGTCTGAAACAAAAGTGACCATTAAAGTGATGTCATGTTTTTTTTTTTTTTTTCTGTTCTTCCAAAACTGCATGACAGAGATAGGCCATGCCCCCTCTTCTCCCCCTCCAGGTGGTCACAGGTGTGCATGAGAGCAAGAAGCTCCTACACAGCTCATCTCCCCTCCCCCTGCTTTGTCTTCTGAGGACGCAGGTCTGCACTGAAAGAAGACAGAGAAGATGTATGTGAAGTGATAACAAGGTGCATGGGCTGGGGATGTATAGACGGCAGGGGAATAAATCTCATACTGGGGATGTATAGACCGCAGGGGAATAAATCTCATACTGGGGATGTATAGACGGCAGGGGAATAAATCTCATACTGGGGATGTATAGACGGCAGGGGAATAAATCTCATACTGGGGATGTTTAGATGGCAGGGGAATATATCTCATACTGGGGATGTATAGACGGCAGGGGAATAAATCTCATACTGGGGATGTATAGACGGCAGGGGAATAAATCTCATACTGGGGATGTATAGACGGCAGGGGAATAAATCTCATACTGGGGATGTATAGACTGCAGGGGAATAAATCTCATACTGGGGATGTATAGACTGCAGGGGAATAAATCTCATACTGGGGATGTATAGACTGCAGGGGAATAAATCTCATACTGGGGATGTATAGACGGCAGGGGAATAAATCTCATACTGGGGATGTATAGACGGCAGGGGAATAAATCTCATACTGGGGATGTATAGACGGCGGGGGAATAAATCTCATACTGGGGATGTATAGACGGCAGGGGAATAAATCTCATACTGGGGATGTATAGATTGCAGGGGAATAAATCTCATACTGGGGATGTATAGACGGCAGGGGAATAAATCTCATACTGGGGATGTATAGATTGCAGGGGAATAAATCTCATACTGGGGATGTATAGACTGCAGGGGAATAAATCTCATACTGGGGATGTATAGACGGCAGGGGAATAAATCTCATACTGGGGATGTATAGATTGCAGGGGAATAAATCTCATACTGGGGATGTATAGACCGCAGGAGAATAAATCTCATACTGGGCATGTATAGACGGCAGGGGAATAAATCTCATACTGGGGATGTATAGACGGCAGGGGAATAAATCTCATACTGGGGATGTATAGACGGCAGGGGAATAAATCTCATACTGGGGATGTATAGACTGCAGGGGAATAAATCTCATACTGGGGATGTATAGACGGCAGGGGAATAAATCTCATACTGGGGATGTATAGACGGCAGGGGAATAAATCTCATACTGGGGATGTATAGACTGCAGGGGAATAAATCTCATACTGGGGATGTATAGACGGCAGGAGAATAAATCTCATACTGGGGATGTATAGACTGCAGGGGAATAAATCTCATACTGGGGATGTATAGACTGCAGGGGAATAAATCTCATACTGGGGATGTATAGACGGCAGGGGAATAAATCTCATACTGGGGATTTATAGACTGCAGGGGAATAAATCTCATACTGGGGATGTATAGACGGCAGGGGAATAAATCTCATACTGGGGATGTATAGACGGCAGGGGAATAAATCTCATACTGGGGATGTATAGACGGCAGGGGAATAAATCTCATACTGGGGATGTATAGACGGCAGGGGAATAAATCTCATACTGGGGATGTATAGATTGCAGGGGAATAAATCTCATACTGGGGATGTATAGACGGCAGGGGAATAAATATCATACTGGGGATGTATAGACGGCAGGGGAATAAATCTCATACTGGGGATGTATAGACCGCAGGAGAATAAATCTCATACTGGGCATGTATAGACGGCAGGGGAATAAATCTCATACTGGGGATGTATAGACGGCAGGGGAATAAATCTCATACTGGGGATGTATAGACTGCAGGGGAATAAATCTCATATTGGGGATGTATAGACGGCAGGGAAATAAATATCATACTGGGGATGTATAGACTGCAGGGGAATAAATCTCATACTGGGGATGTATAGACGGCAGGAGAATAAATCTCATACTGGGGATGTATAGACTGCAGGGGAATAAATCTCATACTGGGGATGTATAGACTGCAGGGGAATAAATCTCATACTGGGGATGTATAGACGGCAGGGGAATAAATCTCATACTGGGGATGTATAGACGGCAGGGGAATAAATCTCATACTGGGGAAGTATAGACGGCAGGGGAATAAATCTCATACTGGGGATGTATAGATTGCAGGGGAATAAATCTCATATTGGGGATGTATAGACGGCAGGGGAATAAATCTCATACTGGGGATGTATAGACTGCAGGGGAATAAATCTCATACTGGGGATGTATAGACGGCAGGAGAATAAATCTCATACTGGGGATGTATAGACGGCAGGGGAATAAATCTCATACTGGGGATGTATAGACGGCAGGGGAATAAATCTCATACTGGGGATGTATAGACTGCAGGGGAATAAATCTCATACTGGGGATGTATAGACTGCAGGGGAATAAATCTCATACTGGGGATGTTTAGATGGCAGGGGAATATATCTCATACTGGGGATGTATAGACTGCAGGGGAATAAATCTCATACTGGGGATGTATAGATTGCAGGGGAATAAATCTCATACTGGGGATGTATAGACTGCAGGGGAATAAATCTCATACTGGGGATGTATAGACGGCAGGGGAATAAATCTCATACTGGAGATGTATAGACTGCAGGGGAATAAATCTCATACTGGGGATGTATAGACGGCAGGGGAATAAATCTCATACTGGGGATGTAGAGATTGCAGGGGAATAAATCTCATACTGGGGATGTATAGACTGCAGGGGAATAAATCTCATACTGGGGATGTATAGATTGCAGGGTAATAAATCTCATACTGGGGATGTATAGACTGCAGGGGAATAAATCTCATACTGGGGATGTATAGATTGCAGGAGAATAAATCTCATACTGGGGATGTATAGATTGCAGGGGAATAAATCTCATACTGGGGATGTATAGACTGCAGGGGAATAAATCTCATACTGGGGATGTATAGATTGCAGGGGAATAAATCTCATACTGGGGATGTATAGACGGCAGGGGAATAAATCTCATACTGGGGATGTATAGACTGCAGGAGAATAAATCTCATACTGGGGATGTATAGATTGCAGGGGAATAAATCTCATACTGGGGATGTATAGATTGCAGGGGAATAAATCTCATACTGGGGATGTATAGACGGCAGGAGAATAAATCTCATACTGGGGATGTATAGACGGCAGGGGAATAAATCTCATACTGGGGATGTATAGATTGCAGGGGAATAAATCTCATACTGGGGATGTATAGACTGCAGGGGAATAAATCTCATACTGGGGATGTATAGACTGCAGGGGAATAAATCTCATACTGGGGATGTATAGATTGCAGGGGAATAAATCTCATACTGGGGATGTATAGACTGCAGGGGAATAAATCTCATACTGGGGATGTATAGACTGCAGGGGAATAAATCTCATACTGGGGATGTATAGACGGCAGGGGAATAAATCTCATACTGGGGATGTATAGACTGCAGGGGAATAAATCTCATACTGGGGATGTATAGACGGCAGGAGAATAAATCTCATACTGGGGATGTATAGACGGCAGGGGAATAAATCTCATACTGGGGATGTATAGACTGCAGGAGAATAAATCTCATACTGGGGATGTATAGATTGCAGGGGAATAAATCTCATACTGGGGATGTATAGATTGCAGGGGAATAAATCTCATACTGGGGATGTATAGACTGCAGGGGAATAAATCTCATACTGGGGATGTATAGACGGCAGGAGAATAAATCTCATACTGGGGATGTATAGATTGCAGGGGAATAAATCTCATACTGGGGATGTATAGACGGCAGGGGAATAAATCTCATACTGGGGATGTATAGACGGCAGGGGAATAAATCTCATACTGGGGATTTATAGACGGCAGGGGAATAAATCTCATACTGGGGATGTATAGGTTGAAGGGGAATAAATCTCGGACTGGGGATGATTTCTGTGTGTGAAGGAGGGGGAACTCCTGAATGACACATGCTGGGAGTTGTAGTCCCTGTTATGTGTGCGTATGCTAGTGTTTACAAACCAGTCTGCCTCCAGCTGTATCAAAACTACAACTCCCAGCATGCCTGGACAGACTTTGGGCATGCTGGGAGTTGTAGTTTTGCAACAGCTTGAGGCACACTGGTTGGGAAACACTGTCCTAGCCTATTCAGCATACACATCATGTTACACCAGTATTTCCAAACCAGTGTGCCTCCAGCTGTTGTAAAACTACAACTCCCAGCATTCCCTGACAGCCTTTGAGCATGCTGGGAGTTGTAGTTTTTCCAACAGCTGGAGGCACATGGATTGGGAAACACTGGCCTAGCCTATTCAGTATATTACAAAGTGCATTGTTTCCCAACCAGGGTGTCTTCAGCTGTATCAAAACTACAACTCCCAGCATGCCCAGACAGCTTTTGGCGGTGCGGGCATGCTGGTAGTAGTAGTTTTGCAACACCTGGAGGCACCCTGGTTGGGAAACACTGGTGCATGCCCTATAGAGGTGTGGTGAACAACAACCCCCAGGAGACTACAGAGACAGCATGCTGGTGTTATACCACAGAATGAATAGTCCTGAATGACACATGCTGGGAGTTGTAGTCCCTTTTGTGTGTGTATGCCAGTGTATCCCAACCAGGGCTGATTATATTAGTGTGCTGAGTATAAGGGGGCCGACCCGGGAAAATAGTAGGGTGGGTAAAGGGCGGAACAAACAAAAAAATAAAGGAGCTGCCCCAAACCAGCAAGGCATGTGGCATGCTGGGATTTGTAGTTTTCAGCACAGCAAGAAACTGGAAATGGAAGCAAAGATAGGAAAACCAAGTGGGGGATAAAAAGACAACAAAGAATGGAAATAGAGTAGGCTAAACAACAAGAACAGAAATGAAACAAAACAAATAGGGTAAGTCAAAAACGGAAAAACACGTTGACCACCGGAGTACCCCTTTAAAGTCTTACTGTCATTGAATTGAAAAGGCTATTCTGGGATTTTTTTTATTTGACTACGGTACAGGGGCAGTAAAGTTAGTGTAGTTCATTATATCGTGTCTGTACCTGTGTTTAATGGTGATATCACAATTCTTCTGTGATTTTTGCCCCAATGTTTATTTGTAACAGCATACAAAATGAGTGTTGTTTCAGGTTTTCACAGTTTGCATTGCAGCCCGAGACATTACATCACTAGTCACGTGTTCAGAGGGAGCCTGTCTTTGCTTCAATTGTTGCAGCGACTTATGGGTGGGTGATCATTCTGCAAGAATTGTTGTTTTGTAACAGCTGGAGGCACCCTTCTCAGAAAACACTGGTCTATTGCATGGAAAGGCTCACAGTTGTGTTTTAACCGGTGGGGTGCCTGATGTGTGAGAGGGAAAAAGTGACCTCACATTTACAAACAGGGAATCATGGGACTTGTAATTTGAGGGTACAAACTCCAACAGGAATAGCCCGTTCACAAAAAGATAGCCTCAGTGTTATGATAATCTCACAACATAGCTATTTACCCCCAAGACAAGCATGGATTCTCCCTAAGCATGTCCATTATTGTCTGGCAGGTACGTACTAAAATCACCTTATGGTGGATAACCCCTTTAACTTTTGACATGCCATAAAGTCTAGACACACAGCTTACACTCTAATATACAATATATACCCTACTCATCAGATCTAATGCTGTAATGTACATCAGGCACACTACTCGTTAATGCATACAGTATAACCAACAGCATATGCATCTCCACTTCAGAACATATGCTCTATAAAACAAGAGACACACTGCTTCTGAGAGCATATGCTATATGAACAGCAGACAGGGGGCTCCTGTGGGCCTACATTCACACCATCAGCAGACACACCACTCCTGACAGACTAAATTCACACAATCGACACACCATTTCTGAGAGACTAAATTCACACAACCGACACACCACTTCTGAGAGACTAAATTCACACAACCGACACACCACTCCTGAGAGACTAAATTCACACAACCGACACACCATTCCCGAGAGACTAAATTCACACAATCGACACACCACTCCTGAGAGACTTAATTCACACAACCGACACACCACTTCTGAGAGACTAAATTCACACAACCGACACACCACTTCTGAGAGACTAAATTCACACAACCGACACACCACTTCTGAGAGACTAAATTCACACAATCGACACACCACTCCTGAGAGACTTAATTCACACAACCGACACACACTTCTGAGAGACTAAATTCACACAACCGACACACCACTTCTGAGAGACTAAATTCACACAACCGACAAACCACTTCTGAGAGACTAAATTCACACAACCGACACACCACTTCTGAGAGACTAAATTCACACAATCGACACACCACTCCTGAGAGACTAAATTCACACAACCGACACACCACTCCTGAGAGACTAAATTCACACAATCGACACACCACTCCTGAGAGACTAAATTCACACAACCGACACACCACTCCTGAGAGACTAAATTCACACAATCGACACACCACTCCTGAGAGACTTAATTCACACAACCGACACACCACTTCTGAGAGACTAAATTCACACAACCGACACACAACTTCTGAGAGACTAAATTCACACAACCGACACACCACTTCTGAGAGACTAAATTCACACAACCGACACACCACTTCTGAGAGACTAAATTCACACAATCGACACACCACTCCTGAGAGACTTAATTCACACAACCGATACACCACTTCTGAAAGACTAAATTCACACAACCGACACACCACTTCTGAGAGACTAAATTCACACAACCGACACACCACTTCTGAGAGACTAAATTCACACAATCGACACACCACTCCTGAGAGACTAAATTCACACAACCGACACACCACTCCTGAGAGACTAAATTCACACAATTGACACACCACTCCTGAGAGACTAAATTCACACAACCGACACACCACTCCTGAGAGACTAAATTCACACAATCGACACACCACTCCTGAGAGACTTAATTCACACAACCGACACACCACTTCTGAGAGACTAAATTCACACAATCGACACACCACTTCTGAGAGACTAAATTCACACAACCGACACACCACTTCTGAGAGACTAAATTCACACAATCGACACACCACTCCTGAGAGACTAAATTCACACAAGCGACACACCACTCCTGAGAGACTAAATTAACACAATCGACACACCACTCCTGAGAGACTTAATTCACACAACCGACACACCACTTCTGAGAGACTAAATTCACACAATCGACACACCACTCCTGAGAGACTAAATTCACACAATCGACACGCCACTCCTGAGAGACTAAATTCACACAACCGACACACCACTCCTGAGAGACTAAATTCACACAATCGACACACCACTCCTGAGAGACTAAATTCACACAATCGACACACCACTCCTGAGAGACTAAATTCACACAACCGACACACCACTCCTGAGAGACTAAATTCACACAACCGACACACCACTTCTGAGAGACTAAATTCACACAACCGACACACCACTTCTGAGAGACTTAATTCACACAATCGACACACCACTCCTGAGAGACTTAATTCACACAACCGACACACCACTTCTGAGAGACTAAATTCACACAACCGACACACCACTTCTGAGAGACTAAATTCACACAACCGACACACCACTCCTGAGAGACTAAATTCAAACAATCGACACACCACTCCTGAGAGATTTAATTCACACAACCGACACACTACTTCTGAGAGACTAAATTCACACAACCGACACACCACTTCTGAGAGACTAAATTCACACAATCGACACACCACTCCTGAGAGACTAAATTCACACAACCGACACACCACTTCTGAGAGACTAAATTCACACAATCGACACACCACTTCTGAGAGACTAAATTCACACAACCGACACACCACTCCTAAGAGACTAAATTCACACAATCGACACACCACTCCTGAGAGATTAAATTCACACAATCGACACACCACTCCTGAGAGACTTAATTCACACAACTGACACACCACTTCTGAGAGACTAAATTCACACAACCAACACACCACTTCTGAGAGACTAAATTCACACAATCGACACACCACTCCTGAGAGACTAAATTCACGCAACCGACAAACCGCTCCTGAGAGACTAAATTCACACAATCGACACACCACTCCTGAGAGACTAAATTCACACAACCGACACACCACTCCTGAGAGACTAAATTCACACAATCGACACACCACTCCTGAGAGATTTAATTCACACAACCGACACACTACTTCTGAGAGACTAAATTCACACAACCGACACACCACTTCTGAGAGACTAAATTCACACAATCGACACACCACTCCTGAGAGACTAAATTCACACAACCGACATACCACTCCTGAGAGACTAAATTCACACAATCGACACACCACTCCTGAGAGACTTAATTCACACAACCGACACACCACATCTGAGAGACTAAATTCACACAACCGACACACCACTTCTGAGAGACTAAATTCACACAACCGACACACCACTCCTGAGAGACTAAATTCACACAACCGACACACCACTTCTGAGAGACTAAATTCACACAATCGACACACCACTTCTGAGAGACTAAATTCACACAACCGACACACCACTCCTGAGAGACTAAATTCACACAATCGACACACCACTCCTGAGAGACTAAATTCACTCAACCGACACACCACTCCTGAGAGACTAAATTCACACAATCGACACACCACTCCTGAGAGACTTAATTCACACAACTGACACACCACTTCTGAGAGACTAAATTCACACAACCGACACACCACTTCTGAGAGACTAAATTCACACAACCGACACACAACAACTGAGAGACTAAATTCACACAACCGACACACCACTCCTGAGAGACTAAATTCACACAATCGACACACCACTCCTGAGAGACTTAATTCACACAACCGACACACCACTTCTGAGAGACTAAATTCACACAATCGACACACCACTCCTGAGAGACTAAATTCACACAATCGACACACCACTCCTGAAATACTTAATTCACACAACCGACACACCACTTCTGAGAGACTAAATTCACACAACCGACACACCACTTCTGAAAGACTAAATTCACACAACCGACACACCACTTCTGAGAGACTAAATTCACATAACTGACACACCTCTTCTGAGAGACTAAATTCACACAACCGACACACCACTCCTGAGAGACTTAATTCACACAACCGACACACCACTTCTGAGAGACTAAATTCACACAATCGACACACCACTCCTGAGAGACTAAATTCACACAATCGACACGCCACTCCTGAGAGACGAAATTCACACAACCGACACACCACTCCTGAGAGACTAAATTCACACAATCGACACACCACTCCTGAGAGACTTAATTCACACAACCGACACACCACTTCTGAGAGACTAAATTCACACAACCGACACACCACTTCTGAGAGACTAAATTCACACAACCAACACACCACTTCTGAGAGACTAAATTCACACAATCGACACACCACTCCTGAGAGACTAAATTCACACAACCGACACACCACTCCTGAGAGACTAAATTCACACAATCGACACACCACTCCTGAGAGACTAAATTCACACAACCGACGCACCACTCCTGAGAGACTAAATTCACACAATCGACACACCACTCCTGAGAGACTAAATTCACACAACCGACACACCACTCCTGAGAGACTAAATTCACACAATCGACACACCACTCCTGAGAGATTTAATTCACACAACCGACACACTACTTCTGAGAGACTAAATTCACACAACCGACAAACCACTTCTGAGAGACTAAATTCACACAATCGACACACCACTCCTGAGAGACTAAATTCACACAACCGACATACCACTCCTGAGAGACTAAATTCACACAATCGACACACCACTCCTGAGAGACTTAATTCACACAACCGACACACCACTTCTGAGAGACTAAATTCACACAACCGACACACCACTTCTGAGAGACTAAATTCACACAACCGACACACCACTCCTGAGAGACTAAATTCACACAACCAACACACCACTTCTGAGAGACTAAATTCACACAATCGACACACCACTTCTGAGAGACTAAATTCACACAACAGACACACCACTCCTGAGAGACTAAATTCACACAATCGACACACCACTCCTGAGAGACTAAATTCACACAATCGACACACCACTCCTGAGAGACTTAATTCACACAACTGACACACCACTTCTGAGAGACTAAATTCACACAACCGACACACCACTTCTGAGAGACTAAATTCACACAACCGACACACCACTTCTGAGAGACTAAATTCACACAACCGACACACCACTCCTGAGAGACTAAATTCACACAACCGACACACCACTCCTGAGAGACTAAATTCACACAATCGACACACCACTCCTGAGAGACTAAATTCACACAACCGACACACCACTCCTGAGAGACTAAATTCACACAATCGACACACCACTCCTGAGAGACTAAATTCACACAACCGACACACCACTCCTGAGAGACTAAATTCACACAATCGACACACCACTCCTGAGAGATTTAATTCACACAACAGACACACTACTTCTGAGAGACTAAATTCACACAACCGACACACCACTTCTGAGAGACTAAATTCACACAATCGACACACCACTCCTGAGAGACTAAATTCACACAACCGACATACCACTCCTGAGAGACTAAATTCACACAATCGACACACCACTCCTGAGAGACTTAATTCACACAACCGACACACCACTTCTGAGAGACTAAATTCACACAACCGACACACCACTTCTGAGAGACTAAATTCACACAACCAACACACCACTCCTGAGAGACTAAATTCACACAACCGACACACCACTTCTGAGAGACTAAATTCACACAATCGACACACCACTTCTGAGAGACTAAATTCACACAACCGACACACCACTCCTGAGAGACTAAATTCACACAATCGACACACCACTCCTGAGAGACTAAATTCACACAACCGACACACCACTCCTGAGAGACTAAATTCACACAATCGACACACCACTCCTGAGAGACTTAATTCACACAACCGACACACCACTTCTGAGAGACTAAATTCACACAACCGACACACCACTTCTGAGAGACTAAATTCACACAACCGACACACCACTTCTGAGAGACTAAATTCACACAACCGACACACCACTCCTGAGAGACTAAATTCACACAACCGACACACCACTCCTGAGAGACTAAATTCACACAATCGACACACCACTCCTGAGAGACTTAATTCACACAACCGACACACCACTTCTGAGAGACTAAATTCACACAATCGACACACCACTCCTGAGAGACTAAATTCACACAATCGACACACCACTTCTGAAAGACTAAATTCACACAACCGACACACCACTTCTGAGAGACTAAATTCACATAACTGACACACCACTTCTGAGAGACTAAATTCACACAACCGACACACCACTCCTGAGAGACTAAATTCACACAATCGACACACCACTCCTGAGAGACTTAATTCACACAACCGACACACCACTTCTGAGAGACTAAATTCACACAATCGACACACCACTTCTGAGAGACTAAATTCACACAACCGACACACCACTTCTGAAAGACTAAATTCACACAACCGACACACCACTTCTGAGAGACTAAATTCACATAACTGACACACCACTTCTGAGAGACTAAATTCACACAACCGACACACCACTCCTGAGAGACTTAATTCACACAACCGACACACCACTTCTGAGAGACTAAATTCACACAATCGACACACCACTCCTGAGAGACTAAATTCACACAATCGACACGCCACTCCTGAGAGACGAAATTCACACAACCGACACACCACTCCTGAGAGACTAAATTCACACAATCGACACACCACTCCTGAGAGACTTAATTCACACAACCGACACACCACTTCTGAGAGACTAAATTCACACAACCGACACACCACTTCTGAGAGACTAAATTCACACAACCAACACACCACTTCTGAGAGACTAAATTCACACAATCGACACACCACTCCTGAGAGACTAAATTCACACAACCGACACACCACTCCTGAGAGACTAAATTCACACAATCGACACACCACTCCTGAGAGACTAAATTCACACAACCGACACACCACTCCTGAGAGACTAAATTCACACAATCGACACACCACTCCTGAGAGACTTAATTCACACAACCGACACACCACTTCTGAGAGACTAAATTCACACAACCGACACACCACTTCTGAGAGACTAAATTCACACAACCGACACACCACTTCTGAGAGACTAAATTCACACAATCGACACACCACTCCTGAGAGACTAAATTCACACAACCGACACACCACTCCTGAGAGACTAAATTCACACAATCGACACACCACTCCTGAGAGACTTAATTCACACAACCGACACACCACTTTTGAGAGACAAAATTCACACAACCGACACACCACTTCTGAGAGACTAAATTCACACAACCGACACACCTACTTAAACTAGGTGAGTGGGGGAGGATAATAAAGCAAAGAAAGCAGACAGTGGGATGGATAGGTTAGAGAGGGGTCAGGACATAATGGCGGGTGGAGAGGAGTCCTGTGGGGGGAGGTTAAGAGCAGTGGATAAGGAGATTCATGCGTTACAAACCAGCTGTAAAAATAAATGTAGCCCGAAAAATTGTAATCCCAATAATTCAAAAAATTCCATTAGCCCCAATAACTCGATAACTACAATAAGCCCCATTAACTCAAAAAATACCGTAAGCCCCAATAACTTAAATAACAACGTTAGACGCAATAACGCAAAAAATCCCATTAGCCCCAATAACTTAAATAATAACGTTAGACCCAATAACTCAAACAATCCCATTAGCCCCAATAACTTAAATAGTACAATTAGCCCTTATAACTCAAAAAATGACATTAACCCCAATAACTCTGAAAATCCCATTAGTGAGACTATATGTGTAAAACTTAATGGAAATGTAAAGTGTATGTTCACAAATGCCAGAAGCCTAGCAAATAAAATGGGGGAGCTTGAGGCACTGGAGGAACATATTGATATAGTTGGGGTCACTGAGACATGGCTGGACTCCTCGCATGACTGGGCTGTCAATCTGCAGGGGTTTACATTGTTTCGCAAGGATAGAATGAACAGAAAAGGTGGTGGAGTCTGTCTGTATGTAAGAAGTGGTATGAAAGTCAATGTGAACGATGCCATAGTGTGTGATGATTCTGAGGAGGTGGAATCACTGTGGGTAGAATTACAAAAGGAGGGAAATACTGAAAAAATAATATTTGGTGTAATCTACAGACCCCCTAATATCACTGAAGAGATAGAAGGTCGGCTGTATAAACAAATAGAGAGGGCCGCCCGGGCAGGTACAGTGGTAATAATGGGAGATTTTAACTATCCAGATATAGA
The DNA here is from genome assembly GCF_029499605.1 of Hyla sarda. Taxonomy (NCBI): domain Eukaryota; kingdom Metazoa; phylum Chordata; class Amphibia; order Anura; family Hylidae; genus Hyla; species Hyla sarda. The sequence goes on along the minus strand of NC_079192.1, from coordinate 254,570,574 downwards.
TTGGGGCCGGGGGTTGGCTAAAACTACAAAGGGGAGAAAATTCCTAAATTTATTGCAGGATAATTTTATGGGCCAGTTTGTGGAGGACCCAACAAGAAGTGATGCCTTGTTGGATCTGATCATTTCCAACAACACAGAGCTGGTTGGTAATGTAACTGTGAGGGAAAACCTTGGTAATAGCGACCACAATATAGTTACTTTTGACTTAAAATGTAGAAAACAAAGACAGACGGGGAAAGCAAAAACATATAACTTTAAAAAGGCAAACTTCCCTGGGTTGAGGGCTGCACTACAGGACATAGACTGGGGGGAGGTGTTCTCAATTGCTGATACAGAAGGTAAATGGGACATCTTTAAATCAACTCTAAATAACTATACAGCTAAATATATACCAAAGGGGAACAAATATAAACAATTAAAACTAAATCCTACATGGCTGACAAATGAGGTTAAAAGAGCAATAAACAACAAAAAAATAGCCTTCAAAAAACACAAATCTGATGGGTCAGCTATAACATTTAAACAGTACAAGGAGCTTAATAAAATCTGTAAAAATGTAATAAAAACAGCAAAAATTCAAAATGAGAGACAGGTGGCCGAAGAAAGCAAAACTAATCCTAAATATTTTTTTAGATATATAAATACAAAAAAACCAAGGACCGAGCATGTAGGACCCCTTAATAATGATAATGGGGAGGTTGTCACGGGCGATCAAGAGAAGGCGGAGCTACTGAATGGGTTCTTTAGTTCTGTATATACTATGGAAGAAGGAGCTGACATTGGCCAGGTCAGTGCTGGTAACACATCATATAATGTATTGAACTGGCTTAATGTAGAGATGGTACAAGGTAAGTTAAGTAAAGTAAATGTAAGCAAATCTCCAGGGCCGGATGGACTACACCCAAGAGTTCTTAGAGAGGTAAGTTCAGTAATATCTGTACCCTTGTTCATGATATTTAGAGATTCTCTGGTGTCTGGTATTGTGCCAAGGGACTGGCGCAAGGCTAATGTGGCACCAATCTTCAAGAAGGGCTCTAGGTCTTCGCCAGGCAATTATAGACCGGTAAGTCTAACGTGCATTGTGGGTAAATTGTTTGAAGGACTTATAAGGGATTACATACAGGAATACATAGGGGATAATAGTATTATAAGTGATAGCCAGCATGGGTTTACTAAGGATAGAAGTTGTCAAACCAATCTAATTTGCTTTTATGAAGAGGTGAGTAGAAGCCTTGACAGAGGAATGGCTGTGGATATAGTGTTTCTGGATTTTGCCAAAGCGTTTGATACTGTCCCTTACAGACGTCTGACAGGTAAGTTAAGGTCCTTGGGCTTGGAAACTTTAGTTTGTAACTGGATTGAACACTGGCTCATGGATCGTACCCAGAGAGTGGTGGTAAATGATTCGTACTCTGATTGGTCCCCGGTTATTAGTGGTGTACCCCAAGGTTCAGTACTGGGCCCACTGCTGTTTAATTTATTTATCAATGATATAGAGGATGGTATTAACAGCTCTGTTTCTATCTTTGCAGATGACACCAAGCTTTGTAGCACGGTACAGTCTATAGAGGATGTGTATAGGTTGCAAGATGACTTGGATAGACTAAGTGTCTGGGCATCCACTTGGCAAATGAGGTTCAATGTGGATAAATGTAAAGTTATGCATCTGGGTACTAATAACCTGCATGCGTCGTATGTCTTAGGGGGGATTAAACTGGCAGAGTCACTGGTAGAGAAGGATCTGGGTGTACTTGTAGATCACAGACTACAAAATAGCATGCAATGTCAGGCTGCTGCTTCCAAAGCCGGCAGGATATTGTCATGTATAAAAAGAGGCATGGACTCAAGGGTCAGGGACATAATACTCCCCCTTTATAAAGCATTGGTACGGCCTCACCTGGAATATGCTGTTCAGTTTTGGTTGCCTGTTCATAAAAGGGACACTGCGGAGTTGGAAAGGGTGCAGAGACACGCGACTAAACTAATATGGGGCATGGAACATCTTAGCTATGAGGAGCGATTAAAGGAGTTACAATTGTTTAGTCTTGAGAAGAGACGTTTAAGGGGGGATATGATAAACGTATATAAGTATATAAATGGCCCATACAAAAAATATGGAGAAAAACTGTTCCAGGTTAAACCCCCCCAAAGGACGAGGGGGCACTCCCTCCGTCTGGAGAAGAAAAGGTTTAGTCTAAAGGGGCGGCACGCCTTCTTTACCGTGAGGACTGTGAATTTATGGAATGGTCTACCTCAGGAACTGGTCACAGCAGGAACAATTAACAGCTTTAAAGCAAGGTTAGATACATTCCTGGAACAAAATAACATTAATGCTTATGCAGAATTATAAAACTACATCCCTTTCCCTTATCCCCTTACATCCTTCCCTTCAATCCCCTGGTTGGACTTGATGGACGTATGTCTTTTTTCAACCATACTAACTATGTAACTATGTAACTATGTAACCACTCCTGAGAGACTAAATTCACACAACCGACACACCACTTCTGAGAGACTAAATTCACACAACCGACACACCACTCCTGAGAGACTTAATTCACACAACCAACACACCACTTCTGAGAGACTAAATTCACACAACCGACACACCACTTCTGAGAGACTAAATTCACACAACCGACACACCACTTCTGAGAGACTAAATTCACACAACCGACACACCACTCCTGAGAGACTAAATTCACACAACCGACACACCACTTCTGAGAGACTAAATTCACACAATCGACACACCACTTCTGAGAGACTAAATTCACACAACTGACACACCACTTCTGAGAGACTAAATTCACACAACCGACACACCACTCCTGAGAGACTAAATTCACACAACCGACACACCATTTCTGAGAGACTAAATTCACACAACCGACACACCACTCCTGAGAGACTAAATTCACACAACCAACACACCACTTCTGAGAGACTCAATTCACACAATCGACACACCACTTCTGAGAGACTAAATTCACACAACCGACACACCACTCCTGAGAGACTAAATTCACACAATCGACACACCACTCCTGAGAGACTAAATTCACACAACCGACACACCACTCCTGAGAGACTAAATTCACACAATCGACACACCACTCCTGAGAGACTTAATTCACACAACTGACACACCCCTTCTGAGAGACTAAATTCACACAACCGACACACCACTTCTGAGAGACTAAATTCACACAACCGACACACCATTTCTGAGAGACTAAATTCACACAACCGACACACCACTCCTGAGAGACTAAATTCACACAACCGACACACCGCTCCTGAGAGACTAAATTCACACAATCGACACACCACTCCTGAGAGACTTAATTCACACAACCGACACACCACTTCTGAGAGACTAAATTCACACAACCGACACACCACTTCTGAGAGACTAAATTCACACAACCGACACACCACTCCTGAGAGACTAAATTCACACAACCGACACACCACTCCTGAGAGACTAAATTCACACAATCGACACACCACTCCTGAGAGACTTAATTCACACAACCGACACACCACTTCTGAGAGACTAAATTCACACAATCGACACACCACTCCTGAGAGACTAAATTCACACAACCGACACACCACTCCTGAGAGACTAAATTCACACAATCGACACACCACTCCTGAGAGACTAAATTCACACAATCGACACACCACTTCTGAGAGCCACAGCACAAAGGCTCTACTGTACATCAGCAACTCCAAAGAGCATAAAAGTACAATACATATACTGCTACAAGGTAATAATACACTTAAAGGGGTACTCCACAACTTTAACACTTATCTTCTATCCACAGGATGGGGACAATCTCCAGAATGGGACATTGCGCTTCATGCACAGAAATGTAGTGCCCCTTTAAGCTTACATCCCACTGAACAAAAATGCTACATACTTTACCAGTCAATTTGCACTGATAAAATCTGCAGAGGAATACAGTGGAAGCAGATGATTTAAATTTATCAAACCTCAGGCACAGGCTGGGGACATTTGACCTGCATTGCAAATTTGTCTGTTTTGTTGCAGATTGATGCGATATGTTATAGATTTTCCCCTAAGACTTCATTAGGGAGTAAGAAATCTGCAATGAAATCTATAATGAGGATATCTCAAAGAAATTATCCACAGCAAATCCAATCTGCCTGTTCTTACCTTTACAAATGTTTGCTCTACCAATAACTTCTCCAAGAAAACCCAACATATACATTACAAACCAAACATGCGGCTAAACACAAGACTTTTCTCCTTCTTATACATGAAGAAACGGGTCTTTAAAAATCTGACGTGGCTGCTCCTTTTTTTCCCTATCATCTCCTTCCAGGGTAGAGTAAGGAGACTCCCATCCACTGCTCCAGTTACAGACTCTGGGAATGAGGCCTCAGCTAGATGTCTGGACTCATCCTCTTCAATCTGCAATAATTGTGACATCACTGGATATCTATAATGTCATGTGCCCTGTAATGTTATGTTGTATACTGTAAGTCTCAAGTCAACCGAGAATTTTTGCCATGTATAGAAACCTTCATGTGTAATAGGGAAACCTTTTGAAGGATGACAAAATTGGCACCTCTGATGATCCCACTATAATGGCCACAATTCAGACCAGGAAATGTTGCCTTCCATCTGCCGAATTTTTTTCTTCACAGCAATATTACTTTGTTTTTTCACCAATTGATTCTCCCTTTTTACAGTATATGCAAAAAGAGGAGGTTCCTTAAAGAAGAACTCTCATGCCCGACAGAACAGATATACATATCCCCTATACGCTGGATAGGGGATAAGTTTTAGATTGCAGGGGTCCGAGCGCTGTGGCCCCCCACGATTGTCTGTACAGAGCCCTGGCTCTCCTACAGAGTGGCGCATCACGACCCTGCCCCCGGGCTCTCCTACAGAGTTGCGCATCACGACCCCGCCCCCACGCTCTCCTACAGAGTGGAGCATCACGACCCCGCCCGAAGCTGGGGCCCCTTCCATATTACTCTATTGGAGAGCGAAAGATTGCCGAACAGCTCACCCATATAGATATATGGAGGGGGCGGGGGTCGTGACACGCCACTCTGTAGAAGAGCCAGAGCTCACGGGGGGGGGGGGGGGGGGGGGGGGAGGCACAGCGCTCGCCCCCCCCACCCCCAGAATCTAAAATGTATCCCCTATCCTGCTGATAGGGGATAAGCTTTTCTGTACTGTTGGGCATGAGACTTGTTCTTTAAATAGTTTTCCATAGTTCTTATCTGACTGTAAAATGTGCCAGTTCTTTAATATTGATTGTTTAACCCCTTAAGGACGCAGCCCATTTGGGCTTTAAGGACGCAGTTTTATTTTTACGTTTTAGTTTTTTCCTCCTCACCTTCAAAAAATCATAACTCTTTTATATTTTCATCCACAGACTAGTATGAGGGCTTGTTTTTTGCGCGACCAGTTGTCCGTTGTAATGCCATCACTCACTTTACCATATTATTAGACTATTTGTGTTGTGAAATTAAAAAGAAAACCGCAATTTCGCTAATTTTGGAAGGTTTCCTTTTCACGCAGTACAATTTACGGTAAAAATTACATGTGTTCTTTATTCTTTGGGTCAATACGATTAAAATGATACCCATGATAACATACTTTTCTATTACTGTTGCGCTTAAAATAAATCGCAAACTTTATACTTATATAGAACTTTTAGTCAATTTTCTAAGAATTTTTTTTGAATAAAATGTTATAAAAAAGCATCTATTTTGGACTTTTTTTTACGTTCACGCCCTTTACCTAACATTTTCTTTTAATAGTTCAGATATTTACGCACGTGGCGATACCAAACATGTATATTCAAAAAATGTTACTTTTTGTGGGTGAAATAGGGAAAATGGGACAATTTATGTTTTTAATGGGGGAGGGGGTTTTTCATATTTTTTTTAGTTTTATTTTCCCACTTTAATAGTCCCCATAGGGGACTATTTATAGCAATCATCCGATTGCTAATACTGTTCAGTGCTATGTATAGGACATAGCACTGATCAGCATTATCGGTCATCTTCTGCTCTGGTCTGCGGGAAGGCAGATCAGAGCAGAATACGCTGAGAAGGCAGCGGAGCCAGGGGAGGGGACCTCCGTCTGCCGTGCTGGATGATCGGAGCCCCGCGGCAGCGCTAAGGGCGATCCGATCATCCATTTTTGTGACCGCGATGCTGCAGATGCCGTGATCTGTATTGATCACGGTATCTGAGGGGTTAATGGCGGACATCCGCGGGATCGCGGATGTCCGTCATTACGGGCGGGTTCCTGGCTGTGATCAGCAGCCGGGACCTGCCGCGCATGATCCGGGTATCGCTCTGATGCTCGCGGTTATGCTTAGGATGTAATTGTACGTCCTGGAGCGTTAAGTACCACCTCACCAGGATGTACATTTATGTCCTGCGTCGTTAAGGGGTTAATGATGCCTGCTTATTGTTTCTTGTACTGTTTCTTATTCAATTCCCTCACAAAATTCAACAGGGGTTCTCTGTCATCTCTCCATGTCATGAACACGTTGTCCACATAGCGTAGCCAAACTCTGTACAAACTCTGTACTCATGTAGAAACTCTGGACGTCCAGAGTGCACAGAAAATCCACATCACTTACAGAAATGTTTTTAAGTCGTTTATTGTCTATACTATTGTTTATACTCCAGAGCTGTTCTGTTGGAGAAGTCACTGTTACATTACTTAGCGAACTAGCTACCACCATTATATATGTGTACCCCTGGTTGGGAACTGCTGATCTAAGTGAAGGTAATTGGTTAATGATTTTGCATCACATATTCCTGTTTACTCACTGCAGTATATTTGTCAGTGCTAATATTAACTGGTAATTAATGACATTACTAATTTCTACTATAGTCCATTATCTACACAAGAAAGCCTTCCCCAGCATTGTATTGACTTACCACTTATAAATATGCACTCTGTTGGTTATCTTAGAATGTATTATGCAATACCTGTGGATAATGTAAATCAATAAGATGCTAGTTTAAGCATGTACTGAAACCAAAAGCTGAATTGCAGGTCTGTTGTATAACGTAAGTCATTAGTGGGGAAGAATGTTTTAAACTCAAGGCAGAGTCATTATGAGATAGGAAAGATACAGTCATCCATTAATACAATCCAGGCATGAACAAGAGTAATAAAATCTCATATATGTAAGAGTAATTTATAGCATGGTATGTCAGATTGTTAAAACAGAGATACATATTATGGATGTTTTCATAACAATCCTGTTACTTATGACAGCCAGATAAAATGATATATGGGAAAGAGACCAAACTACCTATACCTTGTTCTTGTAATTGGTGACAGACCTAAAATATACATTATAGAAGATCAATGGTTCTGATCAGATGGTAAGATGTTTTCTTATGGTACATATCAATATATATATACATATATATATATATATATATATATATATATATATATATATCCTCAAAACAAAGTAAAGAGACTCAAAATACAAAGGCATATCAACATGTCTCAATGTTCTGCACTGATGAGGGCTGATAAGCTTAAAAGAGCTTCATGCAAGTTGGACTAAATGTTGAGGGCTAGATGTTGATTGACAGCTTAGGCTTTACTGCTAAAGACAATTCATGTCATTTAACTGTCCTTTAACAAATTCTGACACGTCATGGAGACATGTCAAAATGTTTGATTAGTTAGGGTTTGGGTATTTAGACTCAGGTGCGTAGCATGAAACCGCAGGGCCCCGATGCAAAAAATTGTCTTGAGCCCTCCTACCTATACTCCCCCCCCCCCCCCCCGGCAACCTGCTTTCCCAATCCCTGATGACCCCCTTACAAGACCTCAGCCACACAAAGATATCAGTGACTACAGCACAGATGGAACACAGTCAGGAGAATACACAGTAATGTAGGTGACTTACAGACTGTGTATTTTAAAATAAGAATCCCATTTTTATGGTGAGGGTCTGACTGATGGGACCCCCACCAATCCCCTTGGTTCAAGTGGCTCTCCAGATGTTGGAAAGCTGCAACTCCCATCATGTCTGAAGAGCCTCAGGATTTATGGGAGTTGTAGTTTTGCAACAGCTGGAGAGCCACAGATTGGAGTACAGTATCATCATCATAACTACAGAACTTACAAGTGACTACAGCTCTGATGGGACAGTCAGTAGAAAACACAATGATATCAGTGACTACAGCACTGATGGGACAGTCAGAAGAATACACAATGATATCAGTGACCTGAGTGACGTCTTCTCTGTTATCTTTCCTTCTCTTCCTCATCTGGTCCAGATGCCAGGACTTCTTCCAGTTACATCTTCTCTGCAGAGTCTAATGCCCGGACATCATTGGTTCCTTAATTTGTCAGCAGATCCTCATCCTCTGTATGAAGACAATAAGCATTAGATTTCTGACAAATATTGTACCGCCTGAATATAATACTGTCAAATACTGTACCCCCTGATGATAATACTGTCAAGTACTGTACCCCCTGATTATAATACTGACAACCACTGTACTGCCTGAATATAATACTGTCAACCACTGTACCCCCTGAATATAATGCTGCCAACCATTGTACCCCCTGAATATAACCCTGCCAGGCACTGCACCTTCTAAATATATTATTGCCACACACCGTACCCCCTGAATATAATACTGCCACACACTGTTCCCCTAAATATAATACTGCCACCCACTGTACCCCCTAAATATAACTCTGCCACACATTGTACTCTCTAAATATATTATTGCCACACACCATACCCCCTGAATATAATACTGCCACACACTGTACCCCCTGAATATAATACTGCCACACACGGTAGCCCCTGAATATAATACTGCCACACACTGTACCCCCTGAGTATAATACTGCCACACACTGTACCCCCCTGAATATAATACTGCCATACACTGTATCCCTAAATATAATTCTGCCACACACCGGGCCCCTGAATATAATACTGTTACACAATGAAACCTCTCAATATAATACTGCCACACACTGTACCCCCTGAATATAGCCCTGCCAACCCACATTACCGCTGAACATAATACTGCCACACACTGTACCCTCTAAATATATCATTGCCACACACTGTACCCTCTAAATATATCATTGCCACACACTGTACCCCCTGAATATAATACTGGTACACACTTTACCACCTTAGTAAAACACTGCCACACAGTGTAGCCTCTAAATATAACCCTCCCATACAATGTACCCTGAATACAATATAAATCTTCATCCCAATTCCTTTGTCCCACTCTCTTTCCCCCAAGACTTGTATGTTCTCTTCATGCTCCCCTAAACTTCCCCCCACACTCCTAAGTCCTTTCCCATGTAAATAACATCACTCCCTTACCACCAATATACAGTCCCATGTAAATAACATCACTCCCCTACCACCAACATACAGTCCCATGTAAATAACATCACGCCAATGCTTGGCTCCATTCCTATGGGAGGTTCCTGTTGCTTTTTCATGGCAAGAATAATGGGGGAGTTTTATCCAACCTTGTGCAGAGAAACAATGGAGCAGTCGGCCATAGCAACCAATCAAATTCCAGCTTTCATTTTTCAGAGGCCTTTTTTTTTTTTTAAATTAAAGCTGGAATCTGATTGGTAGCTATGGGCGACTGCTCCAGTGTTCCTCCAGCATGCCCAGACAGCCCTTCAGTTGTTGCAAAACTACAACTCTCGGCATGCCCAAACAGCCATTGGCTGTCTGGGCTTGCTGGGAGTTGTAGTTTTGCAACATCTGGAGATCTGGAGGAAGGCATTTTGTATAGTAAAAGCCTCTGCCTGAATTATTGCAGAAAGCAGATTCTGTAAAAAGTTTTTGAAGCCTGTCTCCAGCAGCCAGACCGGGACGTCTGTCCTGTCTACTGATGGACCCACCATTTTACTGTATACATTTACTGTATCTGGAGGTGATTCTTGAAATATTTAGGCACATACTAAATTAAATAGTTGAACTTTAAAATGATGATCAATGTTAAGATCATGGTGGAAAAATACATTGGTGCAGATTTATTATTGCAAATGTGCCAGAACTTTTGGAGTCATACATAAGTTTTAGACATTTTTTCCTGGAAAAGGAGTGTGTCATCAATAAAGAGGTGTAGCTTGGGTAAAAGAGGCATTTCTTAAGATGCAACACCATTGGGGATATTTATCAAAGTTGTCTATGTCCCACATCAATATAGACCAAACTACAGAGGGTTAGGCTGGTCTATTGTGCGCCTCTTGATAAATTCTGTGCACAGACTTCGGGATCTATGCTTTAGACTGTATTTAAACCTGCTCCAACATGGTCTGACATTTCGGCGTACTTTCAGCCGATGTGACTTGTCGCTGAAAACCAGCTTTTGATAAATTCAGCACCAATGCATTTTCCAATGCATTTCCGTCTAAAATAGACTAGCATGCATCATGTTCTAAAAATCTTCTAGAGCAAAAGTTGCAAAAAAGTCGCACATATTTAGACTGCGACTTTCTGTGCGACAAATTTAGACTGGAAAAACCTGTCTAAATCCTTTGATAAATATCCCCCCATGTGCCAAAAATACACAACAAGTTAAGCCAACTATTAGTTGATCTAAATTTAAACTACACTGTTTAAGAATGCAATAAATTTTCAGGCATCCTTAGACCCTGTGATAAATCTGGTGCCTTTTTTAGTAAAGGTGTCTAAATATTTATTCATTCATTCATTCACTGCCAATAAACTAGATGAGCTATCCATGATTAGCTTAGTGATAGCATTGTGGACTTGCAGTGGTCGGGTCCTGGTTTCAATTCTCACACGGGCAACATCTGCATAGAGTTTGTTCTCCCCATGTTGGCGTGGGTGTCTTATCACACTACAAATCACACTAAGGATAACATCTAATAGGTAAAGGGATATTGTGGCAATCTCTATCCAGTGCTGTGAAATATGTCAGTGCTATATAAATGAATAAAATATTTAAATTAATGTTATCAAGCAAATATTATTGTTTCTAGCAGAAGCAGCATGACCTTTTTTTCCACAATTCTAGGTACTTTAAAAGCAATCTGACTCAAAAGCACGGCATATGGAAATCCTAAAAAAGCATGCTCATTCCAGACATTTAGCAAGCAGTCCATCCACTTATAATGGACGGACCTGACAATAACTCTTTATTTTTGGTGTTATAGCCTCTTACTTTGGTGCCAATGGGGAACACTTGGAGAAGACCTCTTTAGCCTTGTACCAAGGATCTTTGGTTTCTTCGGAATACATTGCACATGAAACTCATTCTAAGGCTTACATGAGCCACATTAATAGTTCATTAGGATCCAATGAATGGTTCATTACCAGCAATTGAAAGCATCACGATTCCTAAGAATAATGATGTTCATCATTTAGCAGTCTGTGACCTTATCACTGAATAGCCTTCTTTCAGCACTGAACTCCCAATCACAACCATTGTCTTCTTCAGCAACTGCTCACGCCTGCTCAATGCTGTCTGGTCTTTTGACTGTATCTGTGCCAGCATTTGCTCCACGACTTGTCAATGCATGCTGCCAATTAATAGCTTCATTTGCATTTTAACAATTATCTCGACAAGCGTAACAATGTGAAATTATGACCATTTAAATTAAAAACAGAATTACAGTTTATAACCCATGAAGTTATATAGAGCCATAAAAACTATATTTACAAGGTCAAAATGACAAATACGGTTCACATTTTTCTACACATTAAAATGTCATGACAGAATGAAAGATCTGTGAATCACAGCATAAACTATGTGCATTTCTGTATAATAAATTCACAATCCCATAGAAAAAAACAAGGCAACCATACTGTTATAAGCAACAATTCAACAAAGGATCCAACCAATATCCATAATTCACATTTTCTATAGTTATTACAACATGCCGCAGTAGTGCCAATGCCAGTTAGAAGTGTGACATCCTCCTTTATTTTATATATATATATATACACACACACACTTTTTTATTCATATTTTTTGCTTCCCTGTCATTTTTTTTTTTAGAAGTATGCACTATAATAAAAATAAATAAAATAAATAAAAGGATAGTCCTAGAACCTTTATCAAATGTATTTATAGATTGCTCCCCTTAAAGGGAACTGACATAATAGCTTTATATATGATGGAAATGTATTTTTTTAAGATGCCTTTATAATGCAGAATATGTAATTCATGAATATATATATATATATATATATATATATATATATAATGCAAAATCATCTGTAGTTGCGGTATCTTGTAATACCTTTTTTACAGTTGCAGTTCTGGCTTAAATGACAACCTATAGGCCATGATATGTCATTACAAGCTCTGGTGGCATTTGGTGCATGTTCAGTGAAGTTATATTGGCTTTGGCTTCATCTGCACATGTGCCAAATGCTTCCAGAGCTGGCTTGTAATGACTTGTCCCATCCAGTAGGTTGTCATTTAAGCCCGGACTATATAAGTTCTCTGAAGACTGAGGCCACCCACATGACTATTCACACAGTGAATAGTTTATGGGCTGTAGGTTTATGAGCTAAATATGTGATGACACATTCCCTGTAAATAACTTTTCCTTATTGGATTACAACATTTTTCTGTGAATCAATATTTAACACACAGATAATACATTTTGTAAAATTAAAGAAAAATGATAAAGGTGCAGAGCTCATTAGAAATGGGTGTGGGCGGGGGCGTGTCCTGCAGTGCATGGCAGCGGTCGCATTATCCCTGCGCTCTGCTGCTACTCGGGCCAGATAGCGGCTATACAGCATTATTCCTGAGCATGTTGCTACAAAACCTGTCTCCATCGGTGCCTGAACCACCCGAGCTACTGATGATGACCCGGAGACGTGGAAAGAAGAGCCCACTGAAGCTCACAGTGTTCAGCCCTGCTGCGGAGGCCTCTCAAGATGGCACGGCTGCCTCTCCTCCATGTGGAGACGCTCTCCCCGCGCTGTGCGGCTCGAAGTGCCTCACCAGCTTCCTCCTCTTCTAAAACGGGCAGCGACAGAGGAACATCTCCGCCACCTCCTCCGGATCTCCAGACGGGATGGTCACCCTCGGCACAGCGTACCCCGCAGGTATCATTCTCTCCAGTCTCCCCTATGCCCCTGGGGTCTGGGACTCAGCCTGCTAAGAGCCCAGGGGGTTGTGTTAAGAGTTCGGGGGGGGGGGCCTTCTACAGCACCTATATCTGAACATGCTATGAGGGGCCTCTTTGCTGAATTACCTACCTCCATACAGGGAGACATACAAACTGCTGTGTCCAATATACAGTGTGAGATCTCTTCGTTGGGGCACCAAACCTCTCATATAGAGAACAAGATGGCGGAGCTCACCTCCTCCCATAATGAGGTGGTGGATATGACTAACTGTTTGGAACATGAGGTTTCTGCTCTTAGACTTAAGATTGATCTCATCAGAACAATCTGAGGGTGAGAGCGGTTAAAACAGAAGACCTCAACGGCTTTATAACTGATTATTTTGCGTTGTTAGTGCCCCAGGCTTCCGCTCTGGACTTGCTGATGGACAGGGTCCATAGACTTCCTAAGCCGAAAACCTTACCTGTCACCGCACCTAGGGATGTCATTCTGCGCCTTCATTTCTATCACATTAAGGAGCAGTTAATGTCAATGGAGGGCTCAGCACCCCCTCTACCAGAAAAGTACTCTGAGCTACAACTATATACAGATTTGTCGGCGGCTACCCTGGCCAGACGTCACGAGTTTGGGGCTGGAACCAGAGTTCTTAGAGACAAGGGAATCCCCTACAAATGGGGCTTCCCTGTAAAGCTCATCGTTACCTATAATGGTACTAAACATGTGGTCTCTTCCCCTGATGCCCTCATGCAACTCTGTGCTGAATGGAATTTACCTGTTGACTTACCTGCTCAGCGGTCCCCAGGTGGATCCCAGGGTGCGAGGATAGTTGAAGAATGGAAGGTAGTTTCCCATCGTAAGAAGAAGACCAAGTCCTGAACTGTTTATGGCGCTTTGTTCCTATAATATAGATTTCTGATCTGCCTAAAGGACCTATTGCTGGATTACTGCTTTTACTTCTTTTTGTTTCCTTTTTTTTTATATTTTTTTCCTTTGTTATCTTTTTTGGTGCTCTGGATAACTTCAATCACTATTAAGACTTTTGGCCTAACTGCAGCTGACTGTCCTTATTTACCCCCATTGAGACTTACCACATGGTCTTTATTGATGCTGGCGTATTATCTGTGTTTTGTGTTGTTGTCTGTTTTTTTTTGTCTGTTGTTCGTTCAACTGGTCCTCGTTCACGTGTCCCGTCTGTCATTTGGTCTATGGCGTCCCATGTCTGTGCTGCACTTGACGGATGAATGTCTCCTTGTACACGTAACAGTGGTTTTTGGCACCAATGTGCTACCGGTTTTAACTAGCTTATGCTATGTGCCTGTTTATGGGTATTAAGACAGTGTCCTTGAATGTGCGTGGTCTCAATTTGCCATAAAAGACGTCCTTAGCGTGGAGAGAGGCCAAGCACCTAAATGCTGACATTCTCTGTATGCAGGAGACGCATTTATCTGCCCAGGATGCTAGTAGATTACAAAATAAGCGCTTTCCCTACATCTATCAGGTGCATGCTGTGCATAAGAAGGGTGGTGTAGCGATTGCACTTAGGGATACCTTATCGCTTACTATTCAACAAACTGTGATAGATGATGGTGGCCGATATATTATTATACTGTGCTTACTGAATAACGTCCAGTATACCTTGGCTACACTGTATGCCCCTAATTCCAAGCAATGTGCTTTCCTCAAGTCGTTTCCACGTAAACTGAGTTCTGTGAAAAAGGGTCACTGTCTACTCCTAGGTGACTTCAATATGACCATGTGGCCTAGTGTTGATTCCACGTCGACCACTTGTAAGAAGGAGCCTACTGGATTCTTCACTAGTGTGTCCCAAAATGATTTATATGATGTGTGGCGTGTTTCCCACCCCACGGAAAAAGATTTTACCTTTTTCTCGCATGTGCATAAGATATACACCCGAATAGATAATGCCCTTGTTTCCCGTTCTCTCCTACCTTTAGTGTCCGAGGCTTGTATAATGCCTATAGAATGGTCGGATCATTCCCCCAGTAGTGTAACTCTTAAAGAGACCTTTGCCTATTGCCCGTCTTATATTTGGAGACTTAATCCCCTGATCCTCCACAATCCTGAATACTCTGAGGCGACTAAATTGGCGGTGGATGCATATTTCTGGGTCAATGACACGGGTGATGTTGCTGACCCCATGCTTTGGTGTGCTTTTAAGGCTACGATTAGGGGCCACTTCATTAGCCAAACTGCATATGATAAAAAAGTCCAACAGGCTAAGACCCTGGAACTTCAGCAACGACTTGCGGAACTGCACAGATGCAATATGACCTCCTACTCTCCTGTACTAGCAGGGGAGATTTCACAGATTAATGCTAGCCTGCATTCCCTCTCATTGCCCAGCTACGAGATGGCGCTGCGAAAGTTTAAGATGCAATGGTATTGGCAAGGTAACAGATCAGGCTCTCTGTTGGCTAAGCAACTTAAAAAGCGCCAGGACAAACGCAGGATACCTTTTATTACTAAGAGTGATGGTTCTAGGATTACAGACCCCAGGGAATTGCCAACTGTTTTGCAGATTTTTATAGCGAACTGTACAACCTTCAGAATGACACTGCTACTCCTGCTACAGCCTGACGATGCGGCTATTTCCTCTTTCCTGTCCTCTATGTCTCTCCCTTCTTTATCTCAAGAACAGGCTGCTGACTTATGCTCCCCTTTCACTGTTGATGAGATTCTTGACTGTGTGCGTGCCCTCAAATCTTCGAAGTCACCTGGTCCAGACGGCATAACCAACGAATTCTATAAACGATTTGGCTGCTCTAACTAGAGCTTTCAATAGCATTAGGGATAGTGGTACTCCCCCTGGGGAGATGTTGGAAGCTCTGGTTGTCACTATTCCTAAACCAGGGAAGCCACTGGATAAAGCCGCCAATTACAGGCCAATATCCCTTCTGAATAGTGACATAAAATTATATGCTCTATCTCTGGCTGCTAGGCTGAATAGGGTCTTGCCGGAACTGATACACAAGGACCAGGTGGGCTTCATAAGAGGTCGGCAAACGGTGGATGGCACAAGACGCTTTCTTGACATTATTGCTACGGCGCACTCCGGCCGGACGCCTTCTCTCCTCCTGTCCTTGGATGCGGAGAAGGCGTTCGACCGGGTGCATTGGGGATATCTGAGAAGTGTGTGCAAATTTGGTTTCCCTCCCCCCGTGGAGTCTACTATTATGGCTCTTTATACGCTCCCCTCTGCTAGAATTTACACCATGGGTACCCTCTCTGATAGCTTTCCCCTCAGTAACGGTACCAGACAGGGGTGCCCCCTGTCCCCCCTTATATTCACTCTGGTCATGGAGCCATTTGCTCACTCTATTAGGACTTTTTGAGACATATCGGGTGTGGTTATAGGTAATACTGACCATAGAATCGGCCTGTTTGCCGACGATGTTATCATTTTTCTCACCAGTCCCATGAGCTCTCTTTGTCTGGTAATGGAATTCAGTGATGCCTTCGGCCTAGTTAGTTATTACAAAATCAACCCCACAAAGTCCTGTATTTTACCATTACACATTCCTGCTGAACAACAGAGCTGGCTGCAGTCTCGATTTCCCTTTAAATGGGTGGCTGATCAGATCCCCTATCTGGGTATTGTCCTCACTGCGTAACCTGCTAAAACGATTCCTGCCAACTTTACTGCTGTGTGGCCCCAGATAAATAGTGAAATTGATAACTACTCTTTGCTCCCTATATCGTGGGCAGGACATATTGCTACGGCTAAGATGATGCTACTCCCTAAGGTGTTATACTTCTTAAGATGCCTACAGGTGATAATACCTGCCTCTTATCTCTCGCAATTGCAAAGATTGTTCCTAAGGTTTATCTGGGCTGGGAAACACCCAAGAGTAAGTGCTAATATATTGTACCGTCCAGTACATGAGGGAGGTACGGGTGTCCCTAGCCTTAGGCTGTACTACCGAGCAGTATTACTCGACCAGCTTAAAAAGTGGTGGTGGCACACTGACCCCCCCCCCGTGGGTGGATATTGAGGCTGCTGTCTTAAACGTTTCCTCTCTTAATAACTTTCTCTGGACACTATGTTTCAACCCTACCTTTGCTCCTTCTTCTGCTTTTTCTACTATTGCTGTGGCTGTCAGGTTGTGGAATAAAGGGGCGCAGATTAAATCACTATGCCCCCCCCCCCAGGGAAAAAGATGTCCCCTTGGCTGCTATAGGGGATTATTTGGTAGACATAAACTTTCAAACATGGATCGATGCGGGTATTGTTAACATAGCTATGATTAGTGATGCCCATGGATTGATGCCCTTCACTACTGTGGCACAACTCTTTTCGGTGTCTCAGAAGAACTTTTATAAATACCTCAGACTTAGGCACTTTCTGAGGTCTCTCGCTTGGGACGAATCTTTGCCTTGTACCATTTATGAGAAATATTTCCTGCATAACGAGTCCTTTGCGAAAGGTATCTCTTTTGCCTATGTAGCCCTGAATGAGACGGGGGAAGATAGGGCCTTCAATTTTAGATGTAGGTGGGAGGAGGACTTGGAACAAAGCTTTTCATCTGAGCAGTGGAACTTTGTTTATGATGTCCACAAAAAATATTCTAAATGTGTTAATCATTTTGAGGCTTCCAGGAAGCTTCTATATCGCTGGTACTACACGCCAGTACGGCTGGCTAAAATCTATCCTAACATGTCCCCTATGTGCTGGTGCTGCAATATGGCTCAGGGTACTTTATTGCATGTCTGGTGGACCTGCACCCTGATTACACCTCTCTGGTCCAAGGTTAAAAGACTTTTAGATACTTTAATAGACTGCCCCTTTACATGTGGTCCAGAGGGTGCGCTTCTGTTTCTGTCCTTTGACCAAGTCCCTCCACATTACATGATTGTAATCTACCATATTTCATATAGTGAGAACCAATATTGCTCGAAATTGGAAGTCGACTGTTGTGCCGAGTCTTCCTGCCATCATGGCGGAAGTCCATAGCAACCTCACGATGGAAGGGCTAATAGCGAAGAGATGTGGGGCCCGTGAAAACAGAATTGCTACCCTGTCCCAGTGGACGGAGCGATGTGGGACTTTTGCCTGTAGTGCGAACTAATTCTGTGTATTAGATTTGTTCTATTTTGGACTGTGTATTAGGATTCTGAGTGTGTCGGAGATGCTTTATTTCTGAAATACTATTGTAACGTGGAGAGGACCTTAACGTTGACGTTACGGTTAATGTTGACCCTAATGTTTTGTATGCTCCTATGTTGGGAGTCTACTTGTACTTGTTTTGTACTATTTGAAAATTTATAAATAAAGTTAAAAAAAATAAAGATATGGGTGTGGGCTCTTTAATAAAAGAGGTGGGACTTAGATTTGCCAAAAAATGTGCTAAATTTTGCCACACAGTTTGTTATTAAACTAAGCCATCTTATTTATAGTGCCAACCTAGACAGTCTAAGGTGCCAGACTTTTAAACAGCATGAGCTACTGTCATATCTGATGCATTTGTAGACTGTCTAGTCTATGTTTACAGGATATAAGTACTGTATTAAATAGTTTTTAGTTATCATTCCCAGTTACATCTTTTTTTGAATGTTATTTTTAAGCAAATTCTGTGATGCCCAATTGGATACACATGAAAAGTACACCGTGTGAACATGACTTAAGAAAAGGGATAGTCATAAGTTCTTTAATAGTCATTGATGACAATAAAACAGTCAACTGAACACCAATCTTTTTTCAACTACATTAGTAGAACCTGTTAGTTCCAGACAGCAGTGATGACCTCAGTTCCTAACCCCTCACCAATGCCATCTTTGTGATATCTTATTAGCATGTTAAAAACGGGAATAACCCTTCAAGTATGTGACATCAAGAGTTCCTTTAAACAGCAAGTATATCCAGATGTTGCAAAATTATCAGGATCACTGGTTTTAAAGAAGCAAACTGTGTATTGGTATATTTAGTTTTCTCAGTAACATGGGATTATAAGATTTTCATGGCACATTCTCCATACCATTTACATGCTGCTTTATCCTTGTCCCTTGTAATGTATCATATTTCCAGGGTGGGGTCAGCAGTCATTCTCCACTCTCCCATCACCTCTTTCCCTCCACCCTCTTTACCCCTCAGAGCAGACATTCGTGCTTCAAGGCATAAAGGGATTAATTGGCTGAAACTTTCTTGGAAGTGCTAAGGAGCTCAGAGTAAAAGGGCTAGACGCCTAAAACTAACAGTGAAAAAAGTTGTGTTCTGATCGAGGAATTTCAAACAAAGATGGAGTTAATGATCTAAACTATCCCAATACACTGACATAAATGAGTAAACAGTAACATTTATTTAGTGCCACAACATATCATTGGGATTTGCATTGTAATAGGACTGCTAAAAGGTCTTTAAAATGTTTGCAGAAAGGAACAATGACAGCTCACTTTCTGGTTACAAGGAAGAATTGCTTTAATAAATTGATTAGAAAGCTTTGAAGCTTTTGGAGGGTAACAAAAGGACATTTTGCTTCTGATTCCTATACAAGAATACTTAACCTTGCAAATAAAATGAGAAAGACTTTCTGAAAAGTAAAATGTAAACAGGGAACTCATTTAAATGGTCTGATAGATGTAGACAAGGAGTTAAACATATGCACATTCCATCCAGAAGGCAGACGTTTTAGGCTGCATTCACATCTCGTTTTGTACATATGGGAGCCGGATCCGGCGGGGGGAGGGACAAACCGTACCCCAGCCGGATCAGCCCGTGACTCCATTTACTTTAATGAGCTGACCGGAGTCAAACGGTGACTCTGGTCAGCTCAGTTTTGACCCGCATGCGGTTTTGGACCGGCCCGAAAACCGTAGTATACTACGGTTTGAGGTCCGGTCAGGAAACCGCATACGGGTCAAAACTGAGCCTACGTGCCTCGGCTACGTGCGGCTCATTAAAGTAAATGGACTTACGGGCTGATCCGGCTAAGGTACGGGAGCGTCCGGTTTTCCCTTCCCCCAGCCGGATCCGACACCCGTATGTACAAAACGAGATGTGAATCCGGCCTTAGAAAGATGTCTTGTAAAACTTTAATTTCCTAGTCTATTTGCATATTGTCAACATTTTTATGCCATACAGTACTACACATATAGTAGTGCCATAAAGTATAACAACTATGCTAACATAAATGACAAAATAATACCATAAAATGGTAATTGCCTGCAAATAATCTTACATATTCATGCTATATACATAGTGTGGTGTAACTTGAAATGCTTTCAAATCTGCAACAGAGTTCCCCAACTACCCTGTGTCATTTATTTTATTGGGGTCTTTTAATGTTGCAGAGGGGCTTTGGGCACGAGTGCTCATTTGCAACTGCAATCTCAGCACCTATATCTATATCTAGCTATACATATACAGTGACCCCCGACCTACGATGGCCCCGACATACGATCATTTCAACATACGATGGCCTCTCAGAGGCCATCGCATGTTGAAGGCAGCATCAACATACGATGCTTTTGTATGTCGGGCCATCGCATAAACGGTTATTCTGCTTCAGCTGCCACCGGATAGACGTTTATGGTGCCTCGTGTGGTCCGCTGACGATCACTTACCTGTCCTCGGGGCTCCGGCGCGTCCTCTTCAGGATTCCCTGCATCTTCGGCGCTCTCCATCGTTGTCATCACGTCGCTGCGCACACCGTCCCGTCATCCAATGGGAGCGGTGTGCGTAGCGATGTGATGGCGGCGACGGAGAGCAAGAATACCGGGGAAGCAGAGGCCTTGCCGGAGCATCGGGGACACCCCGGGGACGCGGCGACAGCGATGGAAGGCGACATCCAGGGCAGCGGTGACGAGCGGTGATGGTCCGGAGCAGTGGGGACACGTGAGTATAACTTCCAATACCAGAGGTCTTCAACCTGCGGACCTCCAGATGTTGCAAAACTACAACTCCCAGCATGCCCGGACAGCCGTTGGCTGTCCGGCATGCTGGGTGTTGTAATTTTGCAACATCTGGAGGTCCGCAGGTTGTAGACCACTGTCCTATACTTTACATTGCACGGATCCCTCAACATACGATGGTTTCAACAAACGATGGTTCATTTGGAACGGATTACCATCGTATGTTGAGGGACCACTGTAACTTTGACCCTGTCTACTTAATAAAGCAATTCCGCAAACATTTACAAGTGATACACAATATCCTATGTGCTCACTGAGACTGGGTTTCCACAATGCAAAATTTTCCGAATGGATAACTCACACAAATGCAGCTGCATTTTACAGAAAACGGCTACATTTTTGCGGGAAATTGGAGCGTAATAAAAATTTTACACCATCTGAACCCAGTTTAAATGCTATAAGGCATTCCTTTCATTGCTGTTGCCTGAACTTCACCCATTCACAATCAGATGTGCTGATGACTGCAGAAAGATGTAGTCTACATGCAACAGGTCACTCCCTTGTTTCCCTCTCTTTAGGCATGTACATTCTGTTGGGAAAGACACTGAACTATATTCCAATGTTTGTCAATTTTTCCAAGTCAAGTAATCTCTTGAGACAACATGTTCCAACCAAGTACACCAAGGATATCAAACATTTAAACATTTTAGCAAAATAAGGCTATACCCCCATGACCATGACGGGCTCCATGCGGAGCAGCTTTCAGATTTAATGAAGAATACAGTGCTTTTCGTACCATAATAATAATGGACTACACTATATCATCCATTAATCCATAAATTAAACTATAAATTACAGTATTTTTGCCGTATGAGATGCACTTATTCTTCCCCAAAACTGGGGGGGAAAAGTTGGTCCGTCTTATAAGGCGAATACACACCTATCGCGGCGGTCCCTGTGGCCATCAACAGTCGGGACCCACGGCTAATACAGGACATCACCGATCGCGGTGATGCCCTGTATTAACCCTTCAGATCAAAGCTGACCGCCGCGTCTGAAGCGAAAATAACACTAACCCGGCTGTTCAGTCTGGCTGTTCGGGACCACCGCGGTGAAATCGCGGCGTCACGAACAACTTACAGGACACCGGGAGGGACCTTACCTGCCTCCTCGGTGTCTGCTGCATGGCCGGCGCTCTCTCTCCTTCGTCGTCATCACGTCGTTGCGCACTCCGTCCCATCATCCAATAGGAGTGCGTAGCAACTTCATGGCGGCGACGGAGAGCGAGGATACCCGGCAGCAGAGACGTTCCGGAGCGCCGGGGACACCCCGGGGATGCGGTGACAGCGATGGAGGGCGACATCCAGGGCAGCGGTGACGAGCGGTGACGGGTCCGGAGCGGCGGGGACACGTGAGTACTACCTACTATACCAGTGGTCTTCAACCACGGCTGTCCGGGCATGCTGGGAGTTGTAGTTTTGCAACATCTGAAGGTCCGCAGGTTGAAGATCATTGTCCTATATGTTACATTGTATTTGGTTCAGAATCTTTATTTTCTAGATTTTTATCCTATAAAATTAGGTGCGTCTTATATGCCGGAGCGTCTTATATGACGAAAAATATGGTAACTGGTATCCATTCAGTAGGCCATTGGTATTTGTACATACCTCTAAAATTACTTACCTTTTAGAGTACAGGTACTGTAGGTTGAAAATCACTGATCTTTTCTAGGGCAGATAATGTATTTACCTGCTTTGCTTTGTGCTGGAAGCTTGTTTATGTATTCTAAAACTGGAGAGGCGATTTTCTATCAAAGTTTTATCTGAATTGTACCTTTCAATCCTTAGGCTTCCCCTAGTAAGGTTTTTCATATGTGTTTTTCTTGTCAATAGTTGCCTTCATGCTAAGGCTGGAAAGGCTGATTTCTGCAAGGACAAGGGCATGTTACTGTAACTAAATTATAGGTGAGTCAGTAACGTGACACAGCTCTATTGGACATTTTTCTATAACATATGTATGACATAAGTTGTGCCTGGGGCAATAAATATCTTAAAATGCTGTTCCCTGAATGGAGGCTCTTACAGGCAGCAGCAACAGCAGCATAGTGGAGTGATTTACTGCCGAACATCGGGCTGTGTATGGGATGGCAGAAGACCTTTGAAGATGTCATTACCATGTGATCGGTCACATGAGTGGGAGGAGCCTGACTGCTGTGCTGTGGAGGCATAGGAAGAAGTTCCTGTATAGGGGAATGTGTATCAGGAGAAGGTAATCTATAGTACACACTCACACACAAATAACTATATCTGTGTTTTCCAAACAGGGTGCCTCCAGCTATTACTAAACTACAACTCCCAGCATGCCTGGAGAGCCGACAGCTGTCTGGGCATGCTGGGAGTTGTAGTTTTTGCAACAGCTGGAGATACATTGTTTGGAAAACACTGCACTATAAAATTCACACACACTGCATTTAACACACCCACCACACACACCCTTTTCACTTTTTTTTTATAAAATAATTTCAGAATCCAAACATGTGGTATCGCAGTGTGTGTAAATGTCCAAACTATTACAATTAACCTGCATGGTCAATGGCGTAATTGTTAAAAAAAAATATACCAAAATCCACAATTGCTAATTTTAAGTCATTTCATATACCATAAAATATGAATAAAAAGTAATCGAAAAGTCCCATCAAAAACAAAAATGGTACCAGTAAAAACTACAGATCAAAGCGCAAAAGGTGAACCCTCACACAGCCCAGTATATGGAAAAATTCTAAAGTTATAGGGGTCAGAAGAGGATGATTTTAACCTCCCTGGCGGTATGATTCTGTCTGGAAATTTGTACCAAAAGCAGTACAATTTTTTGCATTGAATTTCACATCTCCCCCCGCCCATTTCACATCTCCCCCGTCACATTCCCCCTCCCTTGTCACATTCTCCCCCCTCCTTGTCACATTCTTCCCCCCTTGTCACATTCCCCCCCTTGTCACATTCTCCTCCTCTTCATGTTACATTCCCCTCTCCCCTGTCACATCCCCCCCTTGTCACATTCTTCCCCCCTTGTCACATCCCCCCCCCCTTCATGTCACATTACCCCCCCCCCCCACTTGTCACATTCCCCCCTCTGCCCCTCTGTCACATTCCCCCCTCTGTCACATTCTTCCCTCTTGTCACATTCCCCCCTCTGTCACATTCCCCCCTCTGTCACATTCCCCCCTTTTTCACATTCCCCCCCTGTCACATTCATCCCCCCTTCTCACCTTGTCCTGCAGCAGAATACACTGGGTTTGCCGGCACATTTCAAACCTAGTGTATTTGCTGCAGAACAAGTCCTTTCCCCTTCAGCCAATCACAGGCTTTACACCACTGGGGGATCAGAGGGGGGGGGGGGCAAATGATATAGCGCAGGGGGTTGATCAAGGGGGGGAGGGGATAAAAGTGCATTGGGGTAGCAACCCGATTTGTAATGCTGATACTGGTATCATGTTGTACGACGTAGGACGCGATGTGCAATTGGCAGTACTGTGTGGGGTGTCCAGGGGGCCCAGGCCAGAGCTGTGTAAGGGGCCCCAAAATTTCTGATGGCAGCCCTGCTTACCATTGGTAATGGCCAACATCAGTGATTGTGCTGATGCCCACTATTAACCCTTCAGATTCCGTGATCAATAGTGATCACAGCATCTGCAACAATGCGGCATAAATACCTCTTAGCTAATACAAGTAAAGTGCTGATATATTTTTGTATGCTTTAAAATTATTTTTATTAGCTATGGATGAACCATTTTCTTATATAGTGTGTTCTGCAAATGTAATATTTCTTAGTTTTATAGTATGTAAGTTTGGTCACACACGGGTGCAGCGGTGTGAGTGGTGGGATCAGATGGTATTAACCCTGGGGGAAAGATGTTGTTAACCCCTAGTATTCGTGATGCCAGTCTGGTTTTAGGGTTCTGAAACACCACATGCCCAGTTTCTAAGCTATCCCAGTTGCTAGTAGTGAAATAAGAGTCCACAACCAGTTATGGTCAAATGGAGGCTTTACTGAGTATAAGACAGATGGAATTATCTTCACAGCTAAGGCCAGATTTCCCAGAGAGGTGGCCAGGACCAAGAAGGACCTCACAGATTGCTGGACCAATATAGTCGAAATTAACCTGACTCGAGATTTGACTTGACTTGATATATGCAGGACTTGACTAGTTTTAGTGACAGCAGACATAGGCTTGAGACTTATTGGAATGACTGTTGATTTTGGGTTCTTCCAGATGCTGATCACTTGCACTGAGATCTCTGGTGGTTGCTGTGCTCAGTAGCAGATGGTAAGAGAAGAGAGAGAATTGTAATGGACGCCCCTTTATATAGTGAGGGGCTGGACTAAAGCTCATTGGTCAAGCTGTGGGTCATAGGTTAACCCCTTAAGGACTCAGGGTTTTTCCGTTTTTGCACTTTCGTTTTTTCCTCCTTACCTTTTAAAAATCATAACCCTTTAAATTTTCCACCTAAAAATCCATATTATGGCTTATTTTTTGCGTCGCCAATTCTACTTTGCAGTGACATTAGTCATTTTACCCAAAAATGCACGGTGAAACGGAAAAAAAAATCATTGTGCGACAAAATCGAAAAAAAAACGCCATTTTGTAACTTTTGGGGGCTTCCGTTTCTACGCAGTGCATATTTCGGTAAAAATTACACCTTATCATTAATTATTCTGTAGGTCCATACGGTTAAAATGATACCCTACTTATATAGGTTTGATTTTGTCGCACTTCTGGAAAAAATCATAACTACATGCAGGAAAATTTATACGTTTAAAAATGTCATCTTCTGACCCCTATAACTTTTTATTTTTCCATGTACAGGGCGGTATGAGGACTCATTTTTTGCGCCGTGATCTGAAGTTTTTATTGGTATGATTTTTGTTTTGATCTGACTTTTTGATCACTTTTTATTCATTTTTTAATGTTATAAAAAGTTACCAAAATACGCTTTTTTGGACTTTGGAATTTTTTTGCGCGTACGCCATTGACCGTACGGCTTAATTAATGATATATTTTTATAGTTTGGACATTTACGCACGCGGCGATACCACATATGTTTATTTTTATTTTTTTTTACACTGTTTTATTTTTTTTATGGGAAAAGGGGGGTAATTCAAACTTTTATTAGGGAAGGGGTTAAATGACCTTTATTAACACTTTTTTTTTACTTTTTTTTTGCAGTGTTATAGGTCCCATAGGGACCTATAACACTGCACACACTGATCTCTCATCCTGATCACAGGCGTGTATTAACACGCCTGTGATCAGCATTATCGGCGCTTGACTGCTCCTGCCTGGATCTCAGGCACGGAGCAGTCATTCGTCGATCGGACACCGAGGAGGCAGGTAAGAGCCCTCCCGGTGTCCGATCAGCTGTTCGGGACGCCGCGATTTCACCGCGGCGGTCCCGAACAGCCCGACTGAGCAGCCGGGATACTTTCAGTTTCACTTTAGAAGCGGCGGTCAGCTTTGACCGCCGCTTCTAAAGGGTTAATACCGCACATCGCCGCGATCGGCGATGTGTGGTATTAGCCGCGGGTCCCGGCCGTTGATTAGCGCCGGGACCCACGCGATATGATGCAAGATCGCGGCGCGATCCCGCTTCATATCGCGGGAGCCGGCGCAGGACGTAAATATACGTCCTGCGTCGTTAAGGGGTTAAGCTGGTGCTCTCTGGGAGAACATGTGACAACAATTCATGTGACTGCATAACATAACATGTGACAGACTTACACTGGTCCTTTAGACCTCCCACAGGTCCTTTGTACTACCTAAACATAAGGATACTGTCTAGGCATTAAAGTGATATACACAACATTCTGGAAACAACAGGGGGATGACCTTGAAGGGGAGCCCCCAGGTCACTAAGGGTCTCAACCTGACAGGGCCTAAGGGTAGTAAAGGACCATGTTTTGCACTGGGACATTGCATAAGTATTTCTTATTCTCAGTGTCCTAATCTGCTGATTTATTCCAATCTCTGCTTTCTGTTTCTCTTTTTCTCACCCTCATCTTCTCGCGTATCACTTTCAACTAACTGCAAGTACTGAACAACAGGCTCAGCTGTTGAATTGTATGACACCCAATACATTAGTTAACCTGTACTTATTCTGACAGCCTATTAGGAAACACTTATCCAGTGATCAATGTGTGATCCTGTTTAACTGTGCCACAAACTAAAAGCAGAGAAAAAAAACTGACTAGGCCTCAAGTGACTTGTTCTGATAAACCCCTTGTAAGGGAATGTAAACTGAAGACTGATCATGGTTTCTGCAGTCAGCTTTGTGTTCTTGTAAAGTATCATAAATCATCCAAGATCCAAACAGCTTAGTAACAACAAAGCCAACATACTGGAGAATAAATAACCTGTGAGCTCCAGACAATATCAGATGTGTTGACCTTGTTTCCAATCTTATGCTGGTAAAGTAAATCTGCGCTGCAGGCTTACCTTAGACGACACTAGCCAGTTAGTAAACATTTAATACACTCAATGATTTATTTGTCTCTATTTCTGTTCAAAGCAAATTATTCATTCTTCACATTTGTACTATAGAATGTTTTTAAATTTTCTCAATGTTTTTGTAAAAATTACGGATTAGAAAAAAGGGTCTGGACTGTAACTGGTTTGCAGCCCAGCCCTACTTAGGGGTTGACAAACATGGACAAGCATAGTGTTGGTTTCAGATACAAAGAAAAACCTTTTACTTGTCTTTTTCCCTGATAGCCCCTGTAATATTGTAAATATTCCAGTTTACACACTTGACAAAAAAATCCTAATGTACCTATAAGAAGTTGTTGGAAACTTTATATGTGTGAATGTAATGATGAGAAACGTAAATGATTACAATATTAGAGCAAACATTTACTGGGGAAATTGTGCAATTGAAAAGAGGCTCTTGTACCCAGTTGGGCTGCCTGTAGCCTCTCTACAAGATGAGATATGGATGGGCATTGAGGTGTTGCAGCAGGCCTCCGGCTCCACCATACCCTTACCATTCTCACATTCTGCTCCTTTCTTGAAGCATGTGAGCCGTGGGGACGCGATCCACAGCAGGCCGGCATGATGAGGTCCCCTCATCACGTCCCCACAGCTCGCACACTGCTAGTAAGAAGAGAGATCTGGGGGGACACTATATGGTACGTACAGGGTTATTATTAAAACTTGGGCAGAGAAAAGGACATTTAATGTGAGGGGCACAGCACAGGGGGCATTATAAGTGAGGGGCACATAACAGGGAGCATTAAAAGTGATGGCCACATTACAGGGGAGCACTATATATGCCCCCTGTCATGTGCCCCTCACAAATAATGCCCCCTGTTCTGTGCCCCTCACATATAAGGGGAGGATAGTAGTTATATGTTTTAAAACAGCGCATTTAAAGGTGTCATACTAATAAGAATAAGGACTTCAGCACCTGGTGTCTTCATGTGTTGTACCACAAGCACACAGATCATGAGCACTGACCTGGGATGAATATTGTCCCATCATAAGGAGAGTGGTATTAATTATCCAGATCAATACCATCTAGGAGTCGCTGAGAATTTTAAACATCTGCTTGGGGTATATTTTACAATAATCAAAGTAAAGTTACAGTTTTCGGGGGGGGGGGGGGGGGGTTCTAGTAAAGGTTTTTCCCCACGAGGGGGCAACCCCTTACAGGTTGTTGATAATTGTATTGCCCTGTAACCTCCAGGGACATTTCCCTTATTTATGTATATGACCTGACGTATAATGCCCCATCATGTGCCCCTCACATTTAATACCCCCTGTCCTGTGTCCCTCACATATAATGCCTCATGTCCTGTGCCCTTCACATATAATGCCCCCTGAGTGGGCAAGAAAGGGGGCATTATGTGTGAGGGGAACATGACAGGGGCATTATTATTTTGTGGGGGGAAGAGGACAGACATTATTACTATGTGGGGGGGAGCAAATGACAGGTCATAGTTATTATTATATGTGGGGGCACGTGATGGGGCAGAGGGGGCAAAGAGTGTTTTGCATGTCAGAAGTATAGTGTATATTATAAGGAATTTCTGGGGTGGTACGGTTTTTATGGGCCACAATACGTTACAGTATTGTATTTAGAATATGCACTGCACGACAAGGTTATATTCAGAGAGCACAGTGTGTGGTAGTATTATAGTTAAAGGGTGCAGTGTGTGATAGTATTATATTTAGAGGGTATAGTGTGTGGCAGTCTTATATTCAGAGGTTACGGTTTGTGTCAGTATTATAGTCAGAGGGTACAGTGTGTTGTTCTATATTCAGAGGGTACAGTGTGTAGTAGTACTGTATTATATTCAGAGGGTACGGTGTGTGGCGGTATTATATTCAGAGGGTACAGTGTGTTGTAGTTTATTCACAGGGTACAGTGTGTCAGAATTATATTCAGAGGGTGTGTGCCAGTATTTCATTCAAAGGATACAGTGTTTGGCAGTATTATAATAATAATTATTTTCATATAGAGGATCAGAATCCGCTGACATAGTGAGGAGCCATCTGGGTGTCAAGTTCTGCAGAGAGAAGATTTAGCTGGCAAAGTCACAGCAGTATGTTCTTTCTGAATTAGATAAGGAAAGACTAGAGAAAAGACGTCACCTGTAGTCACTGATAGCATTGTGTATTCCCCTCACTATAGAGAAGACATCACCTGTAGTCACTGATAGCATTGTGTATTCTTCTCACTATAGAGAAGACGTCACCTGTAGTCACTGATATCAGTGTGTATTCTCCTCACTATAGAGAAGACATCACCTGTAGTCACTGATATCATTGTGTATTCTCCTCACTATAGAGAAGACATCACCTGTAGTCACTGATATCATTGTGTATTCTCCTCACTATAGAATAGACATTACCTGTAGACACTGATATCATTGCATATTCTCCTCACTATAGAGAAGACGTCACCTGTAGGCACTGATATCATTGATATCGCCCTTTAATAGCCATAACTCTTATTTTTTCATCTACATACCCATATAAGGGCTTATTTTTTGAAAGACCAATTGTACTTAGCAACGTCTTCATTTATTTATTTATAACATATGCTTCAAAACTAAAAAGAATATTTGTGAGGTGAAATTGAGAAGAAAAAAAACAATTTTGGAAAAAAAAAATTTCTTCTTAACTGTGTGGTCAAACTAATATGTAATCTGAATACATAAGGTCAGCGCCATTTTAAAAAATCCAATTTGTATAGTTTGCCTCATGTTTTACTAATTAAAAAAAACTCTTTTAGAATTTTTATTTTATTTTTAATTACCATTTCTTGACCACTATAACTTTTTTTTACTTTTTTTGGTTACCCGGCTCTATGAGCTCTTTGTGCTATGATCTGTAGTTTTTATCTGTACCATTGTAGTATTGATTGGACTTTTTATTAATCGCTTTTTAATTCATTTTTTCTGGTGTATGATGTGATAAAAAAAAAAAGCTATTCTGTCGTCACAGGGGCCTAATGAAGCACCAAAGGGTGCAATACGGCTGTGGCCCTGACATCTGATTCCCCCCGTAACATCTCAGCCTCCCCGTCCTTCTGTCGCCTGACCGCGATGTCACAGACCTGATCCCTTGGAACTGGTGAGTTGCTCCCCAATTTCTTTTTCTTATGTGTGTAGAGAATTTTAACTTATTTCTATTAAAAAATCTTAATCCTTCCAGTACTTTTTAGCAGCTGTATACTACAGAGAACATTTTTTCTTTTTGGATTTCTCCTATATCACGACCACGGTGCTCTCTGCTGACCATTTTAGGAACTGTCCATAGTAGTAGAAAATCCCCAGAGCAAACATATGCTGCTCTGGACAGTTCCTAAAATGGACAGCAGAGGTGAGCAGAGAGCACTGTGGTTGTGATAAAAGAGAAATCCAAAAAGAAAAACATTTCCTCTGTAGTATATAGCCCCTAAAAAGTACTGCAAGGATCATAATTTTTTTAATAAAAGTAATTTACAAATCTGTTTAACTTTCTGGCACCAGTTGATTAAAAAAAAAAAAAAAAAAAAGTTTTCCACGGGAGTACCCCTTTAAATGTCAGGCATATACAATCTCTCCATATGTTTCTCTGACATGAGCTGACATCAGATGTAACATGCCCATATAGTATGAAATGGTTGGTTGCATGGAGTGTATACAGACTTAGATGTCTTCAAAAAATTTGCCTGAACTGTTAGACAAATATCGAGCATGTAATTTGCTCCAATTTACATAAATTTGTACAGCTGCAACACATTGGTAAATCGGCCCTACTGTGTTTTCAGCTGTTTTCTTGAATGTAGCTAAATATGTATTTAAGGTCTATATTTCCCTATAAATGTCACCAGTTTAGAAATGTAGTATCCTCCAAATTCCAGCTCAGCTTTCAAAAATATCATAAACATATTATAACATGTATGCAGTAATATATGTCTCTTAAGCCTTATGAAGGGGAGATCTGATAAGTGTGATATTTATTGCAAAGACGTTCTTTAGAACAGGCAGCAAGTTATGGTCAGTTCACAGCTGTCATGTATTAGATCATAGGAAAGACTATACTCCCTTCCAGAAGAGGTGATAAAAATACATTTCAGTTATATGAGTACTATGATAATGCTTCTGGAAAGTGAAGAAGGTTAAGGGGACTCAGCATTGACCAAATGAAAACATACATATTCAATAAAAAGTTGCCATTTTTGTCAATGATTTGCCAAGTGGTTATTCTTGGGAGGCTAGGGCATCAAATTAACAAAGCAAAAGCTGCTATTATTATCCTTGGATTACTGCACCACCTGTCCTCTTTTAGACTATTACTATTATCGGTTCTGGATTGTATATAACTACAGGTTTGCATTGAATCCCAGGAACAGCATGCAGCCATTGGTCAATGTATTGTTTCAGCCGCATGCGTTCACCGGCATAGGGGAAGGTAGCCCTAGATAAATTATTGTGCCCCACCTGTACTTATTGAATTCAGTTGTTTAATTCAGTGCCATTGCTAAAGGGGTATAAAATCCAGCCCCTCCCAATACAATGTGCCTTTACAAACATTTGAGATAGAATGGCTCATTATAAAGAGCTCAGTGAATTCCACAGTGCTACTTTAATAGAGTGCCACCACTACAACAAGTCAGTTTGTGAAATGTATTCCCACCAAAATCTTCCACGAATAGCTGTGAGTGGTATTATTGAAAATTGGAAGTGTTTAGGATCCACAACAACTCAGTCACAAAGTGGAGACCATATAAAGATGAAGAGGGGGAATTTATCAAGAGTGGTGTAGGTGAATGATTTCTTTACACCTTTACGTTGTGTGTTGGTATTGTCTACGTGTGCCCAATGTATTAAATGTTTGCATGGCAAGTGATAAATATGATGCTAGTACACTTTTTATTTAATTTACACTTAAAGGGGTACTCCGCCCCTAGATATCTTATCACTTATCCAAAGGATAGGTGATAAGATGTCTGATCGCAGGGGTCTCGCCACTGGGGACCCCCAGGATCTCGGCTGCAGCACTCCTCTGTCATTACTGCACAGAGCAAACTCACTCTGTGCGTAATGACGGGCAATACAGGGGCCAGAGCATCGTGACATCACAGCCCCGCCCCCTCATGACATCACGGCCCGCCCCCTCAATGCAAGTCTATGGGAGGGGGCGTGGCGGCCATCACACTTCTTTATCTGGAAGTCCGATGGCTGAATCAGGGTTTGGTGGATTACTCTGGTTCACTAGGGCTTAAAAGTACTTTTTTTTCTAGGAATTTTTCTAGGAACTTATCTTTTAAAGGCTGGTGTCATGCACAACAGGTTTTTTGTTTGTTTATTTGTTTTTTTTAGCTGCCACTACAATTATTGTGAATCCACTTCTGGCTTTGGTTCAAAAACTGCAGTCACCCTCTACTATCAATAGGGATGTACGTGCTGACACTTAATCATTTTTGCCCTGTGATGTTAAAGGGGTATTCCAGGCCAAAACTTTTTTTTTTATATCAACTGGCTGCGGAAAGTTAAACAGATTTGTAAATTACTTCTATTAAAAAATCTTAATCCTTCCAATAGTTATTAGCTTCTGAAGTTGAGTTGCTGTTTTCTGTCTAACTTCTCTCTGATGACTCACGTCCTGGGAGCTGTGCAGCTACTATGGAGATATTCTCCCATCATGCACAGCTCCCGGGACGTGACATCATCATTGAGCAGTTGGACAGAAAACTTCAGAAGCTAATAACTATTGGAAGGATTAAGATTTTTTAATAGAAGTAATTTACAAATCTGTTTAACTTTCTGGAGCCAGTTGATATATATATAAAAAAAAAGGTTTTGCCTGGAATACCCCTTTAACTCTAATATCTTCAGTATTTAGGTGTTACATTCATGGTCAGTTTCACATGGGTCAGTTTATGTTGCTTTATGTAAGGCTGGTTCAATAAAATGTAAAGCATTGGTATTTTCAGAAAGATGACAGTGTATGTGAAAGTATGGGCGACATTTAATTTCATCCTGTCCAGTGTTTCTCTAGCAATATTTTACCTTGGTTCCCTGTTGAGTTCACACTTTCCAGTTACGTTTATGAAGGAAAGTTGTAAGAACGTGTGGATTGCTCAGTGTCAATTGGGGATAATATAACTAAATAAAAGTACGCATGTGTGAAAATGCCATTTTTATGGTGTTCTCCGTTCTCCTGAGAATTTTATACGTCAGACCTGGCAGGAGCTAGAACTAAACAGTGAGCTCGTTGAATAGAGAGCTCTGTATAGGCAGTCGAGTTTCTGCACATATAAGAGCCCATTACAGAAATGTACAGGAGCCAGCATTAACCACTTATTGCCCTGGAGAATAACTGTCAAGAATGGAACATGTTCAAATGTAAACTCAAATATCCAAAGCAAAAAAGGAGATACCTGAGTTGCTAAACCACACATTGGTGCAACCATAAAAAGGCTATCCCCTTCATATCTGAAGACTTGAGACTTTAATATAGGAAGTTGCAGAATGCAACAACGGATTGTCAGCATGGATTGCTGACACAAAGAATCACTGCAATCTGATTTATGTATTTACGTGTCTATGGAGAAAGCAGGCATGGTACCACTAGTCACTAAGCAGGTAGAGGATACCACGTGAGCAAGGTAGGCAAAGCAGCGTAGCAGGTACATCCACTAATCCAAGGGTCTCCGGTGGTGCTAGGACATAAGGCAAAGCAAAGACTTGTATATAGCAGACTATAGAAAACACCTGCACTCACCGTACAGCTTTGAGTCCTGCTGTACGGTGAGTGCAGGTGTTTTCTATAGTCTGCTATATACAATATGATTCATGTATTTATTTGGTGCAGTCAAAGAGAAACCATAAAGCTATCTCCCATGTTTCGGGGGCTTGTGAGCAGTGCCAGACATTCTGAGAAAATGTTATTTTACTGAAAGTTTCTTAGAACAAATTTCCAACAGATGGAGTAGGTGAATCCAGAGTAACTGGAATGAAACATGCCTGGGATAAACATATAGCATCCAATTAAAAAATAAAATAAAAATAATAATATAAGGACAGACAGTATTGACCAGGTGGTCTTTTTCTACCGACAAAAGCTTGATCACTTCTGTTGCAACTAGAGCATTTAACCAACAACTGGAGGGCTCAACATTAGTATGGCCTACCACACAAGAACTATATTAGAAAGCATACAGTAGTATGTCATGTTCACAGTACAGTGGTCCCTCAACATACGATGGTAATCCATTCCAAATGGACCATCGTTTGTTGAAACCATCGCATGTTGAGGGATCCGTGCAATGTAAAGTATAGGACAGTGGTCTACAACCTGCGGACCTCCAGATGTTGCAAAACTATGACACCCAGCATGCCCGGACAGCCGTTGGCTGTCCGGGCATGCTGAGTGTTGTAGTTTTGCAATATCTGGAGGTCCGCAGGTTGTAGACCACTGTTAGATGAAGTTGTACTCACCTGTCCCCGCCACTCCGGACCGTCACCGCTCGTCATCGCTGCCCGGAATGTCGCCGTCCATTGCTGTTGCTGCGTCCCCGAGGTGTCCCCGATGCTCCGGTAAGGCCTCCGCTTCCCCGGCATCCGCGCTCTCTGTCGCCGCCATCACGTTGCTACGCACGCCGCTCCTATTGGATGACAGGACAGCGTGCGCAGCAACGTGATAACGTTGATGGAGAGCGCCGACGATGCGGAGGATACCGAAGAGGATGCGCTGGAGCCCCAAGGACAGGTGAGTGACCATCACCGGAGCTCACGGGGCACCATAAACGGCTATCTGGCGGCAGCTGAAGCAGTCAGCGCTGCCGGATAGCCGTTTATGCGATGGCCCCGACATAAAAAAGCATCGTATGTTGATGCTGCCTTCTGAGAGGCCATCGTATGTTGTAAATATTTTATGTCGGGGCAATCGTAGGTCGAGGGGTCACTGTACTTATATATTTTGTATGTATCAGTTTTTACACTTAAATTGGTTGCCTGGTCGAAACATTTCCTCGTGTTCCCCAATCAGGACTATTGATTTTCATTGAAGTAAATGGACACACACAGACAGGGACACACCTGGGCCCGCATGGGGTGCGACTACAAAAAGGCCCACAGGGGAAGGGGGGTCTATTTGAGGATTTGGGGCACAGGTCTTGGATCTCCAGATGAGCCAGGCTTCCACCAGAACTGTCTGGCTGTGGGTTAACCCTCCTCTCTCTATTGAGAACACATGAATGATTGGTCACCTTGAGGATTTGTTTGTTTAGACCAATGAAGACATTAGAACAAAAGGAAAGAAAGAAAGAAACACTAAGCCAAACCTATAAATGCAATAATGCTAATGTTTCACCCTGCAGTTTCCTCAAGAAAACATTTATTTTCCTTTTAAAAAACGAACAATGTTTATACTTTTGCCAAACTTCACAGGCTGATATTACAGGGAAAGTAAGGAATCAGATTT
Source organism: Hyla sarda (assembly GCF_029499605.1). Classification (NCBI taxonomy): domain Eukaryota; kingdom Metazoa; phylum Chordata; class Amphibia; order Anura; family Hylidae; genus Hyla; species Hyla sarda. The sequence continues at coordinate 254,534,604 of NC_079192.1, read as the reverse complement.
CAAGGAATGTGGACTATGGCAAAGTATTAACTCACAGTAAATATTTATCTGTACAATGATTTCTTAGCAACAGGTGGTCATAGGAGACCATAACACAAATGTATTGTACGGTGTAAGTAAGATGTTGTTTCAGATAAATATTATTTCACAAGAAATTTAAAGCAATGCTTATGATTTATATGGTATGTACAGTATATTTAATGCAGAAACTTGTACAAGAATTATCTCTTCCAGAAAACTCTGATATGTAATAAAGCATTCTCGGGATACAACATAAATTTATTTGACAGAAAGGCTTCTATATTCTCTTTAAAATATTCCTTGGCATTAACTTGATAAAGGTTGGTAGAATTTATACCTGAAGCTAATATTAAATAAGAAGGAAAATTACAAAGTTATGAAGGTTATTATGCAGGTCATGGGTTAATTTTACGTAAAAGTACTCTGGTAGAAAACTATTTATTTAAATCAACTGGTGCCAGAAAGTTTAACAGATTTGTAAATTACTTCGATTTCAAAATTTTAATCCTTCCAGTACTTGAGCTGCTTTATGCTTCAGAGAAAGTTATTTTCTTTTTGAAATTCTTTTCTGTCTGACCACAGTGCTCTCTGCTGACAACTCTGTCCATGTCAGGAACTGTCCAGAGCAGAAGAGGTTTGCTATGGGGATTTGGTTCTGCTTTTGACAGTTCCTGACATGGACAGAGGTGTCAGCAGAGAGCACTGTGGTCAGACTGAAAATAATTTCAAAAATTTCAAAAAGAAAAGAACTTCCTCTGTAGTATATAGCACCTGATAAGTAGCACCTGATAGGAAGGATTAATATTTTTTAATATAAGTAATTTACAAATCTGTTTAACTTTCTGGCACCAGTTGATTTAACCCCTTAAGGACCAAGTGTTTTTCTGTTTTTGCACTTTCGTTTTTTCTTCCTTACATTAAAAAAATCATAACCCTTTAAATTTTGCACCTAAAATTCCATATGATGGCTTATTTTTTGCACCACCAATTCTACTTTGCAGTGACATCAGCCATTTTACCCAAAGATTTACAGCGAAGCTGGAAATAAAATCATTGTGCGACAAAATTGAAGAATAAACGCCATTTTGTAAATTTTGGGGGCTTCTGTTTCTATGCAGTACATTTTTCGGTAAAAATGAAACTTTGTCTTTATTCTGTAGGTCTATACGGTTAAAATGATACTCTACTGATATAGGTTTGAGTTTGTCGTACTTTTGGAAAAAATCATAACTACATGCACGAAAATTAATACATTTAAAATTGTCCTATTCTGATCCCTATAACTTTTTTATAAAATTTTAAAAATTTTTCCACGTACAGGGCTATATGAGGGCTCATATTTTGCAACGTGATCTGAAGTTTTAATTGATACCATTTTTGTTTTGATCAGACTTTTTGATTGCTTTTTATAAATTCTTGTATGTTGTAAAAAGTTACCCAAAAATATGCTATTTTGACTTTGGAATTTTTTGCCCATACAGCGTTGACTGTATGGTTTAGTTAACAATATGTTTTATAGTACGGACATTTACGCATGCAGCAATACCACTGTCACGATTCGGCTTGCTGGTTGTGGATCCTCTGTGTCAGCGAGGGATTGGCGTGGACCGTGCCGGTGGACCGGTTCTAAGATGCTACTGGTATTCACCAGAGCCCGCCGCAAAGCGGGATGGTCTTGCTGCGGCGGTAGCAACCAGGTCGTATCCACTGGCAACGGCTCAACCTCGCTGACTGCTGAGAAGGCGTGGGACAAAAGGACTAGGCAGAGACAAGGTCAGACGTAGCAGAAGGTCGGGGCAGGCGGCAAGGTTCGTAGTCAATATGGATAGCAGAAGATCTGAAAACACAGGCTTTGGACAACACTAAACGCTTTCACTGGCACAAGGCAACAAGATCCGGCAAGGGAGTGCAGGGGAAGTGAGGTATTATAGCCAGGGAGCAGGTGGAAGCTAATTAGGCTAATTGGGCCAGGCACCAATCATTGGTGCACTGGCCCTTTAAGTCCCGCGCGTCCTAGAGAGCGGAGCCACGCGCGCCAGCACATGACAGCCGGGGACCGAGACGGGTAAGTGACTTGGGATGCGATTCGCGAGCGGGCGCGTCCCGCTATGCGAATCGCATCCCCGCCGGCAATGTCAGTGCAGCGCTCCCGGTCAGCGGGTCTGACCGGGGCGCTGCAGAGAGAGAGATGCCGTGAGCGCTCCGGGGAGGAGCAGGGACCCGGAGCGCTCGGCGTAACAACCACATATGTAAATTTTTATTATGTTTATATATTTTTTTATATGGAATTTAGAAAAAGGGGGTGATTTAAACTTTTAACAAGGAAGGGGTTAATGCGTGTGTGTTTTTAAACTTTTTTAATCTTTTTTTTTTTTTTTACACTTTTTGTCCACTTTTAGGAGGAATCATTTGATTCCTCATACAGATCAATGTAGTTCCCTAAAACCACATTGATCTGTGTGCTCTGTGCTCGACTGATAAAGCCTGGTCCTGCCAGGCTTTATCATTGTCAGAGCCACAGCAGAAGCAGGACCTTTAAGAATAAATATAAGCCACCAGACAACTCCTTCAAATGCCCAAAGCAGGAGCACCAAACCTCATAGCTCTTTGAGAACCTGTAGACCTTTTTTGCTTTGTACTGCATTCGATGTTCTAGGAGGCTTTGGTAGATGGATGTTTCTGCATCTTTCTACTGTAAACTTGAAACCAGTGCAGTTCTGTATATATATATATATATATATATATATATATATATTTCAGAATAAAGCTATTTATAGTTGATTCTGTGGCTCTTCAAATGTTTGCCATACTGTGTGATTGGGATTTAGAGAGTGTCCTTATTTATTTACAACTAGCTGAGTACCCGGCGTTGCCCGGTTTTTCCTTCCTAATCCTTGTTGGGGAGGAAAATAAACAAAGGAGGAAGCTTTTGACTTCATATCCAGTCCTCATATATTGTTGTCATATCCCAACCCCACATCCCGACCTCCTATCCCGTCCTCCTATCTCGACCTCCTTTCCCGACCTCCTATACCGTCCTTCTATCCGGTTCTCCTATCCCGTTCTCCTATCCCGTCCTCCTATCCCATTCTCCTATCCCGTTCTCCTATCCCGTTCTCCTATCCCGTCCTCCTATCCCGACCTCCTATCCCGTCCTCCTATCCTGTCCTCCTATCCCGTCCTCCTATCCCGACCTCCTATCCCGACCTCCTATCCCATCCTCCTATCCCGTCCTCCTATCCCGTCCTCCTATCTCGACCTCCTATCCTGACCTCCTATCCCATCCTCCAATCTCGAGCTCCTATCTCGATCTCCTATCCTGACCTCCTTTCCTGTCCTCCTTTCCGGTCCTCCTATCTCGACCTCCTATCCCGACGGGTACCCATAAAGGATACATATACATTACATTATAAATCTCATACACCTGAGATTTATGGCAAAACTCCTTAAAATAGTATCTCTGCCATTTTTTCTTTTTATGCTTTTTAAACATTTACCATAATCTACATGATACATATATTGAGGGGATTGCTGGGAACATTAGAATATGAAATATTTGTGGGGTGTTTTTGTGAGGTGTTTTACATTGTTAAATTAAATTAACCTCTTAAGGACCAAGCCCATTTTCCTGACCTTATTTAAAAATGAGAAAAAGGGGTTGATTATAATAAGGAAGGGGTTAATTCACAGGGGGCTAAAAGATGCAATCTTCTGATTGCATATACTGATGAATGCCATGCCTGGAACAGTAGATCGCCAATCGGATGACAGAGAGGCAGGTGAGGACCCTCTCGTTGTCCGGTAAGCTGATCAGGACTTTCATTTAAAACACCGCAATCAACTTTGATTGTGGCATCTAAAGGGTTAATGACAGGCATCGGACCGATCGACAGTGCCCGGCATTAGCCAGGGGTCCTGGCTGCCCATAGCAACCGGGACCCACGGAGTTTAACCCATTGGTGAGAACGGTTTAATCCGCTGGTGAGAACGGTTTAAACTCCATTAACGGGACCAGGGCGTACAGATACGCCCATGGTCCTTAAGTACCAGGGTTCGAGGGCGTACCTGTACGCCTTGGTCCTGGATGGGTTAAAATAGTTGGATAACATTGTTTTTGCTTTCTTAATTTTTATTAGCATAAACATTAAAGTGTACCTGTCATTTGCAAAAACTTTCTATACAATGAAGATAATAACATTATGGCCTTCATTTACTAAGCTAAAACCCACAAGTTTTTCCAAGTTATTTTGGTACATAGTGTCTGAGACATGTCTGAGACTATCTGAGACATGTCTCAGACAGTGTGCGACAGTGTACACCAGGAAAATCCAATTAACCTGACATTGCATTGTGAAAAGCCAAAAAAGGGTGTGGTCTGATGCAAAGGGGTGTATCCGGACCAAAAAGGGGCATGGTTTCACAACCCGAATAAATGGCTGGAAATTTTCACTTAGAAAAAGCTGGTCAGAAAATGTTCCCGACTTGTAAATCTGTGAATCCCCATAGTAAATAGAAAGGAATCCTACAAGTCTTAAACAACATTTTACACAAGTAAAAACCCAACACTCTTAGTAAATGAGGCCCTATGGCCCTGATTTACTAAGAGTGGAGTGTAGGTTTCTTTGTGGGTTTTAATTCCCTACAAATTTTTTTCCACCATATTTACTAAGCTTTCCCTACATTTTGCACTTTTCCCTACATTTTGCTTTTTTTACATATGCTCTGATCTGTAGGGTTTTCCTTAGCTTAAATCCACTACATTTTCTGTGGAAATCTTACCAAATATGTTGGGTTTTTGTGAAAATGTCGGGAACGTGCCCCTTTTCCGTGACCACGCCCCCTTTCCACGACAGACACGCCGCTTTTGGGGGTTTTCTTAGTAAAATGGAGAGTTGGTCGGGTTTTTCAATGAGATAGAATTCTGGCGCACATTCTGGCATAGACAGAATTTCTGGCGCAATGCGCCAGAATCTGGTCCACAACCCGAGATAACAAGTAGGGTTTACAATAGTAAATCAGGGCCTATATGTATATTTGTTATATACATTGGTTAAAAAAAAATTATATATTTTTGGTTGAAAAAATGCTGTCCCTGCAGCTACAGTCATAGCCGTAAATGCTGGCACCCCTGAAATTTTTCAAGAAAATTAAGTATTTCTCAAAGAAAAGGATTGCAGTAACACATGTTTTGCTATACACATGTTTATTCCCTTTGTGTGTATTGGAACTAAACCAAAAAAAGGGAGGAAAATAAGCAAATTGTACATAATGTCACACCAAACTCCAAAAATGGGCTGGAAAATTTTTTGGGAACCCTAATTATTTGGTTGCACACCCTTTGGAAAAAATTACTGAAATCAGTCGCTTCCTAGAATCATCAATAAGCTTTTTACACCTCTCAGCCGGAATGTTGGACCACTCTTCCTTTGTAAACTGCTCCAGGTCTCTCTTATTGGAAGGCGCCTTTTCCCAACAGCAATTTTAAGATCTCTCCACAAGTGTTCAATGGGATTTAGATCTTGACTGATTGCTGGCCACTTCAGAACTCTCCAGCGCTTTGTTGCCATCCATTTCTGGGTGCTTTTTGATGTAGGTTTGGGGTCATTAAGGGAGATTTATCCAAACCTGTCCAGAGGAAAAGTTGCACAGCTGCCCATAGCAACCAATCATCTCACTTCTTTCATTTTCAACAAGGCCTCTGTAAAATGAAAGAAGCAATCTGATTGGTTTCTATGGGCAAGTGGGCAACTTTTCCTTTGCACAGGTTTTGATAAATTTCCCACATTATCCTGCTGGAAGACCTAAGATCTCGGACGCAAACCCAGCTTTCTAACACTGGGCTGTAGAGTGTGACCCAAAATCCATTGGTAATCCTCAGATTTCATGATGCCTTGCACACATTCAAGGCACCCAGTGCCAGAGGCAGCAAAACAAACCCAAAACATCATTGAACCTCCCCCATATTTCACTGTAGGTACTGTGTTCTTTTCTTTGTAGGCCTCATTCCGTTTTCAGTAAACAGTAGAATGATGTGCTTTACCAAAAAGCTCTGTCTTGGTCTCATCTGTCCACAAGACATTTTCCCAGAAGGATTTTGGCTTACTCAAGTTAATTTTGCCAAATTGTAGTCTTGCTTTTTTATGTCTCTGTGTCAGCAGGGGGGTCCTCCTGGGTCTCCTGCCATAGCGTTTCATTTCATTTTAATGTCGATGGATAGTTTGCACTGACACTGATGCTCCCTGAGCCTGCAGGACAGCTTGAATATCTTTGGAACTTGTTTGGGGCTGTTATCCCCCATCCAGACTATCCTGCGTTGACACCTTTCATCAATTTTTCTCTTCCGTCCAAACCCAGCGAGATTAGCTGCAGTGCCATGGGTTGCAAACGTCTTGGTAATGTTGCGCACTGTGGACAAAGGCAAATCTAGATCTCTGGAGATGGACTTGTAACCTTGAGATTGTTGATATTTTTCCACAATTTTGGTTCTCAAGTCCTCAGACAGTTCTCTTCTCCTTTTTTTGTTGCCCATGCTTAGTGTTGCACACACAATGGAAAGACTAAGTGAACTTCTCTCCTTTTTATCTGCTTTCAGGTGTAATTTTTATATTGTTCACACCTGTTACTTGCCCAGGTGAGTTTAAAGGAGCATCACATGCCTGAAACAATCTTATTTTTCCACAATTTTGAAAGGGTGCCAATAATTTTGTCCAGCCCATTTTTGGACTTTGGTTTGACAATATGTCCAATTTGCTTTTTTCCTCCCTTTTTTGGTTTAGTTCCAATACACACAAAAGGAATACATATGTGAATAGCAGAATATGTGTTACTGCAATCCTTTTCTGTGAGAAATACTTCATTTTCTAGAAAATTTTCAGGGGTGTCAACATTTACGCCCATGACTTTATTGCCTGTGTGTCTCTGTGTGGAGTCGAAATGCAGAAAGTGTGGGTTGGACAAGCAGGGCTTTGTGCAGGGAGCATGTTACGGTACCTTGGAAAAGGTTTGCATCTGCCAATGCGGCAGGAAGTTGCGTCTGAGGGAGAATCGTCTGATTCGTTTTGGACGAGGGAGTTTCGGATGAGGGAGGATGGAGTTGTGGCTGAAGGATGACGGCGATTGGCGAGGGAGGAGACTGGATGCCATTTTGCCTGACGGAGGACGGAGTTATGGCTAACGACTGACAATGTCCTAAAATGGACAGCGTACATATGTATTCATCCCCTTTACTGAGAAACCCCTAACAAAGATCTGATGCAAACAATTGTCTTGACAAGTCACATTTGCAATTCACAAAGTAAAAAGGTTCCAGCAGCATGAAGACCAAGGAGCTCACCAAACAGGTCATGTAAAAAGTTGTGAAGATGAAAGCAGCATTAGGTAATAAAAAGTATCCCAAGCTTTAACCCCTTAAGGAAGCAGCTCATTTAGGCCCTAAAGGACAACTGCAGCGGTATGACACTTATCCCCTATCCACAGGATAGGGGATAAGTGTTTGATTGCGGGGGGTCCGACCGCTGGGACCCCCCTCGATCTCCCTAATGGGGAGCCGCCATTAGTGCTCATGGTGACGTAGCGTCGACCTAGAGGTCGACGGTGACGCCCCGTCTCCTCCCCGTCCCCATACAGTTCAATGGGGGAGACTGGGAGGCACGAACGCTGCCTCGCCGCCTCTCCCATAGAGATGTATGGAGGAGGCGTGCCGGCTGCAACGTCATTCTGCGGCTGGCACGCCCCCTGCACGGGACAGCCGCGGCCCCATACAGGAGATCACAGGGGGTCCCAGCGGTCGGACCCCCCGCGATCAAACACTTATCCCCTATCCTGTGCATAGGGGATAAGTGTTAATCACGCTGCAGATGTCCTTTAAGGACGCAGACAATTACATTTTTAAGTTTTAGTTTTTTCCACCTCGCCTTCAAAAAATCATAAATCTTTTAAATTTTCATCCACAGACTAGTATGAGGGCTTGTTTTTTGCGCAACCAGTTGTCCGTTGTAATGCCATCACTCACTTTACCATTAAATGTATGGTGCAACCAAAAAAATACTATTTGTGTGGTGAAATTAAAAAGAAAACCGCAATTTTGCAAATTTTTGAAGGTTTTGTTTTCATGCCGTATAATTAACAGTAAAAATGACATGTGTTCTTTATTCTTTGGGTCAATACAATTAAAATTATACCCATGATAACGTACTTTTCTATTACTGTTGCGCTTAAAAAAATCGCAAACTTTTTAACCAAATTAGTATGTTTAAAATCCCCCTATTTTGAAGACCCATAACTTTTTCATTTTTCCCTATAAGCGGCGGGATGAGGACTCATTTTTTGCGCCGTGATCTGTAATTTTTTTTGATACCATATTTGCTTATATAGAACTTTTAATCAATTTTTTATAAAAAAAAATTTTGGGAATAAAATGTTATAAAAAAGCATCTATTTTGGACTTTTTTTAATTTTTACGTTCACGCCGATCACCGTACGGTATCATTAACATTTTATTTTAATAGTTGGGATATATATATATGCACGCGGCGATACCAAATATGTATATGAAATATTTTTTAACACTTTTTGGGGGTGAAATAGGGAAAATGGGACAATTTACGTTTTTATTGGGGGAGTGGGTTTTTCAAATATTTTTTTTTTACTTTATTTTTTTTACTTTAATTTTTACACTTTAGTAGTCCCCATAGGGGATTATTTATAGCAATCACTCGATTGCTAATCTTGTTCAGTGCTATGTATAGGACTATGATCAGCGCGGCAGCGCTGCGGATGATCCGATCATCCATTTAAGTGTCCGCGATGCTGCAGATGCCGTGATCTGTATTGATCACGGCATCTGAGGGGTTAGTGGCGGACATCCGCGGGATCGCGGGTGTCCGCCATTACGGGCGGGTCCCTGGCTGCGATCAGCAGCCGGGACCTGCCACGCATGATCAGGACATCGCTCCGATGCTTGCGGTTATGCTTAGGACGTAAATGTACGTCCTGGTGCGTTAAGTACCAATGCACCAGGACGTACATTTACGGCGCTCGTCGTTAAGGGGTTAAACATCTAGCATAATATAATCCATCATCAAAACATGGAAAGAATATGGCACAACTGCAAACCTATCAAAACAAGGCCATCCGCCCAAACTGAAAATCAGTGCTAAGAGAAAGAGAAGCAACCAGGAGGCCCATGGTAACTCTGAAGGAATGGAAAAGATCAACAGCTGAGGTGAGAGAATCTGTCCACAGGACAACTATTGGTTGTGTACTCCATAAATGTGGCCTTTATGGAAGAGGGTCAAGAGAAAATCAGTTTTTGAAATTGAGCCACAAAAAATCCAGTTTGAAGTTTATCACAAGACATGTGGGAGACACTGGGAACATGTAAAAGAAGGTGCTCAAGAAGGTGCTCTGGCTTAATTGCAAAGTCTGTGGCAGAAACCCAAACCCAACACTGACCATCACCCTGAGCACACCATCCCCATGGTGAAAGATGAAGGTAGTAGCCTAATGTTGTGGGGATGCTTCTCTTAAGCAAATACAGGCAGACTTGTCAGAATTGATGGAAAGATGGATGGAGCCAAATACATGGCAATCCATAAGACTTGCAGCTATAATTGCAGCGAAAGGTGATTTTACCAAGTATTGATTCAGGTGGGGGTGAATATTTATCCAACATTAAAAGATATTTTGCACTTTCATATTACTATGCATGTTGTGTGGATCAAATGTTAAAAGTATATATATTTAAGTCTATTTGAATTCTGGTTTGTAACAGTAGCAAAATGGGCAAAAAGTCTTCTAAGGGTGAATACTTATGCAAGGCACAATAGATAGATAGATAGAAAGATAGATAGATAGACAGACAGACAGACAGATAGATAAATGATCTTTTACTAACCGCATAGCAATTCTATTATACTTATGGTTTAGATGCGGAGTTACAATGTCATTTTAATGAATTCACCATGCAGTTCATTTTGTATTGCAAATTGTTTATGGCAATTGTTTTTCATGATGAATGTTTTTTGTGCAGTAATTTCATTGTATATTCACATAATTACAGCAAAGACAAGAGTCTTTAATCATAATGGTACGGTATAGTCCAAAAAGAATAAAGGAAGGGAATTTCACAGACAACAAATGTAAGGTCCAAGCTGTCAGTCAAGAATAGACACCGGGAAATTATATTCTTTTTCTACTCCTTATTTATTATCTTGGGCTACTTGGATTTTAATTTTAATTTGTATTTAATTGGTAAGACACTAATTTGGAAAGAAATGATAAGTCTGGAATACTCGGCACATTATCATGATTGTGGCTCATTTTATTTGTAATGTAAACTATGTCCTTTCACTACAGATAATGAGTAAGACATTATTACATAATATCCTGTAATTATATGATGAATAATCTATAGCATCCAATAAATTGGTTTACTGACTACTTCTGTCTCGTAAACTAGAAAATAAATGAGTGTACAATTTGAATTCTGCCTAACAGACTCAAGTGCTATAAAATCCATTTAACTTCTTCATGAACAGGCGTGCACATGAAGTCCCCTAAGGTGCCAGAAACACAACTTATTCAAAAAATAAAACAGTGCAACCACAACTCTTCTATAACTGAAATACGTACCGGACTATAACCATTAGGAAAATATTCTCTGAACTCATAGGGGCCCATTGTATGTTCTACTTAATGTAAAACTCCTGTAAGCATTTGCTGGCTCCAAGAATCATTAAATATTTAACATGTTCACTGATATCATTATAACTTTTGTACTTTCTAGAACAGAATTCTAATGCATCTTTAATCATACTAGCAATGCCGGTTACTAGGAAAGTCCCTATTACCCAGAGGCATTAACCAGTGAACAGACTGATATATTGCCCTGTATAATAAGCCTACTAATGAGTTTACAAACAAGCAATTGATAAATAGTTGGCCAATCGCTACTTTTATGCTGGTTTAAAATCAATAATCTGTTGTCTGTAAGTAAAGAGCTACATGAACGATCAGTGATTATTTGAGCGTACCTACCTGCACAATAATTATTTAAGCCAAGTAATAGGCTCCCTAAACAAGCGTTGTCTCAGTAACTCCGGTTCACAAAAATCCAGTAAATTTTATGAACGCAGATCTTATAGTCAGTGTGAACTAGACACTGTAATATGGTTCCCAGGGCTGGACACGTATCATGTAGAAAAAGGAACCCCAGAGCTCCACAGAGCTTTGCCTAAAGCCAAATTCTATTTTCCACAATTTCGGAAGCAATCATTAACATTGCAGTTTTGGAACCCCACTGACAGGCTAGTCAACTAAGCCTCAGAGATGATCTTCTAAAAAGGGAGCTACAAAGGTAGACAATTCTTTTAATTAAGTAGAATAAAACCGTCTTAGTACGCTGTTGCATAACATTCCTTTTAGTGGAAGACACTAGATTCTTGTTGGAGATGCAATGATGACAAAGGAGACGACCACCACATTTCATAGTATTGAATAAGTAGCCATTCTTGGATTTAGTATACAACCCAATGGATGCTGTAATAGATTGTGATCTCCCTTGGAATGCAATCCTGGATTTTGTCTGAGCATAGATAAAATGATATACTCAACCCTTACACATTTGCCGATTAGTGCAAATCTTATAAATATTTAGAAACATTAAATTATATCATTAAATTAATCTGATAACTAAATGGAAACTACACCTTAGGATAGATAATGGTTTACAGCAAACATAATTAATAATAATATTAACAATAATAATATTATTCCATGGAAAGAACTATTTACTATCATATCACCAATCATAACTATCTGATGTGTTGGAGTCTTACCTCTGGGGCTCCCCCCTTTCAGGAGAATGGAGCCAAGCCACAAACTAAACAGAGAATTGGCTACACATGTGTGTGATAGAAATAGCTCACCTCACCATAGATTGAAGTACTAGATATATAGATAGGTCACAACTAATATGGTAATATGTCAGAACAATCTTTATATTTGATTCCTTTCTATTCTTATTATATGTCATCTTTAATGGAATTAATAACTGAAATTAGTACATGCCCATAATCAAATATAAAATACAGCAGCATAAGATACTGTATATGCAAAGTATTATGTAAAACTTTATATAGACATGATGGCCCAGATTTATCAAAGAATGTCTATGGTAGAGCTATTTTCCCAGGTTTATTTGGGTAGTGGGTTTGACTAGCGTGCATCTTATTTATCATTAAGGTGCATCAGGATGATGAATTTTGCGCAGCTCTGCTGTGGTGGGAAAAGCTCTACCACATACACTTTTTCTAGATACTTGTGAGGGAGGGAAGTAGACACTTTCCCGGGTCCTGAATTTGGTAGGTTAGGTGTTTTTACTTACTTTCACAGAGCTGCCGGGACATTTTGACTTGAATTTGATTGCGGTGTCTAAGGGGTTAAAGCCGGGCATCACCGTGATCGGTGATGTCTGGCATTAGAGATAGGTCCTGGTGGCAGATAACCGCCAGGACCACCCAGCTATGACCCACACTCAGCTCCTGACCACAAGAGGTTAAAGGATGAATTGTGGAAGGTAGAAGTGATTCTCATGCCTACTGGTAGGTGGTGTAGCTTTGCGCCTAAAAAAGTACCTTTGCACACAAAATAGAGACTTTTGACAAAAGTTGCAAATGATAAATACGTGACCACTGCATGGGCAAAAAGAAAAAGTTCTAAACGTAGGCAAAAAGAGTGAAACTGTCTATATCAAAAGACGCATGAAAGTCGCTAAATATGCTGCTTGCGTCTGAACTGTGCCAAAACATAGACAAAAAAATGCTCTAAAAGCAATGAGAAATCTCCCCGCACTGTCCTTTATGTAATGTGTTTCTATTGCATAACTAAATTTGTATAACTAGAAGAGATGCAGCTTTGCATAATATTATTACTGTTTTTTATTCCATAGAATGTAAAGTACAAAATGAGCTAGAAAGTATAATACATTGTGACTAGTGAGCACATAAGTCTCTTAGGAAATGTTCCTTATGTCATTCTGCATAATTTGCCTGCTGAAATGCAAAAAGGACAGGAGGACTGGTGGATTATGAATGAACTTGATAAACCGATAAACTTCCTGTATAACAGCAAGGTTCAGAGAAATCGCCACAGTTTCATCCAAAAGACTTCACCATTAGTTTTCACAGCAGTATACGTTAGAGTACAATACAAAAAGCTTTGTAACCCTTTAAGTACTCATTTTGGCCACTTGAGGACACAGCAAATTTTCATTTTTTCATTTTGTTTTTTTTCCACCTACAGACTCATATTGCTTGTTTGTGTGACCAATTGTATTTTGTAATGACATCTTTCCTTTTAGCATAAAATATACTGTGAAACATAAAACATTATTATTTGTGGTCCTTTAGGTGGTTTTTTTCTGTAAACCTTAGACTGTCTTTAAAGGGGTACTCTGCCCCTAGACATCTTATCCCCTATCCAAAGGATAGGGGATAAGATGTTTGATCTTGGGGGTCCCGAGCACCCGGCATTCGTTTAAAGCATTGGGTATAGCGCCGGAGGCTCATGATGTCACGACTATGCCCCGCTCGTGACTTCATGGCCACGCCGCCTCAATGCAAGTCTATGGGAGGGGAGGTGACGTCCATCACACCCCCTCCCATAGACTTGTATTCAGGGGCCATGGTCGTGATGTCACGAGCCTCCGCCCTGCATCGCCAGTCATCCATCACTTAGTGGATGTCTGGAGTCCTACATCCAAGATCACGGGGGTCCCCAGCGGCAAGATCCCTGTGATCAGACATCTTATCCCCTATGCTTTGGATAGGGAATAAGATGTCTAGGGGCGGGGTACTCCTTTAATGCATCTTCTATTGTAGAGAGGCTTTTTTCTGGCCACTGTGCCATATAGCATAGACTGTAGAGTGCTGCACTGATGGTTAATCTTCTAGATGTTTCTCCAATCTGCATACAGGATCTTTGGAACTCAGCCAGAGTGACCATTGTGTTCTTGGTAACCTCTCTTACTAAGGTCCTACTCCCCTGATTAGGTAGTTTAGTTTTGTTACAAGCTCTAGAAAGAGTCCTGGTTATTCCCTCTTTCCTTTTAAGATTTATGGAGGCCTTCTCCAAAGCTGCCCTCCACACATTCCTGTCTCTAAGCTCACAGGCATTTGTTTCCTCCTCATGACTTGGATTCTCAGCTATGAGACCTTACATATACATGGCTTTGTCTTTTCAAATCATGTTCAATTAATGTGGACTCTAATCAAGGTGTATTCATTTAAAGAGTCATAGCAAAGAGTCTGAATACTTACGTGCAAAATTTAAGTTTTTCCTTTTTAAGAAATTTGCAAACATTTCTAACATTCTGTTTTCACATTCTCATTATGGGGTAATGAATGCAGAATGATGGGTTAAAACTTGTTTTGTTTTAATTTAAATAGGCACTGTCGGATACAAAAACTTTTGATACGTTTTTGATATATTTTGATATATAGATTTCGCAATTGCTTTCATTAGAAAATTTTCTGTATTTCATACTGAAAAAGCCAGTCAAACAACTGCCCCCCCCCCCCCCCCGCCTGCTTGGACACATACTAGTCCTGCTGTGTCCATGCGTCATCACCTATGTCATGGACACACTTCCTTGCATTAAAGCTGAGAGTGCAGGGCTCACAGCTGGAGGAAAAAATCTTCCCACTGTCAGCTTGTGTCCCGCTACTGTCAGTGAGGACAAGCTGGGAGTTGTAGTTTTGCTAATGCTAGGGGAGATGTGAGCAGACAGCATACTGAGGGAGGGGGCGGAGACCTGCACAGTGAGGCCACGCCCCCTACCTTTGAGAGGAATTCAGACTAGTGAGCTAATTTAATAGTGTAATAAAAAAAATAATAAAAGGTGCTAGACACATAAAAATGAGATGTACACGGTCAGGATTAGGTACTGAGTGATATATGTAAAAAAAATGTTTTTTGTTGGATCTGACGGGTACGCTTTAAGCCTCAACACAACAAAATGTGAAATACGTGAAAGGCTCTGAAGATTTTACTAATGCACTGTTTTTTAAATGAAAAATGACCCCCTGTACTGTTGTTCTTCTACCCCAACAATTTGATCACTTCCTGGTTTCCTTTCTGGACTGTAACCCTGTGATTGCCATGCAACAAAGCACACACTTTCCCAAAAAAAACCTTGCTGGCATACACAGTAGAGACTAACATGCAATATGTAGTTGAACTGAGCATGTCTGACCGTTTCACTGGATGCCCTAAGACGGTTATAACCAAGGGCACCAGTGCAAAACAAGGAAAGCACATTTATAAGTATATTTCTCAAATAATACATTTTCAGAAATTCTTGCACCTTAGAAATAATTTCATATAATGCACAATTTCATATAATGTATATTTTAGATTACCTGGGTGATCATCCTGTAAGTGTGGTGATTCCATACGTTTTTGCCAGGGGTTGTAAAGCTATACAGGGAATAAAAAAAAAAACAGAACTAAAAGTGCTGACAGAAAATAGACTCTAGACAAGTTTACACCTACAAAATCAGCTGCACATCACCTGCTGTCGGAATTCTTCTTGCAGATTTTTCAATGCAGAATTTCCGCTGCAGAACATCTGCAAGCAAAATCGCTGCAGACCTATTGACCCATCGAAGAACAGTGGATTATATATGTGTAAAGTTGTAAACATTCCCAAGGCTGGGATTCCACATGGCAGGTTCTTTAGGTAAAGCCAGAAGGGGATCCAGCAAGAAGGAGTAGTGTACTTCCTTCCTTTATACTTCCCTTTACTTTTGAATCCACCTCTGGCTTTGGCTCAAAAACTATTCACCTACAAACTCCTGAAATGACCACATTTATATGATCATTCAAAAGCTTTATTCAAAATTCATAATGCAAACAACATAACCAGAAACCCCCCTTTATTATTTAACTCCTTAACGACGCAGGCCGTATTTTTACGTCCTGCGCCGGCTCCCGTGATATAAGGCAGGGTCACGCGGTGACGCCACGTCATATCGGGTTGGTCCCGGCAGCCATCAACGGCCAGGACCCGTGGCTAATACCAGACATCACCAATCGCGGTGATGCCCGTTATTAACCCTTCAGACGGGGCAATCAAAGTTGATCGATGCGTCTGAAGTGAAAGTTTCCTGGCAGCTCAGTTGTGCTGTTCGGGACCGCCGCAGTGAAATCGCGGCATCCCAAGCATCTTGCAGGACGCGAAGAGGATCCCTGCCTCCTGCACGTCCGATCGCCGAATGACTGCTCCGTGCCTGAGATCCAGCAAGAAGCAGTCGAGCGGCGATAGCACTGATGTAGGAAATCAGTGTGTTCAATGTTATAGTCCTCTATGGGGGCTATAACATTGCAAAAGAAAAGTCTTAATAAATGTCATTTAACCCCTTCCCTAATAAAAGTCTGAATCACCCCCCCCCCCTTTGCTCCATAAAAAAAAAACAATGTAAATAAAAATAAATATAAACATATGTGGTATCGCCGCATGCGTCAATGTCCGAACTATAAAAATATATAGCTAATTAAACTGCACGGTCAATGGCGTACACGTAAAAAAAAATTCAAAAGTCCAAAATAGCATATTTTTGGTCCCTTTTTATACCATAAAAAAATGAATAAAAAGCGATCAAAAAGTCTGATCAAAATAAAAATGGTACTGATAAAAGTTTTAGGGGGTCAGAAAAAGGACATTTCAAACGTATAAATTTTCCTGCATGTGGTTATGATTTTTTTCAGAAGTACGACAAAATCAAACCTATGTAAGTAGGGTATCATTTTTATCGTACGGACCTACAGAATAAAGATGAGGTATCATTTTTACCAAAAAATGCACTGCGTAGAAACGGAAGCCCCCAAAATTACAAAATGGCGTTTTTTTTTTAGTTTTTCAATTTTGTCGCACAATGATTTTTTTTTGTTTCACTGTAGATTTTTGGGTAAAATGACTGATGTCATTACAAAGTAGAATTGGTGGGGAAAAAAGCCATCATATGAATTTTTAGGTGGACAATTTAAAGAGTTATGATTTTTAAAAGGAAAGGAGGAAAAAACGAAAATGCAAACACTGAAAAACGCTGAGTCCTTAAAGGGTTAAAGAGTACCTGTCATCAAACCATATTTTGTAAACTAACTCAGATTATATTCCCTAACTACTCCTAACACCCCTTCTGCCCTTACATTTTTTTTGTCGAGCTTTAAAAAGCTGTGTATCTTACCTTTCCCCTTGCTCACATTGTGTGAGCTCCCGGCAGGAGAAAGTGGGTGTTCCCCAGCAGGGGCAACATCACTGAAGCCTGTGAGAGATGCGCCTCGCCATGCCCTGCACACATTTCCTGAGTTTGGACTTCTGCAAGTCCAAAGAGGAGACCAAACTAACTATTTGACTTGTGCAGGGAACAGAACAGAGCCACCTAGTGGCCGTTTTTTCAATCACATTAAAAAATATAAAGGTTGAAAATGTCAACAGCAAGTAGTATCTTATAATTACATAGAGAACAAAATATAAAAAATTTAGTTTGGTGACAGGTACTCTTTCAAAAAACATATACACATGAGACATGGTAAAAACATGATGGTAGGGAAACATCCAATAATAACAAATGTATGGCAGCAATTAATATCATGACATTCAATAAGATGTACACACTTAAAGAGTACCTATCATGATCTTGTTAAATTTTATAATCCTCCAAGTTCACATCCCTAATTATGATAAACCACCCTCTGCCTTTATTTTTATAATTTTTTAGTTTTCAACCTTAATATTGCTCGGTATTTTCTGCTCAGTCTCAGTCACATTCACAGACTGGGAAGGGGCGTTACCCAGAAGGCGTGACATCATCTGAAGCCATACAGGGGATAACTTCCTCGCTCACTCTGTACACACAGCCCAGAGCAGTTCAGTGTGTAAGATGAGCTATGATTGGCTAAGGTTGCACACACCCCTCAGCACTCCAGAATTCATTTCCTGATTTTGGACTTCTGCCAGGCCAGCAGGGGTCCAAAGTCTGTGCAAGAGATAGGGGGAAATGTGCTCTGGACAAGTAGGGAGACACCTAGTAGCAGCTTTTTTAACAAAGTACATTAGAAAGATTTTTATTTATCATAAGAATTGCAATAGCAAAAATGTGTTTTAATGAGAGTGCCCATTTAAATATCACTGGCAAGGATAAATATATACTATAATCAAAAGAATGTGACATGTGCAACTATATGCTATAATTAGAAAAAGTGACCTGTGCAAATAGGATTATATCTATACACTGTGTCCAAGGTATAAATTCCTACTTAACTTAACTATATTTTATAATATATATGATAGAATATAAGTCCTCACATATAAAGTACTGATATTCTGCACAAGAGGTATGATAAGCCTCACATGCAAAAAATGGCACAATGTACACAAGACACAAAAATCATGTACAATGATAGTACACGCCAAACACTGCCAGGAACGCTGCCTCAGGATGTTCCCCCACCTCACATTCCGACGCATTTCACACTGCTTCCTCAAAAACTGCAGTGACAGTTCTCCAAAACAAATGCCAAATGGAATGAATCCTGGTCTTAAAATAAAAAAAAATAACAGCTTCAAAATGCAACGTAACCCTGTCCTTAAAAGGTTAAATGTGTAAGAAATGTCCTTGATTATTTGTTAATAATAATTGGCATAGTCAAAGGATATTTGTAAAGATGTCATTATTTCCATGGTATCTGCAGAATGAAAAATGTACAGTATCATCTGTATTTACAAAGCTGTTTTTGACCTGGTTCTCTGGAGTATTCTGCTGTAAAACATTAGCTGAGCAGCAGGGGCCATATTCAACTTTGCAATATTTTACGAATTTACGTGGACGAATATTCTTCCTATGTTGGCGAAATTTGCATATTCGATATGTTCATTCTCTTTATTTTTCCATGCGAAAATTAGTAAGGAAATACGCATAGTGCACAAGCGCAATTATATCTTTCACCTAATAGAAGGGAGGTATCAGTGTCCAGTCTGGAAGTGCCGATATTCGCATACATATTCGCATAAATATTTGCATAAATTTGCATAAAAAATGAATATTTGTCATTACAAATATATTTCTATATTCTAAATATTTGCGAAATCGCGACGTGCCGATATTCGCAGTAAAAATTAGCATTTCGAATATTCACGCTCAACACTATTCATAAATGGGGACCCCAGAAGGAGATATGTTAAAGGGACATCATTTGTATTATTGCTATAACACCATTATGTCCTAACTACTTTTAATGCCTTTTATATATTTTCCTACCACTTTCCACATTCTTTCTGTGATGCATTCCTTCTGATGTGGTATATATTTCTGAAACATGGTATTCTGCCCAAAGCTAAAATATTTACTTTGCGTGAATCAGGCACTTTTCCCTTCCCATCTATATATCACATTTACTGACACAGTCTATATTTTTTCTACAACATATCATCAATGTCTAAAACGTCCTACTACTCAGACTTAATACCATGATGCTAAAGAGATACATATGGAGTGGGGAGAAGACTACAAGCTCAGAAATGTACTTTACGTGAGTCATGCACTTTACATGTCCTATCTACCTATAACAATTACTGGCACTGTGAATACTGTTCCCAGAATTTGTATTAGCAATGTCTAACAATAATCGTTAAAGCAGTACATATTACTGCCCAGTTTAAATAAAATAAAAAAATCAGTAATAAAATAATTGTTTAATGTTACTCCAAAATGAATGATGATGATGTTTGGGAACGTCAATCACTTTTAAATAGTTTAAAAACTTAATATAGCCATCTTTGGGGATTTTTTACTTAGACTATGCAGGCCTGTTTCCTACCATATTTACATTTAGCCCATACCCAATGACACACTACAACAGCTTACTCTAGAGTTGTTAGTTCACATGTTATACATGATAAATGTGCTGTTAAATTTTAATATAAACTTATCTGGACTATGTTTTTCATAATTGTTTTAAGATATATATTTTTTGCTTTCTGTACCCTTGTTTGTCTTTTTTATTTGGTTGTGAATTAAAAAAATTGGTTTAAATGAGCAATAATGCTTCTTTCCATATATACGTCATCATTTGGGAATGCAAATACAAAAAGGTTTAAACAGACTTGATCATTTCTTATTTTTTTTGTAATTTAAAGGGGTATTCCAGGCCAAAACTTTTTTTTATATATCAACTGGCTCCGGAAAGTTAAACAGATTTGTAAATTACTTCTATTAAAAAATCTTAATCCTTCCAATAGTTGTTAGCTTCTGAAGTTGAGTTGTTGTTTTCTGTCTAACTGCTCTCTGATGACTCACGTCCCGGGAGCTGTGCAGTTCCTATGGGGATATTCTCACATCATGCACAGCTCCCGGGACGTGACATCATCATTGAGCAGTTAGACAGAAAATTTCAGAGGCTAATAACTATTGGAAGGATTAAGATTTTTTAATAGAAGTAGTTTACAAATCTGTTTAACTTTCCGGAGCCAGTTGATATATATATATATATATATATTGTTACGCCTAGCGCTCCGGGTCCCCGCTCCTCCCCGGAGCGCTCACGGCGTCTTTCTCCCTGCAGCGCCCCGGTCAGTCCCGCTGACCGGGAGCGCTGCACTGTCATGGCCGTCGGGGATGCGATTCGCACAGCGGGACGCGCCCGCTCGCGAGTCGCATCCCAGGTCACTTACCCGTCCCGGTCCCCTGCTGTCATGTGCTGGCGCGCGCGGCTCCGTTCTCTAGGGCGCGCGCGCGCCAGCTCTCTGAGACTTAAAGGGCCAGTGCACCAATGATTGGTGCCTGGCCCAATTAGCTTAATTGGCTTCCACCTGCTCCCTGGCTATATCTGATCTCCTCCCATGCACTCCCTTGCCGGATCTTGTTGCCTTGTGCCAGTGAAAGCGTTTAGTGTGTCCAAAGCCTGTGTTACCTGAACTTCTGCTATCCATCCTGACTACGAACCTTGCCGCCTGCCCCCGACCTTCTGCTACGTCTGACCTTGCCTCTGCCTAGTCCTTCTGTCCCACGCCTTCTCAGCAGTCAGCGAGGTTGAGCCGTTGCTAGTGGATACGACCTGGTTGCTACTGCCGCAGCAAGACCATCCCGCTTTGCGGCGGGCTCTGGTGAAAACCAGTAGCCTCTTAGAACCGGTCCACTAGCACGGTCCACGCCAATCCCTCGCTGACACAGCGGATCCACAACCCGCAAGCCTCTGTGCCTCCTCATGGCTCCCGTCCTTGTGTCTCCCTGCCCCGTGCCAAGCTTCACCCTCTGCCCTCCCTCCCCATTCCTACTCCTGCTGTACTGCCTGCCGTTGAGGAAACCCTCCATTCTTTCCCGGTGTCCTCATCCCAGGGGAGGCAGTCACCGGACAAAAAAAAGGGGAGACCTAAGGGGAGACCTACTGTTACGCCTAGCGCTCCGGGTCCCCGCTCCTCCCCGGAGCGCTCACGGCGTCTTTCTCCCTGCAGCGCCCCGGTCAGTCCCGCTGACCGGGAGCGCTGCACTGTCATGGCCGTCGGGGATGCGATTCGCACAGCGGGACGCGCCCGCTCGCGAGTCACATCCCAGGTCACTTACCCGTCCCGGTCCCCTGCTGTCATGTGCTGGCGCGCGCGGCTCCGTTCTCTAGGGCGCGCGCGCGCCAGCTCTCTGAGACTTAAAGGGCCAGTGCACCAATGATTGGTGCCTGGCCCAATTAGCTTAATTGGCTTCCACCTGCTCCCTGGCTATATCTGATCTCCTCCCATGCACTCCCTTGCCGGATCTTGTTGCCTTGTGCCAGTGAAAGCGTTTAGTGTGTCCAAAGCCTGTGTTACCTGAACTTCTGCTATCCATCCTGACTACGAACCTTGCCGCCTGCCCCCGACCTTCTGCTACGTCTGACCTTGCCTCTGCCTAGTCCTTCTGTCCCACGCCTTCTCAGCAGTCAGCGAGGTTGAGCCGTTGCTAGTGGATACGACCTGGTTGCTACTGCCGCAGCAAGACCATCCCGCTTTGCGGCGGGCTCTGGTGAAAACCAGTAGCCTCTTAGAACCGGTCCACTAGCACGGTCCACGCCAATCCCTCGCTGACACAGCGGATCCACAACCCGCAAGCCGAATCGTGACATATATATATATATATATATATATATATATATATATATATATATATAAAAGGTTTTGCCTGGAATACCCCTTTAACAAAATTTACCATTTAAGTGAAAATCAAAAGCATGTATGTAGTTTGTTGTGAGACCTTTTTTTTTTTTAGAAGAAGCACTGTTACATTGCATAACCTTTTACGGAATAACCAAAATGTAATGTAATAAAAAGCATTGTTGTTTGCTCCAAGACAAGCACAAAGGAATTAATTAATGCATTTCAATAAAACCAACTCTGGAGACTGCAGCCCTAATGATGAGAGAATAGGCTTAGAATTTAGGATTGAATAACAAAAACAACCAGCAACTCTGAAAAAATAAGATGTTTACACCCAGCTAAATATTGTCGTGTATAAGGCTCTATTTACGGCATGCTAGGGCTATACATGCAGTATATAAAAAATATATAATGATACAGCTCAGTAAACTTTAATAGTCAGACCATGAAGCTTTTATTAAAGTCAATGATACAACAGACAAGTACAGCTTCCATAATATAAACATTAATGGTCTTAAGACCAAAGTAACATTAACAAAATTCATTCCAAGGTACATTCGTAAAATAAGGTGATGTGGTTAAGCTCCTGGTAATCAGTCAAGGTTCAGTAAACTTTATATGTAAGTCAATGATAATATATGTATGCATATGTCTGAGACATACATTTAATGAGTTAACCTACAGAGGTGTTTCAACATCAGTTCCCTAAAACAGATGGGTTTACCTGGAACCTTACAGGCGTTTCCTAGGAAGCAACAGCAGAGACAGTCATAACAAATATTGACACACACTTTCAATAGTTGCCAAAATACCTATTTCTCCCAAATCACCCACATCAGTGTTTCCCATCCTTTTTTTGGCTCAGGGAATCCCTCATAAAAAAATAAAAAAAGAATTTCGTGGGGAACCCGTACCAAAGTTGACGAGCAAAAAAAAAATAAAAAAAAAAATAGGGAAACGGCCTCAATGCACAATATCTATTTATCTGTATGTATACCAAAGAAAAAAAAGAGCTTCACCACTATTTGACCAAAATAACAATACCTTTATTTATATTTCCATAAAACATATATTGCGCATGATTGGGTCTTTTATTGCAACAATCCAATACTATAAAGTGCATGAAGCAAGAGAAGTGCCAGTTACTAGACCATATACATATTTAGCTTGTCATTACATTACATGCCAATTTTTGCATAGGGTAAATGTGCAGAAAAATCACTAATATTCCATATAACAGCGTATGTTGGGATGGGAAACCATTTTCTCACTTACAGAGACCCAAAACCCTGTACTACACATTAATCTATCACATACCGCTTACATATGTCTATTGTGGTTTGCTCCAGCACCTCCCCCGACCTCAACGCACATTTGCAGAATGTCCAAGAATACGACAAATGCCCCACATTTTTTCCACATTTAATATCCAGTGGAACAATATGAAAGAGGCAATGGAAAAACACTTAGATGTTCTACTGATGGATCCAGTATTGGGGTCTATACTTCCCGAGAAACTTCCTATGAAGACGTGGCAAAAACCTAAAACACATGTTAGTCAGGAGTCATTATATAGCACAAACCCCAAGTTTTGGGGGAATTTGGTCAGTAAAAACAGGGTGCTTCCCATGTGGTGACTGCAGCACATGTAAAAATATTAGTCGTGACAAGTTTTTTAAAACATCTGATGGTGCACGGGAATTCTCTGTCCGCCAGTATATATCCTGCACAAGCTCGAATGTCATCTACTGTGCGACATGTGGATGCAATAAAATTTACTTTGGATTGACATCCAGCCAATTAAAAATAAGAGTTTGCAAGCCCCTTATTTGTGATTTGGTCGTTCTACTGTGTTTTTTAATGTTTTCTTCTTTCATTTTTTTATATTTTCTTTGTTTTTCATTGGTACTTGTATATGTCATACATAAGATGTGACATCTCCCTTAAAGCAGGAGAGCCACGTAATCTATATGGATGGGATAAGAGAATGAAAGTGGTACCCTGCAAAGATGACAATGGATGGGATTGGATATCTGGGTAGTAATACTTATGGGAGTATGTAATAATGGAGTATTTAATGTTTACAATGTGGTGTATAGATATGTTTTTGAATTTTGCTGTGGTGTGGTTGGTATATTTTAAATAATATAATTTACACGATGGGTTAATGTGTTAAGGAAAATGTAGGTAGGCACCTTATATTATATACATGAAAGGGTTCCTTTCATTTATTTACATTATTGCATTGTGACAATGCCATGTAGCACATGCACTTTATATAATGGGTCTAGATTACACTATGTGCACTTTTGATAAATGTTTTGTTTTAAGTGAATTTTTCTTCACCTATATTTAATATAGATATACATAAATATATATATATATATATATATATAGAGTATATAAAAAAAATATATATACATATATATATATATATATATATATATATATATATATATATATATTTGACCATGGTTTTCGACAATTTAAAATGGTTAGGATGGTATCCTAATACTCCATACAATAGCTTGAGAGATAGTATTATGCATTGTGGACACTTACATCCCATTCCCATAGAGATAGTGAACAGCGGAATTAGACACAGTGGCAGAGGAACTAGTATATCCGAACCAGATATATAGTGCACGTGCGCGAGATGCGGTTGATTGACAGCACATCCTGAGGTGCCGAGATCTTGCGATGCATGTGTCCAGAATACGCCAGCCCCAGACATGTGCATTGGCGATGCTGTGCTGACACAATGTCACACCCGGAAATCTTCGGCACACGCGCCAACAACAAACACTCACCTGGTAAGGATCATTAGTACCTACTGTATATATAAATCCTGGGGGGAGATGTAGTAAACATGACCTCTTGAAAAAGACTGTGAAACGTGCGTTGAGGTCGGGGGAGGTGCCAGAGCAAACCACAATAGACATGGGTAAGCGGAATGTTGCATCTGATTACATATATACGTGATAGATAAATGTGTAGTACAGGGATTTGGGTCTCTGTAAGTGAGAGATTGGTTTCCCATCCCAACATACGCTGTTATATGGAGTATTAGTGATTTTCCTGCACATTTACCCTATGCAAAAATCGGCATGTCATGCAATGACAGGCTAAATATGTATATGGTTTAGTAACCAGCATTCCTCTTGCTTCATGCACTTTATATTATTGGAATGTTGCAATAAAAGACCCAATCATGCGCAATATATGTTTTATGGAAATATAAATAAAGGTATTGTTATTTTGGTCAAATAGTGGTTAAACTCTTTTTTTCTTTGGTATACTTATTGTCATGGAGCGGTATGCATATTGCAATAGGATCATTTGGGAATAAGGCCGTATAATACAGTTACAGTGATGATGATGATAATAGGGTCTATACCCAGTAAGAAACTATTGTGTATTTAATTATCTGTGGGTATGTAGATTACAGTGCTGCTTTATACAGTAACTCCCAAATTACATCTTCTAAAATCTGCGTTGTTCCCTTCTCTTCTCCATCTGGTTTGGACCATCATGATGATTTCTTCCAGCCACAATACTTCTCCGTTAAACCTGCAAAACAAACCTATAACCCCCAGCACTTTTCAAGCATCAGCCTCCAGATTCCCCTTTTATAAGTGAGGAGGAATACAGGGGCATATAGGTGTAAAGGGGTAACAGAGGGGTGCAGAAAGGTGTACATGGGTGACAGGTGTGTAGTGGGGTGTACATGGGTGACAGATAGATGTACATGGGTGACAGATGGGTGTTGGGGGTGTAGAGGAGTGTACATGGGTGACAGAGGGGTGTACATGGGTGACAGGGGTGTTGGGGGTGTAAAGGAGTGTACATGGGTGACCGAGGGGTGTACATGAGTGACCGAGGGGTGTACATGGGTGACCGAGGGGTGTACATGGTTGACAGAAGGGTGTTGGGGGTTTAGAGGAGTGTACATGGGTGACAGAGGGGTGTACATCGGTGACGCGGGGTGTTGGTGGTGTACATGGGTGACAGAGGGGTGTACATGGTTGACAGAAGGGTGTACATGGGTGACTAGGGTTGTTGGGGGGTGTACATGGGTGTCGAGGGGTGTTGGGGGTTTACATGGGTGACAGAGGGGTGTACATAGGTGACAGAGGGGTGTAAAAGAGTGTACATGGGTGACAGGGGGGCGTAGGGGGTGAAAGAGGGGTGGACAGGAGTGACAAGGTGGTAACAGAGATTCAGGGTTTTGCGTGCCAGCAATAAAATCGGGACTTTGTCCGGGCGCTTCCCCTCAGTTATGAAGATCTTCAAACAACCAGTTAATTACCAGTTAATAACGTGGTTCTTTTTATTGGGTGCAAATTCTTTCCATTGTGTCCAATGCATAAATCCAGGAAGGTGATTTCTTCAACACTGTGTTCTAGCGTAAAATTAATCCCCCACTGATTGGAATTTAGTTCTTCTAAAAAGTTTTTTATAGATGCATCCGACCAGAAGAAGAGGTCATCTATATATCTTTAAAAAAAAAAACAATATTGGAGGAAAAATTGGGGTTGTTATTGATATGTACCTCCTCAAACACCCCCATAAATAAATTGGCGAATGAAGGTGCGACTTTAGACCCCATCGCCATCGCACCTTCATTCGTCAATTTATTTATGGGGGTGTTTGAGGAGGTACATATCAATAACAACCCCAATTTTTCCTCCAATATTGTTTTTTAAAAGATATATAGATGACCTCTTCTTCTTGTGGAGAGGGTCGGATGCATCTATAAAAAACTTTTTAGAAGAACTAAATTCCAATCAGTGGGGGATTCATTTTACGCTAGAACACAGTGTTGAAGAAATCACCTTCCTGGATTCATGCATTGGACACAATGGAAAGAATTTGCACCCAATAAAAAGAACCGCGTTATAATTAACTGGTTGTTTGACAATCTTCATAACTGAGGGGAAGCGCCCGGACAAGGTCCCGATTTTATTGCTGGCACGCAAAACCCTGAATCTCCATATATCGTTTGGGTCTGACATCTGTCACCCAAAAGGGTCTCTGGAGCAGCTGACCTCTACAACCAAGCGAGTCTACATGCCTGCAGAGGTGTTGTGCTCTTAGCACAACTCTTTCTGGTAAGCCTTAATTTACCTTTTGGGGCCATTCTTTGAAGCTAACAATACTGCACTAGGAGCACACCTGTCTTTTTTCTTTTCTCCTTATAAGGTGGTAACAGAGGGATGGACAGGGGTGACAAGGGGACAGAGGGGTAAATAGTGGGGGTTGGACATTGGTGATAGGGGGGTAGATTGGGGGGTGGTCAGAGGGGTGGTGAACATGGGTGACAGGGGCGGACAAGGTGGACATGGATGACAGGAAAGTGGAAAAGGGTGAAAGAGGGCAACAGAGGGGTGACAAAGGGGGTGGACAGGGGTGACAGAGGGGAGAGGATGCATTACCTTAATTAAGATGAGCTGAGCCGTCCTTCTGCGGGGGGCCAGGAAGAATCGGTGGGCCGAGAAGGATCAGGCTGGCCGGGAACATAGTCCAGGGGGCCGGTGGGAACATAGTCTGGGGGTCCGGTGGGAACATAGTCCGGTGGGCCAGCGGGAGCATAGTCCAGGGGGCTGGTGGTAACATAGCCCGGGGGGCGGCGGGAACATAGTCCAGGGGGCCGGCGGGAACATAGTCCAGGGGGCAGCAAGATGATAGTCTGGGGGTGGGGGTGGCGGGAACATAGTCCGGGGGCTGGTGCACCATCCCCTGCTTTTATCCCCTTCCCGGCGTGTGCACCTGTGACTCACTCGCGGCGCCGCAGGGGGGAGGGGGACGTTGTTTGCACAGTGTGCACAGTGCGCATGAGATTCACAGGCGCGCAAGCCAGGGCGGGAGATTATTTTTAGTTAATTACCTGCTGGAGCACCCAGAAGCCCTGGCAGTTCTCAACTGAACATCGGTTGCGAATCACTGACCCACACACATGCACACTCGCCTTGACTGTGCGTACAAGTGCTTTCAATAGAGAAAGGAAACAAGCCACTGCTAAGCAACTCTTGCAGCTGCTAATTTACTGTACAAAGAATCAGGCATGGTGTTATTCAACATGCCAAAATCTTTTTACCCTAAACATAATCTGCTGGGTGAAATTCACTATTTCCCCCATGCAGATAAGATAGCCAGTCCTGCTGAAAGCAACAGGTTCATGTGTGTGGGCGCCTTTACAGAAGGTATGTGTCAGGATTCGGCAGGCTGGTGGTGGATCCTCTGTGTCAGTGAGGGATTGGCGTGGACCGTACTGGAGGATCGGTTCTAAGTTGCTACTGGTTTTCACCAGAGCCCGCCGCAAAGCGGGATGGTCTTGCTGCGGCGGTAGCAACCAGGTCGTGTCCTCCAGTAGCGGCTCAACCTCCCTGACTGCTGAGACAGGCGTAGTACAAAGGAGAAGGCAGAAGCGTGGTCGGATGTAGCAAAGGTCAGGGCAGGCGGCAAGGTTCACAGGCGAGAGGACAATAGCAACGGGTACGGCAACGGGCAAGGCAAAACACAACTGTAGGGAACGCTTTCAAAATGGCACTAGGCACAAAGATCTGGCAAGGGCAGGAAGGGGAAGAGCTCTTAAATAGGCAGGGACACAGTGGGGGAATCAGGAACCAGCGCATCAACTATTGGTGCGCTGGCCCTTTAAATTTACCATAGACGGCGCGCACGCGCCCTGGGGAGCGGGCCGCGCGAGCCGGAATGACAAGGGCGGGACCGCAGCGCGCCGGAGCGCAGGTGAGAAGGAGGGGGATGCGGCGCGTGAGCGGTGGCAAGCCGCCACGCGAGCCGCGTCCCCTGGACAGTAGGACCCGCGCTCCCGGTCGGTGTCTCTGACCGGGAGATGCCGGGGATCGGGGGCAACGGAGGTAGGCAGCGGGCGCTCCGATCCGGAGTGCTCACTGTAACAGTACCCCCCCCCCTTAGGTCTCCCCCTCTTCTTGATACCAGGAAAGTTGAGAACGAGGCTGCGGTCCAAGATGTTACTTTCAGGCTCCCACTACCTTTCCTCAGGACCGCAGCCCTCCCAATCAACCAAAAAAAATATTTTTCCCCGGGAGATCTTAGAAGCTAGAATTTCTTTGACCGTGAAGATGTCAGAGGTACCAGCGACAGGGGTGGGAGAAAGAAGTTTGGGAGAGAAGCGGTTAAAGACAGCGGGTTTAAGGAGGGAGACATGGAAGGAGTTATGGATACGAAGTGAGGGAGGAAGATGGAGCTGGTAGGAAACCTGACTAATGCGGCTTTTGACCTTGAAGGGACCCAAGAAACGAGGGCCCAGCTTGTAACTTGGTCCCTTGAATCTGACGTACTTAGAAGAAAGCCACATCTTGTCCCCAGGACGGAATTCTGAAGGAGATCTGCGACTCTTATCGGCCTGGATCTTCATACGGGTCGAAGCCTTGAGGAGAGCTGAGTGGGTCTCTTGCCAAATGGAAGAGAAGTCTTGAAGAAGATCTTCGACAGCAGGTACAGAAGAGGAAGTGGTGGTTAGAGGCAGAGGTGGCAGGGGATGACGACCATACACCACAAAAAACGGAGATTTGTTGGAGGAGGAGGATGGCTTGAAATTAAAAGAAAACTTCGCCCACGGGAGTAGATTCGACCAATCGTCATGACGGGAAGACACAAAATGACGGAGATAGTCTCCCAGGATTTGGTTGATTCGCTCCACTTGACCATTAGACTGTGGATGGTACGAGGAGGAAAAGTACAATTTGACTCCGAGTTGACCACAGAGAGCCCTCCAGAATTTGGAAACAAACTGCACTCCACGGTCCGAGACGATGTGTCTGGGAAGACCGTGGAGGCGGAAGATGTGAAGAAAAAACTGTTTGGCTAGTTCAGGCGCAGACGGAAGTGAGCCATCTTTGAGAACCGATCCACCACAACCTAAATGACTGTCATACCACGTGAAGAGGGAAGATCAGTAATACAGTCCATAGCTATGTGAGACCAGGGGGTCTCAGGCACAGGAAGGGGCAGAAGAAGGCCCGCTGGTTTCTGACGAGGAACCTTGTCACGAGCACAGATCATGCAGGATTGAACGAATTCGGTGACGTCTCTCTCCAAAGAGGGCCACCAGTACCTTTGAGAGATTAGGTGAAGAGTCTTCTTGACCCCAGGATGACCAGCAAAAAGGGAAGCATGGCCCCACTTGAGAATCTGTAGCTGTTTACGAGGAGGAATGTAGATCTTGCCAGGAGGTAGTAGGCGCAAGTCCGTGGGAGCCACAGAGATCAGACGTTCAGGTGGGATAATGTGTTGGGGAGAAGATAGGTCCCCCACAACGTCAGAAGAGCGAGAAAGGGCATCAGCCCTAATGTTCTTGGCAGCAGGACGGAAATGAATCTCAAAGTTGAAGCGGGCGAAAAACAGGGACCAACGGGCTTGACGGGGGTTCAGTCTCTGGGCAGACTGGAGGTAGGCTAAGTTCTTATGGTCTGTGAAAATGTTCACTGGGTGAGGAGCACCCTCAAGAAGATGTCTCCATTCCTCTAGGGCCAGCTTAATAGCCAACAGTTCTCTGTCCCCAATGGAGTAGTTTCTTTCAGCGGAAGAAAAAGTTTTAGAAAAGAAGCCGTAGGTTATGGTCTTACCCTTGGACGACTTCTGGGTCAGCACAGCTCCGGCTCCCACCGAGGATGCGTCCACCTCAAGAAGGAATGGTTTGGAGGGGTCAGGCCTGGACAGAACCGGAGCAGAAGCAAAGGCGGATTTCAGGGACTGGAAGGCCTCTTCAGCCTCAGTAGGCCAGGTCTTGGGATTAGCTCCTTTTCTGGTTAATGCCACTATGGGAGCCACCAGGGTAGAATAATGTGGAATAAATTGCCTGTAGTACAGGTGGTTTCTTCTAAGACGAGTGAGGACTTGACGAACATGAGCCCGGTGCTGGTCCAGGTTAGAGGAGAATATAAGGATATCATCCAAATATACTACCACACAGGTATAAAGCAAGTCCCGGAAGATATCGTTAACAAATTCCTGGAAGACCGCCGGAGCATTACAGAGACCAAAGGGCATAACCAGATACTCGAAGTGTCCATCCCTAGTGTTAAAGGCGGTCTTCCATTCATCTCCCTCTCGGATGCGGATCAGGTTATAAGCCCCACGAAGATCCAATTTGGTAAAGATCTTAGCACCTCTGAGACGATCAAACAGTTCTGAGATCAGGGGCAGAGGATAGCGGTTCTTGATGGTAATCTTATTAAGTCCTCTGGAGAGAACCATCTTTTTTAGAGACAAAGAAAAAACCGGCTCCGGCAGGGCAGGAAGACTTCCTAATAAACCCTCTTTGAAGGTTTTCTCGCACATAGTCAGACATGGCTTGAGTCTCAGGAGGAGAGAGAGGATAGATTCTGCCCCGAGGTGGAGAAGAACCAGGTAGCAGGTCAATAGGACAATCATAAGGCCTGTGAGGTGGAAGAGTCTCTGCTTGCTTCTTACAGAAGACATCTTCAAAATCGTGGTAAGATTTGGAAAGACCCGGTGGCGGAAGCACTGGCGGGACTCGTTTAATAGGAGCAGGCTTGAGACATCCGTCAGAGCAGGAAGAACCCCAACGAAGAATCTCCCCGGTGGTCCAATTAAGGACAGGACAATGGCGTTGCAACCACGGAAGACCCAGCAGGAGCTCTGAGGAACAAAAAGGAAGGACAAAAAACTCCAAAGCCTCTGTATGAAATATCCCAATGTCCATCCGAAGAGGCTGGGTATGGTACTGAACCGTGGCAGAAAGTCTCTCACCATTTACAGTAGAGATGAGGAATGGTTTAGGCAGACGTACTATGGGAATTCGGTACTTCTCGACCAAGGAGGCGTGGATAAAATTGCCAGCAGAACCGGAGTCCAAGAAGGCGGCAGCCGTAAAGGAGGACTTGGACGGTAGGAACAACTGCACAGATAAGATGAGTCGTGGAGAGGAAGAATCCACACCCAGCAATGCCTCTCCCACGTTTACTAGGTGCGGGCGTTTCCCGAACGTGGAGGACGAAGAGGACAGTCTCTCAGGAAGTGCTCAGTACGCGCCCTGGGGAGCGGGGCCGCGTGAGCCGCAATGACGAGGACGGGACCGCAGCGCAGGTGAGAAGGAGGGGGATGCGGCGCATGAGCGGTGGCCAGCCGCCACACGAGCCGGGACCGGGAGACGCCGGGGACCGGGGGCGACGGAGGTAGGCAGCGGGCGCTCCGATCCGGAGGCGGAGATCGGAGCGCTCGCTGTAACAGTATGACAAACTTCTGTGCCAAACGTCTTTGAGGTATGAATGTGAAAAGAGTGTGCCCAAGAGTTATAGTTTCTGATATCCCTCGTGATAGAAAATTGAAAATGACTGATCTAAAGAAGAGAAAGTCAATACTGAGCAACAAAGACTAAGATCAAAACATGACATTATGAAAAAAAATAAACTACACCTTAAATTTCAATGTTTTAATACAAATCACCAATGTAGACGATAACCTGTTGCTCCTAAGGGTATGTTAGTACAAAAATAGGGGGGCTCACCAAATCATGCAGTGGGTGCTACTACTCAGTAAGCAAAGAACTTTCTATACAAAGGTAAAGATTTACTGTAAAGAGTGCACACCACAGGATCTCACAGGAAGTCACAAACGGTGACGGAACGCGTGGGGCTCTAGGGGTCCCGTCCCGCTTTCCATCTTTTCGGCTCCTTTGTTTTGTGGTTGCTGTGCACTGGTGATATGCATTTATATACCTTCTCTCTGTACATCGTATATTCCTTTTTTATTTGATGTTAGGATGATTTATTCGGTGACATAGTTTGATGCTGTATGTGTATTATCTTATTAGTTAGCACCACTGCCTGAGCCATTGTATTGTATTATAAAGGGACGGGACTTTGGCGAGAAGGGGGTTCATGGCCCCTCTCCCATGTTGTAGAGGTTGCTCAATTAAGAGCCTTTTAACTGATTTTAGCTCTTTCTGTCTTTTTTTCATCTTTATATGATATTTAATAAAATAAAACATGTTACTTATATGAATATTGATCCTGTGGTGTGCACTCTTTACAGTAAATCTTTACCTTTGTATACCTAAGGGTATGTTCACACTGAGGAATGGGAGAGAAAATTAAGAGGAATCATTTCGGTCAGGTAAATGTTGAAATCTGCCATTTTCTTCTTGACGTGGAATTGAAACAGAATCGGATTTAAAGCAGAATTGAAGCAGAAATTACAAGCAGAATTTAACAGGAGAAGCAGCAAATGATGTTAGGGTGCATTCCCACAGGGCGTATACGCAGCGTATTTGACGCTGCGCAAAATTTATGGCCGCAGCGGGAAATACGCTGCGTATTCCTCGCTCTCTATACACACAGGGCTTTCCGCTGGCAGCCCTATGTGTGCAGTGAGTTTTGGAGGCGGGGCCGCGCGTCAAAGACAAGCCGGCACACGGCCCCGCCTCCAAAACTCACTACACACATAGGGCTGCCGCCGGAAAGCTCTGTGTGTATAGTGAGCAAGGAATACGCAGCGTATTTCCCGCTGCTGCCGTACATTTTGCGCAGCGTCAAATACGCTGCATATACGCCCTGTGGGAACGCACCCTTAGAGAGGAAGTTTAGCCATTTCTGCTTGAATTCTGCTCCAAACTGATTTTCACAGGGGAAAAAAATCCTATTGACTTCAATGGGCTTCTACAGGATTCTGCTTGAAAAAAGTACATGCAGCAGTTCATTTCTCAGGTGGAATAGAGTTCGGTATCCGAATTCCGCTAGCAGAAATTCCTCAGTGTGAACAGGGCAGCAGAAAGTCCATTAAAATCAATAGAAACTTTTATTTAAGGATAAATTGGAGCGGAATAAGCAAGCAGAATTACTCGAGTAAATTCCTCTACAATTCCTCAGTGTGGTCATACTGTAAAAATACACTACAGCAGTATGGCAAAAATGGAATTGTATAGTTCCATTTAGTTGTATAAAGATTTTTTCAGGTCAGTTAGAGTTCACCTACATCTTACAAACTCTCAGTCCCTACTTGTCCCAGTGTTGTGACCACTCTTATAATAATCTTCAGTGTCATCCAATATATCTGGTGTCACACTGAGCACTTTGATCAATGAATGTACTCTAAAGACGTCCATACATTTTAGACTAAAATCAGCCAAACCCGCCACCTTTGGCTGAATGGTAATCCAAGTTTTTAGCATTTTCACCACTCTAACCTATTGTTTTGGGATAAGCCGATCCAATGTGTTCAATCTCAAATTTTCTGCAAACCCTATAGGCATTAAATTATTCACAAACTGAACAATTATTTAACAGCTATCACACAGTGGTGTACTTACAGTGGGGATCAAAAGTTTGGGCACCCCAGGTAAAAATTTGTAATAATGTGCATAAAGAAGCCAAGGAAAGATGGAAAAATCTCCAAAAAGGCATCAAATTACAGATTAGAGATTCTTATAATATGTCAACAAAAGTTAGATTTTATTTCCATCATCTACACTTTCAAAATAACAGAAAACAAAAAAATGGCATCTGCAAAAGTTTGGGTACCCTGCAGAATTTATAACATGCACTGCCCCCTTTGCAAAGCTGAGACCTGCCAGTGTCATGGATTGTTCTCAATCATCATCTGGGAAGACCAGGTGATGTCAATCTCAAAGGTTTTAAATGCCCAAACTCATCTGACCTTGCCCCAACAATCAGCACCATAGGTTCTTCTAAGCAGTTGTCTAGAAATCTGACACTGAAAATAGTTGATGCTCACAAAGCTGGAGAAGGCTATAAGAAGATAGCAAAACATTTTCAGATGTCAATATCCTCTGTTTGGAATGTAATTAAGAAATGGCAGTCATCAGGAACAGTGGAAGTTAAAGCAGGATCTAGAAGACCAAGAAAAATGTCAGACAGAACAGCTCGCAGGATTGTGAGAAAAAACTATTCAAAACCCAAGTTTGACTGCACAATCCCTCCAGAAAGATCTGGCAGACACTGGAGTTGTGGTACACTATTCCACTATAAAGAGATACTTGTACAAATATGGTCTTTATGGAAGAGTCATCAGAAGAAAACCTCTTCTACGTCCTCACCACAAAAATCTGTGTTTGAACTTTGCAAATGAACATATAGACAAGCCTGATGCATTTTGGAAACAAGTTCTGTGGACCGATGAGGTTAAAATTGAACTTTTTGGCCGGAATGAGCAAAGGTACTTTTGAAGAAGAAGGGGAAAAGAATTTAATGAAAAGAACCTCTGTCCAACTGTTAAGCATGGGGGTGGATCAATCATGCTTTGGGGTTGTATTGCAGCCAGTGGCACGGGGAACATCTCACGAGTAGAAGGAAAAATGGATTCAATAAAATTTCAGCAAATTTTGGATGGTAACTTGATGCCATCTGTGAAAAAGCTGAAGTGAAAGAGAGGAAATCCACGGGGGATTACATCAAGAGGCGTAAACTGAAGGTTTTGCCATGGCCTTCACAATCTCCTGACCTCAACATAATTGAAAATCTATGGATAGACCTTAAAAGAGCAGTGCGTGACAGACAGCCCAGAAATCTCAAAGAACTGGAAGACTTTTGTAAGGAAAAATGGGCAAAGATACCTCAAACAAGAATTGAAAGACTCTTGGCTGGCTACAAAAAGCGTTTACAAGCGTTTACACCATTTTTTTGTTTTCTGTTATTTTGAAAGTGTAAATGATGGAAATAAAATCTAACTTTTGTTGACATATTATAAGAATGTCTAATATGTAATGTGATGCCTTTTGGAGATTTTTCCATCTATCCTTGGCTTCTTTATGCACATTAATACAAATTTTTACCTGGGGTGCCCAAACTTTTGATCCCCACTGTACACTTTGGCAAACCTGGCCCCCATTGGTGGGCACACCCTGGTGTTAGGTGTAGGCCGCCAAAGCGTGGGTATTTCAATTTCATTTACCAATGGTTAATAAAATAATGCACGTATCTAGTTTTAGACTTTCAGGGCCACTGGCTGCTAATACTGTAACAGAAGACATCCTCTTTTAAACAGTAATAAAAATCACTTGCTACTTGTTACTAAGGGTGTTATATGGAGATACATAGAACAGGTTGTACTTCATAAAACTGAGCTTACAGCAAGGTACAGCTCTGTTCCAAATTTTTTATATGCTTTGAGCTGTAGAGCTGGCTATCATATCACAAAATATGCTGAATCATGAACTTGATGAGAACCATGAATTATATCAAATGCCAAAAAAAGATATTATTGTTATCGTGGAACAGTACAGAAGTGAATGACATTTTAAGTGTTGACTTTAACTTTTGAATTAATAGAAAATAAATAGACTGAATATTTTATGTGAAAGCCATTGTTTTTCAAAAGACTAAATGCATTTGTTTATGGACGTATATCAAGTTTAAGTGTATGTTCACATGTGTGCAGATTTGTTGCAGATATTTCTGCACCTAAAAGTCCGGCACCCCGACTCTCTGTATAAATGCATTGTGTTAAACACGGCACGAAGCTGTGGCCAACACACCCCCTCCATGCATCTCTATGGAACGCTGTATTTCCGCCTCTTCCATAGAGATGCAAGGAGGGGGGCGTGTAGGCCACCGCTTCGTACAGTGGTCTACACGCCTCCATTCATGAGGAGAACTGGACACCGTAGGGTGATCACAGGGGGTACTACGGAGAGGGAATACGTTTTTTGATAATATATAACTCCTTTAATTTAAGTAATCATGTGTTTCATGCATATTATGGTACAAATTTGACATGGATTTGTAAATTATGTGTGAATCCTACACAAATGCTATTTGTTTGAATTTACACTGCACGTTTATTACCTTGACATGGGAAATGTGATTTCATGTGTTACTGTATTTCCTGCAATTGATTGTTGCATTTTATTTGTATTTAGATTGAGTGAATATATAGCTTTGGTTTTTGTTTGGTTAGACAATATGGGGCTGGGTAGTTTTAGCCTCATGCTCCATGCAACTGTTAAGAGATAGCAGGGGCTGAGATGAGCAGCCTATTTAGTCAAAGCTGATTGGGTAGATTAAGTAAGCAAGAGAATGCCTAAATTGTAGCCCAAAAGAATGCCTGCTGAAGCCGCAGAGACATGGCTGTCTGCTGGTAAATAGCTGCTAGTTTACCCAAGTTACAGCCAAGGACTGCAAAGATATCACATCATTCCTAACAATAGAACACCTAATCAGACTCTACAGCAGGGTTGAGTGTGAGACGGGCTGTGGGTACAGGAGTTTGCCAACCCTGAAAGAGATGGATGAGAGAGAGAGAAAACTAAGCTTCTATTGCATGCACAGTAAGAACTGTGAGTAGCTCTACAACAGAGCCTGTGTTTGTGTATTAAGGGCCCTAGTCGCAAGGGCCAAATAATGAGTCCTGGTTGTGAAGGGATATCAGAGTGCATACTGTGAGCTCGTGAAGCAGGGAGTCATAAAGATTTCGAGGGAAGTTTATAAAAACGTGTTGAGGAAGAGTGGTGCAGCTGCACATAGCAACCAATCAGATTGCTTCTTTATTTTTAAATGCTTTTTAAAAATGAAAGAAGCACTCTAATTGGTTGTCACAAGCAACTGCACCACACTTTCTCCCCTCACTCCTGACCCTCCCTCATTCAAAGACTTCCGTCATGGACAGCTCAGAGAAGAGCCCTTAACAGAACAGAAAAAAAACGAAAAGTGTTCCTCGGTGCTTTAACATATGAGTTCTCATTTTGTAAATACACATCTATCACCTAGTCTACTATACACTCTATGTATTGTTTTTCTAAGGTTTATTGTCCTTTATGTATATGGTATCATCTTATAAATAAATATATATATATATATATATATATATATATATATATATATATACTGTAACTTATATCAATCACTTTAGCACAGTTAGTGTAATGATTATTATATTTTTTGTAGGTTCCATTTACATTGTGACATGATATATGTGCGGCTTTTATTACACTCTCAGGATATGACGTATTTGTCAAGTGACCTTCTTACCAGGGGTTTTAAAGCAGCTGATGGTGTAATGAGCCGAATCTATGACAAAGGTTGTTTACCCGAAACGTGTCAAATCCTGTGCTACATGTTCCTCTCAGCCTGTTGGACACCTTGCTTTTTATGCTTCAATAAAGACTTGGGGGGAGATTTATCAAAACCTGTCCAGAGAAAAAAAATTGCTGAGTTGCCCATAGCAACCAATCAGATCACTTCTTTCATTTCTCAGAGGCCTTTTCAAAAATGAAAAAAAAAAAATCTGATTGGTTGCTATGGGCAACGCAGCAACTTTTCCTCTGGACAGGTTTTAATAAATCTCCCCCTTGGTTTTTATTCTAGATTCCTAGCTGGAGTTTCCGGTTTTGATAAATCTTCCTCTTTGAGTTTAGTTCAAGCTGCATATGAATACGAAGCACCATCTCACTCTGTAACTTTCTTTGAGCCTCTTTGTGAAAACTGCCATGCTTTCTGTAAGCATAAGTACCTTTGGCAAGTATAGTTATTGTAAGTTCTGCATTTCCATCACAGAACATCAGATGTACTCTGCTTGTGTAAAGTCAAATACAATCAGTCAGAAAAGAACAAGCCAAAACATAACCTTTATTTATACCTTTAAAATATTCACTTCTAGGACAGACAAACAAATATCAAATATCAGGAGAATTGGATGCTTTTACAGTTAAAGCGCAACTGTCATGAGTTTTTAGCCCCCCAGACTACTACAATGTTGTTACAGATGTCCATAACATGAGTGAAACCATAGATTTTATGGGTTTTATAACTTATAAAATACATTTATCCAGCGGTCTGGCACAGTCGGATAGACGTGGCTTGAGGTTCGCAAAGCCCCGCCACGCCTATCCTCTCCTTTCAGCACTGGGATCGCTGTGTAGTAAGACACAGCGCATGCGCCCCTCCCTTCCTCTAGTACTGCACCTGCGCAGTGAGCGCATAGGCAGCAGGAGTGAGTGCTCGCTCTGTCAATGCAGGGTGGTGGCGTGCGCAAGTCAGGAGGGGCGCATGCGCTGTGGATGCGCTGAAAGGAGAGGATAGGCGTGGCTACAGCAGGGCTTTGCGAACTCCAAGCCACGACTATCCAACTGTGCCAGACCGCTGGATAAATGTATTTTATAAGTTATAAAAGAAGGAGGAAAACCCATAAAGGTATGGTTACACTCATGTTATGGACATCTGTAACAACATTGTTGTTCATGACAGTTGTGAATTAAGTCACATTACAAGACATAAGATCTGGCCCAAAATAATATCCTAATTAGGCTAGGGGAGGTAT
The DNA here is from genome assembly GCF_029499605.1 of Hyla sarda. Lineage (NCBI taxonomy): Eukaryota > Metazoa > Chordata > Amphibia > Anura > Hylidae > Hyla > Hyla sarda. The sequence goes on along the minus strand of NC_079192.1, from coordinate 254,495,120 downwards.
ATGGCACTTGGCCCCAGAGGCCCGAGTCTGTCCCTGGCACTCCCTTTTCCACTACGCCTGTTACAGCGAGCACTCCGGTCATCTCTTCCGGACCGGAGCGCCCGCTGCCTCAGCCCTCTGTCCCAGGGTCCCGGCATCTGTCGGTCAGTCGCACTGACCAGGAGCGTGGGTCCCGCAGTGTCAGAGACGCGGCTGGCGTGGTAGTTGGTCCCCGCTCACGCCCCGCGTCCCTGTTCGTCTCACCTGTTCCCCGGCGTGCGGCTCCATACTCTCCTGCATCCCGGCGCACGGCCCCGCTCTCTATGGCACCCGCGTGGCGGCTTCAGTAAATTTAAAGGGCCAGCGCACCGGTAATTGGTGCGCTGGCTCCTCACCTACTACTGTGCCTTGAGCCTCTGAGAAAGCGTTCCCTCCTGTGTTCGTTGCCTTGCCAGTTGCCGAACCCGTTGCTACCGTATTATCGCTTGTGAACCCTTGCCGCCTGCCCTGACCTCTGCTACGTCCGACTATGCTCTTGCCTGCTCCCTGTGTACCACACTATATCAGCTGCCGGAGAGGTCGAGTTGTTACTGGGGGATACAACCTGGTAGTTACCGCCGCAGCAAATCCATCCCGCTTTGCAGCGGGCTCTGTTGAAGACCAGTAACTGCTTAGAACCGGTCTTCCAGTACAACCCGCGCCATCGCCTCTCTGGTCCAGAGGATCCACTACCTTCCTGCCGGTTCGTGACAGTAAGATCCGGCCATGGATCCCTCTGATGTTCCCCTGCCAAGTCTAGCGGACCTCACCTCCATTGTGGCCCAGCAAGGTCAGCAGCTGGCCCAGTTGACCGCTATGATGCAACAGCTCCTGCCAGCTCAGCAACAGCCAGCTCCTCCGACTGCACCGGCTGCATCACCACCGCCTGCAGTTGCCACTGGATCCAGAATCCGTTTGTCCCTACCAGACAAATACGACGGAGATCCTAAGTTATGCCGAGGGTTTCTGTCTCAGTGCTCTCTTCACCTCGAGCTACTGTCTGACCAGTTTCCGTCTGAGCGAGCCAAGGTAGCCTTCATCCTCAGTCTGCTCTCCGGGAGGGCCCTGGCCTGGGCTACACCGCTTTGGGACCATGCTGATCCAGCCACCGCATCTGTCCAGAGTTTTTGTCAGGAGCTTCGTAGTGTTTTCGAGGAACCTGCCTGGGTTACCTCTGCAGAGACTGCTTTGCTAAACTTGTCCCAAGGAAATTCTACCGTGGGTGACTATGCCATCCAGTTCCGCACCCTTGCCTCCAAGCTGAACTGGAACAATGAAGCTCTTTGTGCCACTTTTAAGAAGGGACTTAATTCTGACATTAAGGACGTCCTTGCTGCACGTGATCTGCCTACTACCCTGAGTGACCTCATCTTGCTAGCCACAAGAATTGATAAACGTTTCTCCGAGAGACAAGAGGAACTCCTTCTTGAGAAGGAAAAAGCTCGCCCTAAACACTGCCCTCGTCTGACTCCTGTGTTCCAGCGTCCACCTCTACCTGTTGTTGGGTCTTCCACTGTGGAGGCCATGCAGGTGGACCAGTCTCGCCTGACCCCGCAAGAACGGAGCCGCCGTAGAGACGAGAACCTGTGTTTGTACTGTGCTAGTACCGAGCACTTCCTTAAGGATTGTCCTCTTCATCCTCCACGTTCGGGAAATGCCCGCACCTAGTGGATGTGGAAGAGGCATTACTAGGTGTGGATTCTTCCTCTCCACGTCTCATTATATCCGAGCAGTTGTTTCTTTCGTCCAAGTCCTTCTTCTCTGCTGCAGCCTTCTTGGATTCCGGTTCAGCCAGCAACTTCATCCACGCCTCCTTGGTCGACAAGTATCAAATTCCCATAACCCGTCTGCCCAAGCCGTTCCTCATTTCTATGGTCAACGGGGAGAGACTCTCTGCTACGGTACAATACTGTACCCAGCCCCTGCGGATGGACATTGGGATGTTTCATACCGATACTCTGGAATTTCTTGTTCTTCCCTTTTGCTCTTCCGAACTTCTGCTGGGTTTACCGTGGTTGCAACGCCATTGTCCTGTGTTGAATTGGTCCACCGGTGAGATTCTGCGTTGGGGTTCCTCCTGCTCTGAACGGTGTCTCAAGCCTGCTCCTATCAATTGGGTCCCGCCAGTTCCTCCGCCACCAGGTCTCCCCAAGCCTTACCACCATTTTGCGGATGTCTTCTGTAAAAAACAAGCAGAGACCCTTCCTCCTCACAGGCCTTATGATTGTCCGATTGACCTGTTACCTGGCTCTACTCCTCCTCGGGGCAGAATTTATCCTCTCTCACCTCTGGAGACTCAGGCCATGTCGGACTATGTACGTGAGAAATTACAGAGAGGCTTTATTAGGAAGTCTTCTTCTCCTGCTGGAGCCAGGTTTTTCTTTGTGTCTAAAAAGGATGGTTCTCTCCGCCCCTGCATTGATTATAGAGGACTCAATAAAATAACCATTAAAAACCGTTACCCTCTGCCTCTAATCTACGAACTGTTTGACTGTCTCAGAGGAGCCAAGATTTTAACCAAGTTGGATCTCCGCGGGGCCTACAATTTGATCCCCATTCGAAGAGGAGACGAGTGGAAGACCGCTTTTAACACCAAGGACGGTCACTTTGAGTACTTAGTGATGCCTTTTGGACTCTGTAACGCACCTGCAGTCTTCCAGGAGTTCGTTAACGACATCTTCCGGGACCTTCTTTACACTTGTGTAGTAGTATACCTGGATGATATCCTTATTTTTTCCTCTAATTTGGATCAACATCGGGTCCATGTCCGTCAAGTTCTCACCCGTCACAGAAGCAACCGCCTCTACGCCAATATTGAGAAATGTCTGTTTGAGCGTTCCTCCTTACCCTTCCTGGGGTATATCATCTCTGCCCAAGGACTTCAAATGGATCCTGCCAAGCTTTCTGCGGTTCTGGACTGGCCACGCCCCTCTGGTCTCCGAGCCATACAGAGGTTCCTGGGTTTTGCCAATTACTACAGACAATTTATTCCTCATTATTCCACCCTGGTGGTTCCCCTTGTGGCTTTGACTAGAAAGGGTGCTAATTCCAAGACCTGGCCTCCTCACGCTGAAGAGGCCTTCCAGTCCCTGAAAGCTGCCTTTGCTTCCGCACCTGTTCTTTCCCGGCCAGATTCTTCCAAGCAGTTCTATCTTGAAGTGGATGCATCCTCGGTGGGAGCTGGAGCTGTTTTAACTCAGAAGTCATCGTGAGGCAAGACCATAACTTGTGGCTTCTTCTCTAAAACCTTTTCTTCCGCCGAGAAGAATTACGCTATTGGGGACAGAGAACTGTTGGCTCTTAAATTAGCTTTGGAGGAGTGGAGACATCTTCTCGAGGGTGCTCCTCACCCTGTGACCATTTTCTCGGACCATAAGAACCTGGTCTACCTTCAGTCTGCTCAGAGACTAAATCCCCGCCAATCCCGTTGGTCCATCTTCTTCACCCGCTTCAATTTCCAGATTCACTTCTGCCCCGCTGCCAAGAATATCAGGGCAGATGCCCTTTCTCGCTCTTCAGATGTGGTGGGCGACATACCCACTCCCCAACACATTATCCCACCAGAATGTCTCATCTCGGTTGCACCTGTGGACTTGCGGCTTCTTCCTCCGGGTAAGACCTATGTTCCTCCTCGTCAGCGGTTACAAGTTCTCAAGTGGGGTCACGCTTCCCTCTTTGCCGGTCATCCTGGGATTAAGAAGTCTCTTCAATTAATTTCTCAAAGATATTGGTGGCCCTCGCTGGAGAGAGACGTCACAGAATTCGTCCAGTCCTGTGCGATCTGCGCCCGTGACAAGACTCCTCGTCAGAAACCTGCGGGTCTTCTTCTGCCCCTTCCTGTTCCGGAGACCCCTTGGTCGCACATCGCCATGGACTTTATCACTGATCTTCCCTCCTCCCATGGTATGACAGTAATTTGGGTCGTGGTGGACCGATTTTCGAAGATGGCTCACTTTGTGTCCCTGCCTGGTCTCCCGTCCGCGCCTCAGTTGGCCAAACAGTTTATCCTACACATCTTCCACCTCCACGATCTTCCCAGACACATTGTCTCTGACCGTGGGGTGCAGTTCATTTCCAGGTTTTGGAGGGCTCTCTGTGGTCAACTCGGAGTCAAGCTGGACTTTTCTTCCTCGTATCACCCTCAGTCCAATGGCCAAGTAGAACGGGTGAACCAGACTCTGTGAGATTACCTACGCCATTTTGTGTCCTCCCGCCAAGATGATTGGTCGGACTTACTTCTCATATAATCTCAGGCAATCCTCCGCCACCAATAAGTCTCCATTTCTTGTGGTTTATGGTCGTCATCCTCTGCCTCCTCTACCTCGGACCTCCGCCCCCTCTTCTGTACCGGCTGTAGAGGACCTCCTTCTGGACTTCACTTCTATTTGGCAAGAGACCCACTCAGCCCTCCCCAAGGCCTCGGCCCGTATGAAGTTCCAGGCCGACAAAAGTCGTAGAGCTCCTCCAGAATTCAGTCCCGGTGACAAGATGTGGCTCTCCTCGAAGTACATCAGATTTAAGGTACCAAGCTACAAGCTGGGTCCTCGTTACTTGGGTCCCTTCAGAGTCAAGAGCCGCATTAATCTGGTGTCCTACCAGCTCCATTTTCCTCCCACCCTCAGAATTCATAACTCTTGCCATGTCTCCCTTCTCAAACCTGCTATCTTTAATTGCTTCTCTCCTAAACTTCTTTCTCCCACCCCTGTCTCTGGTACCTCAGATATTTTTTCAGTCAAAGAAATCCTAGCTACCAAGGTCGTTCGGGGGAAAAGATTTTTTTGGGTCGACTGGGAGGGCTGCGGTCCTGAAGAGAGGTCTTGGGAGCCTGAAAATAACATCTTGGACCGCAGTCTCATCCTCAACTTTCTTGGTGCCAAAAAGAGGGGGAGACCTAAGGGGGGGGGGGTACTGTTACAGCAAGCACTCTGGTCATCTCCTCCGGGCCGGGGCGCCCGCTGCCTTAGCCCTCTTGTGAACCCTTGCTGCCTGCCCTGACCTCTGCTACGTCCGACTACGCTCTTGCCTGCTCCCTGTGTACCACGCTATATCAGCTGCCAGAGAGGTCGAGTTGTTACTGGGGGATACGACCTGGTAGTTACCGCAGCAGCAAATCCATCCCACTTTGCGGCGGGCTCTGGTGAAGACCAATAACTGCTTAGAACCAGTCTTCCAGTACAACCCGCGCCATAGAGGATCCACTACCTTCCTGCCGGTTCGTGACAACGCCCAATACCTAGGCAGTGTTATCACCCTAAAATGGGTGGCCCCACTCCAGAGTATCACCCTAAGAGGGATATATACATATAAAAATTTATATACATGGCGCAGGTCTGCTCATGGCGCTCTGGTTATTCACAGAAATATAGTCCATTTGATTCCATGTATAGACTCGGCCTGAAGAGTAATCACCCAGGTCTCTGTACCATTTCTTTTTCTTAATGTCCATCGTATCATTCCTGAATTTATCCAAAGAAACTTTAGTCTTATCCTTATATGCAAAGTCCTCTGTAGACAACATAGTACACAAATTATTTTCCAACTCCGATAATTTACTTCTAACCATCACCAGCTCTTGTTGCAAAAAGTCCAAATTCAGTGATATAATGTCTAAGGCATACCTATCTGATATAGCCTCAAATTTCCTTTTGAATTCCACGGTAGTAACCTGCTCTGCGTTTGTACCAGACACTGCGATCACGTGACTTAGTCACGTGAGCAGTCCTGATCACATGATGTTTCCTAGGATACCACCGACACTCTACGGCTGTCAGCGGTATCCTATGCGTATAACCAATATACATCTCACTCCATATTTTACATAGTAGTTTATGGAGGAGAAAAAGAGGACTCAGCCAACATATATGGTGGATATTGAGTAGCAGTGTCGGAATGCCTGCAAATACCTATTTTACTGAAGAAAGAACCTATGGAGGTTCCGAAATGCATCTAATATAGATTTAGCACCGCCACCACTGTAGTACTGCTATACTACATTTTATCTCATATCGCTCACCGCTATTTTATTTTATTTTTTTGAGTCCTTGTCCATACCTTTTGGGAGACCTCAGACCCAGCACGCAGACTTTACACAAGGCAGACGTCGGCTCGCCGACTTCATCTGCGGTACTTGGGAAGAACTACACACCGCAGCCAGTACCACAGACCCAGTGAAATACCCCCGCTTCGCAACATCCAGGTCTGCATACTAAGAGGGCTCACAGAACTCCGCTAGCAGCCGCTCTCACTGCAAGAACCAAGGAGGACTCGCTTAAATGGCTAAGGGTGAGCGGTACCATGTAACAGTATCTATTACAGGAACATCTCTTATTTCATTTGTGCATTATTGATGAACATTGTTAACAATCGCCACAATCTTCGCATACATACCATATGTTTATTCCATGATTTACATCATTCCGCATTACGCACAAGACTAATCTTTTTCTCCCCTTCATATTGAAACATTGGAATATTATTATAAGCATTGTTTTTACTGCAGTTTGAGTCATACCCCCCCCCCTTTTTTTCAGCTTTTTAAGGTTTTATATATATTTTGTGCTGCTATCCTTATTTATTTATTATTTTTCATATATATATATATATATATATATATATATATATAGTAATCACTATGGGAACTCCAGCACAGGATTGCTCAGGTGTGGTGCAGTGTAACCCCCAGTGTGCCACACTGGATCCACATAGAACTTCCTCCGTAAGGAAACAGCACCCAACACCATGTCCAGATAAAGTGCAAGCTACAGGGTCTTTATTGCATCAAGAGAAACAATGCGACGTTTCGGCTGATAAGCCTTTTTCAAGCATGACAAACATATACAGAAATCCAGTTTAAATAGGTAACAAAGTAACATGATTGGTGGAAACACAAGTGCAGTGAATAAATTAATCAGGTGTGGGCCAACCTCCTCTATTTCATCGGTTGGAATCAGTGACATGTAAAAATGACCAATGTCAAATAACAATAAATACATTTATAAAGATCCTTCATTAATATCAAAATTTGTGACGGGAGACATACAAGTGGGGGGGCTCCGTGACACCAGTATAATAATCTCATTCGTTTACCTCTGTCCTGTAGTTGCGATCGGCTGGGGGCACACGCTACTTCACCAATGTTTGTAAACATTGGTACTGCGGCTGCGCGGCCTCATCCAGCCCGATCGTCACTAACTGGCTTAAAAAGAGCCGGGAGTGCGCCTGCGCTAACAGATAGTGTGCTGCGCTCTCCACTAACCACCGCGGCATATACTAAGGGATTCGCTATGCATGCGGCTCCATCTCCTGCATGTAACAACATCATCCAGGTGCCGGCCACAATCATAGCCGGAACCCAGAAGACGTAGCCGCGGATCCTCTTGCCGCAATGGTGTGAACAGTCTTCTAAAGAGATATTAATTTATGTTGTAAAAATTCTTGTTTTCTGGTGTTCTTCAACGGAGTCCCCTGTCTTGCACATATCCCGATGTGATTCGGTGAGGTATATATAGATGTGTATCTAAAAAGATAAATAAAACCATGATTAAAATCAATGTTCCACGTCAGTGTAATAAATATATTTCTGCCACCTCCTATAAAGAAAGTACTCTGAGTATGGGTTAAAGAAAGGGGGGAAAAAGAAAGGGAAAAAAATGGGGGGAAAAATAAAAAAAGAGAAAAAATATGTGAAAAAATGTAAAAGATAAAAAATATAAAATTATATGGAAAATGAATAAATAAATGATAAAGAATAAAATATAAAAAATGGAGAATAAAAAATAAAAAATATTGAAAAATAAAAAAATAAAAAATAAAAAATGAAAAATAAATAAATAAAAAATGATAAAAAAGAAGAATAATAAAAAAAGAAGAAAAAATGATACATGGAGGAAAAGGTGAGAGAGGAGAAGAAAGGCAAAACAAAAAGAAGAGAAGAAAAAGGAGAAAAAAGAGGGGGGGGAAGAAGGGAGAGTGGCCAAAGAAGGGGGGGGGGAAGAGAAAAGGGGGGAAGAAAAAAAGTCAATTAGGAAAAAGAAAATAGAAAAAAGAGGGAAAAATAAAAATAAAAATATTTAAAAAATAAAAATAAACAATAAGGAATAAATAATAAATGAAACATAAAAAATGGAAAACAATGAAATATAGAAAAAAGGGAAAAGAAACAATAAAAAAGAAGAAAGAAGAAAAAAGAGAAGAGAGAAAGGAAGCAAAAAGGAAGGGAAAATAAAAAGGGAAAGAAAAGGGGGAAAAAAGGGGGGAGAGGGGAGGAGCAACCAGTAATCTGAACGCCAATCCATGTATCAGTTACATATAAGGTTTCAAATTATAATCAATATTTAGCCCAGTTGGATATAGCGTGTTTAGTTTGTGTATCCAACGAAGTTCTTTTTGTTTCAATATTTTTTCCTGTCCCCTCCACGTCTCAGAGGCTGGACATGATCAATAATCCTGAAGCGGAGCTGGCTGATATTGTGTCCCATTTCCAGAAAATGCTTGGGAATAGGATGCTCAATTTTTCCTGTACGAATGGACGATTTGTGCCCATTAAGACGTATGCGGCATTCGTTCGTGGTTTCACCCACATAGTAAAGTCCGCATGGACATTGTAATAAATATACAACAAAAGATGATCTACATGTATATCTCTCACGTATTTTATAAATTTGTCCTGTTTGGGGATGTGAGAAACTATCCCCTTTGATAATGCTGTTGCAATGGCTGCACCCCAGGCAGGGAAAATTCCCTTTTCTGTGGCCCAGCCATGTCCTATCGGACCCGGTGTTAGGTTTCAAGCTCCCCAAATCTGACTTCACAAGTATATCTTTATAATTTCGTCCCCTACGATATGCAAGAACCGGTGAGCAGGTGAAATTTGTTGTACGTTGTACAATGCTCCAGTTCTGCTTAATGATTTTAGCAACTCTGTTGCTGAGGGTGGTAAAAGTAGACACAAAAGGTATCCTTTCATCTGTGTTTCTGGATGTGGTTTGTAATAACTCCGTTCTGGTTTTCTTTTCCAACCTAGATCTATGTTGTTTTAGTATTTGTTGTGGATAACCTCTCTGGTTGAATCTTGTACATATCTCCTTAAGTCTCCCCTCCACATCTTCTGTGGGTGAAACAATTCTTTTGACCCTCAACAGCTGACTCCAGGGGAGGGATTGAACCATGCTCCTCGGGTGAAAGCTGTCAAAGGCCAAGAGATTGTTCCTATTCGTATCCTTTGTATAAAGGTCAGTGGTCAGTTTATCATTACGTAAAAACGCGGTGGTGTCCAAAAATTGTAAGGATGTAAGTGAATGCACCATGGTAAATTTCAATTCAGGAAAAATGCCATTAAGTTCATTTAAGAATTGTATTAGTTCCCCCTCCGTCCCCGTCCAGATGACAAACGTGTCGTCAATATAACGCAGCCACGTCTGTACAAATCTGAACAGGGGCGAAGGGTAGACATGCATAACCTCCACATCCGTCATGTAGATATTTGCGTAGCATGGCGCCACGTTGGAGCCCATAGCTGTTCCCCTGTTCTGGACATAGAGGTCATCCCCAAACAGAAAATAGTTCTGTCTGAGGATGACCCCAAATAAGTCCAGAACAAGGGAGCATGCATCATCTGTCATGTCAGAATTGCGTAGACAACTTGCCACTGCCTGTAGGCCCCGGTCATGTTCAATTGAGGTGTATAAATTAACTACATCAAATGATACAAGTATGGTATGTGGGGGGCACTCCACAGTCATGATTTTGTTAAGAAAATGCGTTGTATCCTGCACGTAAGAAACTGCCTGTTTGGCAAATGAGTTAAGGACCTTATCTAGATATATAGCCAAAGGAGAGAATACAGAATCCCTCCCGGAGACGATAGGTCTTCCGGGGGGATTCTGTAAATTTTTGTGTATTTTAGGTAACGTGTAAAATATGTAACCGAAAGAAACTTTCCTCAAGGGCTCAAAATTAGAAATATTGTGTAGATAAGGTAGGGGATTTATTATTCACTGAAAAGAGCAACTAAAACAACAACCTACAGGTGTGGAAGACCACACAATAAATAGTGAATATACCCCAGTTAAAAATAATTTATGACAAGTATAATCATGTATAAAAGTAATTTTATTGAAATGTATAGTTTAAAAAATACATATATGTATATCTAAAATCACAGAATCAATTCATAAACGGTAATAAAAAATATATATATAGAATATATAAAAAAATTAAATATGAAAGTATAAGGTGGATGCTGGGGTGAGAGAGCCTGTATGCCAATATAATAAAAAAGGAAATAAAATGGTTCTTTGCGAAGTCACAATGCTAGTAGTGAGCTGCAATTAATAGTTTATAAATCAATATCTGCAGGGGTTGCATGCACAAGGTGAGGGGAAGGAGGGGGGAAGGACGTAGTGCAAAATGTGCAAAAAAAAGATGTGCAATACTTGTGGAAATGAATTACCACGCAATGGCCGGTGAGGGCAACCAATTATATGTGATAAAATTGTGAATTAATAACCAAAACAAAAGGTAAATGAATAAAACATGACACTCAAGTGAGTTGCAACAAGTGAAAAGATTTAAAAATTAAAAATTAATTAATTAACGGTGCAACTAAAGTGGACAAGGACTTGAACATGCAGCCTAAAGAAGGGAAAATAATAATACCTGGGTAACACGGTATAGTGCTAATAGTAAGCAATAACAACCAACAGGCAGTAGGCAGCAATAGTGCAGATAGCAGCAGATAGATAGCAGCAAGTTTAGGTGGTGACTAGCAACAAGGAATATTATGTAGGGAAGAAACGGTCTAGTATAAAACTGGCACAGGACTCACCCCAATCCACCTCCACAACTCCGACGCGTTTCGCCGGAAGCGGCTTTGTCAAGGAGTGACAAAGCCGCTTCCGGCGAAACGCGTCGGAGTTGTGGAGGTGGATTGGGGTGAGTCCTGTGCCAGTTTTATACTAGACCGTTTCTTCCCTACATAATATTCCTTGTTGCTAGTCACCACCTAAACTTGCTGCTATCTATCTGCTGCTATCTGCACTATTGCTGCCTACTGCCTGTTGGTTGTTATTGCTTACTATTAGCACTATACCGTGTTACCCAGGTATTATTATTTTCCCTTCTTTAGGCTGCATGTTCAAGTCCTTGTCCACTTTAGTTGCACCGTTAATTAATTAATTTTTAATTTTTAAATCTTTTCACTTGTTGCAACTCACTTGAGTGTCATGTTTTATTCATTTACCTTTTGTTTTGGTTATTAATTCACAATTTTATCACATATAATTGGTTGCCCTCACCGGCCATTGCGTGGTAATTCATTTCCACAAGTATTGCACATCTTTTTTTTTTGCACATTTTGCACTACGTCCTTCCCCCCTCCTTCCCCTCACCTTGTGCATGCAACCCCTGCAGATATTGATTTATAAACTATTAATTGCAGCTCACTACTAGCATTGTGACTTCGCAAAGAACCATTTTATTTCCTTTTTTATTATATTGGCATACAGGCTCTCTCACCCCAGCATCCACCTTATACTTTCATATTTAATTTTTTTATATATTCTATATATATATTTTTTATTACCGTTTATGAATTGATTCTGTGATTTTAGATATACATATATGTATTTTTTAAACTATACATTTCAATAAAATTACTTTAATACATGATTATACTTGTCATAAATTATTTTTAACTGGGGTATATTCACTATTTATTGTGTGGTCTTCCACACCTGTAGGTTGTTGTTAACGTGTAAAATACCGGGGTCCGAGGGTGTTCCTTGATGAGGAATTTAAATAACTCCTCATCAATGATCCCCTTATCTCTAGCTTGGACCAAAATACTATTAATCATCTCTTGTATGGTGTGTAGAGGGTCCCTACCGATTTTAGAATAGACTGCCCCATCCTCTAGTTGCCTCTGTATCTCGGCCAGATAAGAGGGGGTGTCCATAATTACAATGGCACCCCCCTTATCTGCCGGTTTGATGGTTATAGCCTTGTTTGATTCTAGGCCTTTGATGGCTCTTATCTCTGCTTTTGAGGTATTGTGCCACCTCTCCTCCTCCTGACATGTATCTTTAAGTTTATAAATCTGGGCTTTCACTGTATCAATATACGCCTCAACACCATTATGTATCCTGGGAGGTTGGAAATTACTTTTGTTGAACAGGCCAACCTCCTTCAAGGTTAGGTCGGCCCGCTCAACTGGCATATCAATCCCTCCCATGGTATCCAAATCACGAACAGAAAAATCTGTTTCCCCCCTTTCTTTAACCCATACTCAGAGTACTTTCTTTATAGGAGGTGGTAGAAATATATTTATTACACTGACGTGGAACATTGATTTTAATCATGGTTTTATTTATCTTTTTAGATACACATCTATATATACCTCACCGAATCACATCGGGATATGTGCAAGACAGGGGACTCCGTTGAAGAACACCAGAAAACAAGAATTTTTACAACATAAATTAATATCTCTTTAGAAGACTGTTCACACCATTGCGGCAAGAGGATCCGCGGCTACGTCTTCTGGGTTCCGGCTATGATTGTGGCCGGCACCTGGATGACGTTGTTACATGCAGGAGATGGAGCCGCTTGCATAGCGAATCCCTTAGTATATGCCGCGGTGGTTAGTGGAGAGCGCAGCGCACTATCTGTTAGCGCAGGCACACTCCCGGCTCTTTTTAAGCCAGTTAGTGACGATCGGGCTGGATGAGGCCGCGCAGCCGCAGTACCAATGTTTACAAACATTGGTGAAGTAGCTTGTGCCCCCAGCTGATCGCAACTACAGGACAGAGGTAAACGAATGAGATTATTATACTGGTGTCACGGAGCCCCCCCACTTGTATGTCTCCCGTCACAAATTTTGATATTAATGAAGGATCTTTATAAATGTATTTATTGTTATTTGACATTGGTCATTTTTGCATGTCACTGATTCCAACCAATGAAATACAGGAGGTTGGCCCACACCTGATTAATTTATTCACTGCACTTGTGTTTCCACCAATCATGTTACTTTGTTACCTATTTAAACTGGATTTCTGTATATGTTTGTCATGCTTGAAAAAGGCTTATCAGCCGAAACGCCGCATTGTTTCTCTTGATGCAATAAAGACCCTGTAGCTTGCACTTTATCTGGACCTGGTGTTGGGTGCTGTTTCCTTACGGAGGAAGTTCTATATATATATATATATATATATATATATATATATATATATATATATATAGTGACAGTGTGGCAAGGAAAGGGTGTATTTCCCTAGCTAACCCTGGAGAAACCTCCACCTGTGGCCTAATAAATTAGGTAGCAGAGAGGGAAAGTCTGTTTAAAAGGAAGTCAGACAGTGCAGTCTGAGCTCTCCCCAGAAGACAGCAAGGTGGCTTTTTGGGGAGACAGGGGTCCTGGTGAGGAACACACAGCCCGAGCTGTGAGTGGCCCCAAGTGTGGACGAGGCACACAGCAAGATGTTGCAAACACTGTGTGAGAACAGTGTCTAATAAAGCTGGCGAGGGGCCAGACTTGCATAAAGTACTGTTGTTTGCCTGCTGATTGTAGTGGAAACTACAAGGGACGATCCCAGAGCTATCCCCAGGGAGAAATCCTTAACAATTGGTGGAGGATGCGGGCAGCACATTGCTAAAAGCAACCAACGGTCGAGTTGCAGTGAAGTTGTTGCTGGGAGCAACCAATCGTGCATATTGCAAGTGGGACAAGCCCAGCTGTGGAGTACAAGAGCAGGACTGAGTCTGTGGATCGCATCAAGCAAGTGAGCATTCTCTCAGCTAAGGAGACAGGTGGACGGGCCACCTGTGCAATCCAACAGCAGTAAGCCATGTTGATTGTTTTGCAAAGATGGGTCGCTGTCGAAATGCTGTTGCTAGGAACAACCGACGTGGAAAGCAGCAGGTTGTCACCAAAAAGGATGCTATGGTGAGCACCTTGATGAAATTGGCTGCAGTTCAGCAAGAGGACATCTTCGCACCTGATTATCCTCTGGTCAGGAGGCCAGAAAATATGGATGTGAGGACCCGTGAGTTACTGGGGGGGGGGGGGGGGAATGTATGTGGAACTGGACTGTCGCCAGGCTGTATCCAGAGTAATGCCGGACATAATACCGTTTGTGAAAATTCGACCAGAATCTGGTAAGACTGTTCTAATTGACTGTGAAACCTGTTATGGAACAGTGAGCCATGTTATGGAGGTGTGTGCTGAGCTTGAGATAGAGATTATATTGGGCAGAGACTTCCCATATTTTTGGCAGTTGTGGCATGAGGAGAGTGTGCCAGAGAAACCGCACACAAAGGTCCCTGAGCTAATGATGGGTGATGTGTCATTACTTGACTGTGTGAACGGTCCTGTAAATTTTTAACCTATGCAGTGTGATAGTTTTTGGTCAAAAATTCATGCCTCTTACAGGACAAAAGAAAATCTGTGTGAGCTGGTAGTAGGTGGTAAAAAGATGATTGCTTTGCTAGATCCTAGAGGTATAATAAGTCTGGTGAGGCTGGACCCTGTCATAGTGTCTGTGCAGGCAGTTATTCGGGGTTATAAAACTGTTAATGTCTGTATTTCTACTCCCTACGGTACTGTGAGTCACAAGGTTGCAATAGAGCCCTCCTTGGAGTATGATGTAGTACTGGGGAGGGATTTTCAAATTTTTCAGCAGTTATGGGAAGACTGTCAGGTAACTAGAGCGGGTACACCTGATAGGCCCACAACACTTGACTTGCAATACACACTAGTTGAGAGTTACTCAACAGAGGCTAAGGATAGGGAGTGTCAGCAGTCACTAGATATATGTCAGATAGGGGTCTACCAGACTGCTAGAGCTGAAGAACAGACCATGAGTCAAGTCCAGGAGGGTCAGGAGACTCAGGTGGCAAATGTGCCTCTGTCTGAAACAGAATCTTCAGTAAAACCAGAAACGGATTGGGTTCCCTCCACCAGCTGAAGATGAGCCCAAGGTGGGGCTAGAATTGCGCGGTCATCTGGAAGAGATGACCGGAAAAGAAGCTACAGAGATGTCTGTGGATAATGCAGAAGTACTGAAGAGAGTACATGTGGAGCTAGGTGCTGCACTTACTGTCATAGACAGAGTCCTGAGTGAAGGAGATGTGATGTCTGGACCAGAGATGGATCATGACCAGGAAGGTCGAACCACTGGACCAGATGTTGTTGTTGCAGACTCAGGAGCTCTTGACGTTTCTGCAAGTGAGCGGAGAGATGGTGGTGAAGTAAAAGAGAAGTCTGCCGGAGAGCAGTCCAGAGAGACTGTCCGGGGACTACCCTGATGCCCATGGGGCCAAGATCTTGCAAAGGGGATGACAACCCCTAAAGGAGGAGAAGAGTTGGAACGAGTTGGCTTAGAGGAGGAAGCAAAGCTTCAGCTGCAGAAAAATTAGTTTGCGGCTCTGCAGGATGAACTGTCCCGCTTCCAGGATCTTGTGACCAGCAAGGAGAGAGAATTGTAGAGTCTGACCAAGCAGGTCTCATTCAAGGATGAAGAAGTGAATGTCATGTGTGAGGCATATCTGGCTTTACAAAGTGATCACAAGGCTAGGTTGGTAGTCATGAACGAGCTGAAGAAGGACATGTTTCCACTACAAGGGACAGAAGACAGTAAGGTGGCTTTGGGGGGAGGCAAGGGTCCTGGTGAGGAACACACAGCCCGAGCTGTGAGTGGCCCATAGTGTGGACGACACAGCAAGACGTTGCAAATGCTGTGTGTGAACAGAAAGTAGAGGTTGCAGGAGGCATAAGTTTAAGTGGCTGGGAAAAGCCCACCAGTTGCTAGTCAGGGCATGCTGGATTGTTTAGTTAGCGACTAGATGGTCTAGGGTTTTGTTTGTTTCTGTCTAATGTTTTGATTTATCCTGCAACCTATCTAATAAAGCTGGTGAGGGGCCGGACTTGCATAAAGTACTGTTGTTTGCCTGCTGATTGACGTGGAAATGTGTCCTGTTCTATCCCCAGGGGGAAATACTTACAGTATATATATATATATATATATATATATACATATGTATAATTTTCTTTTTTGCATCATTGGTAAATTTATCTTACCATAACCACCCACAAGAGCCCTGTGGAGGGACTGTGTATATATATTTGAATACTTCTTTTATTTAATACAATAAATTAATTGATTTTATCCATATATTTTTTAGACCTTGAGCTTCAAATTCCTTTTTTGTATTTCTATTAAAATATACTTCTAATTATACCGTAGGATCAATGGCGTACAAGTAAAAAAAAAAAAAGCACATTTTTTTGGTCACTGCATATACCATAAAAAATTTATAAAAAGCTATCAAAATGTCCCATTAAAACAAAGATGGTACCGATAAAAAATACAAATTTCAGCACAAAAAATGCGCCCTCATACATCCCCGTATACGAAAAATTAAAAAGTTACAGAGGTCAGAAGAGGACAATTTTAAGCATTCTCATTTTGTACAAAAAGTTTTATTTTTTTAAAGATATTCCGAATATTGGGCAGACTAGATGGGCAAAATGGTTTGACACATTCTATGTGATTCCTGTATCTACATAGTAAGGGTGTGCTACATGTGTGAGGGTTGGGAGTTTGGGGTAAGGGATATAAGTACAGAATATGGCAGGAGTTGTGTGGTAAAATTGGAGTACATATGACGATGTAGAGGTTAAGAAACACAGAAGGTGGCAAGAATTCTTTGAGGAGTCTGAGGCACAGGAGATGTCTGTGGGGGAAAGGTAACATGGACTTTCTGTAAGGGCAGAAGGGCACAAAGTAACAAGCAGGCACATCTGCCTTACCGAGATGACTACATAGGCTCTCCTTATTGATAACTTGGCTGGCACTGCTGGCAGAGCTGACTGCTGCACAGGAATCCCTGTTGTATGAAGGTGCCTTAGGCTGCCACTGACCCCGCCTTCCTCCTTGAATTAAACAGAGAAGTAGAAATTATAAAGTACATCAGTTGAACCATAGATGGTTAAGAGTGAAACTAAGTTTGAAGTCTTTAGTCTTGAAATCTTATCCATCTCCAACTATTGGTTTGACCAGAGGCATAACTTGCAGCTTCTGGGCCCCAATGCAAAATCTGCAACAGGGCCCCATCTGCCAATTATAATACTGGTCTCGTATGGGGCAGGTGTGCTATGGGGCCCCCTTAGGCACCAGGGCCCCGATGCGACTGCTACCTCTGCACCTCCTATAGCTACCCCCCTGGGTTTGACACTAAGTCAAATGTCAGAAGTTAAACAGTAGTATCTGTAAAAGTATACAGAAGTTTTTTCATCTTAAATTATATTTCCTATTTGACTTTGCAAATGGTGATGGAGTAGGTATTTTACCCCTGAGGTACTGCACAGGAATGCACGTACTGATGTCAGGATAACTTAGAAGGACAAACGCAAATATTTTGACAAGTAAAGCATCTATGGAAATGCACTTCAATGTGTTTGTGACTTAGCTCCATAAGTTTAAAATCTGTGTTTAAAAAGTGATGTGCAATAAAACTAGAGAATAGAAGGCATTATTAATATGAGGCATATACAGGATTGTGGAGTCAAATTATCAACTTCTAGAATAGGTGGAAAATAGAGAATAGAAAGCTAATGGACAACTACATCTAAATTACATGTTGGCTACTAATAGTAGAGAGAAAAGACTATACAAATACAATAAACAGACTATAGAAATACAAATAAATTATAAGTGCTTGTCAGAAAAAATAATTGATGATCAAGACTGCAGTCATCTTGCAAATCTTGGCAAACATGCTTCAAGGAAGTCAGTCATCTATGGAAGTGGCCATTGACACCAATGATCACTTTTGAAGGATTAGATTTCTACCCTACAGGATAAAGACAGGCAATATGTGGTGTTGTTGTTGTTATTATTATTCATTTTATTGATATGACTAACAACTTCAGAAGACATTGTGATAGAGACAAATAAAATAATTGATACAATATATATAAGATACAATTGATAGGAGTCCTGACTATAAAGCTTACAAAGGAAGCTTAGCAAAGGAATTGGGAATAATGTGCACAGTAATAAGGTAAGCCGTACTAGACATGTCATATATATCTAGTAGAATGGGAAATAAATGACCAACTTATCTGTGATTCTGACCAGTGTGTTACTTATTAAAGTGATACTGCAGAATTTAGTACTCAGACCAAACCTCTACAAACATCAGAGGGAACTGTTCATTTAGTTAGGAGTCTAATTGCAGCCATATGTGGTGACCTATGATTGCAGTAACCAATATGTCTCCTAATGCTTCAACTGATTTTTATTGAGTTATTATTGTTGGCATTGTTTGCTTAAGACGTAAACATCCTGTGATCTATGCGAACTAAGGCATAGCTGGAAGATTCTGGGTTCTGTCACAAATCCTATGCTATATATAATGTCATACTGTAAAGGATAAAGATATAAAGACTTAATGACTGGCATTTTATATTCTTGTCTTATGAGAAAGTACTTTGGAGCAAGAGGCAAAAAGTTTATTGTTGGCTGACAGCTCTAACATACACAAATTTCTGCCAAAAAATAAACGCTGGGCCACTTTCATTTAAAGAAAGGAATGAGAGCAGTGTAAAAATGACAAAAAATCACAAGTGTTTAAGAAATTGAGAATGGTACAATAATGTAGAACTTTTGTTCCCCGGAAAGTTAGTGCATGTGCCTTAATAAATTCCCACCCTGTATTATATTATTAACATTTTCATAACTACAGCTTTTGTGCCAATATAGCAGTTTGAGATATATATGCTCTCTTCTGTTGTTGTTTTAATGTTTTTTAGATGGTACAATAGTTTTTAGTCATCACTCAATCTATCATTACAGTTTTTTATGTGATTTTTTTTCTTTGTTTTCCTGTTCTCAGGAAAATTTGTATTGTTTTATTTAAACAGATATTTTTAAGTTTGTAGATAAATACATATATGTATATATATCAGGGGCGGACAAATCACATGTGCAGCATGTTCAGCTGCACAGGGGCCCGCCACTACACATGGGCCCTCAGGCACTGGCCAAGGGCCCCCTTGAGAGAGAGGTGCAGCTGGTGAGGATCCAGGACAGTTGTGCCGATCCCCACTCAGACAAGCGCTATTTTTTTTTTTTTATAATCCCTGCGCTGCTCCTGCTCTGGTATCATTAGGGAGACAGGCAGTAGCGCAGGGATGAAGGTATCTGATTCATGGCTCCGCCCCCAGCACAGGAAGAGGACGGAGGCCGAGAGCTGACAGGCCTCCCAGGAGCACAGCGGCTGTCAGGGGAAGTTATGTTCCCTGTCCTGCCTCTCTTCTCACTAGCAGTATACCTGGGGCTGGGGGGTAGCAGCCCAGGGGGTCACTTTCCCTGCTCCGGTGTCCACATTTTTGGGAAAAATTGTGGTAAAATTGTGCCATTTTTGCCGCGATTTTTCAAAAAAATTGTTCTTGTAATGTGACCTGTAGGTGATCTGTGGACCCCGGAGGAGGGAAAGTGACCCCACTGGGGCCACAACATGTGGACACACTGCTTGTTTATTTATCCTTAATCCATTAAGACAGTGTTTCCCAACCAGGGAGCCTCCAGCTGTTGCAAAACTACAACTTCCGGACAGCTAAAGACTATCCGGGCATGCTGGGAGTTGTAGTTTTGCAACAGCTGGAGACACCCTGGTTGGAAAACACTATCTATCTACCTATCGATCTATCCATCCCACAGGGTGCCTTCAGCTGTTGCAAAACTACAACTCCCAGCATACCTCAACAGCCAAAGGCCCAGGAGTTGTAGTTTTTTAGTTTTGCAACATCTGGAGGTACCCTGGTTGGTAAAAAGATATCCATGTCCTATGTATCATCTATCTATCTATCTACTGTATCTATCTTATATCTATCTACTGTATCTATCTTATATCTATCTATCTCTATCTATCATCTATCTATCCATCTAATATCTTTCTATCTATCTATCTATCTCACATCTAATCTATCTATCTCATATCTATCTATCTTATATCTATCTCATATCTATCTGTCTATCTATCTCATATCTATCTATCTAGTGCTTGAAAAAGGCCGCATGGGCGGCTGAAACGTAGCGATTGGAATGGAATAAATCACTTGTCACTACTTTTGTGTGCTGCAGCAAATCTGTTTTATCTAGCATTGTGGACCCGGGACCTGGGACTTTCTGCTGCGTGCACCCATTTTACTATTTTTTTGAGGTGCGGCTCGACCTGTGTTTTCTATCTATCTATCTTTCTATCTATCTATATCCATTTCATATCTATCTATCTATTTATCTATCTAATATCTATCTATCTATTTCATATCTTTCTATCTCATAGCTATCTATCTATCTCATATCTATCTAATATCTATCTCATCTCTATCTAATACAGTGGGGATCAAAAGTTTGGGCACCCCAGGTAAAAATTTGTATTAATGTGCATAAAGAAGCCAAGGAAAGATGGAAAAATCTCCCAAAGGCATCAAATTACAGATTAGACATTCTTATAATATGTCAACAAAAGTTAGATTTTATTTCCATCATTTACACTTTCAAAATAACAGGAAAAAAAATGGCGTCTGCAAAAGTTTGGGCACCCTGCAGAGTTAATATCTTGCACTGCCCTCTTTGGCAAGTATCACAGCTTCTAAACGCTTTTTGTAGCCAGCCAAGAGTCTTTCAATTCTTGTTTGAGGTATCTTTGCCCATTCTTCCTTACAAAAGTCTTCCAATTCTTTGAGATTTCTGGGCTATCTGTCACGCACTGCTCTTTTAAGGTCCATCCATAGATTTTTAATGATGTTGAGGTCAGGAGATTGTGAAGGCCATGGCAAAACCTTCAATTTATGCCTCTTGATGTAATCCCCCGTGGATTTCGAGGTGTGTTTAGGATCATTATCCATTTGTAGAAGCCATCCTCTCTTTAACTTCAGCTTTTTCGCAGATGGCATCAAGTTAGCATCCAAAATTTGCTGAAATTTTATTGAATCCATTTTTCCTTCTACTCGTGAGATGTTCCCTGTGCCACTGGCTGCAATACAACCCCAAAGCATGATTGATCCACCCCCATGTTTAACAGTTGGACAGAGGTTCTTTTCATTAAATTCTGTTCCCCTTCTTCTCCAAACGTACCTTTGCTCATTCCGGACAAAAAGTTTAATTTTAACCTCATTGGTCCACAGAACTTGTTTCCAAAATGCATCAGGCTTGTCTATATGTTCATTTGCAAAGTTCAAATGCTGATTTTTGTGGTGAGGACGTAGAAGAGGTTTTCTTCTGATGACTCTTCCATGTAGACCATATTTGTACAAGTATCTCTTTATAGTGAAATAGTGTACCACAACTCCAGTGTCTGTGCAATCAAATGTGGGTTTTGAATTGTTTTTCTAACAATCCTGCAAGCTGTTCTGTCTGATATTTTTCTTGGTCTTCCAGATCTTGCTTTAACTTCTGAGAATTTAAAACCTTTGAGATTGACATCACCTGGTCTTCCCAGATGATGTTTGAGAACAATCCATAACACTGGCAGGTCTCAGCTTTGCAAAGAGGGCAGTTCATGCTATAAATTCTACAGGGTGCCCAAACTTTTGCAGACGTAATTTTTTTGTTTTCTGTTATTTTGAAAGTGTAAATGATGGAAATAAAATCTAACTTTTGCTGACATATTGTTAGAATGTCTAATCTGTAATTTGATGCCTTTTGGAGATTTTTCCATCTTTCCTTGGCTTCTTTATGCACATTAATACAAATTTTTAGCTGGGGTGCTCAAACTTTTGATCCCCACTGTATCTATCTATCTATCTCATATCTATCTCATATCTATCTATCTTATATCTATCTATCTCATATCTATCTATCTATCTCATATCTATCTATCTATCTATCTCATATCTATCTATCTCATATCTATCTATCTATCTCATATCTAATATTTATCTCCTACCTAAACAATTGATGTATGGGGGGGGGGCGGCACGTTCTTTGCACAGGGGCCCTATGCTGTCTGTGTCCGCCCCTGATATATATATATATATATATATATATATATATCATATTGACAAGCTTTCTTTCCGGCAAGGAATCTAATAACCATTGTCACTTAAAAGACACGTAAAGCCTTTTAAGATGGTCCAGTAACAAGAAAGTAATGGCATTTTTCAAAAGAAGCCCGCAAATAAAAGTGCAGACAGCATCACAGGTCCTTGTGACATCCTGAGTTTTGAGGTATATGATGAGATCAGGATGGTATTTCTAGTCTTTTTATTAGTACTACTGAGCTCAACAACTTTGTGGTTATGGAATAAAAGAGTAGCTTATTTTTAACACTTTTAAAAGACTGTTAAAACTATTGTAAGGATTCCATACTGGTTTCAGAGGATGACTCTAACCTGGAAAATAAACCATTAAAGTAGTAGCACATTAACTTATTTGGGTGTCCCATACTCAAAGACTCCAAAATGTTATGTCTAATTAAGCATGCAGTTGAAGAGAAGACTGAATGTAACTAAAGATTTAGTCTGTCTTTCTTGGTGCTGACATATAATATTTTGATATGGCTATTTATTGAATAAAACTAACCAATGTTTCAAAGTGGGTTTTTTTTCAGACTCTAGAACCTGAGCATTAAACGAGAGGCATTTTTTGTAATTGTTCCATGTTGCACAGGTTTACTATAATAAACCACAAAGAGCTTGTAAATTGCCATATGAGCTAACCAGAATACAGGATTGCTAATTAAGGACTGGCGGGAAAGCTACACGAAATTTAAAAGATAATATGATACATTGTGTTATGCCTAGGCATCACATAGATATCCTTTTCTAGGTGTCATGACCACCTTACCTCGAGAAAAACATTGCACAATGTTGGCTATTTCAACTTGCAGATTGTATATACTATTCATTCTCAAAAAGAAGAAGACAACAAGAGTACTCACCGAACGTTGGTATCAACTCCATTTATTCCAAATACACATGGATTGTAGCCTTCTTAACGCTTCTTGCTTTGTATCCTGCTCTGCTTTACTACTTTTATACAAAACTAACAAAATTGATACCAATGTTAGGTCAGTGCTCCAATGGCTTCTTCTTTTGGAGAATGAATATTTCACTCTTGTTTGTCATATTTTCTCATATATCTCCCCTATCTTTGAAGCTGTTCATATATTATGAATTTTAGACAACTTGTTGATCATAGTTGGTCTGAAAAGGTTGTTGTTCTGGAACAACAATGCCATTAATTGAGACAAAAAATAGTCAATCAATCTCTGGCTTGGCCTGTATTGGGCCTGAGCCTCTATTTATGGGATGCAGATATGCTATTTGGATTAAACACCATTCCAATGACCTCACCCAATAATGTTTGATGAACATCTTCATAGATATCTCCTTTAATAAAAAAAAATAATAATTTATGATCATACTGATCTGAGGAAGAGAGTGTTTCCCTCGAAACGCGTCATCCCTTTTGTTTGTTATATTTTATTATTTTATTAAGAATAAACTAGTCCTGTCACAGACTTTATAATACTCCAGTCTCACTTCATTCTGATGGTCAAGAGTCAGCAGCGCCTGGGTTGCAAGGTCTTTTTTTACTTCACCTCCGCATCTCGGCATGTGGTTATTGCTGGTTCCTGCATCCTCCCGGCTTTAGCAGCAACTCAACGCTTTGGTACCCTTTAATTATTTGGGGTTACAGGCATTTTTACTTTTCTCCTAAGGTGAGGGGCCAACTATTAGAGATGCAGATTTCTCGACTACCACTATTGATCACATTGCCATGTAATAAACGAGGTGCCGTTCTTGCGATCTCTGCTTTTTTCTACTTTACCACAGAATGGTGGTATTAGTCAGCAGAAAATCTGTCTCAATTGGCCTTTTTGGCTGTCCAAAATATCCAGTGTATTTCCAGAACTAATTACGCTGTCTTGTTTGCTAACCTAAATATTATTTTAGCCCCTTAAGGACCGGGGGTTTTTCTGTTTTTGCATTTTCGTTTTTTGCTCCTTGCCTTTAAAAAATCATAACTCTTTCAATTTTGCACCTAAAAATCCATATGATTGCTTATTTTTTGCGCCACCAATTCTACTTTGTAATGAAGTCAGTCATTTTGCCCAAAAATCTACGGTGAAACGGGAAAAAAAATCATTGTGCGACAAAATTGAAAAAAAAAAACGCTGTTTTGTAATTTTGGGGGCTTCCGTTTCTACGTAGTACATTTTTCGGTAAAAATGACACCTTATCTTCATTCTGTAGGTCCATATGATTAAAATGATACCCTACTTATATAGGTTTGATTTTGTCGTACTTCTGGAAAAAATCATAACTACATGCAGGAAAATTAATACGTTGAAAATTGTCATCTTCTGACCCCTATAACTTTTTTATTTTTCCGTGTATGGGGCGGTTTGAGGGCTAATTTTTTGCGCTGTGATCTGAAGTTTTTAACGGTATCATTTTTGCATTGATAGGACTTATTGAATTTTTTTGCGCGCACGCCATTGACCGAGCGGTTTAATTAATGATATATTTTTATAATTCGGACCTTTCCGCACGCGGTGATACCATATATGTTTATTTTTATTTTTATTTACACTGTGTTTTTTTTTATGGGAAAAGGGGGTGATTCAAACTTTTAATAGGGGAGGGGTTAAATGATATTCATTCACTTTTTTTTTTCACTTTTTTTTGCAGAGTTATAGCTCCCATAGGGACCTATAACACTGCAAACATTGATCTTTATCATTGATCACTGGTTTCTCATAGGAAACCAGTGATCGATGATTCTGCCGCATGACTGCTCATGCCTGGATCTCAGGCACTGAGCAGTCATTCGGCGATCGGACAGCGAGGAGGCAGGGCCCTCCCGCTGTCCTGTAAGCTGTTCAGGATGCCGCGATTTCGCCGCGGCTATCCCAAACAGCCCACTGAGTTAACTGGCAACTTTCACTTTCGCTTTTAGCCGCGCGGCTCAGCTCTGAGCGTGCGGCTAAAGGGTTAATAGCGCGCAGCGCCGCGATCGGCGCTGCGCGCTATTAGTGGCGGGTCCCGGCTTCACTATGACGCCGGGCCCGCCGTGATAAGATGCGGGGTTACCGTGTACCCCACGTTATATCACCGGAACAGGACCAAGGACGTACCAGTACGTCCTTTGTCCTTAAGGGGTTAAGCATAGCAAGTAAGTGGATCCTTCGCCCCCAATTGAAACCATTATCTGTATATGGATTGTGAATTGCATATGTTTTTAAAGTGGAAAAAATATTCTTAAAAAGCTATGCTCATATTGAGGGACATTTATCAATTTTTGCTTATGTATTCTTTTTGTAATTTTTTCCTTACTTTTTTTTTTTGCTTATGTGTGACTTATTTATCAACTGGTTTCAGCCTGTTGATAATTTTCTTTCACGTAAGCAATTTTTCCTTTTTTACTTTGGTAGTAGCTTTTTCTGCTCCATGTTTGAGCTGGAGTAAATTTAGTCAATTTTCAACCTTGTTGCAACTTTTTTTTGCGCAGTTGCGACTGTCGCAGTTGATAAATACCTGACTAAAGCAAATCCATTTTAAAAAATGTACTACATAAGCAAGTTTGAATTTTCTTGCTTTTCTTGTTCTTCATGCAAATTGTCACACGAAAACACACGTAGTCGCAATTGCAACAATTTTGCGACAATTATAGTAAAGAAAACCTGACTAAACCCGTTGATAAATGTCCATCATTGTCCATAATCAAATTGTCTCTCAGATCACAGTATACACAGGGCAGTCAAGAAGGCCAGTTACATATTCTAGCATATTTAATCAGATCAATAATCAATTTCCATGCACTCATTTAGATGGATACTAGTATGTCAAGAAATAATAATCTGTATGCATAAAGTCAACAAGGTTTACATCATTTGAGAAATTATTATGTTGCCTAATCCTGTGTAAATACTGAATCGCCTTATAACTACTTGCATCTCATTTGGCCATACTGAATATCAACCTCTGAACAGATAAACTTTTGTTCATCCCTTGGTCAATACACAATGAGGATGTGTCATAGACAGACGTTACTTATTATAACAACCACACTATTAACTCCCTGGGTATTCTGCTTAGGCTGCATAATTCTAAAGATCCCACAGGAATACACTTTAAATGTTTAACTTCTTCCCTTGTTTAACTTACAAACTTGTTTACTTAGGGGATACCAAAGTCTGTCTATATTCTGCCCACATTTTTACTGTGCCAAACACATGGGTGGCACAATTTACAAATAAAAATAAAAAAAAGGAGAGAGAAAGAAATAAACATGAATGTTTCATCTTAATAGCTTTTTACAATGTTTACATATACATTATTCTGCAAAATGAACAACAAAAATCTTGTTTTGTCATATTTTTATATCTAAAAAGTCACGTAGTTACCGTATTTATCGGGGTATACCACGCACCGGCCTATAACACGCACCCTCATTTTACCAAGGATATTTGGGTAAAAAAAGAGGGTGCGTGTGTGCGCGTGTATACCCCGATACACCCCCAGGAAAGGCAGGGGGAGAGAGGCCGTCGCTGCTCGCTTCTCTCCCCCTGCCTTTCCTGGGGTCTAGAGCCCTGCTGCCGGCCCTTCTCTCCCCCTGGCTATCGGCGCCGCTGCCCGTTCTGTCCCCCTGACTATTGGTGCCGGTGCCCCATTGCCGGCGCCGATAGCCAGGGGGAGAGAAGCGGCGCCGACAGCCAGGGGAAGAGAAGGGGCAGCGGCACCCATTGCCGGCGCCGCTGCCCCGTTGCCTCCCCCCATCCCCGGTGGCATAATTACCTGTTGCCGGGGTCGGGTCCGCGCTGCTGCAGGCCTCCGGTGTGCGTCCCCTGCGTCGTTGCTATGCGCTGCACGGCGCGGCGCATGACCTCAGTGCGCCGCACCATGCATAGCAACGACGCAGGGGACGCACGCCGGAGGCCTGCAGCAGCGCGGACCAAACCCCGGCAACAGGTAATTATGCCACCGGGGATGGGGGGAGGCAACGAGGCAGCAGCGCCGGCAATGGGTGACGCTGCCCCTTCTCTCCCCCTGGCTGTCGGCGCCGGCAATGGGGCACCGGTACCGATAGTCAGGGGGACAGAACGGGCAGCGGTGCCGATAGCCAGGGGAAGAGAAGGGCCGGCAGCAGGGCTCTAGACCCCAGGAAAGGCAGGGGGAGAGAAGCGGGCAGCGACGGCCTCTCTCCCCCTGCCTTTCCTGGGGGTGTATCAGCGTATAACACGCACATATATGGACATTTATCAACGGGTTTAGTCAGGTTTTCTTTACTATAATTGTCGCAAAATTGTCGCAACTGCGACTACGCGATTTTTCGTGCGACTTTTTGACTGGAAAGCGAGAAAAGCAAGTTTTCCAAAAATTAACTACGTAGTAATAATTTTAAAATGGACTACGGGTAGTTAGGTATTTATTAACTGCGACAGTCGCAACTGCACAAAAAAGAGTCGCAACACGGTTAAAAATTGACTAAATTTACTCCAGCTCAAACATGGAGCAGAAAAAGCTACTACCAAAGTAAAAAAGGAAAAATTGCTTACGTGAAAGAAAATTATCAACAGGCTGAAAGCAGTTGATAAATAAGTCACACATAAGCAAAAAAAAAAGTAAGGAAAAAATTACTAAAAAAAAGAATACATAAGCAAACATTGATAAATGTCCCTCATAGACTTTAGGCTAAAAATTTTAGCCTAAAAAGTGCGTGTTATATGCCGATAAATACGGTATTTACCTGTACTGATTCATAACATATCTTCTATCTAATAAACTTCTGGGGAAATGTATTCAAATTGATGCAAATAAAAAGTGGAGTTGTTGTTGGCTATGCATGAATTTTAACTTCAAAGTGCCCATTTTATTTATGAGCTGAATTATAAAGGAAGCTTTTAAAGTTTCAAACCCATCAGACATCACTCTTTACCTCATGATAAGCACACTACAGGCTGGATCATAATAAGGCTGGAGTTCCACCGAGGATTTTCTAGCAAAAACGCCGTAAAAAACGCCCATTTTGCCATACGGCGTTTTTTCTGCGAAAAATGCCACGTCCAGATGTTAGCTGCAAGTCAATAGTAAACTGCAAAATGCCAGATCCACATGGCGTTTTTAAGTTTGCCATTTTTTTTTTTATCCTTTTGATGTTTTTCAGCTTTTTTGGGCTCAGAGGCTGGTTTTCCAAAACACCCTACAAAACCTAGTTTGGCATTTTTTACACAGAAAATGTGGCATTTTCCTCCCATAGAAGTCTATGGGAGAGCAAAAATGCCAAGAAAAACGCCAATGTTGGTTTTAACTTTGGCATTTTGGCAGTTTTTATTCTTTTTTGGACTTCAGCAATCCAAAAAAGTGATGGAGATACCTTTTTATTAAAATTTTGTGGGTACCGTTAAAAAAAATAATAAAAAAGATACTGTAGTGATGGAAAAAAATTTATTTAACAAAATTTATCTTTTTAAATATTTTAATTAATTTTTAAACAGGAATCAATTGATGTGGGCGGGCAGGGCAATAAAAATTTAGCCGACAATAACAAAAATTTGGGGTGTGTGTGTGTATGTTTTTCACTTTACATTTTTTAGGTGGTACTACTACTCCCAGCATGGAACACACTGTTTTATGATGGGAGTAGTAGTACCTGTACTGATTTGACAGATCACCCGGGGTGCATTGCGATCCTTCTGTATCATTTATAGATGCGGCCGGCCACTCTTCTATGGTCTCCTGCACTGCTGTATATATACACCTATTCATATTTCCCACAGAGATCTGTGATTGGCCAGATGGTTCCAGCCAATCACAACTCTCAGGGAAATATGAATAGGTGTGTATATACGTCAGGGTAGGTGACCATAGAAGAGCGGCCGGCCACATCTATACATTATACTGAAGTGACACTCGCTGCGATCTGTCTATTGATGCAGGTACTACAACTCCCAGCATGGAGCAGAGTGTGCTCCATGATGGGAGTAGTAGTACCCGCAGTTAAGGACAGATCACAGCGGATAACGATCCGAATCTCTGCAATATACTCCGGCCAGTGATGTGAATAGAACATCACTCATTCATATTTCCCGCTGAGAGTGGTGATTGGCTGCAACCATCCGCGAATCCCCACTCTGGGCAGAAAATATGAATGAGTGATGTTCTATTCACATCACTGGCCGGCCCGGAGTATAATGCAGAGATGCGAGCGCTTTATAGAGCCGATCAACAGTTCTGCTTTATTATGGACGATCGCATTGGGTTTCAGGCGTAAAACCCGAGGCAATCTTTCCATTAGTACAGGTACTACTACTCCCATCATGGAACAATCTGTTCCATGCTGGGAGTAGTAGTGCTACCTAAAAAAAAAAAAAAAAAATTGAGAGAAAAAAGTGAAACACACACACACTTTATTAAAAATGTATAAAAATTTTGTTATAAAAAATAAAAATTTTGTTAAATACATTTTTTTCCATCCCTACTGCATCCTTTTTTTTTTTTTTGGTACCCAACAAATTTTTTTTAAAAAGGGGCCAAAAAAGGAAAATTCCACACAAATGTAAAAATGCCAGAAAAAACGCCAAAACGCAAGGAAAACCAGTGACAGTTTTTCTGGTGTTTTTTCTGGCATTTTTAAGCCTAAAAAAACGCAGTGCAAAAACCTCAGTGGAATCCTAGCCTAATAATTGCTCAGCATGAATGAAGGGAAACCGACAATAAAAGGATAAATCTATCAACTGCGCTACTGTAAGAATGTAACTTTAATAGCAGCACAGTCTGTATTGGTAATAGTATCGCTAGACATTACAAACAATTCTTAACTGAGAGGACACTCCTCCCCATTGACTGCAATGATCAATTTCATAGCATGGTATTACTGGGTATTATTGGTGCGTAGACGTGTAATTTCATTTCTAACTTAACTCGTAGGTTCCTGTACAATTGTTACATTAGAGGAAATGAAAAATCTGGCACTCAGTAGTAGAAATGGTCAATGACCAATAAGGCAAAGAAAGAATAAGGGAGTAGATAACATATAAATTATAGATACACATTAAAGGAGTACTGTAGCCATAGAACACTTATTGCGGCAGGTCCGCCCCTGGGATCCCCCCAGTGATCTTCTGCGCAGCTCCCTCCATGCAGGTGGCGTGTCAGCCGCAGCATGACACCGTGGCCGACATGCCCCCTCCATGTATCTCTATGGAAGAGGAGGAGATGCAGCGTTCTTCTTATTGAGGTCAACTACATGAACATTAGCTGCACAAAGCTGCGGCAATGCTGGGTCTCCATACAGGGGATTGTGGGGGTTACCAGCAGTCAGCTCCCCTGCGATTAGACATTTAATAAGTGTTCTATGGCTGCAGTACTCCTAGAACAAATACTCAATTGCGGTAATTTCTACTTATAATTTGACCTTATGCCCAGAAATTACTAGTAAAATTAAGATATAATACCTATAATAAAAGACAAGGGGTGTCATAGGTGGACATGGGACCTATCAGAGACCAAATGGCCCTGCCCCCAATCCACCCCATGGAATACAATGTGGGTGGTTGGGTGGTCGTGCAAACCCAATTCTTTATAATCTGCCCGCTAGCCAGGAAAACCAGGACACATGTCCAGGATCCCCAAGTAGAAAGCACCACCAAGCTGGTGTAGGCTCCAGACGGCTGTGGCCTACACCAGGAGCAGAGCCTGACCTCTACCCTGGCACAGATGGTGATGTAATTTGTCATTGCAGACTGCACCAGAACAGAATAGAGAGGAGGTGGCTGGCTGCTTTCCTTTTTTATTTATTATTTGCCAGGTAGGGGATATCTGCCTACTGGGCTAGGGGCTACCTGCCTAGTGGGGAGAACTGCCTGTCTACTGGGGTCGCCTACCTGGCCAATGTGGAGGACTACATGCCTGGTGAGAGGGGGCTACCTGCCTACTGGAGATCAACTGGCTCCAGAAAGTTAAACAGATTTGTAAATGACTTCTATGAAAAAATCTTAACCCTTTCAGTACTTATGAGCTTCTGAAGTTAAGATTGTTCTTTTCTGTCTAAAACCTCTCTGATGACACCTGTCTCGGGAAACGCCCAGTTTAGAAGAGGTTTGCTATGGGGATTTGCTTCTGAACTGGGCGTCTCCCGAGACAGGTGTCATCAGAGAGGATTTAGACAGAAAAGAACAACCTTAACTTCAGAAGGTCATAAGTACTGAAAGGATTAAGATTTTTTTAATAGAAGTCATTTACAAATCTGTTTAACTTTCTGGAGCCAGTTGATATATAAAAAAAAAGTTTTTTCCTGGAATACCCCTTTAACTATATGAAGAGTTACTGTGCAAATACAACACATACTATGAGTGATTCCAGCTTTTTACCAGTACACTCATAAACAATTTTTTCTCATTAATGAAATTTAATAACATTTTGTACAAAATGTCAGGTATGATGATAGGCAAAGAAAATGAATATTAGTGTTGGCCACTCATATGGAAAGCATCTACATGATTTTAGATGAGAGCTTCTATAAGTATTTTATAATAATAATTCAGAGTTTTGCACAGTCTTTTAAAAGGTACTCTGAACTAACAATGTTATGCCCTATCCATAGGATAGTGGATAACAAGTTGATTGTTGGGGGTCCAACTGATGGGATCCCACACTAATCATGAAAATAGAGGAAAACTGCCCCATGAATGAATGGAATGCACTGTGTGTCCATGGTCAGCACTCATTTATTCTCTACTCCGCTCAGTGCTGTCCATTCATATGGAGTATCTAAACATTGCCCGGCTCATGACTTGGCAGCATTCGCAAGCCCCGGAGAGAATGAGTGGAGTGTTGGCTGGGCATGTGCAGTGAGCTCCATTCATTTGGGGAAAATTTTCATCCAACCAGTTAGGTTCCATTGGTTGGATCCATACCTAGCAGCTTTGGATCCATACCTATTTGTAAATAACCGATGAAGAACAAATATGTTGGTGTATATTTAGCTAGTAGCTTGCATTGTGCATGTGCTAGTTTGTAGCCCATAATGTAAAAACACTTCTTAAAATAAAATGAAATAAAAAAAGAAAAGATGTATATGATTAATTCTTACCCTAGCTAGACTCATTCTGCTGAATAAAAACAGGGCTGTACTCAAGGAGCATCCACTAAGTTTCAAGCCAGAATTTTTCCAAAAATGATCTAACCTTTAAGAACACAGGGTCAGTCATATGAAATGAGACTAGCTTGATAATTAATACAATGTGAACCAAGTCATGAAAAATGTAAGCACTGCTTTTTATGAGCCCTGTTGTTTTTAAAAATATCAGAACACATTACTTTGATTTAAGAACAGTTAAATCTGAGATTTTAGAAGTAGAAATCTACAGGGTGGGCCATTTATATGGATACAACTTAATACAATGAGAATGGTTGGTGATATTAACTTCCTGTTTGTAGCACATTAGTATATGTGAGGGGGGGGAACTTTTCAAGATGGGTGGTGACCATGGCGGCCATTTTGAAGTCAGACATTTTTTCAATAGGAAGAGGGTCATGTGACACATAAAACTTTTTGGGGATTTCACAAGAAAAACACTGGTGTGCATGGTTTTAACGTAACTTTATTCTTTCATGAGTTATTTACAAGTTTCTGTTTGTTTACAGCCATTGACATGTCGTCAAGGTTAATGTGTGTGGACCAGATAAAAATTGTGTTGATGTCTGGTGACCGGGTCATTGCAGCAGATTTCAATGCAAGACACCCTACGAGACCACCCATCTCCCATGCTACAGTTGGCAAACTGCTTGCTAAGTTTCGTAAAACTGGTTCAGTGTTGGATTTGCCAAAATGTGGACGCATGAAATCTGTCACTAATGAAGAAACATCAGTGGCTGTCCTAGCTTCATTCAGCAAGAGCCCACAGCGTAGCACTCGCCCCATGTCACTGGAGAGTGGCATTAGTCGAACATCCCTTCGGAGGATATAAGCTACTCACAAATGGCACCCATACAAACTCAGCTACTGCAGCATGTCAATGAGGATGACCCAGATCGGCACACTGAATTTTCAGAATGGGCAAAACAAAAATTGGAACAGGACCCTCAGTTTACGCAGAAGATTTTGTTCATTGATGAGGCAAACTTTTATGTAAATGGTGAAGTTAACAAACAAAACCACCGTTATTGGTCTGACACTAACCCACATTGGATAGATCCCTCCAAGACTGTTGGAACACAAAAATTGATGGTATGGTGTGGTATATGGGGTACAAAGATAGTGGGGCCATTCTTCATCAATGGAAACCTCAAGGCCACTGGATATGCGAAATTGCTACATGATGATGTGTTTCCCTCTTTATGCACTGAAGTTAGCACGTTCCCTGAGTTTTTCCAGCAAGATGGTGCACCATCACATTATGGGTGTCGGGTCCGAGCATTCCTAGATGAACAGTTTCCTGGAAGTGGATTGGTCGTCGTGGGCCAGTTGAATGGCCCCCAAGGTCTCCCGATCTGACTCCCTTAGACTTTTATCTTTGGGGTCATCTGAAGGCAATTGTCTATGCTGTGAAGATACGAGATGGGCAGCACCTGAAACTATGGATACTGGAAGCCTGTGCTAGCATTTCTCCTGCGGTGTTGCTATCAGTGTGTGAAGAGTGGGAGAAGAGGGTTGCATTGACAATCCAACACAATGGGCAGCACATTGAACACATTTTATAAGTGGTCAGAAACTTGTAAAAAACTCATGAAAGAATAAAGTTACGTTAAAACCAAGCACATCATTGTTTTTTTTGTGAAATCACCATTAAGTTTGATGTCACATGAACCTCTTCCTATTGAAAAAACAAAAATTGGATTCAAAATGGCCGACTTCAAAATGGCCACCATGGTCACCACCCATCTTGAAAAGTTTCCCCCCCTCACATATACTAATGTTCCACAAACAGGAAGTTAATATCACCAACCATTCCCATTTTATTAAGGTGTATCCCTATAAATGGCCCACCCTGTATATGGTACCTTATACACATCAACTATTAGCTTTACAGCCGTTTTTCTATTTTCTATGCCAGCTGCAAAGTAAATATGTCACACGTATAAGAGCTTTAAATGCCAGAAGATGTAATGCTTTGTAGTTTACATAGAATTGTTGAGTGTTTAATGCTACAGAATACAGGCAACAGTATAATTACATATCATGCTGTAGCGACCATTGTCCTGCTAAGCAGCGGCATTGTCTAAGTGACCTTATAATCTTGCTTTTGATGTCTAGGTCCATGACCAGTTAAAGGTGCTAATAGGTTTAAAACTATGATACAGCGAGCATTTCAGGGTCATTCACAACCACTGACCATTGTTTATTTGTGAATGCTTATATGTATAATTATGTTGATGTATCAGCAGTGTTTGTGCTATTACCTCATTTTGTTTGCTGTTTTCTTTTTCATTTGTTCAAAGGTAAAGATTAACCCTTTATGACATAACTTACACTCTGCAGTGTCATACACTGATAATGTTCATAACCTAAAGAGCTTACACACACCCTGTGGCATTTTGAAATATTGGGTCCATGGTGCATTTCATTGAGGAAGTCATGTGAACAGCACATGCACAGTAGAAGAATGGTGGTCATTCTGAAAAGATATGTCTATGTGAACAGCCCTTTGTCTGACTGCTGACACAGAAAATTGTGTTTTTTTAATGACCACAGTGCAACAGCCTTGAGCACAAACTGTCTTTGTGATTTGTTTTGTCTGGTGGTTTGTATTTGTTGCATGCAGTTTCTGTGTCTTTACTCAAAGCTAGATTAATAACATGGCAACACCCTTGAATTCATTGCTTTTCATCGCTCAAGATTCAGCAATACTGTAATTTTCCAAGAATTGTTTTATGTTTTCAAGCATAATGTATTAAGCCGCAATAGTTACGGGATACATACAGAGCTGCATAATAAATAGTTAAACACCACATTTATCTGCATATGTGACTGGGGCACCAGATGTATATATCCATTACAGCACACAGCCGATTCTCCCAGATGACAGTGCTTAGTGATTCTGTATAACCTTACTCAAAATATATCCTGATATGTATCCTAAAATATTATTTTTCCAAATAGGTTCCACCCAAATTGCATAATCCCCTTAATGATGAACTCTTTTATGCATGGTTCACTTGCAGAGTTATTAACAATTTACACAAGGTGTTGACAGATAACAAATAATTACCGCTGACTTGCCTATTACATCTGAAAGTAGTACTTTCCGTAAAAGAGAAAAAGTAACCCACCCAACCACCAGAGACAAGACCAAAAATGTTCATGTGGGATCATGTTATTGGCTATCACTGACCACTTTGGATGGAAAGTGAACATACCACTTACTATGAGTAAAAAGACTGAAAATACCCCTGGTTACCAAGTGTTGGTTTCTCAGATCTGTTAAATAGTCTCCATAGAAACCAATGGACTGTACCTCCATATGCTCCTGATTTTATACAGAGACATTAAAAAGGTGTTTCATACAGAATCCATGAGATGTTCATTCTGTGTTGCAAGTGTATTCTCCATTAAAATCTTTAATGGGTCTAAAACAGAAGCATAAAATCTTTGTATGCTGCCACACAGACTTAACCGTGTGCATGAGACCTGAAACTACTGATATCCAATGACTGTATGTTGTACATACTACACTAAATACTGTGAGTGCCTCATATATATGATATATATGATAAAGATTAAATAAATAAAGATTAAATGTGCATATATACTATAACTCAGATACTGATATGCACACATAGGCAGCATTTACAGTAAACTGTAAAATGATGATAACTGGAGTCACAAATTGGTCTACACCAACCTTAATTTTTTCTATTGCACTGGTCCATCACTGGTGGTGGATCCACTGCACACTCACAGTGTCTGACTGACTCTATTATGTTTAATTAGGCAAAAGAGAAGTGATGAATGAAAGGATGCACTCACCCAGGAACTTGATAGTAGATCGGCAGCCCGAAGAAGTGCGCTTTGTGTGCAGGAAACAGCTTGTCGCTACGAGGTCGCTCCTCTGCATCTACCGGCCCATGTGCTGTATCGGCTTTTGAATAAAGTATTCTACTATCAAGTTCCTGGGTTAGTGCATCCTTTCATTCATCACTTCTCTTTTGCCATTTTTGTATTTGCTATTCACTGGAGTGTACCTTTTTATGTTTAATTAGTTTTGTTGAGTTTTTATCATGGTATCCAGCATTTTAATGGACAAAGTGCATTATTTTCAGCAGAATCTGTGACAGAAGCTCCTAATAGAATGTGATCCTAGCCTTAACTGTACAAATTCTGCCAGTTTGCAAAAGAAATCATACACATTTTTTTTTCATGCACTATCCTGTAAATTATGGATAGTTGGCAATCCTGATTGCTTGCACTAGTTGAAGCTGGGTTTTCACTTGTGTCAGGACAACAGACACCAACATATCCCGATGGATCCCAAGGGATTCCATTGACTATAATGGGGTCCATGTTTTTTTTATCTGGTGTACTTTTTTATTTTTCATGATTTGACTAGACAAAAAATGACAGCTTGCAGTAGTTTTTTTTGTCTGGTCAGAATCTGCAACAGAGCTCCCCAAACGGAGTGTGGACCTTGTCTTACAGTGCTGTGTAGAAAAAAAATTGTGTGTTGATTTACTAAGAGATGAGTGTGGTTTTCTGTGTTTTTTTTTTATTTTTATTTTTTTTACAATAGTTCTAAACTACTGGAAACCTTAGTAAATATGTCGGGGACATGCCCCTTTTTTCTGGGTCACACCGTTTTTGTCGGGTACACACCTTTTTCTCCAGTCAGATTTGAATGTTTGTTTTTTTTAGCCCAAATTGTTACGTTTTGCGCTCCGGCCGGACACGCTGGCCATGAGCTCATGGTCCCATTACCTGCTGATGCCGGCGGGGCTGGGATTCGCATCTGGGGACATGCCCGCATGCAAATCCAAACCCATCACTCACATGGTGCTTCTCCTGCCCCCAGCTCTGCCTTTCTGCTCTGGCACACATGTCCCTGTCCCCTAGGGCGCGCGTGTGCTGGAGTTTTAAGATTTAAAGGGCCAGTGCGCCCATTAGTGAAGTAACACCTGTGGCTCATTAATAAATTCCCCCACCTCCCACACTTCTCTGCCGGATCTTTGTTGCCCTAGTGCCTGAGAGAAAGCATTCCAGAGAGTTGCCTTGCTGTGTATCATACCCATTGCTTAAAGTGACAGTGGTCAGAAGTGCAAAAAATTGCCAGCTCCTTTGCCTCCTGCCTACTGACCACTTGCTACGTTCCTGACTACGCTACTGTGCTGCCAGCCCTGACCTGTAATACCAAGCACAGCTCTTAAAGGGGTACTCCGGAGGAAAAAAAAAACATTTTTATTAACTGGTGCAAGAAAGTTAAACAGATTTGTAAATTAATTCTATAAAAAAATCTTAATCCTTCCAGTACTTATTAGCTGCTGAATACTACAGAGGAAATTATTTTCTTTTTGGAACACAGAGCTCTCTGCTGACATCACGAGAACAGTGCTCTCTTCTGACATCTCTGTCAATTTTAAGAACTGTCCAGAGTAGGAGAAAATCCCCATAGCAAACATATGCTGTTCTGGACAGTTCCTAAAATGGACAGAGATGTCAGCAGAGAGCACTGTGCTCGTGATGTCAGCAGAGAGCACTGTGTTCCAAAAAGAAAATAATTTCCTCCGTAGTACTGTAGTTTTCAGTAGCTAATAAGTACTGAAAGGATTAAGATTTTTTTATAGAAGTAATTTACAAATCTGTATAACTTTCTGGCACCAGTTGATTTAAAAAAAAAAAAAAGTTTTCCACTGGAGTACCCCTTTAACCCCTTAACAACCCAGCCAATTTTCAGTGTAGGACCCGGGCATTTTTTGCACTTCTGACCACTGTCACTTTAAGCATTAATAACTCTGGGATGCTTTTACCTTTCATTCTGATTCCGAGATAGTTTTTTCCTGACATACCGTATATACTCGAGTATTAGCCGACCCAAATATAAGCCGAGGCCCCTACTTTCACCCCCAAAACCTGGGAAAACTTATTAACTCGAGTATAAGCCTAGGAGCAAAAATACATCATCCCCCTGTCATCATCCAGACCCCCCTGTCATCATCATCCCCTGTCAACCCCCGTCATCATCCAGAACCCCATCATCATCACCCCGTCTCACCCCGTCATCATCACCCCCAGTCTATATTCCCCCCTGTCATCATCCAGACCGCCCCCTCTGTTATCGTATAGGTCCCCCTTATTGTCTACTCACCTCCCCAGTTCTCTCAGTCCTGTTGCTTAGTAGCTGCAGGGACCGTCCGCATTCCGGTGGGGAGGGTGAGCCGGTCTGGGCTGTCCATCTTCACCAGGAGGCCCTCTTCTCCTCTCCGGGACGGCCCCAGACTAGTGAAGCTGCATTGACACCACCTTGCTGGGAGGTCCCTGTGCAGTGTCACAAGTCGGATGGTCCCTGCAGGGAAGATGGACGGCCCAGCCAACCCCCCCAATGGTATATATTTTTTTTTCACTCGAGTATAAGCCGAGGGGGGCATTTTCAGCATGGAAAAATCAGCTTATACTCGAGTATATACGGTATTCTACTTTATGTTATTGGTAAAATTTTGTCAATACTTGCATCATTTCTTGGTGAAAAATTCAAAAATTTTGTGAAAATTTTTTAATTTTGCATTTTTTTTACTTTGAAGCTCTCTGCTTATAAGGAAAATGGACATCCCAAATAAATTATATATTGATTCAATATGTCTACTTTATGTTGGCATCATAAAGTTGACATGTTTTTACTTTTGGAAGACATTAGAGGGCTTCAAAGTATAGCAGCAATTTTCCAATTTTTCCAAAAATTTTCAACATCAAAACTTTTCAGGGACCAGTTCAGTTTTGAAGTGGATTTGAGGGGCCTTCATATTATAAATACCCCATAAATTACCCCATTATATAAACTGCACCCTCAAAGTATTCAAAGTGACATTCAAAAGGTTTGTTAACCCTTTAAGTGTTTCACAGGAATAGCAGCAAATTGAAGGAGAAAATTCAAAATCTTCATTTTTTACACTGGCATGTTCTTGTAGACCCACTTTTTGCATTTTTACAAGGGGTAAAAGGAGAGAAATCTTATTAAAATGTGTAACCCAATTTCTCTCGAGTAAGGAAATACCTTATATGTGTATGTCAAGTGTTCGGCGGGTGCACTAGATGGCTCAGTAGGGAAGGAGCGACAGTGGGATTTTGGCGAGTGAGTTTTTCTGAAATGGTTTTTGGATGGCATGTCACATTTAAGAAGCCCATATGGTGTCAGAACAGCAAAAAAAACACATGGCATACTATTTTGGAAACTACACCCCTTAAGGAACGTAACAAGGGATACAGTGAGCCTTAACACCCCACAGGTGTTTGACGACTTTTCGTTAAAGTTGGATGTGTACATATTTTTTTTCACTAAAATGCTAGTTTTCCCCTAAATTTTTTATTTTTACAAAGGGTAATAGGAGAAAATGCCCCCAAAAATGTGTAACCCCATCTCTTCTGAGTATGGAAATACCCCATGTGTGGACGACAAGTGCTCTGCTGGCACACTACAATGCTCAGAAGAGATGGAGACACATTTGGCTTTTGGAAAGCAAATTTAGCTGAAATGGTTTTTGGGGGGCATGTCGCATTTAGGAAGCCCCTATGGTGCCAGTACAGCAAAAAAAAAAAAAAAAACACATGGCATACTATTTTGGAAACTACACCCCTCAAGGAACATAACAAGGGGTACAGTGAGCCTTAACACCTCAAAGGTGTTTGACGACTTTTTGTTAAATTTGGATGTGTAAATGAAAAAAAAAAATTTTTTGACTAAAATGCTGGTTTTTCCCCAAATGTTACATTTTTACAAAAGGTAATAGGAGAAGATGACCCCCAAAATGTGTAACCCCATTTCTTCTGAGTATGGAAATACCCCATGTGTGGACGTCAAGTGCTCTGCTGCCGCACTACAATGCTCAGAAGAGGAGAAGCGCCATTGAGCTTTTGAAAAGAGAATTTGTTTGGAATGGAAGTCAGTTGCCATGTGCGTTTACCAAGCCCTCCGTGGTGCCAGAACAGTGGACCCCCCACATGTGACCCCATTTTGGAAACTACACCCCTCACAGAATTTAATAAGGGGTGCAGTGAGTATTTACCCCCCACTGGCATTTAACAGATCTTTGGAACAGTGGGCTGTGCAAATGAAAAATTACACACAGCAAACAGCTGTTTGGGCATGCTGGGATTTGTAGTTTTGCAACATCTGGAGGGCTACAGTTTAGAGACCACTGTATAGTGGTCTCAAACTGTAGCCCTCCAGACATTGCTTGGCAACTCACCGGCTTCTGTAGGATCCAGGGAGCCGCATCACCGTCCTCTGCTTCCCCCGCCGATCGTCTCCTCCTCCTTCGGTGCCGGTCCTCCTCGGTTTCCCCATTCTGCCCCGCCTATTGTGGGTGGGCAGAACGGGGAATCCAAAAGTTAACCCCCCGCCCCGATCTGCTTTTGGTCATCACTTCTTGACGACCAATAGCAGGGATAGGAGGGGAAGCACCCCTGCCACCTCACTCCTATCCCTTCAGGGGGATCGTGGGACAACCCCGATCCCCCTTGTTTTCCGGGTCATGGGTCATCATAGACCCGTATGACCCGGAATCGGCGCAAATCGCCGGTGTGAATTCACTGGCGATTTGCAGCGATCGCCCCCTGGGCATTTGCATGGGGTGCCTGCTGATCAATATCAGCAGCCACCCCGGTCCGGTCCCCGACCGGCGCGCGGTAGGAACCGGAATTCCCACAGGCGTACGTCATAGGTCCTTAAGACCCAGGGACCCATGATGTTGCGGTACATCATGGGTCCTTAAGCGGTTAACAGAAGTACCATGCTGAGCCTGTTAACAGAAAGGTTGGTTTCACATAGGCGTGTAACAATCCACAAAGAAGTTTTGGGTCTAAAATTTCATCCAAGCTTGTGGAGAACTGCTAAAACTCATGGTCGTCATGGTCAAGTAAATCTCATAACAAGGGTCCATTGCTAGCGAACAAGCCCATGTTGGCATCTTCCCCAATGGATCGATCATCCAGATTGCCAGGGATTCGGAATGTCAATAATACCATTGTGTAAAACAGGCCTTATAAGAATTCTAATCAGCCCCGTTACTGCCCCTTTCATTCTGAGGATGGCCTATTTCAAGGATGGGCCATCAATTTTGCAGTCTTGGATAATTTAGAGAGTTACCTATTTTAGTAATTTTTTTTCCCCAGACATCCAGTCACAATGCATGGTAAATTCATACATGCTACAAATATTAGTTCAAAAGCCAATATGCTGTAAATCATACTTGCATCGATGTCTGAAACTAATAATATTAATAATTATCATACAGAAAAATACTCTCTCTACATAGATCCTTCTAACTTTGTCAGATATTAATGTTTTCAATTAGGTAAGTCCTTTGAGAACATGTTCTTAAGGACAATAGACGATGAGTCTAATCCAATTATAAAGACCAGGATCATTAATCATTGTGCTTTCTGTATTCATGGGCAATGGCTCCCCACACTCCAGAACTACACATTATACAATTGCATACAAATAACTTTACTGAACTGTAGATTCTATTCTGACACACTTCAAATTTATAAATTATAATCCAGAAATACAATTTTACAGATGTCAAGACTTGTAAACAAAACCACAGAATTCAGCAATTGCTTGGACATACCAAATCAGAATCTGGAATTGGCACCTTTGGGGGCATTTTTGTAATAGGTTTTCATTAAGGTTTTTTTTTAACTGTTTGGCTTCTGCCTCTTCTATGTGCCACAGTACATGGCAAACTGCAAAAGCCTTTTTGCAGTATCCTCAACTTTTACAAATAAAAATACATAAACAAAACTTTAATAGTAAAAAAAATCTTCATGCTCTGGCTATGTGCGTCATATCATGGTGGTCAAAATCATAACAATGCACAAAATTGCATACAGTTAACATAAAATGTGGTTACCAAAAGTGTGAATTCCTGTGGAGAAACACCAAGTTCCATATGCACCCAGTCATGACTGCTGCTGTCATCACTCACTCAAAGGCACAGCAAGCATTATTTGCCCAAAGGCTATTAGCAGTGATTTCACATATGACCTGCTTCCCCCCAAAAAATGTGCAACCAGATTTCCAGTTTGCCTTCACTATATGAGCATTCCTCCAAATAATTAATTCATTTATAGCGTATTTATTTGAAAGCAACAGTTTGGTTTATATTTTTAAATTGACATGAACAATTTCGATGGACATAGTATTAAAATACAGTTTATAGTTTATAGTATTTTAATATGTATGCATTTTTGTTGATACATGCAAAATTAATGGGGTTCAATTTCATACATGTACTGAACCTGTGTCTGTGGACTAGGTCTTATTGTTTCACTGTGCTATGAATGATTTACAAAGAGCCCATTATATGTCCAAAATGTTGTAAATCATAACAATAAGCATCTAGATTTTTTTTTTTCATGGACTGTATAAGGATTATTTTTATAATTGTCACAACAATCTATTTTTCATGACTAAAACAATACATGAGACCTCAAAGTAAGGCAAGAGTTTTATCTTTTTTACCGTAAGTAACATTAAAACCTATAAATATGGATAATGTGTGATAATAGGTGGCCAAGAAATGAAATATATAAACACCACAAGTGAATCACACCAATGAGAATTATTTATATAATTTAAAGAGAAACACTTCACTGTTTGGAAAGATTTTACTGCTTGCTAGATGCCATTCATATTAAACTAGTGTTCAAGAGTTTACCACTGCTTGCATATGTTGCCTCGTAGCTATGTTGGCATTAAAATGGGCAGTGTAATCTAATCACAACTATCATGGACTGCAATATCCAGATGTGGTCAGTACAGATTACCCTGCACATTTTAATGCCAACATAGTTACGCTAGACTAGCGCACCTTTTGTAACTATTCTGTTCCTTTATGCATTTTGAGACAATGTTAAAAATCAGCTAACTATAATCGAAACCATTCATTACATTTCTGTTTTTGACACTAGCCTATATGAAGGCGAATAAGTCTACATATTTTCATGTCTTTTGTCACTCTCTCTGACACCCTGGTGCCCTTTCTCGTCCATTAGCACAGCTCAGATTTCTATTTCCTCTATTACATTTAAATACTTAAGTACCAATTAACTTCTCCTCCTAAATAGACTATATTGTAATTGGTTACAAACATCATTTCATCGGAAGAAATTGGAAGCATAATTTTTCTTCTTTTTCCGCCTGCCTGCGCATCTGTAGAAGTAATTCTGGTTGACAGTAAGTGTAGAAATGAAAAATATGCTGTTTTGAAGCTAAAGCTCTGCATCAGTGACTTCCCAAATCCTAGATAGCATTCCTCTGGTTCAGATTAATCAGTGTACTCAGGCAGCACACCATCTACTAAAGTGCTATTTTTCTCAGGGTATCAG
This sequence comes from Hyla sarda, assembly GCF_029499605.1. NCBI lineage: Eukaryota > Metazoa > Chordata > Amphibia > Anura > Hylidae > Hyla > Hyla sarda. The sequence goes on along the minus strand of NC_079192.1, from coordinate 254,451,555 downwards.
TAAGTGAATATATGAGGTTAGAATTTTACTTTATTGTTCGCTTCCAGTCCGAGAAAAAATTATCTGAAAATGTTATCAAGTAAAAAAAGGCCAAAGGCAAGATCCGTAAGACAACTTGAAAAATGACATGCCTGAAGCCTGAGCAAGGTCAGTTCACCAAGCGTGATGCATCCAACAGTGATGAGTTGCTATGTACATTTGTAGGAATGGGTAAATAATATATGTAAGGCTATGCAGGTCACTGTCATTGATTATCAATCAGTCAGGCATGGTCAGTGCGCGTTCTTCTGAGTTAGGGTTAGCACTACAACTTACATTTACCCAGTAACAACTCTTTTAACACTGTGTGTTAATACAAACAAATATACTATGTGTTCGGGGCTAAGAACAATACTTGAGTAGACCCTCATTTTTATTATAGTCCTCTTGACTTAGGCTAGTACTGTGAGGCAATCCACCTTGTATGTGGATTGTAACCCAATCCTATGGGCAAGGGATATGCCATCATTTTAAGACAAATGGAAGACAGCCAAAAAAAAAAGGGTGAAAAGAAATAAGATATAATTTAGAAACAGACGAATAGAATTTACCAACTTAAAGCAAGAGACAATGTCATTTACCATGTCTTCCTTCATTTTTTTTACCTTCACAGAAAGTGGTTGCCTGAAGCAGTGGGTGATGATGCCTGGAATCAGGTGGCAAAGGTGGATAGGTGATTGTCATTCCGAATGTTCTGCATAGTAAGACAAGGAGGAACCAAACTGTGAGACAAAGGTGAAATCAGGAAAAGGCAGATATTGGTAACCAAAGAAGCTTAAAAGGACAAGAAACCAGTCTGGAATATAGTCAAAGAACAAGCCAGGTCCCAAGAAAGGTTAAAGGTCACTCAAGGTAGTCACACAAAAGTGTAGCTAGAAACAGCATATATAGTTATAGATGTAATTTGATTGATCTGGGGTCAGCACCTAGCGTAAAAGCTCTCAGAGGATCCTTGTACTGGTGTGACTTCTAAAAAACAGAGAAAGCCCTTAGGCAACCCTATAGATTGTTGGAGGATCAAGTTTAATGCACATGGACATTCTTGGTCAGTGTTAGTGTATCTAGCCTTTTGTAACCATTTCTGTTCATATTTGCCAATGTAATTACACAGATACAGACAGCTTGGTCATTTTTGGACACAATTGTCTTATTACAGCTCAGTGATGACAAGAGCATTTGTAAACTTCCTTCATCCAAATCACAATGGACTACTCACAGCTTTTATAAGACAATGTTCATGTACATAATATTTTGACAGCAGTGAATTTCTAGGTACTCGATCAAATATATTTTATATTTTGGCATGACCAATACAGTGACTCTTCTTTAACACCTTAATTACATGTGGTTGTTTTGATCTAAATGATCGGCCCCGTTTTTCAAATCTGACATGTGTCCCTTTAAGTGGTAAGAACTTTGGAATGCTTTTACAGAGTGAAGTGTTTCTGAGATCGTTTTTTTTTTCATGACATACTTTACTTAATATGAGTGGTACATTTTTGTTGTACATGCAGTGTTTTTAATGAAAAACTCCAAAATAAGTAGATTTAAAGGGGTACTCCACCCATATACATCTTATCCCCTATCCAAAGGAAAGTGGATAAGATGTCTGATTGCGGGGGTCCTGACGCAATATAGCACGCAGCACCCACCTGTTACTGCTCCGGAAGCGCTGGAGAGTCTGGCTCCCGACCACGGGGACGGAAGATCTTAACGTCACGACTCCACCCCCGTGTGATGTCACGCCCCGCCCCCTCAATGCAAGTCTATGGGGGGCGTGACAGCCGTAGACTTGCATTGAGGGGGCGGGGCGTGATGTCACACGGGGCGGAGTTGTGACATCACGATCTTCCATCCCCGTGGTCGGGAGCCAGACCCTCCAGCGCTTCCGGAGCAGTAACAGGTGGGTGCTGTGTGCTATATTGCGGGGGTCCCCAGCGGCGGGACCCCCGCAATCAGACATCTTATCCCCTATCCTTTGGATAGGGGATAAGATGTCTAGGGGGGAATACCTGTTTAAAATATATAGTATATAGATTTAAAAAAAATTACATGTAAGAGAAATGGTCAGGGTAAATAATTTAAATCTGCAATATGTCTACTTTATGATGGCATAAGTTATTAAACATTATTTTACTTTTTAGGGTATTAGAAGATTTATAATATTATGAGCATTGTTGAATTTTTTTAGAAAATTTCATAATCATATGCTATATTCTGAGCCATTAAGTTTTTTATTTTACAGCCAGCTGAGTTGCATGAGTTACTTTTTCCGGGACAAGCTGTAGTTTCTATTGATCCTATTTTTGTGATACATGCTATATATTTGAACATTTCTATTACATTATTTTGGAGGCAAGGTGACCAAAATGAGCAATTCTGGTGATTTTTTTAAATATTTTTGAAAGCGTTCACTGTGTGGTAAAAATTACATTATCTTTATTCTTTGGGTCGGTACAATTAAAGAAGATGTCCAGTGGAAAGAAATGTATCCCCTATCTGCAGGATGTCTGATCACAGGGGGTACGACCGCTGGGACCCCCGTGATCTCCTGTACGGGGCCCCGGCTCTGCTAGAGGGAGTTTTATACCCAGCACGTCAGCTGGTCGAAACACGCCCCTCTTTTCATCTCTATGGGAGAGGCAGAGACAAGTGAACTTGAGCAGAGCCGGGGCCCCTTATGGGAGATCGTGGATCCTGCAGATAGATAAAACATTTCTCACCACTTGACATCTTCTTTAAAGCAATACCCAATTTTTACAACTTCTTTATGTTTTGTCCAACCAAACTTATTTGTAGCATTTTTGCGATACATGCTACTTTTTGATCACTTTTTAATGCACTTTTTTTTAGGCAAGGTGACCAAAATGAGCAAATCTTGTGCTTTGTTGGTTTTTTTTTTATGGCATTTACCAAGCAGGATGAGATCTCATTACAGGGTCACCGATGGAGGACAGTAGGAGCCCCCTCCCTTTGTCAGTCCTATAGATGCAGTGGTCAGCGCAAGCTTGGCCTTGGCAGTTGTGGTGGGATCCCAGCTGCGACAGAAAAAAGTAGATTTCTGGGGGGTAATCTACTCAAATAATGCATAATAAATGGGGGGGACTGAAAATACAGGAATACAGAAAATCTGGTCTGGATAAGGGCAATGACTTCTCAAAGAGGTGGTCTCTTGGAGAGGTTTCATTGGTGTGTTATATAATACAGGCAAATAGTGAGGGTATTGTTACGCCGAGCGCTCCGGGTCCCTGCTCTTCCCCGGAGCGCTCGCGGCGTTCTTCAGTGTGCAGCGCCGCTGACCGGGAGCGCTGCTCTGTCATCACCGGCGGGGATGCGATCGTTCGCGGGTCGCATCCCAATCTTCTCACCTGCCCCGTCCTCCTGCTGTCCTGTCCCGGCGCGCGCGGCCACGCTCTCTAGAGCGCAAATGCCAGCTCTCTGAAATTTAAAGGGCCACTGCACCATTAATTGGTGCCTGGCCCAATCAGTACCAATCACTTCCCACATTATAAAAACCCACTTCCCCTTCCTGTCCTTGCCGGATCTTGTTGCCTTGTGCCAGTGAAAGCATTCCCGTGTGTCCATTGCCTGTGTATTTAGACCCTTGCCGTTGCCCTTGACTATGAACCTTTGCTGCCTGCCCTGACCTTCTGCTACGTCTGACCTTGCCTTTTGCCTAGTCCTTGTGTACCACGCCTGACTCAGCAGTCAGTGAGGTTGAGTCGCTATTGGGTGGAACGACCTAGGGGTTAGCTGCCGCAGCAAGTCCATCCCGCCTTGCGGCGGGCTCTGGTGAAAACCAGTAACCCCTTAGATTCCGTTCCCCTGGTACGGCCCACGCCATCACCTCACTGACATAGAGGATCCACTACCTGTGTCATGCCTGCATACCACTCCGGACCCTGATAGGTATGTTTAATCTTTGCGATTTGTCATGCTTTGTGCATATAAAATCTGTTTACAACAAAACACATGTGGATGGGGTATTTAAAATGTGGACACAATCCATGCAGAATTCATGACATGCTTATTGTTTAGGAAAAATTTAGATTTTCACTGTGGATTTTATTATTTCTAAAGTACTTTTGAGGGGCAAGATGGGTAACTCTTCCTTTTGGGAAAAATTCTGGCCTGCCATGAAATACACAATCATGTTTTAAAGGAGTTGCCCAATAAAAAACAACTTATACCCTATCCACAGGATCTTTTCAGAACGAGGCCCCTTCTCTCAGAGACAGCATGTTCTGCAGTCGACTCATCCTTTATTCATTTCTAAAGATAGCTGAGCATGCGGAGGATAAGTTGTTTTCATTGAACAACCCCTTTAAGGGTCAAACATTAATTTCCTCTAGTAGGTGGCAGTATAGAGAAAGTGCTTTTTTTCCCATGAAGCATTTCATGGTTTGTAAAACTCCATACACTAGAAGACATACTACTTCCTCAGTTTTAGTCTTTGTCATGCAAAGGATGAAATCTCTGGCACATCTGCAACAAAACCTTTTGTGAAAAGTTGCAGCAGATTTGAAATGAAATTTCAAATAAAAGTTTAAGCTTTTAGAAAAAGAATATTAAACAATTTACTTCCTCTTTTCTCATCAAACAACGAACCAGAGTCTTGTTATTTCTCAGAGCATTTGTTGCAAACCTTATTGACTACTTAATATTTTGACATCTTTGATCATAGAGGTAGTTTAAGGTAACAGTTTTTTTTTCTTTCTGTGGCAACATTGTGGTTCATAAGAGACAAATGTGGTTTGGTGTGTTTGATACCAGTTTATAATGACAGAGTATTCTGGATATCAGTTGGAAGCCAAACTTTTTTCCCATGGTATTCTCCCTGCAGGGAATTGCTATTACATTTTATTTCATTTTTATTTCATGTGTATTATCTTCCTAATAGCTCATAACATGGGAATGCTTTTCAGATTGGGTGTATAAAGGGTGTTAAAAGGGTACTCCACTGGAAAACATTTTTTTTTGTAAATCAACTGGTGCAAGAAAGTCAAATAGATTTGTAAATTACTTCTATTAAAAAATCTTAATCCTTCCAGTACTTATCAGCTGTTGTATGAGCCACAAGAAGTTATTTTCTTTTAGAATTTCCTTTCTGTCTGACCACAGTGCTCTCTGCTGACACCTCAGTCCATTTTAGGAACTGTCCACAATAGAAGCAAATCCCCTTAGCAAACCTATCCTGCTCTGGAAAGTTCCTGATATGGACAGAGGTGTCAGCAGAGAGCACTGTGGTCAGACAGAAAGGAAATTCAAAAAGAAAAGAACTTCTTGTGGATCATACAACAGCTGATAAGTGCTGGAAGGATTAAGATTTTTTTAATAGAAGTATTTTACAAATTTGTTTAACTTTCTGGCACCAGTTGATTTAAAAAAAAATGTTTTACAGTGGAGTACCCCTTTAACGTCTATTACCAGTTTTGGTTATGCGGTCAACGAACTGAATAAACGTAGTTAATAATACACTTGATATAGTTAAAGTGGTATTCCAGGATTTTTATCTTCAGCCTTATAGCTAATGGTTCCCAGATATAATACCGTGTAAGGGTGCATTCACACCTCATTTTGGCAACACAGCAGCCAGCGGGAGAATTAAAAAAAGGCCACTATTGTATCCCTTCTGAACTCGTGCTGTACCCCATTCACATCAATGAGCCGGAGTCAGCAAGTGACTCCAGTTGGCTTATTTTTTGACCGAATCTGGTTTTGTTGCTGGACTGAAAACTGCGGTCTGCTGCTGATTTTAGTGTGTCAACATAATTGATTCAGTTAAAAAATGAGCCGACTGGAGTCACTTGCTCACTCCGTCTGGCTGACCTATTGCCAAAACGTGGTATGAATGCGCCATATGCCTCTTTGTCCCGTTTTCATGAATGGAAACAACACCCAGAAGAACTGTAGTGCAACTGTTTTTACTTTACTGTTGCCACTGAACATTCCCAGCATTCCATGCAGCCAGAGAAAATATATCATAAGTCACATGGTCTCCAGGGGTGTAGCTATGCTGCAATGGGTGGGTATATAACAAGGTGGAAGGCATGCCCCTTGGTGACCATGTGACTTATGACATATGACTACACTCCACTCTTAGTAACTCAGGGCCATTGTCTCTGGCCGCATGGAATGCTGGGAAAGGTCAGAAAAAAACAGTAAAAGAAAAAGACTTGCTCTAAGGCACTTCTAGGTGTGGGTCCTGGGCTTGAATATGGAACAAAATGGTGAACAGAGGTAACAGCATATTATACAGCATCATGGGCTCAAAGGCTGCAAGAATAAAAAACAACCTTTAGGATAATTATAGCGAGCCATATTTTTTTCAGTTTTAAAGCACAAGGAAACATGAAATATTTTGCCGGCTGGGCAGGGCTAGGTCTCTAGAACTTACCAATCATTACCTGACTGTTTGCATATTCAGTTCTGAATAGCCAGGCGTCTGGCAGTGAATGGCAAAGAAAAGAAAAGTATACTGTATAAAGTGCACACCCAAATCAAATAGTAGAAAAAATGTAGAACATCTTTATTATGCAAATCACATGCAGTTAGAGCCAACACAACTGGGGGAGGGGCCATGAACCCCCTAACCCTGCCCTGTAAGATGACACAATGATTACCAATGCTCCAAGGAAAATAAAGAAGGAAATAGCAAAAAATGCAAAATACAAAGATAGTTGCCCAAATTCACCAAAAACACTAATAATAAATATAAATAATGCACACAATGAAAAAGGCAAACCACAAACGGAGGAGCAGGTATACAGGTAGAGCCAGGGCAGGGTGACTGGAACCCCACGTGTTCCATCACTCTGAGGTGACAACACCCCTGAAGAAGTCACCTCAGAGTGAGGGAACTCGTGGGGTTCCAGTCACCCTGCCCTGGCTCTAACTGTATACCTGCTCCTCCGTTTGTGGTTTGCCTTTTTCATTGTGTGCATTATTTATATTTATTATAAGTATTATTGGTGAATTTGGGCAACTATCTTTGTATTGTGCATTTTTTGCTATTTCCTTCTTTATTTTCCTTGGAGCATTGGTAATCATTGTGTCATCTTACAGGGCAGGGTTAGGGGGTTCCTGGCCCCTCCCCCAGTTGTTGTATTGGCTCGACATTGAGCCTTTTTTTATTGTTTTTAAATGTTACTTGTCCCCGTTTCTTTGTAACTGCATGTGATTTGCATAATAAAGATGTTCTACATTTTTTCTACTATTTGATTTGGGTGTGCACTTTATACAGTATAATTTTCTCTTCTTTGCCATTTACTGCATTTTTCTGTTAGTAGCACCCCTTTGATATATCATATAGGTTGAGCCCTCTCTCCCTCTTTTGTTTATAAGGTGTCTGGCAGTAGTCTGGGGTCCCATTACATAATGTGATTATCAGCCAAACAGGGTGATATTGCTTTGTGTAATAAGTACAAGATAGTCCAGCGTTGGACTATATTGCACTTCTTCCATGTCGGTTATGGGCTGCCTCGCACAAAGTCCGGGTCACAGCTGCTTTGTGTAATAGGCTCAGTGATCAGGGGATGAACAAGCAAACATGTCTTTTAAAGAGGTTATCCAGTGGAATTCATTTTTTTTTTGTCTTACAAAAATTTCCTACAAAAATAGCTTTGGATCCCGTGCGCCCCATCTGTCGAGCAGGTCTGTGATTGGCGAGTGGCACTGTCAGTTCCGCCGGCTGTAGACTCTATGCTCTGCAGCTCAGGGGAAAGCAGAGACACTGGCCGTGGACTGGGTGCCCCGATACCGTTGCTACATGAGAGCGGTGGAAGGTAAGTTTAAGTGTTTGTTATTTTGTGTGCAGCCTGGGAACAATAACAAATTACCTAATTCCATTGGATAACCCCTTTAAAGGGGTACTCCGATGAAAAACTTTTTTTTTAAATCAACTGGTGCCAGAAAGTTAAACAGATTTGTAAATTACTTCTATTAAAAAATCTTAATTCTTCCTGTTCTTATTAGCTGCTGAATACTACAGTGGAAATTATTTTCCGTTTGAAACACAAAGCTGTCTGCTGACATCACAAGCACAGTGCTCTCTGCTGACATCTCTGTCCATTTTAGGAACTACCAGAGTAAAAGATAATCCCCATAGCAAACATATGATGTTCTGGGCAGTTCCTAAAATGGACAGAGATGTCAGCAGAGAGCACTGTGCTCATGATGTCAGCAGGCAGCTCTGTGTTTCAAAAAGAAAAGAATTTCCGCTGTAGTATTCAGCAGCTAATAAGTACAGGAATGATTAAGATTTTTTAATAGAAGTAATTTACAAATCTGTTTAACTTTCTTGCACCAGTTGATTTAAAAAAAAAAATTTCACCGGAGTACCCCTTTAATGTGTTTATTGCCCGCACATCTTACTGTGAAATAGGGATCCCATCTCAGCTGGTAAATGATTGAGCAGGCTGTCACTCCTTCTCATCTCCAAAGGTGGGAGCCGAAAACGATTTGAAGAATGGCAAGTTAAGCAGCCGAGCTGAGCCCCATAGAGGAGATTGCCGGAGTCTCAGCGGTTGGCCTCCCTGCGATCAGACACTTATCCTCTATCCTGTGAATAGGGTATAAGTTTTGTTCACGGAGTACCCCTTTAAGTAAGTGATGATCTGTTAGATCTTGCTTATTATGCTTTTTATCCTAAGCAGACCCCTATCATAAGTGCACAGTCAATTCAGACCCCCATAATAGGGATGCGTTTTAGAGTTAGAATTTGAGGTGTAACAACAAGACCCCATAAGGTCCTTTGGTGATCTTCATTACAAGTTTGTAGCATATTAAAGGGGTACTACCGTGCTGACAACTTATCCCCTATCTAAAGGATAGGGGATAAGTTGCCTGATCACGCGGGGTCCGGCCGCTGGGGACCCCCGCGATCTCGCACGCAGCACCCCGCTCTCATCAGGCCCCGGAGCGAACATCGCTCCGGGTCTGATGACTGACGATCATGGAGCTGGAGTATCGTAACGTCACGGCTCCGCCCCATGTGACGTCATGCTCCGCCCCCTCAATGTAAGTCTATGACAGGGGGCGAGACAGCTGTCTCGCCCCTGCCACAGACTTGCATTGAGGGGGCGGAGCGTGACGTCACACAGGGGCGGAGCTGTGACGTCACGATCACCGGCACCGTCATCAGACCCCAAGCGGATGTTCGCTCCGGGGCCTGATGAGAGCGGGGTGCTGCATGCGGATTGCGGAGGTCCCCAGTGGCGGGACCCCGCTCGATCGGGCAACTTATTCCCTTTCCTTTAGATAGGGGATAAGTTGTCAGCACAGTAGTACGTACCCCTTTAAGCTGTAATATGTTCCCTAAAATGTGTCCCTAATCTTGCTATCTGATATACGCCTATATGGTTGCAGTTAGAGAGATGTAATATGAATACAACATACAAAAACTGTATATGTGTTGCCTAATATGGGATCAGAACATGCAAGGCAAAGCTCGAGCTACGTACACGACTTAATGATCATGATTGCAACCATTTTTCCACACAGATTGACAAGAAAATAGCTAAACTCCAAGCCGAGATTAAAGAAATTAATAAGGACAAATTTGTCCGCGACAAAAAGGACTTTGATAACAATCTTGTTTTCAATTGGACCAGGACAAGTCAGAGGAAATTAACCATATTCTAACAGAAGAAAAATTCCACCAAAGAAAAAACGCACCACTGATTTCTTGACTACTGAATCGGACAGCAGTTTATCGGACGATGTCCCCAACAATTCAGGACATTTTACTTCTTCATCTATTAACACTACTTCAGTCCCTTTAGGAAACGCATTAGGAGTGGACGCGCAGATCCAAGCAATCAAAGATCCCGATATCCCAAGAAAAGAAACAGTGTGACTTGGCAGAAACCTTAGATTTTTCTAATGTGATAAATTTAACTAGCATCTCCTTTTCACAAGCCTGTTTATCTGCATTATCTAAAGGTTTAAATTTTGGTATAAAAGAAGAATTTGCATTTGAGAAATGTGAAATTGATTTGCATAAAGCTTTACGTAAGGCCAATTTACATAAGTTTTTCACTAACGCTGACAACAATAGTGAGCAAAAATTCAAAGGTGAAACCCCATGTAATGTCAACTCATTGGGCTTTCATCTAGTAAGTGGGTTCACCTCACAGTATAACGCCTGTGTTAAAATTTTGTGTGAATTTCTTATAGAAAAGGATTTTGTTCCTCCTATTGATGTTGAGCAAAAAACATTTTCTGGAGGTAACCCCTCAAAATTTAATCCCCCTATAATTTCAGGACGTGCTATTGACCTATTCCAGCATGCTGTGATATGTGACATCAAGTCTTTAATTTATCCTAAAGCACAGAACAATTTATCAACATCTGAAAAACAAGCTCTAGATTGGTTAGCTAACCATAAAGAACTGTTGGTTCTCAAATCTGATAAAGGTGGGGCCATAGTTGTCTGGACCCAACAGGCATATAATACTGAAGTTAATAAACACCTAACTAATAATTTAGTCTATGAAAAACTAAAAGAGAACCCCACCGCCAGAATTTTAAGTTCCCTTCGATCTCTTCTATATAAACAGGTTGAGAAAAATCTGATTAATCAAAAAACTGCCACTAAACTCATTCTGATGGCTCTGATTCCTGCCAAATGGTACATACTACCTAAAATCCATAAGTCACTACAGAATCCTCCTGGATACCCCATTGTGGCAGGAATCGGCTCCATCACGGAGTATTTATCCAGTTATCTCGAATGGTTAGTGTCTCCCTTATTACCTGGTATTCCCTCGTATTTAAAAAACACTGAGGAATTAATAGAGGCATTAGAAGGTTTCCACTGGCAGGAAAATTTCCATTTAGCCTTGATTGACGTCGAAAACCTCTACACTCGCATCCCACATGATGCGGGTGTAGAGGCTATGCGTCTTTTCTTGTCCAATACTGATAAAAGTCCAGATTTTGTTTCATTCATTATCGACTCTCTCCATTTTGTGCTGTCTCAAAATTTATTTTGCCACGATAACCAGTGGTATAAACAAGTGCAGGAGATGGCGATGGGTATGCCCATCTCCTGCACCTATGCAAATAGATCTTTTTAGCCATCTTTGAGAATCGGTATATTTTTTCTACCACTAACCCATTTTCGGCACATATAAAAATGTTTCTACTATATGTGGATGACATTTTTATAATTTGGGAGGGCACAAAAAATAGATTGTATTAACTACTTAAATGACAATGATGTAAATATGTTTTTTACTTCCACATATGGAGATCAGTCTTTAGACTTTTTAGACGTAAAAATTGACATACAAAATAGTGAAATTGTTACTACCGGTTACCGTAAAGAAAGCGCCAAAAATTCGCTTTTACACTATCACAGTTCTCACCCACGCCATGTATGCGATGGAATTCCGTATAGCCAATTCTTGCGTCTAAAGAGAGTCAATAGCAATCACCATCTCTACGTCAAACAAGCATCTGAATTAAAAACTAGATTTTATCAAAGAAAATATCCCAAAACAGTTGTAGAAAGAGCTTTTAAAAAAGCTGAGTCAATTGACCATTTTCAATTACTTAAACAAAAAGTAAAGGATACTGATGAAAATAATAAACGTTTTGTTTTTTCCTATGACAATACTCCAATGAACACAGCTATAAAAAAAAAAAAAAAACGCTATCTTCAAAAACTGGTATATTCTTGAACGAGACGAAGACCTTCACAATACAGCCATAAAAAAAACTATTATTACATATAAAAAGAACATCACAATTGGAAATTACATCAAACAGAAGAAAAATAGGAATATATATAATAGAATCAATACTACCTGGCTCAATAAAATAGCCCCTCAGGGTAATTACCCTTGCAGAAATTGCTCATTCTGCAAACATAATGTCGCTATGCCCCCATTCAGACTAGGCGGTATAACAATCCAGGTTAAACAATTCATTACCTGAGAAATACTTTCTTGATACTACTGTATATAAATGGGTTCATTCATATTTGGAAAGGCTTTTGCCAGTTATATGGTATGAGATCAGACCCTGCTTACGGCACTAAAAATAAAACTATAGGAATGTAGGCCAATGGCTGTAAACATCTCAAGAAAGCTGGGTGGCAGGGGGGTTCTATAATATTAAATATTAATCTTTATGTATATGGTGCCAAAATATTGTAGCACTTAACAATACTGAAGGTACAAGTACAGACAAAATCAGATATTACAGAGTAACAAGCAATTCAAACAATGGGTTAAGGGCCCTACTCCGGAGCTTACATTCTATGGACATGTTTGACATGTGTGCTAGGAGCTTTTCTGGCACATACACCAAACTTAAAACACAAAGGAAGTGTGAACAGAACTACTTATTACCCAAGATTCATATACTGCCAACACCATACTGGTCCTGGCCCAGTGACATTTACCGTGCAAACTGACTCACATACTTACATACTTTGGGGCTAATACTTTTATAGAAAGCCAATAAACCTATGTATATTTTTAGAGATTGAAAAAAAACTAAAAGACACCTACACAAACATAAGGAAAAAGCAAACTCCATGCAGATGTGGCCTGGTTGGATATATTCTGCATTAGCTCATTTGAGGTACAACCATGCCTTCATCAGTCTTGTATTCAGCTAATGAAAAACATGGCACCTACAACAATGCATTTTCATTAAAGAAAAAAGCCTGGTCCATTAACTGCTGTTGTTACTCACCAAAGGATTAACCAAGCCAACATAAATAAACAGGTGTCTGGCTTTCAGTGTACTCAGCTGTAGTCAACTAACATGCACATCAAGTATAGTTCCACATGCTGGAAAACTGCATTACCGTACAAACATCCTCAAGAAATAAACTTAAAATTAAGTCTCTTTCAGCACCCCAGGTCCCCATGAATATATGACATATAATGGCAGCATCTATGCTCTACAATAAAGATGGCCATAGACATGCAGGGAGATACCTATAAAAAGCATCATTACATTATGAATTTTAAAATGGCGTGACCAGGGACGTTGCTAGGTACCTAAAACATCCTGTGCGCGGGCTCACTGTGCTCCATCATGGTCAAACAGAAGTACAACACAATTCAACATACAGTACTGTGACTTCACTGTGCACATTACCCCTGTACTGTGACTTCACTGTGTGTATTATCCCTGTACTGTGACATCACTGTGTGTATTATCCCTTTACTGTGACATCACTGTGTGTATTATCCCTGTACTGTGACATCACTGTGTGTATTATCCCTTTACTGTGACATCACTGTGTGTATTATCCCTGTACTGTGACATCACTGTGTGTATTATCCCTTTACTGTGACATCACTGTGTGTATTATCCCTGTACTGTGACATTACTGTGATTATTATCCCTTTACTGTGACATCACTGTGTGTATTGTCCCTGTACTGTGGCATCACTGTGTATATTGTCCCTGTACTGTGACATTACTGTGTGTTTCATCCCTTTACTGTGGCATTACTGTGCACATTACCACTGTACTGTGACATCACTGTATGTATTATCCCTGTACTGTGACATTACTGTGTGTATTGTCCCTGTACTGTGACATTACTGTGTGTTTCATCCCTTTACTGTGGCATTACTGTGCACATTACCACTGTACTGTGACATCACTGTATGTATTATCCCTGTACTGTGGCATCACTGTGTGTATTGTCCCTGTACTGTGACATTACTGTGTGTTTCATCCCTTTACTGTGGCATCACTGTGCACATTACCCCTGTACTGTGACTTCACTGTGTGTATTACCCCTGTACTGTGACTTCACTGTGTGTATTATCCCTGGACTGTGACTTCACTGTGTGTATTATCCCAGTACTGTGACATTACTGTGATTATTATCCCTTTATTGTGACATCACTGTGTCTATTGTCCCTGTACTGTGACATTACTGCATGTTTCATCCCTTTACTGTGGCATTACTGTGCACATTACCACTGTACTGTGACATCACTGTATGTATTATCCCTGTACTGTGGCCTCACTGTGCGTATTGTCCCTGTACTGTGACATTACTGTATGTTTCATCCCTTTATTGTGGCTTTACTGTGCACATTACCACTGTACTGTGACATCACTGTATGTATTATCCCTGTACTGTGGCATCACTGTGTGTATTGTCCCTGTACTGTGACATTACTGTGTGTTTCATCCCTTTACTGTGGCATCACTGTGCACATTACCCCTGTACTGTGACTTCACTGTGTGTATTATCCCTGTACTGTGACTTCACTGTGTGTATTATCCCAGTACTGTGACATTACTGTGATTATTATCCCTTTACTGTGACATCACTGTGTGTATTATCCCTGTACTGTGACATTACTGTATGTTTCATCCCTTTACTGTGGCATTACTGTGCACATTACCACTGTACTGTGACATCACTGTATGTATTATCCCTGTACTGTGGTATCACTGTGTGTATTGTCCCTGTACTGTGACATTACTGTGTGTATTGTCCCTGTACTGTGACATTACTGTGTGTTTCATCCCTTTACTGTGGCATCACTGTGCACATTACCACTGTACTGTGACATCACTGTATGTATTATCCATGTACTGTGGCATCACTGTGTGTATTGTGCCTGTACTGCAACATCCCTTTGCACATTATCAATTGTACTGTGACATCACTGTGTGCATTTTCCCTGTACTTTGACATCACTGTGCAAATTATCCCTGTACTGTGACATCACTTTGCTTATTATGCATATACTGTAACATCACTGTGTGTGTATTATCCCTGTACTGTGATATCACGGTGTGTATTATTCCTCTACTGTGACATCACTGTGTAATATCCCCGTACTGTGACATCACTGTGTGTATTATGCCTATACTGCAACATCACTGTGCATATTATACTGCACTGTGACATCACTGTGTGTATTATCTATATGTTTTGTTGGGTCATCTATATTATGATTATTATTTATGATTATCCATATTTTTTTGCTTGTCTCTTTATACCATTAGGCATAATGTTATGCATGATTATATGCTGTAGTATTCCCTATGCTAATAGGTTACGTCATCACCCGCTGGGATTAGAAAATCCTGCCTCTTCCCCCCAGCTGGTGATCACAAGCCAGAGGAAGAGCTTCCTAGCGCGAAACCCGTCGCTTGTCTTTCACTCCTCCCCGCCATATGCCTGCAATTATTCTGATGTACATCTTGGAATAAAATCCTTTTTTCATCACGCAACATCCGTGGGTGAGTGCGATATTTTCGTTTCTCTTTCTCTGGATCTTATTGGAATACTTTTATATATAATTTCTGCACCACCTGCATAGCATCTTGTGAAGTTCCCCTGCAAGCTTGGCTTTTATCCACATCACATCTACTGGCATTTCATGCGTTTTTCAAGACAGTGCCAATTTATCTACTCTTCCTCCCTTATACTGTGTGTATTTTGCTTGTACTGTGACAGCACTGTGTGTATTTTGCTTGTACTGTGACAGCACTGTGTATTATTCCTGTGCTATGACATGTTATGGTTCTTTCATGCTCAATTTTTAGATCAGGTGCAGAGAGACACTATTCCTCATTTTGTGGAAGAACCAGTTGTTTAAGTGAAAAACTGTAAGTTATGTTACTATGGTGCCTGGCCTACTTACTGCCCCTAAACAGCAAGGGCACCCTAAATGCTATTAGCCCTGACAATATACATGGTGTTACCCAGGGAAACTACAAGAACCATCACGTAAGATGCAACCTTCTTGCCACTGTTCCTTCCTACCAAGCCTGAGAAGTACCTGTGGATGCTCTCGAGTCATTGTGACCAGTTTGGCACTGACTGAACCTGACATGAGGACAACAGGTCCCAGCCATCCCACAGGTCTTTCTTTTCCACTGCCCTGTCTGCATTCTCTCTGGGCTGCCGCACAGTGACCTTTAGGTTAAGTTCACACTTCGTAAAACTGAGTGATGAATTTTATACACATATTTTAACTTTAATCGGCAGAAAAATGTGCAAATAAATATGTATCACAAAATGTTATTGTGTGAGAAATTACCCTTAGGCTAGCTTTCCACACAGGTTTTGTCTAATGCTTATTTGGAGAATTGCCCCTGCAGTTTTGAGCCAAAGCCAGAAGTGTATTCAAAAGGAATGGGAAATATAAAGGAAGGATTTATACTTCTCATTCATGCTGGGTCCACTTCTGTATCAGTTTTCTGAAAGGAAAAAAATAACAACTTAAAAAAAAAAAACCTGTGTGGAAACCTAGCCTTAGGGTATGTTCATACAGGCGGATTACCTGCAGAATTTCTGCAGTGTATTTACTGTGGAAAATCTGCGGCGGATTTTGCTACCATTGACATAGGTCAGCAGAAAATCCGCAATAGAGGCAGAATTGCAAATTGAAGTCAATGGTAGTAAAATCCGCTGCAGATTTTCCCCAGCAAATACGCTGGTAATCCGCCCATGTGAACGTACCCTGAGGCTAAGTCTCCACTTGTTTTTTTTTTTTTGCAAAACGCAAAGAAAAACGCCAATTCTGCCGCAATAGCGTTTTTTGGGTCAAAAAACGCTGCGGCCAGATGTTCGCTGTAAGTCAATGAGAAATTGCAAATTTCGAATTCCACTTTGCGTTTTTTCACTTTGGCGTTTTTAAATCCTTTTGGCGTTTTTTCACTTTTTCTGCGTTTTTTTCCGCTCTTTGGCGTTTTGAAAAAAAACGCTGTAGTTCCCTCAAACCAGCGTTTTTTGTCAAAATCGTGGCGTTTTCCTCCAATAGAAGTCTATGGGAGTGAGAAAACTGCAAGAAAAACGCTATGTGGATTTTAACTTTTTGCATTGTTGCAGGCGGTTTTTAATCTTTTTTGGACTTTAGTGATCCAAAAAAGAAATGTAGATAGCTGTTTTTAATAAAATTTCTTAGGGTACCATTACATTTTTTTTTTAAAAAATATACAGTAGTGAAGGAAAAAATTGTATCTAACGAAATGTATATTATTGAAAAAAAACAACTATTACTTTTTAAACAGGAATCAATTTATGTGTGCGGGGAAATAAAAATGTAGCCGACAATTATAAAAATGTATTGTGTGTGTGTTTTTCAATTTTTTGTTTTATTTTTTACATTTTTTTTAGTTAGTACTACTACTCCCAGCTTGGAACACACTGTTCCATGATGGGAGTAGTACTACCTGTACTAATAGACAGATCGCCCGCTGCGATCTTTCTGTATAATATATAGATGCGGCGGCCGCTCTTCTATGGTCCCCTGCCATGACGTATATTTACACTTATTCATATTTCCCGCAGGGCTGTGATTGGCCAGATGGTTCCAGCCAATCACAGCTCTCTGTGAGAAATAGGAACATGTGTATATATATGGCCGTGCAGGGGACCATAGGAGAGCGGCCGCTGCATCTATACATTATACAGGAGGATCACAGTGGCTGTCAGAAGTGATACCCGCAGTGATCTTTCCATAACTGCAGGTAATACTACTCCCAACATGGAGTACACTCAGCCTCATGCTGGGAGCTGTAGTACCTGCATTAATAGACAGATCAAAGCGGGTGTCAGACGTTACACTCGCTGCGATCTGTCTATTAATACAGGTACTGCAGCTCCCAGCATGGAGCAGAGTGTGCTCCATGTTGGGAGTAGTAGTGCCTGCTTAAGGACACATCACAGTGGATGTCACTACTGACACCCTCTGTGATTGTCCTGTCTATAGCAGAGATGGAGCGGCTGTATACATCGCTCGCATCCCTGCTCTGCACTATACTCCGGGCCGGCCACTCATTCATTCATCTTTTCCTCAGAGCTGTGATTGGCTGAAACCATCCGGCCAATCACAGCTCTGGGTGGGAAATATGAATTTCTGTTGACATCAGTGGCCGGAGTATAGTGCAGAGAGGCGAGCGATGTATAGACCCGCTCGCTTCTCTGCTATATTATGGACGATATATGTCTATAGTACAGGTACTATCACTCCCAGCATGGAACAGTCTGTTCCATGCTGGGAGTAGTAGTACTACATAAAAAAATTTCTAAATGTATTAAAAAAAAAAAAGGTAAACACACACTTTATAAAAAAAATTATAAAAATTGAGTTATAAAATATCTAGATTGCGTTTAATAAAAAATTTCCATCACTGATGCATCCTTTTTTTTTTTTTTTTGGTACCCAAGAAATTTTGGGTACCAAAAAAAAAAAAACGCCAAGGTGCAATTTCCACACAAATGAAAAAAACGCCGGAAAAAACGCATGATGACGTTACTTGCACTGGCGATTTTTCAGGCGTTTTTTTAATCCCTAAAAATGCAGTGCAAAAAACCAAGTGGAGACTTAGCCTTAGGCTGCATTTACACAGGGCAGTTTTTTTTGGAAAATTGTCACTGCAGCTTTTAGCCAAAGCCAGAAGTGAATCCAGCATGAAGGAGAAGTATAAGTCCTTCTTTTATATTTCCTTTTACTTTTGAATACACTTCTCGGCTTGGCTCAAAAACTGCAGTTTCCATGAAAACACCTTGTGAAAATGCAGCCTGAGGCTAGGTTTCCTCTAGGTTTTTTTCTGACAGTTTTTGGATATCTGCCACTGCAGTTTTTGAGCCAAGGCCTGAAGTGTATTCATAAGGAATAGGACATATAAAGGAAGGACTTACACTCCCTTATAAATCCATTTTTGACTTTGGCTCAAACACTGCAATGGCAGTATTCCAAAAACTGCCAGAAAAAAAAAACAAGTGGAAACCTAGCCTTATACTGCTTTTAAAATGAAGGGAAATGCATCCATGAATCATGGGGAGCAGAATCCTAATATAAGTCTATAGATTTACACTGATGTAAAATGAGAACCATTGTATCTTAGCATGCTTTTACGCATGGTGCTACGTCCTTTGAAGCACCGAAATTTACGAACTTTATCCTCTTACTGGATATAATATCAACTCACCAGCTAGATGTATTGGCAGTCTCTTTATTTGTTAACATGCACCATGTTTTTGCACTTTGTTACTTTGTATTTAAGGGTACACTGACAGCTGAGGTCATAGTGCGGGTGAATCGGATTCAAATTAGGTATAACTTACCTGGATCCATGGTGCAGTTCTGGAAATAGACACATCATTAGTCAGCATTACTAATATGTTAATAGCTGCCTTTGCGCAATGGAGGCGGGACCCATCATTCCCAGCCTCCATCCCCTCTGCTCCCTAAAGCCCGCCCACCTTATGAATCATAATGTGAGCGCTCTGTGGGAGGGCGTAATAGAGCAGAGGAGATGGAGCCGGGATGCTGCTCCCCACCTCCGTTGCGCAAAGCTGATGATCAACATATTAGCAATACCAGCTAATAAAGGGTCTATCTCCAGAACCAGACCATGCATCTGGATAAGTTATACCTCATATTAATCCAGGTAACTCGCACTATTACCTTGTGAATTGGGTTTAGTGTGGGTGAAATTGGATTCAGTGTGGGTGAACCGGGTGTTTAAACAGGGTTTAAAGGTATATACTTATTCCAAATATAATCCCCTATCCACAGGATAGGAAATATCTAGAGGACCTATGGGGGTTCATACTCTGGATACCCCGGAAATCCTGAGAACACAGGAAACAAAGCACACTGCAAATGAAAGTGCTTTGTTCATTCTCTATGGGGCTTTCATAGAAAATGAATGGAGTGCTGGCTACACATGAGCAATGGGTTCCACAATTCTCCTGCATGTTTGAATCTGCGCCTATATTTACAAAACACAAAGGTTATGGCTATTTTCATTTTTGCTATAGTTTGCTTTATAAGATGTATATCTAATGTAATGTAAATGGAATAAATACAAAAAATGCCCCCGACATGCATTCAAAAACACAATAAAAATGCTTGAAGTTCATGGCATTTTCTACACCTGAAAAAAATGTATGTCAAGGAGGCTTCTTACACGTGCTTTTAAAAAGGTCTAGTTTCTCCATTAAAACTTTATCAAACTCCACTTACAGAACATGTAAAAATTTAAAAGGAAAAAAGCAGGATGCCTATAAATTCTCAGTCAGATCTGGACATTGAGGCACTTTCAAGACAATAAAACAACAGTATTGGTTTTATGTTAAGGGATGTAGAAAACACAAACATCTTATAATAATTTAAATTTCGCCAGAACAAGTGCATGATAACAAAGCTTTGGAGGTGTGGTGTGGCTTAAAATAGAGTATACAACTATCAATTAACCCAACATATAATTTGTGTTCTCTAGTGACCCTTCTCTAAGCTCCACCAAAAATAATCCCCTAAGTATTGTGTTATTTTTTCCAGGTTCATTGCTACAATAAAATATTTGCATGTTATACCTTATCCTTGCTGCAAATATGGTTACCATTACACATCTGTTACGAGTAGCGCTGCAGCCAGACAAGCTGGCTGCAAGCATACTCCTGCCCCGTCCTCCTGTGCTGGCTCTGCTACGGTTCACATGGCGGGACGTGCACGCATGTGAACGCTGGGCCGTCACACACCTCCATCGCGTCTCTGTCCCCTCCGCTGTCCCTGGCCCCCGGCGCGTGCGTCCCCGTCTCCTAGGGCACGCACGCTGGCTTTCTGTTATTTAAAGGGCTTGGTGCTTGTCTGGTCCTTACCAAACCCCATTTCCTCTTGACTCCTGCCGGAACTCCGCTTCTCTCCGTTCAACAGCTGCAGCAGCCTTTACCTGTTCCTGTGGCTTCTTCGGTGTATGCAGCTTCTGTGGCCTCTGTCGGGTCCAAGCTACGTCTGTCCCTGCCAACAAAGTACGAAGGTCATCCAAAATTGTCCAGAGGGTTTGTGACTTAGTGTTCCATGCATCTGGAATTAATGGCTAAGGTGCAAGCTAAGGTGTAAATTCTGGCAGGCGCTCTGTTCACGCCTCAAAGTCAAGTTGGACTTTTCTTCTGCTTATCACCCCGCAGACCAATGGCCAGGTAGAGAGCGAACCAAATTCTGGGTGACTAACTCCGTCACTTTGTCTCCGCACGTCAGGACAATTGGGCCAATTTGTTGCCTTGGGCTGAGTTTTCTTATAATCATCGGGACTCTGAGGCTACTAAAACATCTCCATTCTTCATTGTCTATAGCCACCATCCTCGCCCTCCTCTTCCTCTACCCGCTTCTTCTGCTGTGGATGACCAGATCCAGGATTTCATGACTATTTGGCAGGAGACTCGACAGTCCTTGGTACATGCCTCTACCCTTATGAAGTCTCACGCAGACAAGCGAAGAAGACCACCTCCAATCTTCTCTCCTGGGGATAAAGTTTGGCTGTCTGCCAAATATGTTCGACTGAAGATCTCCAGCTACAAACTTGGTCTTCGGTTCCAGGATCTTACGTCAAGTCAATCTGGTCTCCTATAAGCTCTGCCTTCCTCCTTCTTTACGCATTCCAAATTCCTTCCACGTCTCTCTCCTCATGCCACTGGTCCTCAACTGTTTCTTCCAGGGCAAAGTCTCTCCTACTCCTGTGTCCGGCGCTGCCAATGTTTTTGATGTTAAGGGGATTCTTGCCACCAAGACCATTAAGGGGAAACGGTACTTCTTGGTGAATTGGAAGGGTTTTGGTCCCCAGGAGAGGTCCTTGGAACCTGACGAGCACATCCTAGATCGGGACCTGGTGCTGAGGTTCCTGCAGCCCAAAAAGAGACCTAAGGGGGGTAGGTACTGCTACGAGTAGTGCTGTGGCCAGACGCGCTGGCCTTGAGCGTACTCCTGCTAAGTCCTCCCATGCTGGCTCTGCTGCGGTTCGCATCGAGGGACGGGCCCGCATGCGAATGATGGGCCGTCACTCACCTCCCCGCATCTCTGTCCCCTCCGCTGTTCCTGGCCTCCGGCGCGTGCGTCCCCGCCTCCTACGGTGCGTGTGCCAGCTTTCTGTGATTTAAAGGGCCAATGCACCATTGATTGGTGCTTGTCTAGTCCTGGTATTTTTAATCTTGCACTTCCTCTTGACCCCTGCAGGATCTTTGTGCCATTCAGCCTAAGAGAAAGCTTTCTGTTTGTGTCTTACCTTGCCGTGTATGTGACCCTATTGCTACGTATCCTGACCTTGCTCCTATGCCACCTGCCATCTGACCTCTTGCTACGTGACCTATCCTTGCTACAGTGCTGCCAGTCCTGACTTCCTGCCTGTCCCTCACTACGACTCCATCTCATTCCTTCTGTGCTATTCATCTCCTCAGTAGCCTTTGTGGACGAGTCGTGCCAGGGGTAGCGACCTGGGAGCCACCTACCGCAGCAAGTCCATCCCGCTTTGCGGCGGGCTCTGGTGAAAACCAGCGGCTCCTTAGACTCCGCTCCCTGGTACAGCTCACGCCATCGTCCACAACAGGTATAGTGGATCCACACCACCAGCCGTTACAACACCTAAGGTGGTAAATTACTGTCTCCCAGCTATCCTACAAGTCTGATTCCAAAATTGCCAGGTATATAGCAATCCATTCACTGTCACTATATAAAAGCATATGTGGGCCAAATTGGTTGTCATCTAAGTGTCCCAGAAACCAATTTAGCCAATGGTGGGGATTTTAATTATGGAACTACCTCAATGAAAATTTCCCATCTATAATATTGTATCAGAAATCCACTCAGATTAGTACTATTCTAGTATTCAAAGACGGTATTCACTAACTGGCACTGTGAAGCTGCTAATTTGGGGGCTTTATGGGAGAGGGGTGTATATACACTAGTCTACAACACTGAAATTGCCACTGAAAAACCAAGAAGGATACGCCAAGGTAAAGGAAATTGAAGAAGAAGCAGGTGTCACTAAGCTAAGATTGTTCTAAAAATTATAACATTTTCAAGCAACATGAAGCCTCTGAAATCGGATCAAGTCAGTACAGTACGACCGTGAGATGACTATGAGATGCCCCTGATAGTTATCACATATCGCAAACTGAGCTAAGAGACTTTGGCTAGAAAGAGACGTCAGCACTGTTAAAGCCTATTGGGGGAGATTTATCAAAATATGTTCAGAGGAAAAGTTGCTGAGTTGTCCATAGCAACCAATCAGATCGCTTCTTTCACTTTGCACAGGCCCTTTTACTAATGAAAGAAGGAATCTGATTGGTTGCTATGGGCAACTCAGCAACTTTTCCTCTGCACCAGTTTTGATAAATCTCCCCCATTGTGTTGAACAGTGTCTACACATACTATTAGAATGCACTTGAACAACATTGGCCTATGAGCCAAACATTTAGCTACAGGTGTTCCATTGACCTCTCGCCATTTCTCTCAAGAGCTATCGTGGTGCACAGCAAGCTTGAATGGGGGGGGGGGGGGGGTCCTGGCTTTGCTTCAGATGCAATGAGAGCCGGAGATTGGTCTTGAGACCATGTAGGCAACACCATAATGCCATCATGTGGGAACATGAAGGCATCATGGTGTTTTGTTTAATATCTTTATTAGTGATATTGCAGAAGGTCTGGATGGTAAGATATGATCTTTTTGCTGGTAACACAAAGAAATGTAACAGGGTTCATGTTCCTGGAGGGATACACCAAATGGAAAAGGATTTAGATAAACTAGAAGAATTGTCAGATCTCTGTCAACTGACATTTAACGTTGATAAGTGCAAGATAATGCAACTTTAATGTAAAAACTCAAGGGCAGGATATAGAATATTTGACACAGTCCTGACCTCAGTATCTGAGGAGAGGGATTTAGGGGGTCACAATTTCAGAAGACTTAAAGGTAGGAGGACAATGTAATAGAGCAGCAGGAAATGCTAGCAGAATGCTTGGGTGTATAGGGAGAGGTATTATCAGTAGACAGAGGTAAGTGCTCATGCCGCTGTACAGAACATTGGTGAGACCTCACTTGGAGTATTGTGTACAGTACTGGAGACCGGATCTGCAGAAAGAAAGAGACTTTGGAGAGAGTTTAGAGAAGATCTACTAAACTAGTACATGGACTTCAGAATAAAACTTGGAAAAGTTAAAGGATCTTAACGTGTATAGCTTGGAAGAAAGAAGAAACGGGAGGGATATGATAGACATCTTTAAAGGAAATCTATTATCAGTGTCACCTGCACTGTCACAGTTGGTACAGACAGGTAATGCGGGTGACAGGGATGATAATCATACTTACCTGTTGGCGATCTGTGCTCCTGTCCTCCAGCTATCTTCCTCCGTTGTTCTTGTTCCAGAAGTGGCTTGGAGCATGGGCAGAGCTTCCTGACATCACCATTGCTGCTTCTCTGCTGGGCCCAGCTGTAAACAAACAGCAGCAGTGACGTCAGAAAGCTCTGCCTGTGCCCCAAGCCAGCTGCAGGACAAAAACAATGGAGAAAGATAGTGGGAGAACAGGAGCATGCATCGCCAACAGGTAAGTATGGTTTTCCTCAGTGTCACCCATACTACCTGTCTGTAACAACAGGTTAGTGCAGGTGACACTGATGACAGATTTCCTTTAAAGCGTACCTGCCAGATCCCACAAAAGAAAACAAAACAAAACAAAAAACTGTTACATGTTAGTCAGTACCTAATCCTGGTCATGTACATGTAAATTTAATGTATCAAGCACTGGTCTTTCACAAAAAAATAGCATATTTCAGCTGCTCCATGTCTTTTTCATCTATCCAAAGGGAGGGGGTGTCCCTCTGTTGCCTGCACTGTGATGACTTCTCCCCTCCCTCACTCTGCTGATTCACTGCTCTGGGAGTGAGCCTGGCAGCCCTGCTCTGTAACCCTTTCCTCTCTGTTTTATGCTGTACACAAACACACACAATGATTATTGGAGATTGCCTGTACTTTACCACCAAAGACAATATGGTGAGTGTATAACTTACATCTTCCTAAATTAGTGCAAAGGTTTAGTGCTAAAAGTACGGTGTTTTTTATGCATACATTTTCTATGTTCCTATGTCATTCATGCGTATCATCCTTTGACAGTCCTGTAATACTGGGACTCTTAGTTTTGAAATAGTTGGAGGTACAGTGTTTGGATAACTTTTTTTTTTGCAGCAGCAGCAGTGTTGCTTTCAGCTGTGTGCCTACAGCTTTTGCAAAACTACAACTCTCAGCATGCCCAGGCATCCTTTAACTGTCCATGCATGCTTGGAGTTGTAGTTTTGCAACAGCTGGGGGCACATGTTTGGTAAAACTCTGTTGCAGCAGTGTTGCTGCAGGCTGTGTTCCTCCTGCAGCCTTGTCAATCAGTTATCTGATGTATTTATATATGTGTGTATTTATATATGTACTACGGTATCCATTTTAGGACATCGTCAGTTGTCAGCTGTAACTCCGTCCTCTGTCAGGTGAAACAGTGTCCCGCCTCCTCCCTCGGGCCAATCTACGTCAGGTGCCAGCCGCAACTCCCTCCTCCTCCTTTGTCATTCTTAAGTCTCTCATCCGAAACTCCGTCATTCCTCAGATAAAAAAATGTCCTGCCGTGTAGCAGAGCCGAGTCAGTGTCGGCTCTCTGCTATATGGGTTCTGCTGTACACGCTATTCAATGTTGGCTCTGCTATACAGACTCTGTAGCACATGTAGTGTCTGTAGTATACACGTGCAAGTTTCACAGTTTCGACTGTGCTATACATGCTGTGTAGCATCGGCACTGCTATGCAGCAGGAAGTTGCGTCTGAGGGAGAATAGTCTGAGGCATGACAGCGTTTTGGATGAGGGAGTTTCGGATGAGGGAGGATGGAGTTGTGGCTGAAGGATGACGGTGATTGGTGAGGGAGGAGGCGGGACGCCGTTTCATCTGACGGAGGACAGAGTTGCGGCTGACGACGATTGGTCCGAGGGAGGAGGCAGGACGCCATTTCACCTGACGGAGGACGGAGTTGCGGCTGATGACTGATGGCGATTGGTCCAAGGGAGGAGGCAGGAGGCCATTTCACCTGACAGAGGACAGAGTTACGGCTGACGACTGATGGCGAATGGTCCAAGGGAGGAGGCGGGACGCCATTTCACCTGACGGAGGACGGAGTTGCGGCTGATGACTGATGGCGATTGGTCCAAGGGAGGAGGCAGGAGGCCATTTCACCTGACAGAGGACAGAGTTACGGCTGACGACTGATGGCGAATGGTCCAAGGGAGGAGGCGGGACGCCATTTCACCTGACGGAGGACGGAGTTGCGGCTGATGACTGATGGCGATTGGTCCAAGGGAGGAGGCCGTTTCACCTGACAGGACAGAGTTACGGCTGACGACTGACGGCGATTGGTCTGAGGGAGGAGGCGGGAGGCCGTTTCATCTGACGGAGGACGGAGTTACAGCTGATGATGTCCTAAAATGGACACCGTAATGTACTTATTTATGTATGTGTTCAGACACGTTGTAAATCCAGGTTCCCTTTGAATGAATGGATGTCACCCACTATCCCCACCATTCACCCCCTGTAACCTCAGACATTGCACAAGCTTCAATAACCTAAGAGACCTCTCAGTACTGACTGGATGAGGTTTCATCACTTTTGTTTCATCCAAACAAATGACTCTGTTCCTTTTCCTGGTTCTTCCTGTGGGGGCATTCCGTTCTAGCAGTATAAAGTTGGCGGGTCTCGCCCCAGTAAGCACATTCCTCGTCCTCCCCGCCGGTGACACAGTTTGCAACCCGGTAATTGTTCCGCACCCCCTGCAGGGACTCCTGTCAGAGCCGCTCTCCTGTCAGTGAACTCTGACTGGCTGGGAGCCGTGTGGTGGGGCCAATGAGTGGGCAGCAGAGCTCTTGTCCTGCTAGGTGTAGTAGTCACAGAGGAGCTTGCTCACCTACTGGGGGCTGTGTGTACTGGAAGCCCCTGACCGCATAGGGAGGGGGCGCACTGAATACATGTGACTATAGATAGGGAGAGAAGTCCCAGTATAAACCTGACAGGAAAGGGTTAAGCACAACTCTTATGAGAGGGGGCGGGGATGGGGCGTTCCCAGTCAGCTTTTTGAAGGAGGAGAAAGCAGTAAAGACAGCACCTGAACTCGCGGCAGCAGCTTTCTTCTGTGTGCTGGGGATTACAGAGCTGCATGCTGTCATGGCTGAGGCGGATGGACAGGCAATCCAAGCAGCATTCAGTCAAAGGGGGCGGTGTGAGGTGAGAGTAAGCACGCCCATGAGAGAGGATTCTTCTGCCTAGGGTGGGCGGTCCATGAGTCTTTCCCGCCCCCAGTATGTGTAAGCCCCGCCCACCTCTCATTCTGTAGCTAGGCAGTGTGCACATGCAGGACGCTCAGTGTGGTAGTAGTTGCAGAGGAGAGCGCTCCCCTGCCGCACTGTGTGTACTTGGCTGTGACTGGACCTGGAGTGCTGTATTACTTCTCTCAATGTGCTTGTGTGACAGGACTCTCCGTACACTGCACCAGGATACTACAGACATTGAATGGTAGGTAGACTTCTTCATGGTAACTCCTTCCAGTAGGGACTGTCTGGTACTGTCTGGAGAGGGGGAATGTGCTGAGGAGTGTCAGACACCCTGTGCCCTGTCACCTAGAAACTCTTGTCAGTCTGAATGGGACCTGGAGGCTGTGCAGTGCGGGGCATACGCTCACTTTACTTTGGGCACCAGTTGCTGCATTAACCCTTCACTCCGGGCAGTCCTGCGGCTCATTGCTCTGCAGCTCCCCCTGCCGGCAACATGCGGGAACAACAAGTGCTAAAACTTTTCGGAAGTTTTGTGATCGGCTGCGATTTGTATGTATCGTGTAAATACATGACAGGACTGAAATGAAGGGTTTCCCTACTGCCTCTTGTGCTGGGGGTATATAACAGAGCTGTGATCTTATTGCTTATATCCCTATGCCATAGGGCAGTGTTTTCCAAACAGTGTGCCTCCAGCTGTTGCAAAACTACAACTCCCAGCATGCCCAGACAGCCGAAGGCTGTCTGGGCATGCTGGGAGTTGTAGTTTTGCAACAGCTGGAGGCACACTGTTTGGAAAACACTGCCATAGCGGAGGATAAGGGTGATGGCTAAATCACATGTCTCCATGGTGGGTTCAAGGCCATAGAATGTGGATTGTTTTTATTGTTCTGACTTGTAATTGTCTGTCATTGTTCTATGGAACAGAGTTTGTGTGCAAGTATGTGAATCAATGTAATCCCATGTATTGGAAATGTGTCAGGATGAATGAGCTGGGAAATCCTCTCTTGGTGCAAACTCTTTTCCCTTAGGGAATTTAAAGGAGGCTTAAAGTCTGTAGAACCCCCCCCCCCCCCCCCCATCTAGATAGAAAAAGCAGATGCAGCCTTGAAAAACTTGCATGAAGTTAGACTCTTTCTTCTGAATAGTGATTTCCCAACCTGATGCTCTCTTTCTGTTGCAGAACCACAGCTCCCAGCATGCCCTGACAGCCTGCATCTGTCATGGCATGCTGGGATTTGTAGTTTTTGCAACAACCGGTACAGACCCAGTCTGGGGATCGCTGCTATAGGAAGACTTAGTCGCCTGCTTAGTGTAGTGTGACATGTCAGCTTCTAAGACCGTGGGGGAGATTTATCAAAGGATTTAGACTGGTTTTTCTTGTCTAAATTTGTCGCACAGAAAGTCGCAGTCTAAATTTGTGCGACTTTTTTTTTTTAGAGGATTTTTAGAACATGATGCATTCTAGTCTATTTTAGATAAAAAAAATGCATTGGTGCTGAATTTATCAAAAGCGACTTTTCAGCGACAAGTCGCATCGCCTGAAAGTACGCCGAAATGTCAGACCATGCCGGAGCAGGTTTAAATACAGTCTAAAGCATAGATCCCGAAGTCCGTGCGCAGAATGTATCAAGAGCCGTGTGACCTAAGATAAATTAGGCGCACAATAGACCAGCTTAACCCTCTGTAGTTTGGTCTATATTGATGTGGGACATAGACAGCTTTGATAAATCTCCCCCAGTGTTTCCCAACCAGGGTGCCTCCAGCTCATGGCATGCTGGGATTTGTAGTTTTTGCAACAACCAGAGATACTCAGTCTGGAGATCGCTGCTACAGAAAGACTTAGTCGCCTGCTTAGTGTAGTGTAACATGTCAGCTTCTAAGACAGTGTTTCCCAACCAGAGTGCCTCCAGCTGTGGCCAAACTACAGCTTCCAGCATGCCCTGACAGCCTGCAGCATGGCATGCTGGGATTGGTAGTTTTTGCAACAGCCAGAGAGACCCAGTCTGGGGATCGCTGCTACAGAAAGACTTAGTCGCCTGCTTAGTGTAGTGTAACATGTCAGCTTCTAAGACAGTGTTTCCCAACCAGGGTGCCTCCAGCTGTGGCCAAACTACAACTCCCAGCATGGCCGGACGGCCATGCTGGGAGTTGTAGTTTGGCCACAGCTGGAGGCACCCTGGTTGGGAAACACTGTCTTAGAAGCTGACTGCATCTGTCCTGTGATTCTTAGTGTGCATTGCACTCCTGCAATCACTGAAGACTGCCACTTTCCCAAGCAGTAGAGCAATTTTCCTTGACATCTGTACGGACCATGTATGCATTGTGTAATGCTAATGCCGACTTGTCTTAGAAGGGATTGCTCGGCTTAAGTCTAGTCCTGCTGTGTGGTCTATTCTCTATCCCACTGGCCTACAACTGCAGCTCCCAACATGGTTGTCTGGCCATGCTGAGAGTTATAGTTCGGCAACAGCTGGAGTGCCAGAGGTTGGAGATCACTGTCCTAATCAAAAGCCAAATGCTTGCAGGGCTGGATCTGGAGTCTCCCAGCTGAGGGTTGGCATCAGGCAGAGTGTAATGCTTTGTGTCCAGGAAGCTTCATATCTGTGCCATAAAACTAGCATTATTGTGGAATAAGGCCATGTTATTCCACACTCCTGAGCTTTCTATGTTTATTCAGAGAAAGCCATGGAATTTTATGTACGTTCTGACCTCTCGGTGGGGATAATTCATTTATTGATTCTTACTTAGTGCTAGTGAAGCCTTGGAACAACATGATTGAGAGAACTAAGGAGGGGCAGGGTGGATGGGAAACTAGACAAGATTCTTCTAGTAGGTTGTATTCCTTTCTCTGTGTAGACCTGGATTTCCCCAACCAGGGCGCCTCCAGATGTTGCAAAATTACAACTCCCAGCATGCCCAGACAGCCTTTTGTCTGTGTGATCATGCTGGGAGTTGTAGTTTTGCAACAGCTGGGGAAACACTATGGTAGATGATGGTGTTGTGTACATTGTCTGTTTGTTTTTTTGTGTGAACTTTATTTGTATTTTTGCATCTGCCTACATGGCCTGAGTGTGTGGTTTTAGTGTGGAGCGCCTCCATCTGTCTCTTTAGCAGGCCAACATTATAAAAGGGTGTGAGTTTCAGAGCGTTTGCCCAAATGAGACTCCAGATGTGCGACTTCAGCTGTTCTCTGTCACTTTGGTGACAACTGGTCCGATCCCACTAAGCTTTTGCTTTCACCATTTTCTTTAACTAGGTGTCAATGTTTCAGCCTCTTGCCATTGTAAAGAAAATATACTAGCCCTCTGGGAGATCTCAGACTTGTTTGGCCATCTTTATTACAGCAATTTTATATATAGCCATGTAGTTGGAAAGTGTAGAGAATTTGCCTTTCCACATCCTCTTCCTTGGGATTATAGAATGTGTAGTGGATTTTGATACTTGCTGACTATATGAAAAGACCTCTGGAACAATGATGCAGCGTTGAAGGAATCTTCTCTTGTAAGCAATATTTACTCTTACTGGAGGTATTAAACAGCCATCATTTATCATCCTGTCAAACCAGGTTCAGTTTCGTCTGCCCTTAATGCACTCTCAGTATTCTGGTGACTGCCTTTGCCTGTAGACAGAGATCTATCATTGTACCTCTGCTGGGGGTCTGATGGAAAAGGATGTGGGTGATGCTACAGTAATTCTCCATGCAATCAGGCTGGGAGCCAGGAAACACTAGAATGGCTCTCCTTTATAAATAAATAAATACAGAGAAAAAACATAAGTTGTCTCCAAAATATGTATTTATGTATATCTTTTAAATCTCATCTCTACGTAGCCCGTCACGGGCTACGTAGAGATGAGATTTAGAAGATATACATATTTTGGAGACAACTTATGTTTTTCTCTGTATTTATTTTATTTAATTTATTTTTGCATCATGCAGCCTATTGTGTTTTGTAAAGAAGCAGAATTTTTCATTGTTGGTGAAGAACAGAGGACTGGCTATGCTGCACACCAATGCTTTCACAATCTGTGTCCTCGGTTTCCAATGTCTGTTTCTGGGGTCAAACCAAGTAATGTTTAAGGGGCTCTGCTAAAGGGGGGTGGGGGAAGCAATTTATATACCTCCAGTGACAGATGCAATCTGTTCTGCCACAGAAAGCATAGACAAGGAAAACAGTTTCTCATGTGTTATAATCCGATGCTGCTTGTCCAGATTATAATAGGACATGGAAGGAGTTAAGCTAGGAGTGTTTCTGAATATGTACCATCTATACAGGGAGGGGAGAAGTTGGATGGTTATAGCTGAGCTATTCCGATTAGAGGCAGATGTGTGTGTGAAAAACAAAAACCTTTGTTCTTAGCGATATCCCATAGGGAACAGGGGCAGACAAGTAAACCTTCATTAGTCTGCGACTTCTGGACTCTATGCGCCTGTTAGTAGCAGAGGTAATTATTTATGCCAAATTTTCTAGTGGCAGCCACACAGTCTTTCTGCTGGTGAGGCCTTACACAGTCCTACTTTTATTTATTTTTATTTAATTTACTTTTTAATAAAATTAACTGTCTGTGACTTTCAGCTGCTTTTAAAGTTAAAGGGGTTATCCAGGAAAAAACTTTTTTTTTAAATATATATATCAACTGGTTCCAGAAAGTTAAACAGATTTGTAAATTACTTCTATTAAAAAATCTTAATCCTTTTAGTACTTATGAGCTTCTGAAGTTAAGGTTGTTCTTTTCTGTCTAAGTGCTCTCTTATGACACGTGTCTCGGGAACCGCCCAGTTTAGAAGAGGTTTGCTATGGGGATTTGCTTCTAAACTGGGCGGTTCCCAAGACATGTGTCATCAGAGAGCACTTAGATAGAAAAGAACAACCTTAACTCCAGAAGCTCATAAGTACTGAAAGGATTAAGATTTTTTTAATAGAAGTAATTTACAAATCTATTTACATTTCTGGAGCCAGTTGAGATATAATATATATATATATGTATATATATATATATATATATATATATATATATGTATGTATATATGTGGTTTTTTTCCCTGGATAACCCCTTTAACCAATTGATATCAATGAGATTAAAACTGCACCAAAACAAATTAGTTAAATGCTGAGTATTGAAAAAAAAAAAGCTGTAGGCGCATAAAAAAAATAAAAATAAAAGTTTAAAATGTAATTCAATGAAAGCAATGGTAAATATGGATCCAAAATACAAAAGTGTAAATGAGCTATTTTTTACGTGGATCCAAAAGCAAGAAGTGTTTAAAAGAAGAAAAAAAAGAGAAAAGTCAACTGGCTTTGGCTGGGAACAAAATCTGCAACGGTTGTTTTACCAAAAAAGGGTAATGCATGCAATAAATGTAGTTCACAAATATGTTGCTGTTATCACTGTTTGGATGGCATTGGCTGCTAGTTGAAGGACATTGTTGATGAGTTATTTATACTATGCATTCCTTTACAACAATGTCTCAATTCTAAAATACACAACATTGTATTCAAGTAATAAAGGGTCTGTGTTAAGACTAAAATATGTACAAATATTTACAAAAATATTTCACTCTGTTCTAATGGTAAACATAAAGAGGGGGATTTACTAAAAACAGTGTTTCATACGCCAATCTGCAGTAAATTCCCACCAGTATACAATGCGCCAGATTTATTAAGAGGCACATACCTCTGTGTAAACTGGGCACATTTTTTGGTGCCTTGTGTACCACTCTGAAATCTATGCCAGTTCATGTACTGGCATAAGTTTTTCTAGTAAATCCAGTTGGCATGCATAAAAATGTGCCACTTTGTTTTAGGTAAATTTAATATCCAAAGACACGACTGTTGTCTTGAGCCATTAGGGGTTTTTGGGGAAAATATAATGTATGCGCTCGGCTGGACTACTTATGGGGGGAAAAAAAATTTCATCTACCCCAATCCCCTTTTGTGTCTGTCGCACAGAGCCCAATCCATGCTGGCTGAGCAGCAATTCCTGCTTTCATTCTAATATGCAAGTGCTTCTTGTGTGCTGAGACGATAGTGGGAAGTGGTGCTCCGCCTTGACTAGGCACTGTGCGACACAAGAGGATTGGGGTAAGTAAGCCATGTTGTGTTTTTTAATTTTTTTTTATTTTTTTATCTAAAAGTGCAAGATTTGTTAAATTTTTTTTGTATAAAAAGGTTTAAAAAAAAAAGAAAAAAGAGTGTCAATGTCTGTTCATATGCAGTCATTTACTGCTATATTATTGCATTTATCTCTATGGGGGAGATTTATCCGTTCATATGCAGTCATTTACTGCTATATTATTGCATTTATCTCTATGGGGGAGATTTATCAAAACCTGTCCAGGGGAAAAGTTGCCCATAACAACCAATCAGCTTGCTTCTTTCATTTTTAACAAGGCCTCTGCAAAATGAAAGAAACCATCTGATTGGCTGCTGGAGGCAACTGGGTAACTTTTCCTTTAAACATGTTTTGATAAATCTCCCCCTATATGTAAACAGTAAACCTCTTTACTAAATAAATACCTAGAGCATAGTGCTTGTATTTCTATACTTTATGACTGTCGTGGGGATGTTGGGCAGTACACAAAGGTTTGATCTCTGAAAAGGCTATGGTCATCTGGCTCGCCATGGTTGTCAAATTGCCAGCATGGAGTGCTAGAGGAGTCTAGACTAGTGTAATATTTACGGACCTGTGAGTAAAAGACTTAACTTTTATTATAGGACTTTTGGAGTCTCTAATGGTTATTTAGAAGTTGTTTAGCTGCTTTACACATTGAACTTAATGGCCCATTGTTTTGTCCCAGCGTAAAAAAAAAAAAAAAAAAAAAAAAAAAAATTTGACCATTGCTGGAAACCATGTAGGGGCCTATCCTTTAAAGGCCTATATAGTTGTGTGTGTGTGTGTATATGGCACTTTAATCATAGAGCTGGCTGCTATGTGATCATAAGCCCTGCGGTGTCAGCTGTATAATGAATGCTTGTATGCACCTAGAGCAAATCATTGTTTTGGCTATGAGAGCTTAGTATTTAGTGTTCCATTAAAACAGATGTGTCGCCTGTTCTAAGTCTTACATGTATCAATCAAGCGTTCATAAGCAATCCAGTATTGTCTTTGCGGTTTAATAACAATCTATTCATTAAAAAATATGTAGAATTGAGAACATGTACCTTGTAATGAAATGACTATAGGTGGAAATTTGAAGCTTTGTCAGCTGAAATGGATATTCTTACCTTTGTCTATAGCCAGCTTTAGTAGATAAACAATCTCTCATGCCTAAATTCATCAAGCCCAGTCCATGTAGTGCCACTTACAGGGGCAGTCTGCTGCCTGATATGAGTATCCCTAAAGTTTAATCTGTGCTCCCTAAAAGGAGCCTTTTTAGGGTACGTGCACACAGGTAAGACCTTGCCTGTGTGTAATATGGAAACGTGTGTTTTTTCTGTAAAATAAAAATCACGCAGTTAATGGCTGTGAATATTCTTTTCAATCATTGTCAGCAGCACATCCCCAGTTTTCATCCTTTGCGTTGTTGAATAATGGTTAATTTTTGGCCCATGTGATTCCATTCATCAGCCAATGAGCAGGCATTTGCTAAAAGACTGCAGGTCCACCGGCCTTTACCAAGTGCACGGGCGGACTAACACCACTCAGAGCCCCTGGACCAAATAAAGCAAGGGCCCCCAGCAAGACTCCACCCCTGGCCCCACCTCTGCCCCGCACCTATTCCTGCCCAGTATGAATATTTGCCATAGAATGGAATAGGGGTGCAGTGCGCGTTGAGGCTATGGTGTACTTTGAGAGATGGCAGTGCCAATCACCTTAACTACACCAAGCGCTTTAAAACACTGAACTGTCCTCCTCCTTTTTATGCCAACTTGGGATCTCTGTCTGTGATACCCAGTCCATCTTGGCTCCAGCCTCCACTCACCTTTTAAAAGGAGTGCTCTGATGGAAAACTTATATACATGTTTTTCTTTTTGGATTTCTCTTATGTCACGACCACAGTGCTCTCTGCTGACCTCTGCAGTCCATTTTAGGAACTGTCTAGAGCAGCATATGTTTGCTATGGGGATTTTCTCCTGCTATGGACAGCAGAGAGCACTGTGGTCGTGACATAAGAAAAATCCAAAAAGAAAAACATTTTCTCTGTAGTATACAGCCCCTAAATACTACTGGAAGGATTAAGATTTTTTTAATAGAAGTAATTTACAAATCTGTTTAACTTTCTGGCACCAGTTGATCTAAAAAAAAAAAAAAGTTTTTCATCGGAATACCCCTATAAAAAGATTTTTTTAATTACTTCAATTGAAAATTCTTAATCC
Organism: Hyla sarda; assembly: GCF_029499605.1. Lineage (NCBI taxonomy): Eukaryota > Metazoa > Chordata > Amphibia > Anura > Hylidae > Hyla > Hyla sarda. The sequence goes on along the minus strand of NC_079192.1, from coordinate 254,416,122 downwards.
TTCCAGTACTACTACAGAGGAAATTATTTTCGTTTTGGATTTCTTTTCTGTCAGGACCACAGTGCTCTCTGCTGACACCTCTGTCCTTTTTTGGAAATGTCTAGAGCAGGATAGGTTTGTTATGGGGATTTTCTCCTGCTCTGGACAGTTCCTGAAATGGAGAGAGGTGTCAGCAGAGAGCACTGTGATCAGACAGAATAGAAATCCAAAAAGAAAAGAATTTCTTCTGTAGTATACAGCCGCTAAGAAGTACTGGAAGGATTAAGAATTTTTAATAAAACTAATTTACAAATCTGTTTTCTGGCACCAAGTTTTCCACCGGAGTACCTGCCTTTCACCGCTCACTACATGATGGCACAGTCAGATATATAACTCATATCCCTGACTGTGCCATCATATAGTGAGCGGTGAAAGGCAGGTAGAAAATAGCAACTAGTCCATTCATAAGCCACACACTTTACCTTTTTTGCCCCCTGCTTGGGTGAGGCTGAGGCCTCTTAGATTTATTACAAAAATAGCACAGCAGCACAGAGTATTTCTGGAGGGAACTGTAGTGAGGCAGACTGTCTGCCTCCCTACAGTTCCAGCGAGAAATACTCTGTGCTGCTGAGAAGTCTACGTCTTCATCTTCTACCTGCCTTTCACTGCCCCCTACATGGTGGCACAGTCAGAGAGAGAAGTTATATTTCACATATAAAACTTATATCTCAGACTGTGCCATCATCTAGGGAGCAGTGAAAGGCAGGTAGAAGATACATACAACTATACAATTCATAAGCCACCTGGCCAGGCTAGCCTGTTTTTGGGTCAATGCAGATGCCGGCAGAGAGGTCAGGGCACTTCTTTGGCAGGGCTCTGTGCAGCGAGGGCAGGCGGGGCTCTGTGCAGCGAGGGCAGGCGGGGCTCTGTGCAGCGAGGGCAGGCGGGGCTCTGTGCAGCGAGGGCAGGCGGGGCTCTGTGCAGCGAGGGCAGGCATGGGTCTGTGCAGCGAGGGCAGGCATGGGTCTGTGCAGCAAGGGCACAGTGAACTCCGGTGCTGCCGCGCTTAGATGTGAGGTTCACGTGACCTAAGCCTCTTTTTACATTTTATGACAGACGGCGGACAGGCTCACATATTGCTTTGTTTTCAAGAAATGTTAGGGTATTGCGTGATCATGGGTTGTTTAGAAGGCCTTTCTCTGAAGTTTGTTATTGCAGAGTAGTTTCTTAGAAATCCAGATTGTGCCCATTGTTTGTTTGTTTTGGAGTCTTGCCTTCCTATCCTATTTCACATAGCGCATCATTTTGAGACTATTTTGAATTCTTTTCTTTATTTTAACTTTAGTAGTGTTCTATGTTTTTGAAGGTAAGGAGTGATCACGTTTCCTTGGCTAACCAAGCATGTTCTCCAGTGGGCAGATAAGTGAGCAATTATCTTCCAGGTTTATTGGCCACAAGGCAGTCTCTGGAATGGCAGCCACTTTCAACAGATTGCAGATCAAAAACTTGGTGTGTTATTTCAGTTGTTTTGCTTTTAAAGTGTCACCATTTCCAAGATATTGTCTCACTTCCGTCTTCAACAGTTTATTTATTTCGCGCTCACTCACTTCTATTGCAGATTCTATCCGCCATTGATGTTTTAGGAGCCTGGTGTATAAATGGGAAATATTAGATTTACAGATGTCTTCTGCATATTTTGTTCCAATAATATTAAACATTGTAAACACCTATAATAAAAAAAATAATAATTACTAATAGAACAACAATCTTTATTAATCAATGCCATGACAAATGAAGTCCTGTGGATATGGCCTTTCCAGCATACAGAGCAAACAGCAAATAAAATACAGTATATAGGAATTAATAAAAATGTAACATTCAAATCTAAATGAACTGCTCTATGGCTGCAACATATTTTGCTGTTTATCCACAAAGTAAAAAGGTACAAATATAGATGGTGATTTATACAGTCACATTCCCATAGCTTCAACATGGTGCCAGCCCATACACGTGTTTTGGCCAAAACTTCCTCTGGGGAAATTGGCAGTAGAACTGGACAACTCCTAGGAGTCCGATAGTGCTAGAAATGTGCTGCTAGCTTCTATCTTCTGGGTTGATGTCTATGAAACTTTTTTTTTAAATTTTTTTTTATTGCTGGACCACACCTGGAATGTTTGGTCTTCAGAATTCTGCAATATTTTACCCATCTCTGATTTTTGCCATTATGTGGGAAAAACTGATACAGTTTAACAATTCACTTGTTCTGCTATGGAAAGCCTCCCTAAAACTGTGTAGTGTATGTAAGTACGCACGCATGTTAAATGTATGTCTGAACTTTTATTTTGCGCAGATGTTTTTCTTTCAGCTGCCTTTATCTGAAGTAAATATCCTGTAGATCACAATTATGTTCATTTGACTTTAGCAACAATTCTGTTTGAAATGCTTCCAGTTACACACATTATTGGCAACAGAAGACAGCTGCAAGCCAAAAGCATTTTCAAGTGTTCCCCCGCTAGACTGATTGCTTTGGAGTCTAACAAAGTCTGTAGCAAGGTTTCCTCTGATGTATTTTAACACATTATTTTCTCTTTTAAGCAGATGACCTGTGTAGAGTGTTTCTATTACATAATGTGGGCATGTTGCCCGCTTTTGTAAACTGTTGGCACTGCCTAGAAGGTGCAGTAGTGAGAAAGTAGTTATAGTAAAAGAAAAATCTGCTACTCCACTCTATGCAGAAGCCCTGGTGATTTATTTGTTATTTGTCTTATTTGCAAAAAAAGGCATCTTGGGTAAGAATTAATTTTGTCACTTTAGGAATTTAGAGCTAAACACCTAAACTGGGCAGAAGCTAAACACCTTAAGTGTACGTTCACACGTGTGGATTTACAGCGTATTTTATCCTGCAGATGTGCCGCTGAAGGACCTCTGTATGGTGCCCCTAAATGTGCCTGCTGGGAGCACGCCGCTTCGAGCAGACATGCTGTGATGTGCAAGTTGCCGCGCATGCGTGGTTTACTTGCACACATCGTGGCCGCTTCCCCCTCCTCAATGAGCTAGTCCGAGAGCTGCTGCAATGTGCGAGTATATTGCGCATGCGCATGGCGACTCGCACATCGCAGTGTGTCTGCTCGTAGCGGCGTATTACCACTCCAAGCAGGCACATATAAATGCAGCATATAGGAGGTCCTTCAGCGGTCCTCAGGGTACGTTCAGACGAGTGGATGCACAACGTATTTTAAGCTGCGGATACACCGCCAAAGAACCGCTACAAGGTGCCTTTAAAGGGGTATTCCGCCCCTAGACATTTTATCCCCTATCCAAAGGATAGGGGATAAAATGTCAGATCGCCGCGGTGCCGCTGCTGGGGACCCCCTGGGATCTCCGCTACTGCACCGCGCTATCATTACAGCACAGAGTGAGTTCGCTCTGCACGTAATGATGGGCGATACAGGGGCCGGAGCATCGTTACATCACGGCTCCGCCCCTCGTGATGTCACGGCCCGCCCCTTTCAATACAAGTCTATGGGAGGGGGCGTGGCGGTCGTCACGTCCCCTCCCATAGACTTGCATTAAGGGGACGGGCCGTGATGTCATGAGGGGCGGAGCCACGACGTCACACTGCTCCGTCCCCCGTATCGCCCGTCATTACGCACAGAGCGAACTCGCTCTGTGCAGTAATGATGGCGGGGTGCAGCAGCGGCGATCCCCGGCGTCCCCAGCAGCGGGACCGCGGCGATATGACATCTTATCCCCTATCCTTTGGATAGGGGATAAAATGTCTAGGGGCGGAGTACCCCTTTAAGCAGTGTGCGAGTCACCGTGCGCATGTGCAGTATACTGACACATCACGGCTGCTCTCTGCTTAGCTCAGGGAGCAGGGGGAGCGGCTGCGATGTGTGCGAGTACAACACGCATGTGCGGCGACTCGCACATCGCAGTATTGTCTGCTTGTATTTGTATTGCATTATTGGTGGATGCTTTCTAACTTGGTGGCATCTACTGACAAAAATCCATCACCAGTTTGATCAACACTAGGCTGGGCTAACATTTTGTATGGAAAGTGTATATATACCAACAGGCCCATTAACTTGAACCATAGGGGTGTTTTTATCGAAAAAAAAGAACCCCAAAATTAGCTTTTTTTTTTTTTTTTTTTTTGCAATTTCACCTCACCAATATTGTTTGAGCATAAGTTATGGAAAATGAAAGATGTCATTACAAAGTATACTTGGTGCCGGAAATAAAAGCCTCATATGTGTCTGTAGATGGAAAAATAAGAGTTATGGCTGTTATGGGACGAGGAGGAAAAAACGAAAGTGCAGAAACAAAGACCTTATTTACGTACTATTTTGGTTGAAATTATTTTATTTACCAGGACAAGTGGATTTTCTTGAGGGACAAGTAGATTGTGTTCCGCTTTAGTCCCTTGGACAAGTAGATTTTTTAATTTCCACAACCCTGTATATTTTTGTGTGACTCGCAACCATAGTTTACCATGCATTTAAGTCCTGAAAAATAAAGTACAAATTTGGGAAATAAACCAAACACTACCTACAGCCCGAACGTAATCTAAAACCAGCAGAATGATTCTTTCACAGTGTTTAGAAAAATGTTCTCCTGGAATGACGCTTGATGAGATGGAAGGATTTTCATCTGATTGAGACCTTTGTGTCTTTGATAAATGATATGTTGTAAGATGTTCACATAGTCAAAGACTTCTGTTACACAGGCAAGAAGGGTGATTATCTCTGGCTGCAGCTTATCTTTATCATATGTTGAATCTTGACCTAATCGGCCAGGGCGAAGTGTTCCTCTAGACATGTGCAAGGGTTTAGCTGTAACTTGAGGCTAATGGTGGTTATGTTTTAAAAGGAAATGGTAAGAAAAACACCATGTAATACAAATACCAACAAATGGTGTTGGGGAAACTTTAAAATTCACTCGTTGTGTCGCATTTGGAGAAAGCAAATGGGTGCTTGCAGTCTTTATTCACTTAAGTTTAATACTGGAGAGAAGTGGAGAACAACTCCAATCTGTACCTACACCCCCCATGTTTTTTATGATGACTGGTTTATTAAGGTCTGATTGATTTAAAGCTCCATTCCAAACAGGGCTGTGATTTGTTTTCTCAATAACATGTACATTGTAAAAAAAATTATAATAATAAATCAGGTTGTGATGATATAGTTTTTATGCATATCTTGTGAATTTCTGCAACATAATTTTGGTTAATAATAGTAATCATTATTTACAAAGTGCCAACAAAAATGTTATCAAATCAACTGGAGCCTGAAAGTTGAACAGCTTTGTAAATGATTTCTATAAAAAAAATCTTAATCCTTACAGTACTTATCAGCTGCTGTATACTACAGAGAAATTTGTGAATTTCTTTTGTCTGACCACAATGCTATCTGCTGACACCTCTGTCCGTGTCAGGAACTGTCCAGATTAGAAGCAAATCCCCATAGCAGACCTCTCCTGCTCTGGAGAGTTGCTGACATGGACAGAGGTGTCAGCAGAGAGCACTGTGGTCAGACAAAAGAACTTCACAAATTTCTCTGTAGTAGATCTGTATCATAAAGCAGCTGATAAGTACTAGAAGGGTTACGATTTTTAAATAGAGGTGATTTACAAATCACGAGTTGATTTGAAAATTTTCTTCCACAGGAGTTCACCTTTAGTGTACGTTCCCACCTGGCGTATTTGCTGCTGCGTATTTTATTTTCCCATTTAAGTCAATGGGTAGGAAAATACGCAGCAGCAAAATACGCCAGGTGGGAATGCACCCTTAAGGATTCAAAATGAACTGAATAGGCCTTGTTATCAATGTTTGGAAAAAGATAATGCTGTTCCTTCCCATTTTTCAATGTTTTATAAATACACCCATAAAGTTGTTGGCATTGAATAATTGAATATTAGAGTTAAAAGATAAATTTATTGGGCGGAAAACTGACAATTGAAAGAAAGCTCTAGGGTTGGGGCTCCTGAAGGCTGGATACAAGAATAAATATATCTAGGCATGCAGGTTCTCTATGGCATCTTGATGCACATTTGCCCACAAATGTTCTAGTTTGTTCTGTAGATCCTGCACATTCATAGGTTTCTAAAGCTGGTGTCCCTGCTGGTCCCATAAATGCTTGATTGAATCTGGCAGTAGGGTGGGCCAAGGAATCTGAGAAACCATTGCTGTGTGTGGGTGAACATTATGCTGCTGAAAGAAATGCCAGTTGCCAACCCTTCAATGAAAGACAACACTTGTGGCCATAGGATGTCTTGCACATGCCACAGTTTGTGGTCCGGGTAGTGACAAGGGTGAGTAATGAAGGTACCACTTGTGTCTGGACAGTGGATAAGGAAAGGCTGCTTGTTGGCGGATCATGATCCTCTTAACTGGTAGTCTCTCTTGGTCATCCCATGCCTGTTCGCCGTGTGTGCGCATTCACATATCTAACAACTCCATGGTCAGAATGGCTTAGATGGTGAGACATTAGTTGTTTCAACCATCCTGCTTCTTTCAGTCCAGTGATGCACTCCTACTCTGTCAACTTGACAAAATGGGGGGAATTCATCAAGAGTGGTGTAGGTGCACATCATTTTACCCCTTTAACTTGTGTAGTTGAGGAAACAGTGCACGTGCACTCATTTTATTGCATGGTGCAGGGCATGTAATAAATATGTTGCCTTTTCTGTGACAAAATATGTATTCTAAACATGATGTTCAGGTGTAGATTTGCGCCTCAGTTAGTGCAGTTGCGCCGCAAGAGGTAACAAACTGAAAAGTCGGTCATCATAAAATCTTTACCACTTAATGAAATCAACTGAAAGCAGGACATGGTATGTTCTCTTAGACAAACTGTCTAAATGAAAAGACTTAAAACTTTGGCCCAAAAAATCACTGTGTCAAAGAGAAGCACCAAAGAACAGCAAAAAAAGGATAAAGCATAAATTCCCCCAGTGTCTTTTAACTCTAGACATGCCTCTCCAATGCAATGTTCTCACACAGAGTTATGAGCCTTTTTCTAGGGTAGTGTGGAAAGCAATTTAAACTTTTTTTTTTTTAAATCAACTGGTTCTAGAAAGTTAAACAGATTTGTAAATTACTTCTATTAAAAATTCTTAATCCTTCCAGTGCTTATTAGCTGCTGATTACTACAGAGGAAATTTTTTTCTTTTTTTGAACACAGTGCTCTTTGCTGACATCTCTGTCCATTTAAGGAACTCTCCAGAGTAGCATATGTTTTCTATGGGGATTTTCTCCTACTCTGGAAAGTTCTTAAAATGGACAGAAGTGTCAGCAGAGAGCTCTGTGTTCCAAAAAGAAAAGAATTTCCTCTGTAGTATTCAGCAGCTAATAAGTCCTGGAAGGATTAAGATTTTTTTATAGAAGTAATTTTCAAATCTGTTTAACTTTCTGGCACCAGTTGATTAAAAAGAAAAGTTTTCCACCTGAGTACCCCTTTATTGTCCCTAACATAGTAAGCTAGTGACTGTTTGGGCCACTACATGTTCATTTATTTTGCCATACTTAATAGTGCAACAAAATGTGTACATGTGGGAATTGGCTCAGCTTTCATTTTTACCAGTGCTCGGTGAGCTGTGCTTTGGTTGTTATGGGTGAAACCAGTTTTTGTCTCTGACAGACTTGCCAAGATTTATCAATGTTTTTACAATAAGCCTAAATAACATACAAAGTTCTGATTATCCTCTGATCAAATTTGGTATTACACATTAAATAAGAGTGGGGAATTAAAGGGGTACTCCACCAAAAAACATCTTATCCTATCTCTGCTGCGGCACCCTAGTCATTCCGGTGTGTTTTTTGTTTGTTTTTTAAGCTGGTCCAACATATTTTGGATAAAGTGAATGTGTGATTCACAGTAACAGCTGCAGAGCCTTCAGCCATTCTATAAAGGCCTGAAATTGCAATCCCTCTGCAAGAATGCTGGCTTTATACTTACAATAACATCAGGAAAGCAGTCCTGGATGAGGGAATGTTCTGCTCGGAAACACTAAACAAGCACTGAGTGTGTGTATGTCCCTAGAAAGTTGGCTCTTCAGTTTATTATCTGTGGCATTAAGTACCGTATATATTCGAGTATAAGCCGAGTTTTTCAGCACGATTTGTCGTGCTGAAAATGCCCCCCTCGGCATATACTCGAGTGAACTCTCCACCTGTAAATCCCTTCATCAGTGGTCTTCAACCTGCGGACCTCCAGATGTTGCAAAACTACAACTCCCAGCATGCTCGGACAGCCATCGGCTGTCCGGGCATGCTGGGTGTTGTAGTTTTGAAACCTCTGGAGGTCCGCAGGTTGAAGACCACTGCGGCCTTCATCATCATCCAGCCCCCCCCCTTTTGTTTTGTACTCTCCTCCCCTCGGCGGGAAGTTAGGGTGAGCTGGTCCGGGCCATCTATGCTGCAGGGACCGTTCGGTGGAGATGGTTAGTTGTTGTGGGCTGTCCATTTTCAGGCCCAGCCCCGGAGTAGTGATGTTGCCTTGCCTTATAGTCGAGTCAATAACTTTTCCTGGGTTTTTTACGGGTAAAATTAGGGGCATCGGCTTATATTCGGGTCGGCTTATACTCGAGTATAAACAGTATGCTAAATACAAACTTATACCAGGCTGTAGATTTTTCATACTCTAAAGTGTTATTGCAACAATTGGCTTTTCCCCCAATTCCAGCCCCAGGTCTGTTAATAAAAACTAATTCTCCATGATGACAATTCTGGGGTGCTTTTTCTTAGAACTGTGTTTTTCAAGAACAAGTTGACAACTGGGTGTTTTACCATTTCCCTTTTGACACTGTCAGTTCAGGTTGAACTAAGTTTGATTGTAGGGACACTCCCCTTCTAGTAACACCCAGCTGGCAATTTTGTATTTTTGCACAATTAATGTAAAGATGTAGGGAAATATATTCTACAACTGTTCCACTGTGATGGTACCTCTAAAACCCCCTGGTAATGTTTTAAGTACTATTACAGAGCTGTGCCATAATCACACTCAAATGTCTAAAGTTATACACTTAAATGTCTACATAAAAAAAAAAAGCTTTTACACACTATTTTAAAATACTTTACCTCAAAAATCTAAAAAAATATACTTCTTGGACTATAAAAACATGTACAATAAAACTAATGCATTATTGAGCCTGTAGCATGTAAAAATAACCTCTCCCATTGCTTCTTTTTGTTCATTCTATATACTAATAAATGAAATAAAAGCAATCTGTATCCCAAACTGGTACCATGAAACAGTGTGTTCCACAATAAAAACTAGCCTTCACACAGCTTTGTAAAAGTGATGAGCCCCTAGAATATAACACACAAACAAATATATATTTTTTGTGATTGTTCCAAAATTTTCATAAAAACTACACAAGATTTCCTTAAAGGGGTACTCCGGTGAAAACCTTTTTTTCTTTTAAATCAACTGATGGCAGAAAGTTTAAACATATTTGTAAATTACTTCTATTAAAAAAAATCTTAATCCTTCCTGTACTTATTAGCTGCTGAATACTACAGAGGAAATTCTTTTCTTTTTGGAATGCTCTCTGATGTCATCACGAGCACAGTTCTCTCTGCTGACGTTATTATAATAATATTAACACTTTATTTATTGTTGTCCTTAGTTAGATTTGAACCCAAGTCCCCAGCACTGCAAGGCTGCAGTGCTAACCACTGAGCCACCATGCTCCCCTTGGCGTACATCTGCTATGCATGGTTGCTAAAATGGACAGAGATGTCAGCAGAGAGCACTGTGTTCGTGATGTCATCAGTGTTCCAAAAAGAAAGAAATTTCCTCCTGTAGCATTCAGCAGCTAATAAGTACTGGAAGGATTAAGATTTTTTAATAGAAGTAATTTACAAATATGGCACCAGTTGATTTAAAAGAGAGGTTTTCACCTGAGTACCCCTTTAACTGCACTGACATGCAGAATAGTTTATATATCCATTATGCCCCATAGTGAATACTCTGAAAGCAAAATACAATTGAAAATTGCAATATCTCCCCCTCCACCCAAAAAAATACATTTGTTCCCACTGGAAAAAAATACTTGTTCTGCAAAAAACAAACCCTGGTATAGCTACAGCTAAAAAGAGTTATGGCTCTCAGAATGCAGTGATGAAGATTATAGGGGTTCTGTAGATATGCAAATAAAGCCTCACTGTACAATGAAGAGTCATGAAACTTTTAGTATTAATCAGGGGTGTGGAAATTTAAATAAATAAAATAAAAAATAGAAAACCCTGTCCAAGGGGCTAAAATGGGAGCACAATCTAATTTACACAAAATAATTTCAAGCAACCTCACCCCCCCCCCCCCCCCAAATTGATAGGAAGGTAGGGCTCCCTAGTAGGTAACCAGAGCCACAGATATATATGTCACCCATCAGGTGATGTGATTTCCACAACCCTGTAAATGCTATGGTACGTGTGCGTGATATAAACGATATAGGGTAAAATAACTTTTTGGTGGTCTGCTTGTATATGTAACATATAAAACCAATCCACTCTGACACATGAATGGTGTGCCTGAGGAGTTAGGAAATCTATATAGCAGGTGTACAGATACCCCTCCAAGACAGCTCAGCCTAGGAGCCAGAAAGAGGAGCTTGGATTGAGGAGCTGGCTCCATGCAGCAGGGCAGCCCAGCAAAAGAACTAAATATGTGCTGTGATAACCGCAGCACGTAGCGCCGGATGCCATAAAAGGCACCCTCGGGTAGAGAGGGTAAACATGCTGCCGGGCATGCATTTAGACCTGCTTGCCCGAAACAGGGCTAAATGCCTTTAAGAATTCACCTGCCCGGCGCCCGGTACTGCATGTCCCGGGTGTCGGGCGATACGATTGCCACACCCCTGATGCTTTGTGTGTCCGTTGCTCCCAATTTTGAGGATTTGCATTTATCAATTAATAGAAAGACTTTTAACATTTTAAAAGCTGAAAACTAGTTCTGACAGTTTTTCTGTGCATGGTCCTTCATGTCAATCCCCTCTGGGCTAAACACAGCAGCAGTATACATCTCTCTTATCTTCTGGATTTCAGTTGCTGACTCAATATATCATCTATGTTATTGCACCAGAGTATAGACATAGCTGCTACCTCTATGCTTCCTACAGCCATGCGACTGAGGCATATTGTGAGGGGGTGAAGAGAGGGGCATTGTGTGATGGGGTGAGGCGTGGGGGCCATTGTGTGATGGGGTGCAGGGTGTGTGTGTGTGGGGGTGCAGGGTGAGGTTGGTTTTATGTATATGTTTTGTTTGAATATGTATGTGTATGATGTGTGATGTGTATATGTAATGTATGATGTGGGGGGCAGCGTTGGGTGTATGTTTATTTGTATTCATGGTGTGGGTGTATATATGTATATTTATAATATGGGGGGGTAGTGGCAGGTGTATGTGTAATGTATGATGTGGGGGGGGCAGCGGCGGGTGTGTGTGTATATGTATAATAATAATCTTAATTTATATAGCGCACACAGATTCCGCAGCGCTGAAAAGGGGCAAAGTGGTACAGGCGTGTGCGTGCGTGTGTGTATATGTATGATGTGTATATGTAATGTATGATGTTGGGGGGGGGCAGTGGCGGGTGTATGTATGGTGTGTGTGTGTGTGTGTATATATATGGATGTGTGATGTGTATGTAATGTATGATGTGAGGGGGGGGGCAGCGGCGGGTGTATGTATGATATGTGAATGCATGGTGTGTGTGATGTACAGTCATTGCCGTAAATGTTGGCACCCCTGAAATTTTTCAAGAAAATGATTGCAGTAACACATGTTTTGCTATACACATGTTTATTCCCTTTGTGTGTATTGGAACTAACCCAAAAAAAGGTGGGGGAAAAAGCAAATTGGACATAATGTCACACCAAACTCCAAAAATGGGCTGGACAAATGGGGACCTACCTACAGGCACTTACCTACTCTGAGCACCTCGGTAATGGGGGAAACTATGTGAAGGAATCTACTTAATGGGGGATACCTATATACTCTTTGCCTAATCCGTTTATCTGCTTACTCTACTGTGTGAGACACCAAGTGGAGTTGTTATTACTGTATGAAGCGCTATAGGTGCTTAGAGTGTGGGTCCAAAAATGTTTGTCTGGCAGGTTCTGTGGCGACGAATTGTGGATGGAAGAATTGACGTGACAGTCTGGGCCAGATTAAGAAGAAAAAGAAAAGTGATCGACTCCAGTTAGAGAAGACGTCACCTGATGTAACTGTATGTAATCACTAATATGGCCTGTAGAGCCTGTGTAGAGCGGGGGTCACTAATATATGGTCAATGAATGGGGGCATATTAGTCTGTCTATAGTGGTTTTATTTAGTATCAATATTGTAATATTAAGCCGTCATTATATGGTGGTAATTGTATTGGTCCTATTGTGGCGGTATTATTTGTACCTTGTATAGTGGTGATATTGGTCTGTGTACAGTGGTGTTATTGGTGATACTGGTCCATGTATAGTTGTTTTATTGGTGATTCTGGTCTGTGTACAGTGGTTATATTTATATCAGTATGGTAGTATTATTGTGTCTCTATATGGTGATAATGGTAGTTGTCATGGTGTCGTACAATTATTTTTCCCTTGTATAGTGGTGATAATGGTCTCTGGGTGGTGACTTTATTCAGTATGGTAATATTATCCTGTCATTATATGGTGGTAATGGTAGTGGTCAGTGTCACGGTATTATCTGTCTCTTGTATAGTGGTGTAATTGGTGATATTGGTCTGTGTATAGTGGTTTAATTCAGTATCAGTATGGCAGGATTATCACGTCACTATATGATGGCAATGGTGGTGTTCATGGTGTGGTACAATTATTTGTCCCTTTATATGGTGGTGGTGTTGGTCTCTGTATAGTGGTTTTTATTTAACAGTATCATGGTATTAGTCACTGCCACATACCTAACCAACCAACCACCCCACCTACCTAACCACCACCCCACCCACCTTCCTTTTTAATTATTGAAACCTTACTCTGGGTTACAAAAATGTATCCCCTATCCAAAGAATAGGGGATAAGTGTCGAAACGGGGAGGGTGCAATTTTCTGGGCTTGCCTCGGGTGCAAAAGGAGCTAGCTACAGCTCTAGCCATGCCCCCTAACATACCTTTTGTATGTCTTTGGTATATCTCCCCCATGGTACCAATCTGCCTGAAACCAAAACTGTCTTATTTACCCATAACAGCCAATCACAGCTCAGCTTTCATATCTTAACAAGCTATGGTAAAAATAAAAGCTGGCCTGTGATTGGTTGTTATGGGCAAAATTAGACCATTTGGGTTTCAGGCAGATTGATAAATCTGTACAATGGGGAGATTTATCAGACCCTTTTCAAAGGAACAGTGGAGTAGTTACCCATAGCAACCAGATTCCAGCTTTAAAAAGGCATTTTGTTGCTATGAGAAAGTGGTCATTGAAACTATGGCAGTGTGTCTTTTTAGCCTCTGAAAGTAGAAAAAAAATTGTTCTGACAGTAAGCAGAAATTTTAAAAATATTTATTTAAAAGATTTAAAATGGGGCATATTAACAAAAAAAAATTGCTGAACTTTCCATCGCACAGTGATTTCATGAGTTGCATGCAAGATTGGACTATATATTTCACAAAGGAAAAGTACTTACGCAAATGTTCCTGATACCTAATTCGATGCGTGCCACCGTCAGGTGTCACTGAGGTAGAGTAAGCCGCCTGCACTCTCCGCTCCCGAGCTATGCAGTGCACTCAAAGTTGATCGTACTGCCGATTAACTCAGGGATGCTGATCGGGATCACCGTGGTGTAATCTTACCCTGCCCGTGCGCCCGATCGTTGCTCCTTTACTGCTGCCGGCCATGGCAGACATTAGTAAAAGAGCACCGATAACACTAAGCACTGCTATGGCGTAGCATTGATCAGTGTATGCAATCTACAGCCTGCATGTAAAAGTCCCCCTATAGGGACTAAAAAAGTGGGGAAAAATTGTAAAAGATAAATGAGTTAACCCCTTCCCAATAAAAAAAATGTTTTAATCACCCCCCTTTTCAAATAAGTTTAAATTAAAATAAAAAAATATATATTTTTTAATATAAAAAGGCCCTTTCTCTTATGAAAACTAAAATACCCCTTTTTCTCATTAAGAGTACATTCACACGGGTGGATCCACAGCGTATTTTACATTGCGGATCCGCTGCAGAAGGACTGCTACATGCTGTGTGTGATTCGCGAGCGCACATAATAGAGTGTACGCTCACATCACGGGCCGCTCTCTGCCTAGCTCATGGAGCAGGGATGTGCGTTGTACTCGCGCACATTGTGGCTGCTCCCCCTGCTCCATGAGCTAGGCAGAGAGCGGCCGTGATGTGAGAGTACACTTATTATGTGCGCTGCGAATCACACATCGCAGTGAGTCTGCTCGGAAAATACGCTATGGATCCACCTGTGTCAACGTACTCTTAGGGGGGGGGGGGGAAACTGTCACATGACATTGAAAAATTTATCGGTACTCACTCTGTCTTAAAAAAAAAAAAAAAAAAAAAAATGTAAACCAATATTGTAGGCCAAAATCAGAGTACTAACCACTGTTTGGCACTGTAATAAAATGCACCAAACTGACAAAATTCATGAAAAGTATTTAAATCTTTATTATAAATATTACCAATAAAATAGACAACATTAAAATAGCAGCAGCAGTCAGAAAAAAGGCTCTAGATAAAAGTTTCAGCATGTCCAAAACTGTACATAGGAAAACATACAGATGGTGACATATGATACTCTATACGAGGTGGGCTAAAAAGACCACAATACATATGTATAAATATACACTTATAGAACAATCTGTAAACCCAGTACACTAGTGTAAACATAAAAAGGACATATATAGTAGTATAGCATAGATGGTGTCATTTGCCTAATGCCAGTATATGGGGGCAGTATATGTGTGTGTGTGTGTGTGTGTGTGTGTGTGTGTATATATATATATATATATATATATATATATGTATATATATATACAGCCATGCGGGTCTGAGGAGCTCAAGGCTACCTCCATAAAGGCTGGAGCATCAGTTGTCCCTATGTCAATGAAAATAATACGGAACTTTCCGTGCATACAGCAATCTGGCATCCAGCTATACTTACAAGTAGTCAGGAGCCTACCCCTTTGCTCACTCGCTTTTTTTGTCAGTTT
This sequence comes from Hyla sarda, assembly GCF_029499605.1. Taxonomy (NCBI): domain Eukaryota; kingdom Metazoa; phylum Chordata; class Amphibia; order Anura; family Hylidae; genus Hyla; species Hyla sarda. The sequence continues at coordinate 254,400,964 of NC_079192.1, read as the reverse complement.
GGTGCTTCTTAGGTAGGTTTTCTTTGGAAAAAAAAAAATGGTATCGGGCCATCCCTAGTTCACACATCAATAACTCCACCCACTCTGGGTTTCCCGCTGCCTGTTGCACAACTGTTTACTTCACTGAACCCACAGTCAATCTTAAACTATCATAGACTTTCTTCAAACCCATTGAGGTGAATAACAAAACTTGCAGCGGATTTCTCGCAGTTATCGGTGTGAACGTCCCTATTTGTTTTAATATAACATAACATTTTTACTTAGTTTGTGAACAGTTAAGCTTAGAATTCCAGCTACTTTGTCGCACAACTTTTACTATGTGACAAGTTTTACGAAGAGTCCCTCCTACACATACTTGTCAAATTAATGACTGAATTACTATAAATCTATAACCTTATTTAGGGCTGTGGTCTATCTGTCCTTCCTTGTGTGTACAGCTCCTGTGCAGGCTTATGTGTCTCCTTGGTTACAGATTACAAGCAAACCCTGTGTGTAGTCTGATCCTGTGCCTATGTGTTACTCCCACCCGTTTGTCCCCACTCCTTGCCTTACAGTTATTTCTTTATTAATGCTAAATGAAGTCTGGTTTCTATAACATACTTTAAATAATTTTTTTGCCGTTTTGGCTTTCTTTAAACCTGTGTTTACACAGACATCTCTTGTAACAATTATAAAGCTGCAAGGAATTTATGTGACAGAAAAGCACTAAACCAGTTCATCACTATTTTCCTTCTGGGCCTCACATGTTTTGCTTATACTTTTGATTCATTGTTAGGCGGTTAGAGAAGAATACGTCGTACCTTGACAAATGTTTGACTGTAAGGCTATAATTTTGATGTGGGACTTGATGTCTGGACATTGTACCACATGGAAATGTTTAAATGGGGTAAAAAAAAAAAATAGCTTCATATGTAAGGCATAGAGGTGGCATTCATAAGCTGGGGAGATTTAACTGGATGCTTGTACATGCAGTTTTCGGCAGAAGCAGACGTGGCAGCTTGTAGTAGTCTGCCACCAGAGATTCGGTGTATGAAACCACTAGATTAACCCAATTGGAAGATGGTGGTAGCTTAGCTGGGATGCAAATAGTGGCAATATAACTGTTCTTATATGAAATGTTCTAGTGATGGTTGTATTGTAGGTGGTGTTGATCAGATAATGCACGCACTGGAAGAAAAATTCAAATTGTAAAGTACTTTTAGCGTTAAACCATGCACATAAATGACATTTTAGTTTTACTTGTCTACAGTGTCATGCCTATAGCAACAGTCCTACCATGAAAGGACAGATTAGATTTTTCTATTGTTTAATCTTATGAGATACACCCTTCTTTCCCCATCCCTACTCAACGAAGATGGCTGTCAGCTTTGAGCTAGGTTCAAGGGGTGCTCCGGTGGAAAACAATGTTTTTAAAAGCAACTGGTGCCATAAAGTTAAACAAATTTGTAAATTACTTTTATTTAAAAATCTTAACCCTTTCAGTATTTATCAGCTGCTGTTTGCTCCACAGGAAGTTTTGACTTTTTTTTTCTGTCTGACCACAGTGCTCTCTGCTGACACCTCCATGTCCATGTCAGGAACTGTCCAGAGCAGGAGCAAATCCCCATAGCAAAACCTATCCTGCTCTGGACAGTTCCTGACATGGACAGAGGTGTCAGCAGAGAGCACTGTGTTCAGACAGAAAAAAAATTCAAAGCTTCCTGTGGAGCAAACAGCAGAAAAGAAATTATTCCTCTGTAGCATACAGCAGCTGATAAGTACTGGAAGGATTAAGATTTTTTTATAGAAATAATTTACAAATCTGGGTGTGAATTCGGGTAGAAAAACAGACATGGTGCACATCTACAATCTTGTATAATGATCTGATTGCTTCTCAGCATAATATCAAAAACTAACAGGTTGTTAGTATACATTTTTGATCAAAAAGTACAAGCCCACTCGCCACGTCAAGGCCACCTATTTAGAGTGGGTCCCTAATGTCCCCAGCATAAAATGGCGCAGCACCGAGCGGCGACCACCACCGCCGCGACACCAGTGCCCACAGGGGGGGGAACGACCCACCGGCAGAGCAGCCCCAATGCCACTCAAACCAGTCTATGGGCCGCCATTTTATGCTAGGGACGTTAGAGACCCACTCTAAATAGGTGGCCTTGACGTGGCAAGTGGGCTTGTACTTCTTGATCAAAAATGTATACTAACTACCTGTTAGTTTTTGATATTATGCTGAGAAGCAATCAGATCATTATACAAGATTGTAGATGTGCACCATGTCTGTTTTCTACCCGAATTCATAATTTACAAATCTGTTTAATTTTCTGGCACCAGTTGATTCTAAAAAAAAAAAAAAAAAATTAAAATAAATGTTCCCACCTGAGTACCCCTTTAAAATCAATGTACTGTAATATGTTATAACTGTTAACCTGGTTTTTACTACTTCTAATTCTTTAGGCTGATCATGGTTATTTTTCTTCTTTTCCAAAAGAACCCGATGGTAGTTCATTATTGGAGAAGCTAAATCGGCCTTGTATGTATAGGTGTGTGTGTGTGTATTTTATATATGGTTTCTGGTATATTTATCTCTTTAGCATCACTTTTTACAAGGCTACTCTGCAGTCTTTTACATGCTAGAAACAGGCTTAAGAGCACAATATATGTTCCACCAAAAATGGATGTTGATGGACATTGGTAAAAATAACCGCTGGTAAAAATTGGTAAAAATAACTTTCGATTGACCTGGTCCTATATAACTTTTGTACAGCAGCCAAATAAAACATAAATAAATAAAATAGTCCAAATGTGTGTTCCTAAAGTTTAGTACTTTTTTGTTATTCATTAAGAAGCTAAAAGTATACTTTCGCAAATCTATGTGTTAATGTGTTCCAGTTCTGCAATTTATCTGCTTCTTAAACTTTACATTCCTCAGCTATTGACTTCCAATGTTAAGCTATTAATCTTGGAGCCTAGTGTTCTAGTACACATTAGCTTATTTTGTCCTTCTTTCGTGGTCCCTGTTTATCTATCCATCTAGCCCTCAGTGACGTCACAGCAGAGTAGTCAGCATGAGGTAGCCTTTGGGGACAACATTTAATTATATTGTTCAGTCGAGGATAATAAATTACAGCTTTCTGCATTAATGACCTGAAGCAGATTGTTAGTCTTTGCTGGTGACTTCTCTACGTTACAATCCATTTCCCTTAACTGTCGTGGCTGATGGCACAAAAATGATGCATGCCCAAATAGGGTCACTGCTTCTTTCACCCCTTTAGTAATTGTGTAGATTTCTTTGTTTCAGATGAAAGAGATAAATTGAGTTTAACTTGCATGACACTAGGTGGCGTATTTCAACTTTACATGTAAAGTCAATGGAGAACACTATCTAAAGGAGGAAGTTTTTTTTTTTTTCATTTTCTTCCTTTTTAACTCCTTAGGGATTTTCACTTTAAGGATGCAGCCAATTTTATTTTTGCATTTTTTTCCCCCTCCGCGCCTTCTAAAATTCATAACTTTTATATTTCCATTCCCAGACCCTTATGAGGGCTTGTTTGTGTGACCAGTTGTACTTTGTAGTGACATCACCCATTTTACCCTAAAATGTATAGTAACACCCCCCCCCCCCCCCCCCAAAAAAAAAAAAAAGAGAAAAAAAATTTGTGTAAGGAAATTTAAACAAAACTCATAATTTAGCAAATTTGGGGGGGTTTCATTTTCACGCTGTACACTTTACGGTTGAAAATACATGTTTTCTTTATTCTCTTGGTCAATACAATTAAAATGATACCCATGGTTACATACTTTTCTATTATTGTACTGCTTTTAAAAAATCTCAAACTTTTTACAAAATCAGTATGTTTAAAATTGACCTAATTTGACCACCTCTAAGGCTAGGTTCAGACTACGGAATTTCTGCCTGCAGTTTTGCTTTGAAATTGCAAGGGGAAATTCCGCTTTCTAAAATGTATAGTGTAGTGAATGATTTTCTGTTCACAAATTCACACTTCGGAATTTGTGAAGCGGAAAATCTGCTTTGAAAATCCGCAAAGAAATTTCCGCCTGAAGAAAGGCGGTGCTCTTTCTTCAGGCGGAAATCCGCACGGAACACATTGCAGTCTATTGGAGACTGCAGTGTCCGTGCTGGCCTCACTCGGAATCTCCGGGCAGAAATTTTTTGCCTGGAGATACCGTAGTCTGAACCTAGCCTAACTTTTTCCGTATTCTGGGATGTGTGAGGGCTATTTTTTTTTTTTTTTTTTTGCACAATTATCTGTAGTTTGTTTTGGCACCAGATTTGCGTATATGTGGCTTTCTTGATTGCTTTTTATTAAATTTTGTCCATAGGGCATAGCAAAGATCAGGATTATCGGCGATCTTCTGCTCTGGTCTGCTGGAAGGCAGATCAGAGCAAAAGCCCCCGGGAGACAGACAGACAGACAGACAGACAGACAGGCAGGTGAGGAGACCTCCGTCCGCCATCAGATCAGCCAATAGAAGTGCCGCACTGCTGCAGATGCTGTGATCTGTATTGATCACGGCACCTGAGGGGTTAATTTCAGACATCAGCACGATCGCTGATGTCCGCCATTACCGGCGGGTCCACAGCTACTGACAGCAGCCAGGAATGAAGCGAGTGCAGCTCCTGCGCTCGTATCAAAGCCACGCCGTAAATGTACGGCACTGTGCGCTAAGAGGTGCTAAGCAGTGCCGTACATTTACGGCACATGTCCTTAAAGGGTTAATAGAGCAAAAGTTATCTTTGATAACAAAAGTTATGGTAATTATTTTTAGCTTGAAGCATGGAATAGCAATTCAGCTTTCTTTTAATTTTATGTGCCAGGAGAAAAGGGTATATATACCACACCTAGAATAGGCAAGTGTATTAACCCTGAACCAACTAAACCTAAACTTTTTATGTTGCTTTACATAAACATGTACATATACTACCGTATGGCATTCCCTACACATTGTTCTAGAGACAGTAAAGCGAAATAAATTCAGTAAATGGCATAAGTTTTATATACTTGTGTATTTGTCCCAATATGCTTGTTTCATTTGGGACATGCCTGGACATCTTGTCTAGTGGTACCTGAGATAAGACTTGACATATAAATGTTAGATTTAAGTGATTGAGCCAACAACTTATAGCCCCCTCCCCCATAATAAACATTTTTATTGTGGAGTAGTAGCAGCTGCTAAAAAAAAAAATTATATTTGCTTTACTCCCTTAGGAAGAAATAGGAGTGGACAGGAAAAATCCATTTACTCTAACCTGTGTTTTCTTTAACTGCATCCTCTTTACTAAAGAGCAGCCAAACCACAAGATATTTTCCATGGTCTCCTGACCCCTGTTTACCTATGCAAAATGGACATCAGCTACATCCACTCCAATTCTCTATCTGTGGCTCCCATGGACCATAGCTTTTGGCTGTCCAAGCACAGTAGTATGTGAATACGCTCCTTATATTGATTTTAAACTGTCTGGTCCCCAAAATGTTAATTATTTTTATGGGGAGTCAGACAACATGGCAGTCAACCAAAAGCTGTCTTGTGTATAGTAGATGGCCGGCAACAGAGATGACCACCCACCAGCTAGTCTATGGGTAGTTAAATAATTTGGCCATGTTGTTAAAGTGCTCCACTGGAAAAGATTTTCTTTCAAACTGGTGCCAGAAAGTAAATTACTTCTATTAAACAATCCCAATCCTCCCAGTACTTATCAGCTGCTGTATGCTCCACAGGAACTTCTTTTCTTTTGAATGTCCTTTCTGCCTGACCACAAGTGCTCTCTGCTGACACCTCTGTCCATTTTAGGAACTGTCTAGAGCAAGAAAGGTTTGCTATGGGGATTTGCTCATACTCTGAACAGTTCCTAAAATTGACAAAGGTGTCAGCAGCGAGCACTTGTGCTCAGACAGAAAGGAAATTCAAAAAGAAAAGAACTTCCTGTGTATTATACAGCATTTGATAACTACTGTAAGGATTAGGATTTTTTAATAAAAAATATTTACAAATCTGTTTTAACTTTCTGACACCAGTTGATTTGAAAAGAAAATGTTTTCCAGTGGAGTTAATTTGAGAAAAAGCCCCACACCTGCCCTTAATTTGGCTGATGTTGTAGCTCTGTCTTATTGAACTAAATAGGGGTGATCTGCTATACCACTTGTGGAGAAGTGTGGCACTGTTCTTTTTAGAAGAATGAAATAATGAGTCACTAATTCTGCTCAACGCCTTTTTAGTGTAGGTTCAACACATGCTGTTTTTTCCTTCATGCTACTGAATATTTCCCTACCCATTAAAGTCAATGGGTATTAAAATCAGCGGCAGCAAATACGCAGCAGCAAAATACGGCACGTGTGACCCTACCTTAAAGAGAAACTGACAGCTAGTTCACCCGCTCGAAACCTAATATACTGGGTTATAGTGCTGTTGAATAGCAGTAAAAAGGTGTTACTTAGGGTGGGTTCACACCACGATTTCACTCTACGGCTGCCGGATCCAGTTGGGGGGGGGGGGGGGGGGCAAAAACCAGGCGCTCTCATATCCCAGCCGGACCCGGCCCATGTCTAAGTAATTTCAATGAGCCAACCTGAGTCAAACGGTCACTCCAGTCGGCACGTTTTTGCCCAGTATACGTTTTTCTTACCGAACCTAAAACCGGATACGAAGCAATAATGTGCCAACCGGGGTCACCGGTTGACTCCGGTCAGCTCATTGAAATTAATTAGATACAGGCGATAGTTCTGCCTGTTACTAATTCAGTTGTCATTGCTGAGCTTTGCCCAATGGAGGCAGGGAGCTGGCTCGCCGAGCTCTCATGCCTTATCAATATTCACTCCCTGGCGGATGCCCCCTTCCTGAATATACAAACTTCAGGACTTTCGCGTCAAGAGGATGTTAGAGCCTGCGGGAGGTGTGAGCGCTTTGCTTTGGTAGCATAGCGCAGGCGCTGCTGCCTTGCTACACTCGGAAGGTATCGGTGCCTCTCACCCCAATCGGCAGGCTATTGAAACAATTTACATATTCATGAGGGGTGAACCTCCATTGCTCAAGACTGCAATGGCAACGGAATTAGGAATGGGCAGAACCCCTTAAACCCCTTTTTAACAGCTTTTCAGCCACACTATAACCCAGTATATTGGGTTTAGTGCAGGTGAAGTAGCTGTCAGTTTTCTTTAACAGTCCTGAAGCTTTGTCTGTCTGCTTCACAGACCAGTCGTGTTTTTACTGATAAACATTCGAGGCATGTTGTTTTGAAAAAATATAACACTTAACTCACTTCCCAAACATAATCTCTTCAATGATTTGAAATGTTTGGGCTTCTTATCACATTCTTATCTTGTCTGTCAGTATGACGTATATCAGCAGTTCCTAGGAGTGGTTTGCATATGTGCCTAGTTAGTAGATTTAAAATAAAAAATAAATTGTGTATGTATACAAATATATATATATTTTTTTTATTTATTGTTAGGGTGGAGGGAGCAACCATAAGCATATCTACCAATACGTAGGCACATCTTTAGCTAGGCTACTCTAGGCTAATCTTCTTTATGGAGTTAACCTTTTATTCTTTCTGTAAACTTCTTTGGACAGGATCACGAGCATTTATCCTAAAAATTACGTTTGAGGCACTTACTTTATTACTCATCAGGGAATGTTTCCCTCCACTAGCTGCCCAGAGTTGTTTGCCACAATGGAATTATTTTCCCTGATGTGTTTTGCAATATTACTTCTGAGATTTTGCCTGCAGTGGACTGGAATTCAGAGCTTTGTAGTTCATTTCACATAGCAGGAGCAAGCTGTAAATGCTTAGTCTGGCTGACTGGCCACACATTGCCAAATATTTTTTTTTCCCTTAAGGAAGACTACATGGTGCTTGGGAAATTTTACTGGCATCCCTGAGATTAAGGCCTTACTAGCTCCTGACATCAACCCTGCACTTTGTTTCACTGGGACCTCAGTCTATAAGGATGTGGTTGACCAAATGTTACAAAAATATCCAGTTTGATTATTTGATATCACTGATTCTTATGTTTGGCCAAACATTTAATTATGTAACAAATATAATAGCTCACCTTTTGCAGGTATTGCAGACCTCACCCAAGATGCAGGGGCGTGTTGGCTGCCAATTTGTCAGGGGGTCAACACGCCTCGTTCCTGGAGAGAACCGGGGCCCTGTACAGGAGATCGCAGGGGATACATTTTCTTTTATTAATTTTTATTTTTTTTGGCGTGATATATCTCCTTTTTAGTAAGTCAACTAAAAAAGTGGGTGGGTTGCCCTGTGATACACATGGACAAGCAAGATATTTCTTCTCTGGAATTTAGACATTCATGAAACAAGCCTTTCACACTACTGTTATGTTTCTGCAAAAACTCCTGTCATGAACTCCCATCAGAAAGTCCATAAAATGGCCATAAAAAAATCCTATTCACGTCAATGGGATTTTTTTGATCATCCTTTAGCACCAGTTATGTCTTGTTATGACTAAGGTCCATTATTTTTGATGGTGCAAATAACTGTGCATGCACTCATTTTTGTCCCGTCAAAAATAACAGTGGAATAACGGACGTTAACATTTTAACATTGAAGTCTATGGATGTTCACATCCGTTATTGTCTGTTGTTTTTATGTACCGTTATGATCAGTTATTGCTTCTGAGCATGCTCAGTACAGCATCACAACCAGGAAGTCACATGGAAAAAAAATAACGGACATAAAATAACGGAGTATAACGGTGCATGATGAATGGCACATGTCTTATTTTGACAGAATGTCTGTCAAAATAGGTAATTGATTATAATCCGTTGTGTTCAGTTATTTCATCTATTTTTTTCATAACCCGTTATTGCTGAATAATGGGGGTCAGAATGCAGGAACATAACGGTAGTGTGAAAGGGGCCTTAGAGAACCTTACTGGTGCCATCTAAATGATTTTTCAATTCATTGAAAAAAAAAAATCTGTTCAGACTGTTGGATTGTTAGAATTATATCAGAAGGTTTTACCCTTCTCTTTATAAGGTTTCCACATCAAAAGAGAAGCCCAAAAATAAGGGCAACCAACTACAGCGGACTCCAAGTAGTAACTGTAGTCACAGCTCCTGCAATATGACTCCCTTCTGAGTCTGCATCAAGAAAATCGGAGAAGTCTAGAGAGAGTCTTTAAGACTTTCTTGCTTTAGTTGTTTTTGCCTAACCGTGTATCTTTTTCCTCAAAAATTATGATACTATCCTAGTTCATTGTTTCTACTTTCTTGTCCTTGCTTGGGAACACTTTTTTTTTTTATTTTTTTATGCTGTTCATACCAGTTCATCATTTTTTATTGGGATTGCTTCATCCACTAAATTGGTTTCCTGTTAGCCTTGAGTGTTTTTTCCATTATTTCCATTATTCCTCTTTCTAGGGGGGTTCATGTGATCACTAAGTCACGTGATCACTGAAGCCGCACTGACCTCAGCAATTTACTTTTTCTTTGGCAGTATTGGAAGGCGGCTGCCTTTACCCTATTGCTGTTGGGAGGTGGCTGCCTATTCCCTTAGAACAAACACTATATTTTCAGGTCATAAATTCCTTCAAACTGTTCTGTGTTCATGTTTTATTATTAGAAGTATAAAATGGTTGTCATGTTTTTATAAAGCTGCTTTCATGTCGCTATACAAGATCTGTATTTTCTGATTGCCGATACACAACATAATATTGTGGTGGGCTTAAACAATGACTGACTTTTAAGGCTGAGTTGGTGACGCACATGGTATACGCTTCTACCAAGGGAGCCAAACATCTGTCGTACAGCTTTTCTTTTGCCCTGCAGCTGTAGATGATCTGTAGCTGGGCACCTTTTTTCTATTATATCCTGTGATACCATTATCCTTTTAATCTACCTCCCTATGAGAGGATCCAGACCTCTGGGAGAAATGGAAACAGGCAGCCTTCCAAGAAGAAGAGTTGGCAGCCACAGTACAGGATTTCTTGACAAGGCAGCTACATGGACATAAAGAGGTTATGTGCGTTTTGTCTGGTCAAGGGATAAATTGCTCTGCAGTGATATCATACCTTGTCTCTGCTGCACAGATCTGCTTATGTAAGCAAAAGACTTTGGAAGAAACATTCAGATATTAGAACTGTCTTCTAGCACAATAGAAGGTAGAAATTTGTGTACTTCATAACACAGGATTTGCAGGGATCATTCTTGTGGGAAGGGAGGTGTCTGAACCCTGGCAAGCAGACAGATGCATATGCCAGTGTTCTCTAGAAGTTACAAACCAACATGTGCAAACAAATTGGGAAGATTTATTAAACCCTGTGCAGAGGAAAAGTTGACCAGTTGGAAGAAGAAAAATGGTCAAGTTTTAGAATCTGAAAGATTTTAACAAGATCATATTTGTGATGGCTAGATGACTGGGTCAGAGCATCTCCAAACTGGCAGGTTTTGTCAGGTATTCCTGGTAGGCAATGGTTAGTACCTATAAAAAAAAGTTATGGGAAGGGCCACACATTTCATAGATTTTTATTTTTCATAATTTGTCTCTGCTGTGTGTCTAGCCTAGTGAGTGCTATTTTGATTTAATCCAAAGTCTGAATAAAGTCCAGAGTAAGCACTGCCACTGGGTAAAACACTGGAATGAAAGCACGAATGCTCATGGATCCTCCGCTAGTGTCGGTGCTCTTCCAGACCACAAGAGCCGAATTACAAAACAAAAGATACAGAGACCTCTGTCATTGATTGAGCGCAGGTGCGTGAAACGATTTGTCAACTGAGCATTGCTGTATGACCTACACCTAATAAACCACCCGCAAATACCAGAGTGCCTCCGAATCTTTTGTTTTGCTATTTTGATTGAAGTCTCTACTCTGTGCATCCCTACTTACTTTTTGGCCCAGGTGCTAAGTAGCGAAACAAATTTGATGGCCCAAGTCAAGCAAAACATCTTGCTCATCATTACTAGCCAACATTAAATGGGGGCCAATCACTGTACATCACTTCAAAAGTTGTGATCAGTCTGGGTGTC